>NC_047527.1:116748391-117373391 GCF_012275295.1 Melopsittacus undulatus
ACCAGCTGTCACATTAGTTAGTGATTTTTTTTGCATAGTACTGCGTTCTTAGGAAGCGGTGTCGGTTTTTTCTTTAACGAGGCAAAATGTCAAACTCCTGCTTGAGTTACCTTTAAAATAATCCTGGCAAGGTCAGTGCGTACAGGTCCGTAACAGGTCCACCTTAGCAGAGCATTTACATTTCTGATAGTGTTTCAGAAGCACACTCGCTTTTCTGTGAAAGTAATTATTTTGGGTTAGTTTACAAACATGTGTGATGTAAGGCCAAAATATTGACCTCTAATTGTGTTTTTACGTTTACTGTATCCTGACATAGCTTTCAAAACATTAGAATTGTAAGTAATTCTACTTTATGTTTCTTTGCAGTACTGGCATAAAGGATGTTTCCACTGTGAAGTTTGCAAAATGGCTCTGAACATGAATAACTACAAAGGATATGAAAAGAAACCTTATTGCAATGCGTAAGTATTGTAAATATCAAGTCTTGCAGAAATGCACATGAAAAGAAAACCTGGCCGTGGATATTGTCAAATGGGTTTTGCCATGCTGTAAAAACTTGATCTAGAGATGCAAAACTGCAGTTCAGAGCAGTTTAATATCTTTGCAGGTTGCTTATTGAACTTCCATTGAAGTTATAGAAGATGAAAATATTTGATTACAATGTGTTTAGGCAGTGTTTTAATACCGGATCTCAGAATAGAGATTCTTTCCTTCCAGAAAGTGTCGGATTTAGTGCTGACTCCTATTACATTCATTATTGGTCTGCTGGGTTACAGTTGTCCATTATGCAGTAGCTCTCTGTTCAGGGTTATGGACCTGATCAGCATTTTGTAGTAAGAAAACAAAGTGCTTCTCATTTGTGTAGTTCACCAGAGACAATATCCTGTTAGAGATCATGACGACCTATTTTTAAAACTGTTATGTTCACATATCTCAGATTACTGAACTGGATATTTACAAAATCCCTGGTTCCAGTGCTTCATGCTATTTTGTATTTTGCTGCTCTCCTAGATTTTGATAAAGAATATAGATTAATTTTGGTTGTAGAGTGTGAACATGCTGTGTTCCACTTTTAGATTTTTTTGCTGTTGTGCGGATTTTGGAGAGTGCTTTGATGTTTGGCTTGCAAATACTGCAGAAGAACATTTTGATACATGTAGAAAAAAGGTGCTTACTGTTTTTTGTACTGTGCTTCTAAGATTAGCTGTGTGCATTTCAGTATGTTTTAATTTTTAGAAAGTTATACGCTTCGTTAGAAGGGTACCTCCAAAGGGTTTGGAATTGAATTTGATGGTATATGTTACTCATATATTGTTATATTGTTACTATTTTCACCTTCATGTACTTAGAACATATGTTTTAAGTGGCAGAATTTTGAAACTATAGACACATTGTACTTTTTTTTTTTTTCAGAAATACTCTCCTATGCTCATCTTAAAATACTTGTTTCATGTTGAGCTAGATAGTCTATGGCTGGTTGTCACAGATAGTTCAACAGCAGATGCTCATTTCTTCCAGGCTAAAATTGAAGCCAGATAGTTCCTATCTGTATAAAGTACGAGTTTCGTAATTAAAACTGCTGTGCTGCCAAAACTTGAAACACCTGTTTCAGTGTGCACAGTTGTAGTTAGATTGCTTGACGAACATATGGAGTTACACACATACATTTCTAGCTGTCCTTGAAACGTTCTAGTTCCTCATAGTGCTCTATGGGGGTGACGTTAGACCTCTTGTAATAAACTGTGGTCAGTTTTCAGTCATAAGTGCTGTAGAGAAAGCTCTGCAGGAAGGGAGATTAAAGCTTCAACAGGTGGTATGTTGCAAGTTGAGACTAATTTAGAGGTTTCTGGCCCTAGATGGGACTCTGCTGGTGGTGCTAGTTGAGTTGAAGTATAAGTACAATCTTATGTCCTTTACAGTGATTAAAACTCTAATAATATTTTGGTGCCTTTTACCTAGTTGTTTACTTTAGTTGTTTGATCTTTTCTGATCTACCTAATCAGATACTTGTACTTAATAACATTATTTGTTTGCAAAGTATCCTCTGTGCTATTCATCTGTGTTTCCATGCTGTGCATAATTAATTTCTGTTGTAGGAGAGTTTTTCATCTATGTAGTTATGCTACATCTCGTGTCTTTCATGTCTTTCTATTTACAGATGAGGGGGAAAAAGGATGATGGATATGTTATATACTGTTACAGTGCTATTCTTCCTTCTTCCTGGTAGTTGCTCTAATGATCTTCGTAATAGTGATGCTTGAAAAAAATAATCTCTATTTTTGAAATGTCTCTCAAACCTGATGTATGAAATGGGAAGAAACAATGAAAATGCATGGAAGAATTAGTTTCTGCTACTAAAGACGAGACAGAATTTAATGTGTAGTATCAACAATGTGTATTTTGTTCTTAAGTTTCAGTAAACTTAGGGGCATTTGTTGTTTTGTTTTATTTTATTTTATTTTTAGAGAAACTTCAATCAAATGCTCTCATTTCATGTGTTCTGTGGAATCACAAAGGGAAGAACAAGGTGTGCTTTTTGGTTTAAACAAACTTTAATATCTCTCAAAGGAGGGTCAAGATGTTTATGTTTTGGAAATACAATTGTTTTTAATTATGATATTTAAATGATGATACTCTTGCATCTCTTACTTATTTGCAAAGCATATGCCACTATAGTATTTCAGGTTATGATGTGTCTTATCCAGTGCTCATTAGCAAGAGGAAAATCCGTTTTTATGTTAAATACTGCTTGATCAGAAAATCCGTGAAGAAAAGAGAGCAGATTTACTCATATGAACACCTATATGTACTTGAAAAGAGCAATTACAGTTAGATTGTTTATTGAGGCTATCCATCAATGAGAGTGTAATTTGGAGGTAAAAGTGAAGTATGCACTAATTTGAATGGGACAGCAACACTATGAAGTAGCTAAGTAGGTCTGGAAGTTAGCTTTTTGTAAGTTGAAGAGCATGTATCTTCAATCATTTCTGTATCTTTATCTTAGTTCACAGGTTTGTTCATGTACTTGACTATATTTTGACTTTTAAACTTAAAATATTCCACTCTTTTTCAGGTGCTTAAATTAATAATTCTTTCTGCAGTACTGGCAAAGATCAGAAGTTACTTTAACTGTAAAACTTAAGTGTGTTTCTGTTAATATAAGAAAAAGATACTGATTTGTGAATGCTCAAGCTACACTTCTGGTGGAGGAGAGTCAAGTCAGATGGATTAACAGGAACTAGTAAACTAAGAAGGAATATATTGTGAAATACTTTGATTCAGTAGCTATTAGAAAAGGGCAGAAATATTTGTAAATGCAAGGATTCTGCTTTTTTTTTTTAAGGGCAAAATTTTTTAAGGCAGGTTATTGAATTTCCAGCAAAATGGTTGTGTGTGTTCTATGTGATAGGGATACATTAATAGCAAAAGTAGTGTCTGGGCTACTGATGCAGTAGAACTGGCACAGGCCAAGAAGCTGAGTTGCCTAGTATTACAGTTATCATACTGCTTTTGTAAGTTGTAGATTTATGAGAGATTTTGCAACTGGGTTAGAGGGAAGACTTTGTCTACATGTGCCCGTCTATAATATGGCTTTGAAAAGAATTATCTTTGTATCACTGAGTTTCCATGAAGTTCCTTGGTCTGGCTCCTTGAAACCTTTCAATTCTCTTACTTGTAGAAAAAAGATTATACAACTTTGTTCCCTCTTTTTTATTATTTACATAATTTGTGACATGTTTGAATTACAATATTTTATCTCTGCTTGTTTGTGCAGTGCTTAGAATATTGTGCTTTTATCTCAGCTGGGACCTCCAAGTAGTACAGTGCTCTGTATTATGTTTCTTGCTTTACTCGCATTCATGTTTTATCTAAAGGCCTCCTACACAACCTTGTGAAGCTTGTAGATTTTTAACACATGGACACTGCTAGATTTCTCTGAACAACTTTAGTCTTGTCTTTTTATTTGCTGTCTGACTTTAGATATGCCACATTGACAGAGAGCTGTCTGATTTGTGAAATAATGTTGATGAGACTAAGGGCTCAGACTTGTAGCTGCGTTTTGCAGTCAAGCCAGATGCTAAGCATTGCTTAAATAGGGCGGATGAGCCATTCCTTGTGTCTGTGAATGTGCATGTAGGGAGTAAAATACACATTAAGACAATTAAAATAACTTGGGTAGTCCGATGATTTGTTAAATCAAGGTGGCTTTAATGAGGAAAGCCCTATTCCACTTTAATATCTGCAGATAGAGATTGATTAATATATAGGGAAATTATGAAAGTTGTTGTTATTATTTGCAAACACAGAGCTGATTCTTCCCAGCTGCAAATTACAAAGGCGATGCAAGGAAATGAATGGCATTTTGGCAACTAACAATCTGTGTGCTAGTTCTCAAGCTTGTTAAATGACTGAATCATTTAGGATGATTAGATGGTAACTTATGAATGGTAACTTATTCTTACGAATATTCATATAAATTCTTTTTTGACAGATTCACTAGACCAAAACACAAGACTACTTTTTATGCAAAACGTAAAAGCTGAAGTGCATGCTTTTGGAATTTTCTCTCTGCATTAGCTATACCTGTTGAAGCAAACAGATTTCCTGCATGTGTGAATACATCTGACAGAGATGTATCTTTTAATTTCAGCAAAACCTAATAGCTTAAGCTTCTGCAGACCTTATATGCCCTCTTGCAAAAAGCAAACAACCTCACTGTTGGGATAAATTCTTCTGAAATATTTAGTATCTAAAATTTTGTTAATCGCCTGCACACAGGAAAGCTTCATTCAAGTTTTTATTTATGACAGTCACCATATGGAATGATTACATAACTTCAAAATTGCTATCTACTGTCATGTTAGCATGAATTATGGACATGAAGAGAACTTCATTTTTCCTAGATTTACTTTCTTTTTAACTTACATCAGTAGGAAATAGATATGGAAATCTGTTTGAAATATTGTGATGTTTTTAGAGGAATTGTACTACACTTTTGATTTGCAAGTGCAGTCGTACTTTAGGGATACTATAGGTAAGGGATGAAAAATGTCAAAGTTATTTTATACCAGCTTGGAAATGGTAAGAGCATGGCACAACTTTCTAGACAGCCGGAAGATTTGGACAGTGGAAGCAGTTGGTTGTAATCAGTGGATGTATGTGGCTATAACATGGAATCCATTGTCCTCAAATGTGAGCATGTGTATAGGAGTTTGGTCTTAGCTGTGAAATATGAGTGAGTTTTCTTTCTACCAGTCACAAAACTTTTAGAAGGTGGCTAGGAGTGTGATGATACTAGTCTTACTAAGAATAGCTAGCATCATCTTATTTTTCAGTATTGATTTCAACAAGTGATTATTTCTCAGTTTCAATATGGTAGGAAGAAAGGAAAAGAGATGATAAGGAGCAGCATGAATAATTGTGTGTGTGTTTCCTCCTAGCTTTTCAGCTGTTTCTGATCATTACATTTGATCAAATGTAAGCTATTATACAAGTCATTCTTATAAAACAAAACAACCCAGAAACTCATGCAAACCTGCGTAGAAGGGAAGGATTTGTGCTTTATCACTTTGTTAACTTTGTGTATTGAAGACTTTCCTCTTAGGGTGTAATGTAAAATGAGTAATGTGAATAACAGAACCACTAGAAAAACAGCTGGTAAGGGTCTTCAGTCAGAGCCTAATATACCTGTATCATTTAAGTCCATTATTTATTGTTCAGCATCCCCTAAGTATGAATTCCAGTATTTGATAACAGTTATGTCTTCCATCAGCAATCTTTTCTTTAAACAAAGCAGCTCTCTTTCCCCATAGATCATATTTTTTGGTAATTCTTGTTTCTCTGCCTTCAATTATCTCCAAAGGGTCTGTGTGTGTATATATATGTGTATTCTTTGAATTGCAGTGCCCAGTGGAGCATTACCAGAGCTGGTAGAACAGCAAGTGTGCCTATGCAACTCACACATAATTCTTCTTCTAAGTCCCAGTACAGTCTTTGCAACTTCTTTTTTTTTTTTTTTTTTTTGTTTCATTGCAAAACACAAAGTACTGTTAAGTCATATTTAGATTGTTGTGGGCTACAGTTCTGTCTTTCTATGTACAACTGCAACCTCAGCAGTTGTTATTATCCATTATCTGAGCAGTTAATTGTTCTTGGCTAAGCACAGAATCTTCCACTTGTTCTCATTGAACTAAATCTCCATTTTTCCCCAGGCTGTTTCTCCAATTTGTCAAGTTCATTTTATATTCTAATTTTGTTCTCTAATGTGCTTACAGCCTCCTCCTATCAAACCTCCCACCAGACAGCCTGTAAGCACATTGCCAATTTAATAAGTATAATCTTCATTTTATCACCCAGGTCGCTAGCTAAAGGCCTGGAAGGATGCTGGAAGCAGTATGTACCTCCGTGGTCTGATGCAACCTTCCCTTCTGTACTGAGCAGTGACGAATGAGTGAAGTCCTTTATCTTCTCTACCTATTCATGGAGTGCTAGATCAAGTGTCAAGCTCTGCATGAGAAAGAAAATAAAATTGTGAAAGAGCTTAATCAGCATAGATGTTTATACAAACTCTGCTTAAATATGAGGGACAGCTGCAAAAGAGGAAACATACATGCTCACTGCTTGCTGCTGTGGTATCTTAGTTGGTTGAGTATTAATTCCAGTAATGAAAGGAAAAGTAGGACAAGAAGCCAAGCCTGTTTGCTAGAACAATTGAAGTAGCTTCTAAAGCTAAATATATTTGAGTCTCTGAAAGGTGTTGGATGCATATCTTTAAACTCTTTGAAGAAGGCACATGAGAACACTTTGTCAGAGTTGCTGAATACCGTGCATGAGGCGGATGATGGTTAGTTGCAAAGGAATTACTAAAGAATAAGCATCACTGACACTCTGATCTTGGGAAGAGTTGGGCTGTGTTTTTGATTGCTGTGGCTATGCCTGAGTAATAGGATGCAGAAACATTTCTCAGGTTCGAGTTCAACATGTTCAGTTGGCTGTGTCCTGATTGCATGTCTGATTCCGTGTTTTGAGACCTGCATATGACACCTTAGATGCATGTGCTGGTGGGTGAGTGGGGAGAGGATTCTCTGGGCTCCATCAGGTCCCTTGGTTTGCATTGCTGCAAGCTATGGAGAGCACATGGAGTGCTGCAGCTTGGCTGCAGCCAGCTTGCTTCCCTGCTGGTGCTAGTGGAGTAGAAAAATTGCCCCGGGGAATATGAGTTGTTCCTTTTTTCTTTCTCAGAGCAGGTGAATTCTCAGACCTCATTTAGCCATACTGTCTTGTCTAGATCCTGGTGAGAGCACAGGGTCTGTGTTTGGAATTCACATGTTTTAATATTCTGCCTGTTGGTGTAATTGCTCCAAAGGGATAATTACAATTTAATGTTTTGTGGGATGTTGCTGGGGAAAATATAAAATATAAAAATCAATATTATACATTTTGTTTTTATGCAAGAGTGCACTAAAAATGACATTCAAAGCTATTTTCAAGTGCTTGTAGAAATCCTTGCTGTGTGGAATCCTGATCTGTTTCCAGTTTATGTACTGGCTCAACTAAATGCATATTTTTAATTTGATAAAATCATTGGTCATCATAGGCTGCAGATAGTTTTCCAAGGAAGAAGATGTGTATTTCCTCAGCATATTCGTTTCCTCAGCATTCCTGTAGTCATAGAATATGTTGAACATAATTTCTTAGGGAACTGTAGTTACTGAGTCACAATTTCAGTAAGTGGGATTTTCTTTGCTTGCTAGTATCTTAGCCACTGTTGATGCTCAACCTAATCTTGATTTTTCTTAATAGCTGTTACCTTCTGTAATCATTCCTTAAGACTGATGAAGCTTGTTTCATTATATTTACTAAAATATTTAGGCAACAGAACAAGAACAATAGATGAAATTTTGTGATTCCAAATCATTTACTTATTTGCACTGCATATAAGCAAAGCTTGAGCTTTGGAAGAGGTAATAACCAGTTGTAGCAAGGCTGTGAAATCTTGATAGTATGTTTTGTTAACAGCTTTGTAATTTAACTGTTTGGGGGTTTAAGTGTTCTAAGCCATAGAATATCCTATCACACTTGCTGAAGAACTTAAAAAAAAAGAAGGTAGAATCATAGAATTATAGAATAGTTAGGGCTGGAAAGGACCTCAAGATCATCTAGTTCCAACCCCCCTGCCATGGGCAGGTATTCTCATTTGGCTGAATTTTAACTCCTGTGTAGCACTGGTAATGTTGGTGGAGGTCACAAGTAAACTGCCGTCCTGATACATTTGATATACTTCATGAAGCTTAAACAAAAAGTGTATGTTCCAATATTTCATGTCACTTCAAATTTTCAGAGTCTGTGATGTCAATAGAGACTCACAGCATATCAGTCAGCTCAGTGTCAAGAAGTATTTTTTGATGTTTACATATAATAACAATGGAAGCTTATCCAGACAATGTACAATCTTGGCTAGTGGTCAATTAATATTATTTTCATAATTTTTAATATTTTGGGATACTTACAGAAACCTTGCTAAATATAGAGGTTGTAGAAGTCACATTAAAGGCAGAATTTAACTCTGTGACATTGAGGTTCCTTGAAAAGGATATGGTAGGCAGGACTCACAAGGGGAAAGTTTGTTCCAGGAAGAGGTGGGTGCAGTACTTGTTGAATAATAGTCTGCCTGAATATAAATGAGGCCAATCAGTTCATGCTGCCCCAAGTTAGGTCATCTCACAGAGCAACTTTTTGGAGGAAAAAAAAACCCAAAACCAACGACACCCAAAATTCTGTAGTTAAATCTGCTTCTTGATTCACATGTCAGCCTATTTCTCCTCTCTGTGCCTTCCTCCATCTTCTGATGCTGGAGTTGATGTTGCATCAGAGTTGGCCAAGCTGTTTTCATTTGCTTTCTATTTGTGTTGGCTGTGTAACTTTTTATTTGTACTAGGAGGAAAATTCTGGATAATGAGCAGTGCAGAATTTTTAGTCTCTCGTATTTCCTCTTTCACCTATCTCTCTGGCTTCTCTCTAAATCTTCCTGTTCTTGACTGTGGTGGAATTGTGTGATGGTAGCTCATCCCATAACTTCTTAATGTGAGGAAGGCACAAAAATGTGCAATCAGTGTAACACCTGGGAGAAGACTGAAGGAGCTTAGTTTTAAAAATTAAAAACTAGTAGTTTGGCTAGTAATCATTTCACTGTATATTGCAAAGGCCTTTCTGGGAAGCATATAGTTACTCTTTAAAGCTGATTTCTTAAAATGTAGAACTATATGGAAACTGTAAGTTTCCTCCTTGCTACACAGTTTCAAAAACTCAGGCTAGATTCTTCCACCCCTCCTCAGGAGAGCAAATGTTTGGAGTTAGTCCATCATGTTCTGCGTCTCTAAATGGCAGCATTTTTCACACAGGTGTATTGGTGTAATGCCAGTCTTGCATATTTTAAAACAAGAATATTGTACTGCATTTTAATTTAGTTATACTTCAGGTTTATTATTATTATTATTATTTTTTTTACTTGGCAGCCTAAATGGTAATCACTGTTTTTGTGTTCTTTTGTCCCAGTTTTACCCTGGAAGAATTCAATACTTGTAATGCAATTCCTTCTGACATCAGAAAAGTATAAATAGAAATACTCAGGGGAAAAAAGATGCTGATTTCAGACTTAATTAAGATGCAAGTTTGTGTAAGGAAAAAGTGGTAAGAGGAAATAAATTGCCTAAATAAAAAACCATGGACTGTTTCTGCTGAACAGTGCAGGGTGGCATACGTTCAGCACAGTAGGGTGTTCACGTGCTACACAGCATTGGTTGTGTGCATCTGCGAATGCAAGAAGGAAGAAATTTGTAACTGGATTTGCCAGATCATACAAAATAAAAAGGGGCCAATATGGGGATTTTTATCAGCAGAATTGCTCAGTAGGTGGTTGACCAGGAGATGATTACCACTGTTAGATCTGGCAGCTTGCTTGATACATTGCTGTGAGGGAGATTGCAGTCCATGTTTTAAAGAACCTGCTTGAAAATTGTAGAAAAGCAGTCATTCCTCTATGACTCAAACTTAGGGTTTTTTTTTTGAGCTACTGTTTGTGTTTGATACAGTGATGTTACTGTCTTTGATGATGTTAGTATTTGATGGGTAGTAGACAAGTGATACTGATTGGGCATGAATAAAAGAATGCCTGCAAAAAGATGCTTTGTTCAAAAAATAGTTGCTGAATGGCCCATCATGTAGACATATATGATACAAATTTTTCTATAACATGGGAAAGTCTGAGGGTTTTATTTTGAAGTAGCTGGTAGGAATTTGTCAGGCTATCAGAAAACAGAGATGAAGTTTGTTACAAGTTATTAACGTAACTTGTTTAAACACTGTGGCATTAGCACAAAATTGTTAAGAGGAATGGGAAAAGGGAAAACCAGGCTGGAGGAAAAAATATTGAAAGATGTATTTTGAAAAACAAAATTTTCTGAACTATGTGAAAGAAATTGACACCTCTAGTAAATGAGACTGAGATAAGTGTTACAGAAAACTGAGCAGTGATGATGTGTACTTATACAAGGGAAAGAAAGAATAGATGGAAAAATGAAACAATTTATAAAAATGTTTGTTGAACATTTCAATTTAGGAACACCAAATTTCCAAAATGGTTGTGCTTTTGAGTCTTTGAGAAATGGGGTATCGTCATGGTGAGTGAGGAGTACGGATATGCTGTAACTTTTGGCTAATTTTGATCTGAAGACCAAAAGGAAGATTAAAGACAGTCATTAAAGAAAGTCATAGCTTTCTCCATCCTGTTACTTCTGCTGTGCTGGAGATGTTGGCTTTGGCAGACGTAGTTGTGTGAGCAAACAGGCCCCTTTGCTTTCTTCTTACTTTTTGTTTTGTGTGTCAGCAAAGCCATGAGGCTGTTTGGCGTCAGATCTCTTCAGCAGGTTTCTTGTCTCTATTGCATGCCTCTGGTATGACAGTAATTCAGCATCTGATGTGCTGTGACTACTGCCGATGATTTGCAAGGCAGGTGTATCTCCCTTGCATTTTCTGTTTGCACTGTTCATATACAACCTTGGTCTGGTCTAAATGTTTCAGGGTCACTTTTTCATATATATCTTCAGCAAGACTGCTACAGGAAGGCAGTACTTCACAACTAGGATAAAAGATAGTACATGCAGTTAATAGTAACTATGTATTTTTTACCAAAGAAATTGAACTGGACATTCAGTAATAGACTTACAATGGAATTTGGAAGTTGATATTTATAGTAGATTAACCATAGGTAATTAGTTCATAATAACAATTTTCATAGAATAGTTGGGTTGGAAGGGACCTTCAAAGGTCATCTACTTCAGTCCCTCTGCAATACCTGTTCTATTTTTTTTTTTTTCAGTGGAACAATTTCTTACCAGAAGAGTTTTTTTTTGCATGAGTCTCCCAGTTTTACCTTTTTCTTTTTTTCCTGTAAGAATCTGTATTTTAACTCTGTTGGTTTTATAGTGTCAGAATGCTTAATTTAAGGGACAAAGTGTTTAGCTTTGTCAGTTGGACTTATTTTGCTTAGGTGTATTTTACCAAAGCACTCAAATGTTATGTGTATTGATTAAACATGTTAACTTTTATTATGATTTTATATTACATTTAGCATTATGATGATGATATTTGCAAACAAGAACCTATAAATAAGAAAGCAGATAAAATTTATTGTTTTTAAGAGCATGGAATTGTAATTATCTGGGGTTCTTTACTATAATTGCAAATATAGCCGTTTAAAGAGGAAATTTTTTTAAATGAAGTTTTGAATAGTAAAAAAAAATATAATAAATCCAGATCACAATTCTTCTCAACAAAGAACTGTTTTCCCCACTCACATATAAAGTTAAGAATGCTTTGTGTATTTGTGCAAATGGATGTGAAAAGCAATGCTGCTCCCTGAGGTGTGGGAGGAAGTTTGAAGGAAGTTGGTAGTAGTGATGGCCTTCTGGAGCACTTTAACACATGTACTTTATAGACATCGTAGTCTCCAGTTTTTATTTTCTTCTTATTAGACATATGTTCTTTTAATTTTATTCGGGCTTTATTAGCAATGGTGTTGTTTCTTATATAAGCTTCAGTTAACATTTCTGGTCCATTCCCAATTACATTAAAATATCAAACAGTGTCTCGGAAAGACTACCAACAACAAATATGTTGAATGTTGTCCTGGAAAGTAGGGTCATGAGCTTGAGCATAGTAAACTCCAAATGATTCTAAGGCTGTTAAAATACTTGCAAAGACAGTATTTCAATATATTCCAATATGATTTTCTCCCAGACAAATAGATCTGACTTGTTATGAATTGGATTCCTTACCTTGTGTGCATTGTGTTTCCTGTATGATTGTTCTGGAAGGTTTTGGCTCAAGGTCTAAACCAGAGAGTGTATCTGCTGAAGTCTTTGGTCTTGCAATTAAGCTATAGAGTAAAACTTAGTCTTGTAAGTCTTATAAACCAAGCAACCTCCGGAACTTGATGTCTTCTGTAATCACATGCATGATTAATATGTTGCGGGAATAGCGATACTGCTCCGACTGGTACCTTGATATTTTTAATCTAGACTGTTAAAGTAAGGGAAATTTTAAATTTGACTCCTTGGCACTGTTGTTTTCCACAGTAAAATGACCTGTTATGGTTTTGTATGTTTTCCTTTGTAACATAACTGTTTAGTAACTGTGAGCAAATTAAAGTTAAGATAAAATGGACTCTTCTACTTTTCCTCACACAGTTGTATGCAAACCTACTTTTGTATGAACCCTTTTTTTTTTTTTTAATTATGGACTTGCAAAAATACACCCAAAAGTGTAAACAAAAATGTATTAATGGCATTGTTTTCCCATCTTATTATAGTGAAAAAGTATACTGAGCTGTAAAGTATAATATTTGAAAGATCTTTATTCTGGAAAGAACTGTATAATTTCAGTACAGGTGTTGCTTGCAACTTTTATTTTAGGCAAATAAGACAATTTAATAGTAAAAACTTCCGCATTTTTTTTTCTTAGTGTAACTTGCGGTAATGCTCATGTTAATTTTCAGAAGTTCTTTTTCTAAAGCAAAATAAGGGAAAAATGACTAATTGCACTTTCTTTAAAGAAATAAATAGCATTGGTAGTCTTCATGCACCACTTTCGTATCTGCTTAAAAGCAATTATGCTAGAAAGTAATTTTTTTGGTCATATTAAATTAAAGATTAGATAGGCAAGAGCTAGTAAAACATCAGCATTCAGAGCTGTACTAATAGTCAGGTAACTATCAATTTCCCCAAAGAAGTGATGGGATTATTTTTTAACAGGGGAGGCTTAATCAAACCTGTAGTATGTGGAAGATACTGAATATGAAACCAGTGATGTTAGAAATCTACATATGAGCTGGAAAGATTTTCCTTATGACACAATCTTCATGAAGGCTCTGCTAAGTGTGCCTTCATAAGCAATTCTGTTGATGCATAGGAGTCAATCTCATCCGTGATAGCCTTGCAGTATAGATGGGTAAGAAGTGGGAAATCCTTGCTGTTCCCATTAAAAAATCAGACCTTAAAACAGGGGTGCAATGAACGCTCAGAACTAAAAGATCCTGCCAAGTCAGAATGTCATTTGTACTCATTTTTTAAAGTGAAACACTTGAAGAGCACTATAGTAAAATATTTCATTTGTTTGTGGAGTGCCTATTATTGTCATAACTGGATACCTTTTACCCAGGAAATGTTATAATAAAGCTGATGGGCCAATATATTATAGAATAGTACATGTCCTTTATGGGGGGAACTGGAATAGTTTGTGTTCTGGAGCATCGTTTTGAGGACTGACTGGTAAAAGTGAGGACAATTGTCTGAAACAACTTTGCAGTAAGTATAGAGTGTTAAAGGTAGATTGGCAGAAATCAATACTCAAAAATACCTTGTGAACATAGTATAGTGCTGGGTTTTTTTTCAGATGCTGTTTTGAAGAGGATCTTTGAAAGGTTAAAGGTGCTTTTTAGATGTGGTTGCAAATAGTCAGCTTAGAACTGTTGCTAGCATCTCCTAAGCTTCTATCAAGACACAAAAACAGTAGATGGTGTAGTAGTAGATAGTGTTTCTGAAAAGTAATTGAAAAAAATAATTGAAGTAGGACACTACATACTTTATATTCTGTTTTCTCAATGGAAGGAATTATGAAATACAGCCTTTTGTATTTTCTTGAGTGTTCAATTTGTCACCCTTTTCCCAGCAGGAGAGACATGTTCTCAGTAGAGTATCTTGTTACATTTTGATTTCATTCTTGCTGGAAGCAGAATAGATTTTATTGGCTTTACAAGAAGATGTACACATTAGGGATAGTGGAGAATGTCATTAGTTTATGTTTTGACTGACATAAACTATTATGACTTGTAACCATTTCTGTAAGACAAGAAATACGTAAAGCAGTGGGGAGAGAAGTATTTATTGTGCTGTACCTCTGGCACAAAGCAGTGGTATATTAAAGTACACTCCGGGTGAAAGGAATGGGGAGATACAAAAATGTGACATTCCATATGGACCAAATTGTCACCGCAGCAGGATTCAGAATGGAAGGGGCTCTGCGCAGATTATATGTTCCTTAAATGTTTAAAACAATCAGAAGAACATAAAAACCAATAGTGAATAAAGTTGGCAAGTTTCCCCTTCTGCTCCATCCACACAGGTTGTTAAATGATTCTCTTTGCTGTGGTAGCTGAGAGCCTGCCAGGAGTGCATTAAGCATCGTGATTAATGTCTGTCACATGTTTGTTCTCTCATCTTCTCCCCAGCAGGTGGTGTGTATATGCAGTGTGGGTTTTTTTTTCTTGGAGGTTTAAAGAAAATAAGACTCTGTGAAGATGGGTATATGTGTAACGGGAGACAATGTTGAAGAAGTGAACTGTGTGCTTGAAGCAGAAAGGGCTTGTGGTGGCCCCTGGAACTTGGAACAAATTTCCCCCTGGAAGGTTCTGTCTCCACTGCAGATGATTTCTCTTGTTCTAGAGACTTCTTATGAGCCAGAAGTAGTAAATTCAGTCTCCCTCCCTTAAATTCAGGTTACCTTTTAAAATATTTAGTCATATTCAGGATGAGGTCAAGTGGCTTGAACTCTGAAACTCTGGGAGGGCAGCACTGACAGTGGCAGACAGGTTCCACATGCTTATGAAAACTCTTTTGCTTAGAGGCTATTCTGGTCTGTGCTGTATGAACAGGAGTTTCCTCATGTTACTTGATAAGCCCACTGAGTGAGCGCTGGAATGGGGGGGACATGCATGCCATGTTCATGCAGTTATTAGAAAGCTCCTTATACTTAAGTGTATTTACAACTGTAAAACCAGCTTTTTCATACTGTAAGTGCAGGAAAAAAGAAGACTATTGCAGTGTTATTCTTTTACACACTGTGTGTGATATTTTTTCTTAATTGTTTTAATAACTAATAATTCAGTATTTAAAGTACTATTGATTTTTCCTATAGTTTGGATAGCATTAAGTGGAAGAATGAAATGGAGATAATGAAAGATGAAACTCATTGGAAAAAATTTCTAGTTATTTTATCTGAAAAATATATCGGGATTGTTAGATCTTTGCATGGTTCATTGCACAGTGGAAATGCCTTCAACTGATATATACAGATTTACATTTTAGATATATCTAAACTATTCCTTCAACTGATATATACAGATTTACATTTTAGATATATCTAAACTATTTCAACAATCATAAAACTAAACAGACTTTTAGTTTTAGTATTAACTTGTTCAACTCTCTTTTGCTGCTAAATGTGAGGTTGTATTTGAGTATCGTTACCTTGGAATTTTAATCTGATTTATTCAAGGTCTTGGTCACAGTTGCTTAGTAACATGCTGCGGAAACAGATTTGTTTATTTATGATAATATATCTACTATATCCTTATAATTAAAGATATTGTAAGGAAAGGAAGTACACAAAGTGCGTGTGTTTTTAAGCTGAATGTTTCTAATAACCTCTGTCTTCACAGAGAGTGCCTTTGTATAGGTTGATATGTTATGTAACTCTTTCAGTAGAATCATAGAATCACAGAATCACAGAATAGTTAGAGTTGGAAAGGACCTTAAGATCATCTAGTTCCAACCCCCCTGCCATGGGCAGGGACACCTCACACTGAACCATGCCACATAAGGCTCTGTCCAGCCTGGCCTTGAACACGGAGAGGGATGGAGCATTCACAGCTGATATCTGTCTGGCTCACACTGTTATACGTGTTTTTGCGTAGTTTTGGATAATGTTGATTTGCAATTTGTGAGACAGAAATCCTGAGGTTTAGCAACTTCCATGGGACTGCAATTCCAATATGGTGGTTATTTTGTAAGACTTGTGTTGATATCAGGAATGTATCAAGAGCAAGCCGTAAGAGAGAGAGATAGGTTCATGTTCATTTTTACATGGTGTTACACTTTATCCCCAGGAGAGAAAAGTGTGTTAGAAATTAGCATCATGAGACTTGTAAAACATCTTTTCTTGACAGCTAAAGGAAGTATCTTGAGAAGTGTTGGCTGTTACGTGTTGCATGTTTTCAAGTACTTGCAATTACTTTATTTTAAGGTTTCCTGAAATCTTTAAGGTCTTTCATTTCTTTGAAAACAGGGTTCAAGATTTCTGTTTACCTCCTTTGCAATATACTGCAGAAGAATTCAGCAGCTGAGAAATTTCCAACACCAGCATGCTTATTGTGTAAAATGTCTATGAATGCAAAAATTAAGCAAGCATCTCTGAGACAGATAGAGAGCTGCTAAGATCCTGGAGCCTGCTTTAAACACAAACCCAACCCCAAGGGAACAGTGCAAATAAATTTAAGAAATTTATAAGTGAAACAAAATTAAGTACACAGTGTGACGAGGCCTGAATTTAGTCTGCTGTTCTGTGTATGTTTTAGAGCATAATAATCTTGTGTTCTTTGACTTAGAACATTGAAATAACTCTTAGGTCAGATACTAGGATATTTTGTGTAGGTCCAAACACATTGCTGTTATATAATGAAATAATGATAGTTTTGCTTCTTTATCTAGTATATTTACCTCAGTTTACTTGTGAAATTAAGTTATTCGTGTTCTTATCAGGCACAAAAAAAAATTTACAAAGACCCATGCAAATTGGTATGTCTAATCTCTTCTTCAGAATTTTTTTTTCCTATGTGTAATGCAAGAATGCAGAGGAAACAATTATTATTTTAAAAGTGCCATTCACATGGCTCTGTTCAGTTAAATGTTTCATTTTGTGCTTTCAAACACTTTTCAGCTTTTATGGTTGTTCCACTATTGTTGTATCACTTGACTGGAAAACTGTGGGTGGCATTCATCTCGCCTACCTTTGACATATCTATCCCATGCTGATGTACGTAAGCTGAAATCATTGCTCTAGTCCTTTTTTTTGTGGTTGGTAGAGAAATAAATGCTTTAAGATTTCAGTTAATCTGAGTCACCTGTTTTATGATAGGTGAAACAGACTTTAAGTTGACACAGCTAATGATGAATAATCTTCATGGACTGACTCAGATACAGAGGTTTAGCTTTCATGGAGTGGATCTTCTCCTGTGTTAGAGAGCCAGTTTACTATGGCTGTCCCTGAGCAGCTCTCAGAACCAAGTATCTTAATTTTCTGGAGCCCCTACCAACTTGCATTCCCAGTCCTTTGGTATTTCATAGGTACTTGAGTAAGTTTGTAGGAAAAGAAAGATTTCAGTTGTTCAATTTTTAAGCCTGTTTTTGAACTCTGTCTGTCACTTCACTGCACATTGAGCCCAAGAAAATTGTGTCCCAGCACCATTGCCTTCTTCAGATTCTTACGTTATACAAACCTGTTTTATGTCTCAAAATATTTATATCCCAGCCTAAGGAGAAAATAATTGTCCTGCTTTTGGTGATTTCTTGTTTTGCATCTCCAGGCTGCACCTGGAGAACTGTGTCCAATTTTGATCCCCACAATTCAAGAAAGACATGAACAGACTCAAGGAGCTCCAAAGAAGGGCCACAAAGATGATTAAAGGGCAGGCGAAACTGCCCTGCGAGGAAAGACTGAAGACCTTAAGTCTTTCCTCCCTGCAGAAGAGTAGGCTCAAGGAGAACCCCATCACAGTATTTCAGTACTTAAAGGAGAGCTACAAAGGGGAAGGAGGCTCTCCCTTCACAAGGAGACATACGGAGAAGAAGGGCAGTGGATACAAGCGGCAACAGGAGAACATTTATCTTGCAGTGAACAACTCCCCAGGCATGTGGTGGAGTCTTTGCTGCCGGAGGTTTTCAGGAGTTAAATGGACAGAGTGCTAGAAAATCTCACTTAGGCTTCTTTTTTTTTTTATTCATGAAAGGTTGGACCAGATGAGCTCTAGAGGTCCCTTTCAACCTGGGCTGCTCTACGATTGATCTGAAATTTATGGTAATACTGTCTGGGTCTAATAACAGGGGCAGGTGTGAATTCCTCAAGCATGGCTATGAGGAAAACTAGGTGAGTTCAAACATAATTTATTTTGTGTTGGTGAGTTCATGAAGATTTGATTTGTTATGAGCCCTGTTAAAACTGACGATGCAGGACTCGTTCAGCTGAGATATTTTTGAATTTTAAGTTACACATTGGATTGACATTTAAAAAATATGTGCTATATCTTGATGAAAAAAATCTGTTTTCACAGCCAATGAAAAATACTACAAAAAGTCTGAATTTAGTAATTTAAAATACAGTCAGTTAAAAAGTGCTTGTTTTAAATATTAATGAAAAATGTAGAGTAACTCACCAATAAGCATTTCTATTCTAACAAATGTTTTTCTCGATGCGCTTTTCAAAAGAAAAATACACAGAATTTGATTGGTTTCTGGGGCTATGTGCAGAGAACCATGAGATAAAGGCATTGATGGTATCTAGAAATACACAATTACATTGTGTGGTAGGATCTCCAATGAGCAGAGAACTTTTTCTTCCAAGTCACTGGATCTCAGTCATTTGGGGTAACCTTGCAGGCAGACAACAGATAAAGGCTATAGTCTTCTAGTATAAAATATAATGGACTACTGACTTAGTTTTTCTTTTTTTTCATCAGCTTACATTTGCCCTTTCAGAATCATTCGATTAATTTGTGTTCACTGTGTGAAAAGCCTTTCTATGGTCTTTCATTAAAAAACCTCAGACAACAATTAATTTGCTAAATCTGAGTCAGCAGTTTATCTCTCTCCAAGCTCTGTATTTGTTTTATAATCTGCTGTGTATTTTGTCTGCTTTTCATTAAATCTTTATTTACATATAAAAGAAGACACGTACAAATTCTTGGACAGATCTATGCTCATGGTACTATGTACCTATTAAATCTATATAATAAAGATCTGTCCTTGACTTTTTGGATATGAACTGGAAAAACCCAAATACTATGAAAACATATTATTTCTGTTAATTAAAAAGTTCAAGGAAATGTTCTATATATGTTGATGATAATTTTGTAACAAATGAAAACAGTATTTTCTGAATACTCTGCTGGGTAGTCATAAGACTTTTTTTATTTACCAGGCTCTATGGAGGTGGTAGTTGGTATTAACTATGCTTTTTAGTCAGCAGTGCAACACCAGCATATTTCTTTGACCACATGTCTCATAGTCTAAGGTTGTGTCCCTAGCCTTCTTATGGTGGCTGGGTTTACCTTAGAAAGAAAAGAGAAACCGTGTTGTGACATGAAATGCCAGAATTCTCTTTTTTTATCCAGTGGACTTTCTGTCCACAGCAAAGCATCGCGCTGCTTTTCATACCATGAAATCACTCAGTTGGTAATGCAGTTTCTATCAAGCATGTACTGGCCTTATTCTGCTTTTTGAAGTGTTTGCTTTCCAGTTGCGTTGAAACTTGGAGGCTGCTTTCTGCTGTTGCTGTTAGTAATTCAGCTGGGTCTGCTGGGTGACATTCCCTTACAACTTTGAAAAAGCAAGAACTAAATAATTATTATCTATATGATATTGTTTCCCCATTTCTCCCTGTTTGATTAAGAGGTGAACAATATCTGTTTTGAGTTTGAAAAGAACTTTATTAGTATTTTGGAAACGCAACTCCATATGAAGGTCCTCCTGCATTCTCTTTAGATTTCCAGCTACATGGATTGCCCAGGGAAGTTGTGAATGCTCCATCCCTGGCACTGTTCAAAGCCAGGTTGGATGAAGCCTTGGATGACATGATTTAGTGTGAGGTGTCCCTGCCAATGGTAGGGGGGTTGGAACTAGAAGATCATAAGGTCCTTTCCAACCCTAACTATTCTATGATTCTATATATGATATGAATAAAGTATCATACTAAGCAAGAAACACAATTACAAAATATTCCTTTTGTTTTGGTTTGGCAGTTGATGTTAATGAACTGTCCAACATGGATCCAGATGTATCAAAGAAGCTAACATTTGGCCTATGTATGGCTGTTGTCTGTGACTATTTCTGCTGTCACTCACTGTGTGATTAACAGACTTATTACAGTAACCCTTAATCTGTCACAGTGAGAGAACCCACAAAAGTGTTTTGTTTGAAACAGGATAGAAGTATTTATTGAAAACCCTTTTTTCTTAAGACTTTAATACTTAAACTGTTACATAGTCAGATATTTTAACTACTGGAAAAAGCCTCCATTTGATTTATCATTAATTATTCTTTCTGAGGGACCCTCTCCCTGCTTCTTTACTCGAGGAGCTAGATTTCTCATAAAATAGACTTTTAATGTTAAATTTCTGGCCTAGTTATAAATGTATCCATAATCTCATAAATATCCTAATGTTATCTGTGACGTGAAAGGGAAGTTATGAATACGCTTCTTGTTCTGCCTTTATAGTACCTTATGTAAGATGTATACTTCAGACTGCATAAATTAGGATTTTCATAGAACAGTTCCTGTGTAACCAAAATTTGTAACTTTCTTACATTTCAGTTTAGTTTACTTTGAACATTGATTAGATCTTTGACCAACATGGATTGTTGGTGGAAATATCAGCCCCATATTAATGTTCTTTGTAAATAAAATACATGCAAACAAGTATGAATATAGTTAAATCCTGAAGATCATATTGGTCTCACTAGGCATTAAGTGTTAATTGTCATTGTGTCAATTAACTTAGTGGTACATAAAACCAGAAGACAGGACCTATCCAAGCCCAAGCTTCCTTACTGCTGATAAGACCCTACCTATCTAAAAGTATAGGCTGCCCTTCATGTTTGGGTGTTCCCTTAGGTAATGGTGAGAGTGAGCATTTGTCTCAGTGTAGCGCATGGAAGAACTAGACTGGAAGCAAGCTTCAGATCATTTTAGCCCCTCTTGCACTGCAGTAGGACTAGGTTTACCAAAATTATGATGATTATGTTTGCCTAATCTGTTCTTAAAATTTGGAGTCCTTGTTCTATTATGTCCCTAAAGTTCATAGTTTTCCTAAAGTTAATCTTGTTTTCTGCAGTAAAACTAAAGGTAAAACTTTAGTTCTTTTTCTTCTTTCCTAGCAGATGTTGATATCAATTGCTAGCTCTGCTTTTTTCATAATGCTTTATGTATTAAAATGCTGTTACCATGGCTCACCTCAGACTTCATCTTTTAGACGGAAAAAAACTTAATTCCTGTAGTTCTTTTTCATAAACTATACTTTCAGAAACCCCTATAATCCCTGCTGCTTTCTACAGATCCCTCCTTGTTTGTCTTTTCCAGAGTGATATTTACATTCTAACAGCAATATTACAGTGTTGACTTGTATTTAGGTTGTCTTCTCTATCGTATCCAGAGCCTCTCTTTTCAATTGCTGCACAGGCAAAAAATGAGCTAATGGAAAATGTGGCTTACAAAAATTTCTGAGAAAGTATCTAAAAGGTGGAATGCACTCTAGGTTGAATTGGGCATCTCCAAAGGAGAGTGAGCTGTTTTCTGTATGTACTGAGCCCATAATTTGAATACTTCAGTTGTATTAATTGGGTTCAGTAATGCAACTGATACCAAGAGAAGTTTACAATCATCACTAATTGGTGATGCCACTAGGGTAGCAGCCTATGAGCATGGTAGTGTTGGAACACATGTTGTGATTTAAGCCGGGCTGGTAGTTTAGAACCATGCAGCTGCTCACTCACTCCCCCTGTTCTTCCTCCCCCCTACTCTTGGAGGAATGGGGAGGAGAATTGAAAGAATGTAACTCCCACGGGTTGAGATAAGAACAGTCCAGTAACTAAGGTATAACACAAACCACTCCTGCTACCACCGATAATAATAATGATAAGGGAAATAACAAGGGAGAGAATACAACTGCTCACCATTAGCTGACCGATACCCAGCCCCACCAAGCAGCAATCTTGCTCTTCTGGGTAACTCCCCCCAGTTTATATAGTGGGCGTGACGTGCTGTGGTATGGAATACCCCTTTGGTTAGTTTGGGTCAGGTGTCCTTTCTCTGCTTCCTCCCAGCTTCCCCTCCTCCCTGGCAGAACATGAGACTGACGAAGTCCTTGATTGGAGTTATCATTACTTAGCAACAACTAAAAACATTGGCATTATTAATGTTGTTCCCAAGCTGAAAGTCAAAAGCATAGCACTGCACCAGCTACTGAGAAAAGTGACTGATTCCATGACTGTATCCACCCCTTATTCCACACCATTCATGTCGTGCTCAGATCCCACGGTTTTCAATATACCATTGCTTTTGTTGTATATATATATGTACACCCACACACACATAAAGAGAGAGATATCATTCCTTAGTGCATGGACCAGTCCCTATAAAACTGCTGAATTCATCTGATCCATGATGTTGGGCTCCATCTCTTGTAACAGTCTTTCAGAGAAGGAAAGGCAGTGTGCAGTGTTGGATTGATGCCTGCTGATGACACCGTGGGACTCATCACTGCTGAGCTTGTCTGGTTTCATCAAAGTTCATTCTTTGTTGGGATGATGATTGGAGGGATGTCAGGTCCAGTAGCTGGTGACCTGAAGACATCTAGTTGGTGGGCTATACAAGTGCTACAATAGCAGGCAATAGCATACAATTGAGTTCATTGGTTGTTTTCCCCTAAAATCAAATCCTCTTGAAGTACACATCGGACTTCCCCATCTTCCCGCATTACCCACCAATTATATCTGGGTTCCTGAGCAAAAGCAATCCCACAAGTGGGTTTGCCTTTAACTGAAGCAGGAATAACACAGACTGTCTTCCCCAGCAAATTCTTTATGTGCACCACAGGGACTTCATTCCCCTCTGCAGTATGTAAAAGCTCCAGCTGGGCTGGACTAGCCCTGTTGGCAGATCCTTTGGTGTTGACCAACCAGGTGGCCTTTGGTAAGTGTGTATCCCAGTGCTTGAAAGTTCCCCCACCCATTGCTCTCAGTGTAGTTTTTAACAGTCCATGGTACCATTTGATTTTCCCAGAGGCTGGTGCATGGTAGGGGATGTGATATACCCACTCAATGCCATGCTCTTTGGCCCAAGTGTCTATAAGGTTATTCCAGAAATGACTCCCATTGTTTGACTCAGTTCTTTCTGGGGTGCTGTGTCGTCACAAAATCTGTTTCTCAAGGCCCAGCATAGTGTTCCAGGCAGTGGTGTGTGGCACAGCGTATGTTTCCAGCCATATTGTGGCTGTCTCCACCATGGTAAGCACATGGTGCTTGCCTTGGCGGGTTCATGGGAGTGTGATACAGTCAGTCTGCCAGGCCTCCCCATATTTGTACTTCAGCCATTGTCCCCCATACCAAGGAGGCTTTAAATGTTTGGCTTGCTTAATTGCAGCACAGGTTTCACAGTTGTGAATAACCTGGGCAACAGGGTCCATTGTTAACTCCACCCCTCGATCACGAGCCCATCTGTATGTTGCATCTTTGCCCTAATGGCCTGAAGTGTCATGGGCCCACTGGGCCAGAAATAATTCACCCGTATGTTGCCAGTCTAAGTCCATCTGAGCCACTTCAGTCTTAGCAGCTTTATCCACTTGTTGGTTGTTCTGGTGTTCCTCAGTGGCCCGACTTTTGAGTACAGGAGCATGGCCATGGCGTACCTTCACCACTAGGTTCTGCACCAGGGCAGCGATATCTTGCCACAATGCAGCAGCCCAGATGGGTTTATGCCAGTTGCTCTGCTTCCATTGCTGCAGCCACTCCCACAGGGCATGTGCTATCACCCATGAGTCAGTATAGAGATAAAGTACTGGCCATTTCCTCTTTCAGCAGTATCCAGGGCCAGCTGGATGGCTTTCGTCTCTGCAAACTGACTTGATTCACTCTCTCCTTCAGCAGTTCATGCAACTTGTTGTAGGGGACTCCATACAGCTGCCTTCCATCTCCGACGCTTCCAAAGTGCTAGAGGGACCCACTGGACTATATACTCGCCCATACTGTCCCACACATGCCGCCATTCATGACTCTTCAGCCTCAGGGAAAATCTCTTGGTGATCTTCCTATATTGTCATTTAACTCTAGACAAGAACTGAATGGACACTGCTTAACTTTCAAGATCAGATGAAACAGGGCGTTCTCAGGGTGGGATGGCCATGGTTAAAACGTAGCATATGCAACAATAAGCTGGTTGCCAGCAAAAGGAGCAGGATATTTTCAAGGGCATTGAAAGGATATTCAAGATCTTTAACTTTTCCAGAATCTACTACTACTGTAAATAGCCTGATGTGGGAACTTTATTTCAAGATAGTGTGAAATGTGTTCAGTTATTGGACACCTGTTTAAAATGTACATTAATTGGAGAATGATTGGAACATTGTGAGAACAGCTTCATTGCACAAAATGCATCATTTGCAAAAGATGCAGTGGAAACTCCTGAAATTAAAGGATGGATTTGGCACTGTATGGGCTTCCTGTTTAGTACTGGAAAATGTTAAACCTCCTAAACATCAGAGAGAAACTGCCCAAAACTCTGTGAGGATTAGATATTTCAGCAGTAGTCTTCTAAGAGATGTCTCCTGACTGCTGTGATCACTTCTGAGTGTAGTAGTTACTGCTTGACCACTTCAGGACTCCTTCATCTCCATCCCACCCACCTGGATCCAACAGAAAAAAATGACGCCTGAGGCAGTGAATACAATGTAAGCCAGGAAGACAAAATGGGGGAGTTAGACCTGCTGTTCAGTGAGAAGACACTGGCAACTCTTAAGTTCATAATCCTTTTTCCAAAATGGAGGCCTGCTGTCCTGGGATTGGTACCTGGTATTTGTGGTTTTTAGTCAGACAAGCCATGTAGAGTCAGGTTCAAAAGAGCTACAGGATCTGGGGTACGGCTCTAATACTACATATGTCTTAAAATGCAGGTAGCCAGCTACAGTTGAGATTTGAGAAGAGCTTAGGACCTAGAAATTGTGTCTGGATGAGATAGCAATAGTAGTCCTGCCTATTGCTACTACAGTGCAGAGCCTGCAGGAGGACCATGGGCTGCTGTTAACCTCCTCACATGCAGCAATTTTGACCAGACTTAGGATGGCTATGATTATGTTGCTTTGCACTGAAAGATTTACCCAGCAGGGACCGTATCATCACTGCACCCAGTGTCCAAAATAGACAAGGCCTCCCCATACTTAAATGGATCTAGGAGGAAGTCAGATGTGGTTAGAAGCAGCAAAGAGGCTTCCTGATTTGCTGAGCTGGTTACGAATGGTTGTTGGTTTTGTTTTTAAAGCTGTTTCTCTGTGACCTTGGCCAAAAAGAGTCTCTGAAAGTTCTTCAGCTGCAAAATGTCACTCATCTTCTAGAGGTGGGAATACCAGAGGGGGCACGTTAGGAAAGCATATTTACATTTTTGTTTAAAAAAAGAAAATCCACTCTTGCCTCTCTCTTCCTACGCACCTCCAAAAATGAACAGGATTTTGATCCTCCCGTGACTGAGGTATGCAGGCCCCTTGTTTTCTGCAAACCAGGGCATTGCATCAGCGCGGTGGAGCAGAGCCGAGTCCTGGTCCCTCAAACAGGGTGCTAAAGTGCTGCTTAGCAACATGTGCCTGCCAGCGCCAGCGGCCGCCCCAGCCGGTGGAGACTGCCAGGGAAGATGAGTTTTCAAAGTGAGATCTTCTATTTAAATATTTCTTACAGTGTACAGATAGCTGGAAAAGAGGGCAGCAGGCAGAATGAAAGCAAAGAAACTGCGGAGGAGGAATGAGAAATAAAGGAAGGGTGTCAAGGCTCTGAGTGAGCAAGGATCCAAGGAAAAAGGAGAAGAGAGTAAAATTGGAGAAGGAAAGCTGCAGGATGTCAAAGGGGATGTTGTGAGAGAAATCAGCAGACATTGAGAACTAGAATTGCTAGAAGAGGGATGCCTTCATCTTCAGGACAGATGTTTGTGGATAAAATCTTACCGAGGTAAAAATGATGTTGAAATAAGATGGTACAATAGTGATGGGATTTCTGTATTGTTTTTCTTTCATTTACCTCTTTTCAGAACATACTAGGAAAGAGTAAAATATGATTATGCAGTAACTGTACAGAATACTGTGCATAGTAAAATGGCACACTAGCCCTTTTTAGGAGATAATTAAAAAGAATAAGCAAGTTCTCTGCAAGTTTTTATGATCCTGAACTTACAGGGAGAGTTATCATTTCTCTTTGCTCAAGACAGCATTGAATTAGTCTGTATTGCTGGAAGTGCTTTCTGCCCTTTCCTGTATAGACACAGACAAGAGTTTCATTTATCATCGGAATTTTGTGGGTATGATAAACTGGAGAGTTGGAAACATTGCCCTTTTCTTTCTAGCTTCCTTAGCAGCTACAGTTGCCCTTTCCTTTTCACTTATGCTTCTGCACTGCTTGAAATTGCTGTCTGCTCTCTTATACTTGACATTATTGCTAATTCTCTGACAGACTCTTTTTTGGTCTCCTTTACTCCCTGGAAAATGTGATTTAGACTTGAAAACAGTTTTTACCTGGCCAAATCATAAGAGACCTTTTTACACTTGTAGTAGATCAGCATTTCTGTTGACATCAGAGTCATTTAATCACTCACATGCAAAACCTTTTCTCCTTCAGGATTCACAGTATTGTGGTTTTTTTTTTCTCCTCCTTTCTTTTTGCTTTTTCTTTCCTTCACTCAAGTTTGGCATGGATTTTGCCAGCATTTATAGTATCTTCTAGTGTTTTACATGCTGTTTTATTTATGGTTTGGGGAAAGAGAACTTCCATCAGGCCTCTCCTTATGTAACTTGGTAACTCATCCCCAGGTAACCTCATCTCATTCTGGGACTTTATATGGTTGGTGTGCATAAGAGTTTAATAGATGATCTTTTGCTCCTTATCTCAGACTTTTCCATATGGCATTCTGCCAATAAAATATAAACATGGCAAAACCTCTCCACCTCTTTCCCCCAGACTCTTGTACTTCTGCACTTCCTTCAGAGCCACTGGCTTCATCTTCCTGTCCTGTGTAAGCAAAACAGTGGTATGTAACTTTCACACTTCTTCTTTCTCCCTCAGCTTGATACCATTTCCTATGACATTTCACTTGTTGCATCTCAAGTGGCATCCTCCTTGTCTCCACTTCTGCTTTGAAACTGCTGTTTTGGCTTTGATGATTTGTCACCTTTTTATTATTTCAGTGTCCAAATCTCTGTCTCTTGCCTCTATCCAACCTTTCTAAATGTGACCAGAAGCTGCCTTATTTGGTCTCTGATTTTGACTGTACCTACTTGGATGATGCATAACTATTAATTCCTTTTTGATTCCATTCACTTCCACCCTTGTCTTTCAGGTCTTGATCCATTCTCATTCAAATCCTTCCTTTGTGAACAAGCATTTAAAGGAATCTTTAAATCCTGACTTTTCTGTTACATCTTTGCTAATGCTTACTTTAAGAAGCAAAATGACTCAAAAATACAGAAACTAAGGAAAAACTAACCCTTTCTAACCTTGTACTAATACAACATCCCTGCTTTATTCTGCCTTCCAATTGCTTTTATCTTCATTACTGCTTCTTGTGCTGTCTATATAGGTTATAAACTATATCAAGGATAGAGTTTTACCTGCAAAGTGCTGGCACACTGTGGGTGTTCTAAAAAGAGAATATAGTGACAATGGTTTAGCAAATTTAGTACATTTTGAGATTTTATTTTAGAGTTTGACTGCTCTTTTAGTATTTCATTAGTATTTTTTTTCATCTGATAGAATGACTTCTGCATCATACACCTTGCAAAGAAAGTATATGCATTTTAAGCTCTTCTTATTGCTCAGAATTTTTTTAGAAATAGTATTTTCTGTTCAGTTTGCTGCTTATAGCCTGTTTATAAGTTCTCATCCAGCCCCCTCTGTCTCCTCAGTAGTTAAGCTCTGCAAGCTGAATTTTCCTAAACTGCAGTAAGTTTATCATTGAACTCTGAGATATCCTTGGGTGCTCTATATAATAGTATTTAACTTCCAGATGGTATCAGGAAAAGAAGAATCTCACAGTAAGCTCTGCTCAGTTTACGCATCTCTCACTAGGTGTGGAGAAGAGATTACAAACAACGTAATATAGTTGAATACTTGTGTTTGTTTCAGAAAGTGATTCCTGCTGAAAAATAGGGTTTGAGATTACGGAAAAGCTACTTCTACACAAAAGTCAGCAAGATAAGCTAGAGTAAAGCCTGAGGAGAACCACAAGATTCAGCTGGTTCATGAAGGCAATATTGCTGATGAGAATGGGAAGGGTGATCCACACATTCTCTGTAGGCATTAAAATGTGCAGAAGCAAGATGTGTGTATGTAAGCTGAAGCTAGAGGTGACTTTCAAAGAGTATCACAAGGAAAAAACAGGTGAAAAATGAGGCAGAAGTGGAGTCAGGCTGTAACCTGTGAGAACAGTTGTTTTGTTCTACAGTAAGCTGCATTGAACACACATTTTTGTTGAACACAAGTTAAACACCTGTTTTACTTAGCCAGTAATCTTTGTGTGTGTGTTGTGATTGTGAGATATGTACTAAAAAATTATGAAGGGTTTCACTAGTTCCAAGGCAAAATCAAGGTTTTGAGTACTTTTCAAGTATAAAATCCAAGTTCACCTTTAAAGTATGCAAGGAATGGAAATTTCCACTGTCAGATTTTCCTTGCAGTGTTTTGCCTCCTACACACTGTAGTAGTATTACATTCACAGTCCTACACAGGGTGTGCCTGATTTATTTCTTCATTTTGTCGTGCTCAAACAGGGGCTGAGGTGTAGCTTTAGATGTCACTGTACAAGTGCTTGTAGAATTTAATCATTTCTGTGGCTCTTTGAGCTGTCCATCTTCTAAGAATAATTGAAATACTGTGGCAGTATCATTACTAGAACATAACTGTGGAATGGTGGAAAATAGATGTGGTAAGATAAGGTCCTCCAGAATTAACTCTGTGTGTAAGACACTGTAAAATGTAGGGCCTAGTTTTTTATCTTCATAATAAATGGGAAAAAGCCGGAGGGGAATTGTCACTAGATAATCAGAATTTTCCAGTGATTTGAATAAGCCAAGACATTCAGAGTCTTGTGTTTTGCAGTTTTATTTCATACTCCAAAGTAACATCAGCTGATTTAAAGGTGGTAGAGCAAGTAGTAATTTCCGTGTCAACTGTAGTAATAAGTAATATCTGCAGTGTCTTGGGAACATCTACCTTTGATTTTTAGTGTTCTCATTCTGAAAGGGATTTTGAGTTGATTTTAAACCTGGAATAGTATTTTCCTTTTTTTCCTCTTACTATTCTAGATTAAAATTACCACAGCCTGAGGAGAAGACAAAGCAAAGAAGTACAAACTAGTTAATGGTTACCTCCATTTTTGAATATGGTATTTGCCTTGTAAGGTTAGATACTGTGTATGTGCAGTGGAAGTTCCTCAAAAGCCTTGGTAATTGCTGAGCTGCCTTGAATGGTAAAGGTTTAGAAAATATGCATATGTCTATAGCTGACCTGCTATGAGAAGCTGAAGAGCTGCTGTTCCTGCTGGGAGTTGCTTGCTGCTGGGTGTTCAGCAGCTGGGACAATAGGATGTATTATTTCAGTAAGGGCTGAGCATTTGTAAAAGTTTCTAAGCCACTCTTATTGACATGAAAACTGAGTTCCTTTTGTTTTTTTTTTTTTTTTTTTCTTTTTGTAAAAATAGATGAAGGTCATTTGTAGTTTGTTCTTTTCTTTCTTTTTTTTTTAAAAGCTTATGACTTTGAGCTCTCCCAACATTTTGTCTGCCATACTCAGAACGTACTTCCTTGAATCTTTAGAAATGATTCTGTCTCTAATTGTAATCAGCTGTATTGTTGGGAAACTTGTGTTAAACACTGCTTGCTGCATGGCTGTGATTTATGGTGACTGCTACAATTCATGGCTTGATACTGGCTGGGGGTATCAATAAGAAATTGCAAGGGTGTTACTTCATTGAGTTGCATTTGACCATCTTCCAGCTACTCTTGTTTTCAACTGATGTCAGAGAAGTACAGGGTTTCACAGACGCAAGATAATGTTACAGTCTTGGCATAGTGACTAGATGCACGGGCCAGACTGGCTGCTACATTTTCCATGGGAAAAAGATGTAAAATTCTGTCATTACACATTTAACAATAATTATGTACCAAACTGATGGAAATTGTGTCTGTTCCTTTTAGGGCAAATTCTGATTAGTGAAACTGTTCAGTGACAGCAGTGCTGAGACAGCATGATGGTCAGTTAATGTAAAAAGAATGTGCCATCATGGTACCAAATTTAATAGCTACATCTTAAATGTCTGAGTTGCCTCTGTATGTTTGGCACAGTTTTAGTATTACTATTTCCAGCTGGTTAGTATTGGACTTTAATTTTTGAGATTGTTAGATGCTGTAAATTAGAATGCTGTCTTTCTTGTTTGAATCAATTACAAGAAAATTCTGTATCTCTATTGAAATGCTTATTCAGGAAGTTAATGTAATTTAACAATACACTATGCAAAAGAAGCCAAAAATCACACTAGAGGATTATTTAACAATTAGTAAATCTGTCATGAATAGACATTGGGAGAGACTGGAGAAACAACAGTGTTGCTTCCCTCCCCTGTTTCTCATAGAAAGATTTTATAGTTGTTTAAAATACAAAATCAAATAACTTCTTTACATTAATTTTGATGAATTTGAAAGAATGAAAATCGAAGGAAGTTCTAAAACAGTTGATGACATCCAGAAAAAGCTATGCCCAAAAGGTCAGAGACATTTTGCATGATTCAGCATATGAATAATACATTATTTTTCAGAGAATATTTTATGAAGTGATTGTCCTTTGTTATGTTTATGTGTGAGAATTGGGTTTTGTCACCAACAAGAATTCATTTTCCTGTAGCTTTTTCTTAAATGCTAATTTATTGCTATGAAAGATGCCAAAGTGACAGATCTGAAGAATGAAGCCCTCTATTTATCTTCTGAATGGATGGAGCATGAGTAGCAGTGAAGCCTTTCTCATGCTCTTTTGCCAGTGCACCACAATCTTTTTACCATGTCCTGAGCATATTTTTACCAGTGAGAGGTGCTTATTCATTCCATAGTTTCCCTAATGGACTACCAAGGGTATCAATTAGTGACAAAAGAACAGTAGCTTTACAGCTTGGATACCTGCCCAGTAGGAACAGAAACTAGCAACTCTTTCACATAGGCCATAGGAACCATCAGACTAGTGAATTAGTGTCACTTCAGATAGGAGCTGTTTGCAGTTGGGCAAAGGGAGGACAAAAAGCCCCTGTTTTTAACACCAATGTTCTTAATGTGGAAGAAGATTACAGTTTAGCTCACTTGTCTAAACTGTGGAATGATTTTTTTTACTGATGACACTAAAGTTGCAGTACTACAGGTGCTGCAGTAGAGGAATAGCTAAATAATAAATACTTTTGTGTATGTTATCTCAGTGCCCTTTTGTCTACTGTGTATGAGTTTGGTGTGAGTACTTTTAAAACCTTAGGACTAAAAAATACAGTTACTGAGGCTTAGAACTATCATGTACATTCCAGTTTTATTTGCAGTGTTGTGTTGTGTTTTTTATGGGTATTGAATTTAATTCCTTAGTCCTGCAAACATTCAAATAGAAACAAGAAAAAAATGTAGCAGAAAAGAGAATGATAAATTAGAGTCTTTTATAAACCATGCATAAGGTAAAAGCAGTACTTGTTTAGATTAGTCTTCTTGATCATTCAGGTAATATAGCTTTCCATGTTTTTAGCAATTGTTTCTGTGGCTCACACTGTATCACATCAGTTGCTCTACAGCAGATTTGTTTCTGTGAGTCTTGTCCAGGCTTGTCCAGACATGCACTTTGAGTCTGACTCTCCTAATTCCCTTCTATGTGTAGTTCCCCTGTTGGCAGGTTTGTGCTTCAAATACAGGCACAATTCTGTGCCTTTATTCAGGTCCTGGGTTACACAAAACCCAGTGCATAATCTGGGGGAGAAGTTTACAGGGCCTGTCCTTTCACAGCCCTTTGTAGTGTGACTATATGAGTGAGCTCAGGAAAGTGAAGTTTAATTAACAAGGGGGGATGAATTTGTAACATATTAATTAAATCAGATTAAACTAGGCCACTTTACTTATGAATGAAAAAGTCCATGTGGGGGTTTAATATGTTTTAAGCAATGGATTTTAAACTCACACTTGAAGTCAGTTTGGCTTAGTGTTCACAATTTTCCCTGTGCAGATATGCCCATAGAATTTTAAATAAGAAAAAGATTTGATGCAATTTTTAATAAAGATCCACCCCCATCCCAGGAAATAGATCTGCAAGCTTTATCTATCTGTGAATGAAAATAGTAGAAGCATGGGGAGCTAGATACTGAGCAGAGTTGGTGTGGTGCTCCTTTCTCATCTCCCAGCAGTTTCCATGACTGACAAGAAGGATTTTGGAAACCAGGTTTGTGTTCCAAAGCAGGCTGAAATCCCTTTTCACTGCTTGTGCACTCTAAAGACCAGGAAGTGAGCATTTGGGCCTGCATACTCTCATACTTAAGCACTGTGTGTTTTTTCTTTTTTTGCCCTACCTCCCATGTAAGAGTCTAAACCACCCTGCTATAGACTGATTCTGACTGTGTTGACCTCTGGCTTGATGAATATTTAAATACTTAATGAAAAGTTAGATATTGAAAGTTTAAATGAGACCATTCCAGGGTACTTAGTGATGCAGCAATTAATTCAAGATGGTATCTAATAATGCTTTATGTCAAAGAAAATTACAGGTCTGAGAAGGTGGGATAGTGTTTCTTAAAATAAAACAACTTGCATTAAGTTTGCTCAAAAATGATGTTTAAAAATTTTGGCTCTTATTGAAATGAAAAAACAATTTTTTCAACCTTCAGGTTTTGTTTTTCTAAGAAAGTTATTTTTTTTTTCTGTTTTAAGAATGAGAGAAAGAGACAATTTGCTTATTGCTTTTTTTTTTTACTTGTAAGCATATTAATCTGGAATAATTGTTATGTTTTTATACAAATTCTGAAGAGGGTGACATTGGAGATCTTGAATACTACAGATTTCTTATTTCATAGAAATAATTAATAACACATTTTCATAAGGATACTTTCATAAGGATGTGGACCTTTTGGAGCAAGTCCAGAGAAGGACCATGACGATCAGAGGGCTGGAGCACCTCTCCTATGAAGACAGGCTGAGAGAGTTGGGCTTGTTCAACCTGGAGATGAGAAGGCTCCATGAAGACCTTAGAGCAGCCTTCCAGTGCCTAATGTGGCTACAAGAAAGTTAGAGAGGAGCTTTTTACAAGGGCATGTAGTGACAGGACAGAGGGAATGGCTTTAAACTGTAAGGGGATAGATTTAGATTAGGAATTAGAAGAAACTCCTTATTATGAGGGTAGTGAGTCACAGGAACAGGTTGCTTGGAGAAGTTGTGGCTGCCCCATCTTTGGAAGTGTTCAGAGCCAGGTTGGATGGGGCTTTGGGCAAGCTAGTCTAGTGGAAGGTGCCCCTGCCCATGGCAGGGGGTTGGAACTAGGTGATATTTAAAGCGCCTTCTAACCCAAACTGTTCTATGATTCGATATGTCTTGTCTAGTAAGTATGCTTATAATTCTTTAAAAAAGATCATAAAAGATAGGCTATTTTGTGAAGCATTTAAATACCAGTTATTTAAAACGTTGTTTTTGTAGCTATCAAGTTATGTGTGTTTTTATGGTCACACATAGGCATTTTCCTCTCTTTTTAGGATGTGAGAAATTTTGAAATTCCCATTCTGCTGTCTTCATTGACTCTTCCTTGATTTCACTGTTCTCAGAAGAAAATGAAAAAAAAAAATTTGGAGGCTGATTTTCCGATTACTCCACATTTGAGCGGAGGAGGACAGCTCCATTTTACCAAACTCCTCCTAGCAGCCTTGTGATTCACCTTACCTCTTGTTTAAAAGGGAAATAACTTAATCTCTTACAGTTTAACTGTATATCATATGTTTTTCCTCATGTAGTTCCAAAGAAGTTAAGCTATAATATCTGGATAGACCATCTGGGTATGGGCTATCCAGACAACATCGGCTTTTGTGGATATCAAACACCACAGACCATAAGTTCATAGTAGTTCCCAGCTAGTATCTTTAGACTATTTAGAGGAAAGCTTTCTTGTTTTCCAAATCTCTTCTAGATTCAAAGGTTGAACTTTATAAAAATTGCTATGCATACATGTATATTAAAGGTTTTTACTGCAGCAAATTGGAATTTTCAGCTGTACTTTGTTCTGGAGTCACTGAGCAAATTGTTTGTAGTCCTGTCATTATTTTGGGTGTTGTTTTGTAGTCAGCCTGAGTTGGACTCAGACTAGACTGCCATTGAAAGTCTTGGTTCTACCCTCCCTTCTGCTGTTTCTGTCACTCTTCCACCTTTTTCTTGGGATCAGTACTGGTGCTCATGGGGGTACATGATTGGTAGGGCTGAAACTAGAGAAACATCAGACTTAGGTAGCAGCAGACTTAAGTGGTGGGAGAGAGGTAGTGATGGATCCTGTCTTTTGATGTAACATGGTGTTAAGTTCTCACAGTGACTTAAGGTGATTAAGAAACTGTACTTTTGGCCTATTTGAACTGTTTGTAATTTCAGCTGAGTGTGGGGCTTGTAGATTCTGCCCCAGATTCAAGTGGGATAGTGGTCCAGATAACTTCAGGGTATATGAATATGCTTCAGTTAAAATGGTAGCAAATGAAAATTCATCTGATCATCTTGTGATATTTTTTGACCCTCCTGCTATTCATTTCAGTGTGTCTCAGTTATTTCCTGCTCACAGAAAGCATGTGATGTGTTAGCAGCGAGTAACTTTTCTTTTTTTAATCCATGTGTTAGACACCCCACCACCTGGTGACCAGGTTTTGAACTACCATATTGCTTCTGATTCTTTCTGAATTGTTCCTACATTAGGAGATCCTGTGTGGAGTGATCAGATGGGCAGGTTTTTCTGGACAACCTCAAGAGCAGTTATGGTGAAGTACACACTCTGACTATAAAGGACTATCATCTAGCCAAACTGTGAGTTCTTAAGTACCCGGTGTTCTGTTACTGATGATTCTGTGGCTTGGCTTGACCAGATGTGCATACCATAACAGCAGTAACCCTAACGGGAAACACTGAGATGATGGCACTCCTTTGAGCTGTCAAGTTAGACAGAATCCTCCTTTTTCCTCCTACAAGCCCAATTAATTCCATCTGCAGTTTCTTTTAATTCTCAGTGGTATTTATGAAATAAAATCTTAAGTTTCTAATCTAAGAGCTAATTGTAAATTAATAGCACTGGCTTGTAACAAAGAGAAGGATTAATGCAGGCCCACACATTCACTTTTCCCTTTGATTATGTTTCTGTATTGGATGGATCTCTCAGGACTGCTACCAAGCTGTAACAGTCAGAAAAGTGTTTGTAGGGGATGAGAGGTATGGGATTTTTTTTTTTTTTTCATACTCACAGCTTGGCTAGGTTTCTGATTTTTTTTTTTTTTTTTTAATTCTGTGTTATTGTCTGCAAACAGCCTTTTAATGGTTTTGATGAATTGTTGTATTCAATATTGGGGGCATGGAAATGATTTAGAGTAATTATAGATGGTTTTGTAAGAAAATCAATGAGGCTTGTGTTTTCTGTTGTTGATTTGCATTTGTATTTAAGTGCTGCCAGAATTACTTGTAAAGTGGAAGTCCTAAAATTTACTGTCCTTTTACTGTTGGAACTGTATTCCTGAGCTGTATTTTGACTGTCCTGAATTTGTTACCCACTATAGTTTCTTGTGTCCTTCGTATAACTGAAGACACTTCTCTTATTAGCTTTCTAAACATTAAAGTGCATTTGCTTGTGATGCATGAATTTGCATTCATCGCAGATAGGTAATGTTTTCAGCTTAAATAGTGCTGATAGTCTGATGATGATTAGTGTCTTTTCTCATTAATCAGACTGTGCTGCTTTTCTCTTTGTATGTCTCTGCTTTTCATTAGTGTAAATGTTTAATACTGTATGCAAGCTCTGTATGATGCTGGAGGAAATATCTGCAGCTTGACTCTTGTTTCCCATTACATCTTTTGCTCTCCAATTACTTTGGTCTTGTAGGGATTGTCCTTTATAATTTCCTATGTTGTCCATATGTGCTTGACTGTCCTTGATATTAATAACAGACTTTCTCTGTCAGCCATGAGATCATCTGAACACTTCCACTGGGCTTTCCGAAGAAGAAAGAGAACTTCTAGGAGAGGGAGGAGGCTATTTAGAGAGCCACAAAGACAACAAACTAAGATTGCTCCTTTATGTCCATCTCTGTGGGAGATGCTAGTTCAGTATCTCTATTTACACAAGACAGGACTGCTTTATCTTTTCAGATTCAAGCATTTTGTTGGCATGCAGCATAATAGTGAAGATGCACTATTGCAGCTGAAAAAAATCTTGTATGAAATTATTTAGGCTTAAGAACAGCAAATGCTTCCTTGAACTGGAGTGTTTAGGATTAAGTTTACTTTCTAACCCTTCTCTGTCATTGCACTAGTTTGAGAGCTGTGCAAATAATTTTTTGACTGGAGATGTGTTAATAACAAAATATTTTCTCAGCATCTCTATCATGTGTTTTCTCAGAGGAGTTGTAAAACTAGATGTAAACACTGAAACATATTCCATTATCCAGTGGCTTGATTCTGATGGACAGCTTATATTTTATTGCTCCTCTGGAGCAGAGAGGTCTCAGCCTGCCTGAACTGGCATCTGGTGGGCTTCAGTGCTGTGAAGTGGAGCTCCTAGGTGCTGGAGTATGGAGTTTGCCTCTTTTGGGCTCAGGTCACTGAACTATGCCCAGAAGAAAAAATGATGGAACTTTGAATTTTGTATTTCCAATTAATTCCCAGCTACCAGACTGGCCTTTGGAGTCTCTATGCCCTGGATTTTTAAATAGAAACATGAAGGCCTATTGGGATAGTCAGGAGGAGCCAGACAATTCTTTGAGGCTTCTTAGGCTGAAAGTGAACAGTCTAACTTTATTAAATAAAGTTAACTGCCTTATTCAATTGGTGATGCTGGCTGTTCTGAAAGAGGCTCACAAAAAGGGTTATGAAGTCTTTTCCTGAGTGGAGGGAGTGCAACTTTGTCTGCAACTAGTGACTGAGCTAAATGTCAGAAGAGATTGGTTTCCAGTTGATTAGCAAACCTTTCCGTACTGAGCGTGGTAATGGTCAATGACTTTCTTCAGACCCATTAAATTGAAGGCAGTATCCTTGGTTCTGCTCAGTTTCAATTTAGACCCAGACTTGAGATAAAAAAGCATTAGTATCATCGAACAATGCTACCAATGAATAGTGGTTAAATGTGTCACTACCTTTCTCTGACTTGTTTAAAGAATTTGATATTTTTTTTTGAGATACTGATGACTCTCCTTAATGGCAATACCAAGGGCTTTATTTTTCTTGCAGTAGGAAAGGAGAGACTGTTTATTAATATGGGATGGTTCATTTGCACTGCTAAATAACCAGACCGACACCACTTCAGCTGCTAGGATTCAGATCACCCTTCTCCCTAGAAAGAGTTTTCATGATGTTGTAGCTAGAAGAGCAAGCAATTAAATTCTAAGAAAGAAGGCTATGCTGCTGTTGCTGATTTTTAAGTGCATAACAGACAAATACTGCCTAAAAATAAGATGGGAAGCCCTGACATTGAATTGGTATTCATGCCATACTGCCTGTTTAATGTGTAGTAGGTGGAAGGAATGTTGTTGCTTCTTTGTAACAAGCTTGGCATGACAGAAGTGTGCATTAGAAGTGAATGCTTCTGCTGAAATACACTAAACTGTTAGTTATTTGTGTTGATTTGTGTTGTAACCAATGCAGTAATTAAATATATCTAATTGGGATTTTTTTTTTATTTTCTTGTAAAACATGGCAAGCAATTAGTTTATAAAGGCAAGGCCTTAGTTTATTAGGATGAGACATTAGAACTGGTAACAGTATTATCGATAGTACTAGACATATATAAGAGGCAGTATCAGAATTTTTCATTTACTTTGCTGTGTTAAGTGAATATACAAAAGCATTTGTCTAATTTAAGGTGTGGATAACTTTCAATGTACTGTGTCATATTCTGTTTCACTATGGGCCAGTGTCTGTCCTTTATCTCTTCTGTATCCTTGTACTTTGACTCCATTTGTCAACATCTTAATGCTGGGTTGTTGTCAGTGGCTTATACATGCAGGTGTGAATATCTGGCGTGTGCCCTAGCATGCTATTAATTGGATATTTTCAAGACACTGCACAACATGTCTTTAAACAGAAAGTGTGATTAAATTTCCAAAGGAAAAATTCTGTTCCTTGACCAATTATGCCATTAATATGGATGCTTGGGTCCTGATATATCTTTCTTCTGTGATTAATGCATCCTTACAATTCTTGTATACATTCAGAATGACACTTAAAATGCCCATCTCAAATGGAAATTAGCCTCTCTGTTACCTCTCCTCTCCTTGCTGTTCCTTTGTCAAGACACAGTGCTTTTGGAATTGAGTTTAGTAGAATTGGAGTTTTGTGGTTTCGTTTGTGGCTGTTTTAAGCTTTTCAGCTGTCTTTTCCAACAGAAGCTGTGGTGTGCTTCAGGGTCTTTTCAAGACTTTTCTTCTCCTTCCTACTGCTGATAAGGAGGCTGGAATTCCACTCCTGTCATTTGGTCCTTCATCACAGTTGGCATCTTCCAAGAGTGAGCCCTATGACAGCTGTTGAGAGATTTTATTTTGCTATAATAATATTTTATTCCCAGATTTTTTTCCTGCTTGTTGGAATTAGATACGCTCCTATTACAAAAGCACATGCTGATTTTAGAGACTGTTCTGTTTGCTTTGAGCAGCCATATATCTCACTCTGTCAGTTAATAAAAAGGAAGAGTTTCATTTTGCTAGTTAAAAGCAGCTGAGGTGCTGATTGAAGCTGCCGTTCATTTAAGAGCTTTGTTCACATGCTTCAGCTTCAGAAAGCATAATTCTAGTGGTATGACCTGCTTATATGGAGTAGGAAGGAAATCACATAATTCAGGAGAGACATAATTGTGCAAAAGGTGGAAATTATGGCTGGCTTTAGAGCCGTAAATAATTGCTTTGATTTGTTAACTTAAAATTGTAGTGGGGGAGAAGCATTGCTGGTGTTTCTTCATGCAGTCTCTACTGGAAGTTCGTGGTGGCATGTTGTGTGTGTGTAAACTGACACTGTTCCACTGCTGTTATTGGAAGCAAGCACACTCAAACCAACTGGAGGTCTGCCCCTATATATTTTGTGTACAGTATTACTTTGTCTTATCCTAAGAAAACAACTGTTTTCCTACTTGGTTTTGCACAACAGTGAAAGATTTATGTTTCATTCCGTCTGAATGAAGATCACCTTTGTGCTCTTTCCGGAAAGGAATCTTAACAGAGTTCAAGTTACTGTGTGCCAAAGGAGTTAGATAAGTGAACTACACTTGAGATTAACAACATATATGAGAAATATTTTGTGAAAATATCTATATTATGCATATTTGAGTAATTTATAGAAATTAAAGTCTATATTGAAGTATCCAACCTGTATCCAGGGCTAAAGTATTAAGCCACACCAGTGTTCTTAACTGTTTATTAGTAAAATACAGGCTGTGTGTAGGTCCTAGAAGTATTAATTTTCTTCTATTCACCTGTCACCTCACAAAGACTATTCATACTGTGCCTCCTTTCCACATGGATGTATTTATAAAAGGGAAGAATGCCTCCAAACCCAAATTTCTCAGCCTCTGTATTTCACCAAGCTCTGCTTTGAGAGTTGAGGATTATGGTCATTGCAGGGTTGGTAAAGAGGGCGTTGTGTTGCTACCCAGGAGTGGAACATCTCCCTTATGAGGAGAGGCTGAGAGAGCTGGGTCTCTTTAGCTTGGAGGAGACTGAGGGGTGACCTCATCAGTGTTTACAAATATGTAAAGGGTGGGTGTCAGGATGATGGAGCTAGGCTTTTTTCAGTGATATCCAGTGACAGGACAAGGGGTAATGGGTGTAAACTGGAGCATAGGAGGTTCCATGTGAACATCAGGAAGAACTTCTTTACTGTAAGAGTGACAGAGCACTGGAACAGGTTGCTCAGGGAGGTTGTGGAGTCTCCTACGTTGGAGATATTCAAGGCCCGCCTGGACAAGTTCCTGTGTGATGTACTCTAGGTTACCCTGCTCTTGCAGGGGGGTTGGACTAGATGATCTTTTGAGGTCCTTTCCAACCCTTGGGATTCTGTGATTCCCTGGTAACTGATACTACAATGTTGAGTAAAGATCATAGAAACAGCCCTATGGGGTCAGCCAAAGCTCCATCTAGAACAAATCCTATTTCTAACAGTGGTCAGTGGCTGATGCTTGAGGAAAGAATGTCTGAATTGTCAGACTCTACAGATTTGTCATGTATTCCCAATTTCCAGCACTCTGTAACACAGTGCTTCCTTGGTTGAAGTGTTCTGAAGGGATTTTCTTTTACTAAATTGTTTAATAACTTTTTGCATCCGACATCTGGCTTCCATTATGTTCTTTTCCGATTTACTGCTTCATTACACTGTAGAGAAGCTGAGTAGGGATTCCCATGACAAGAAGAACACCTAGCAAAGATTTTGTTGTTTCTTCTCTGTAGCCTTTCCAGCACTGACTCTATATTATTAATGTGGAGTTAGAGGTCTGTGTGAAATTTTTGGGAATTTGCTTACAGGTTGTCTCCATAGTTGCTTCTGAAATTCACTGGTTGTGTACTAGGTCTGCTCTTTTCTGGGAGTTTCCTCAATCTTAATTCCTCATCTGCTGTTTAAGGATTTTGCACCCCAGTGAAGCAAGAGCCATTATTACAATTATTATTTTGGATAAAACAAAGCTTAGAGTAGATGTTTTAAAAGTGCCTAGAGGATGGATATAGGCATCCAGCTTTTATTTAGAGCTGGTGTACAACTTCAAGGTGCTTCTAAGAATGCAGCTGTCAGGATATGTCCCTGAGGCACAGTGCAGTGCTATGGAGAGATGCACTCGAGAGGCCCTAAGCAAGCTTGTTCAAGTACTAAAAGCAATACCGCTGTGTTAGCACAAAGATCTCCCCAGGGTGATTAACCCTGAAGAGGAACTAGGTGAAATAAGTGGTAGAGAGCTATACTTACATTGCAGAGCAGGGTTAGCAAAAAAGAACAGGCTATTCAGTCATTTTTGTTGAATTACATTAATGTATGCCATAGAGTTGGGCAGTAATAATGTAAAAAGGAAATCATATTGTTAGGAATTTTATGGAATAAAGTCACAGGTAATGTTTAGTTAAACACCACAAGTCACCCATTTTTCGTCTAGACTCACCAGGTATGATTTCACTTGTGAAGGGAGGCTGTTGGTAAAGCAATTTTAGCTATTTCCTGGGCATTGCACCATGCTGTGTGTGGCATCCAAATCATATGACATTATTGGTATAGTTTTGCTGCACCTATTCTGTCTCTTCTGATCTTTTACACACTGTGGTTGTAACTAGACCTGGAGGTACTCTTTAACTGCTTACTTTAAGGCATGTTTGCTCTGTATGCAAGCAGAATGAATCATGGTTGATAACCAATGGCTCATCACCTACTGTATCTCTTCAACTCAGGTGTTGGGTAACAACTAAATAGTAACGGGAAAAGTTTTGGGTCTGTGTATGCTAGAGGCCACACCATGTTCACACACAGCCTGTGAAGAGTGATTGAAGTAATTGACAACTGTTGGTCTTTTTGTCTGTTCCTTGTGGAGATGCAAATAGAATTGCACAGTCCAGATGTTGAAATATGGGAAGTAGCAGCAGCAAAAAAAAGTCACAGTGTTTGCAGTCAATGGCACTCTAATTGCATTTAAGTACTGCCTTGAAGTAGACCCTCAGAGCTTCATTTCATGTGTTTTGTACCAGCTCCTTTCTGCTGTGTTTTGTTCAAAGTGTCAGGGATCCGCTGGCAGGAAGGGATAGAGCTGGAGGGTGGCTGGTTAGGAACGTGGGGGCTGCAGGATAGCCTGCCATCAGCTGAAACACAGCTGTGCCAGGAAGCCAGGGGGTATCTCCTTCTGAAAGGTATGAAAGTTGCGAGGAGAAGGCAGAAGGGAAAGGCTCTAACAGAAAAAAAAGGAGCAGCAGAACGGAAGAAAAAGTCTGATTCATTACTGAAGTATTTCAGGATCTTGAAATTGCTGAATTCTTTGATATTGCTGGCAACTGTCAGCATGTCCCTGAAATAATAAGTCTAGGTAGAATGGTCAAAACCAGAATTAGAGGGGTTGCAGAGCTGTATAATTTGCCTTTCAGTGGAAATAGGAAACATGAAAAAGGGTAACAGTCACAAAAAAGAAATTCCGATTTTTTTTTCTAGGGTTTACAAGTAGAGTACACTGCATTCAAATTAGTAAGTCTTTAAAAATTAATTACTCCTGCATTGAGTTGATGCCATTATAGTGACAGATGACCTGGATTGTTTTGCTGGGAAGGAAGCACCCTTCCCTTGAGAAAAAGTCACAGCTGCTTATCTTTGCTGTGCAAAAACAAATCCTTATTTATTTATTTATTTAGTTATGTATTTTATATGGAGAGTTCAGAGGGGAAACATAATTCGTTTTATTTACAGTAACAGTGGAATAATTTGGATTTGGTTTTGCTTCAAGGATATTGTTATGGATACTAAAAATACCTTTGGGGGATTTGTAGTCATCATTGACAGACCTCTTCATAACAAAAGGTATAGTGAGAAGCAGATAATAACTTTCTGCAAATCACTAACAGCAAAATAAAAGTAACAAAGTCATTATAATTTCTGATCTTTCTTCCAAAGAGCATGGTAATTTCTCCAAATGTAGCTAATGGAAAACCAGACATGTCTGGCTAATTTCTGTAGTAGCTAATTTTAAATTCTTTGTTCTTGTGCTTTAATCAACGACATTCAGAAAGACTCGCATGAAAAAATGTAATTTGTTTTGAGATCATAGGAAGTAGCCAGGGAGAGAGCCAACATCTCCCTCTGTTGCTTTTGCATGTGTGCTAGGCAGGGCTGTCTTCCACAGATGCTAGAAGGAGTTTCCTTCATACACAGCAAAGAACAATGCAGGAATCATGACAGAAGTGGGATTTACAATTCCGCCCTCCCCCACCCCCCGCCTTCGATTTAAATTTAGTTGTATAAAATTGTCTTTTGAGAAATTAATTGCAACTTCTTTTGTCACTAAAACCGCATCTTATATATAGCCTTGAGGAATTTTGTTTTCAATTGTGAAAATTTTTAATCTCAAATACAGAACAGGGTATCTTTAAATCTGAGTCCTGTCACTTTAATGTAACTTCTTGATGACATGTAATCGAGCATGTATTAATCAAAGCAGAACTGAAACATGTCAGCAACTTAAAACAAAGGCAAAATATTTTTGACTGCACACATGCAGTGATGCCATGAGAAATACAACAGTTTGCTGAAATCACACAAGTTGTCATGTTGGCATGGTTTTAAACAAGCAAGGCTAAATAAGGCACAATATGACATTTTGGAGTTCATGTTGGGAGTAAACATGCCACAACAATCAACTGTCTTGTCAAAGAGCTACAGAAATAATTTATTTTCCCGCCAGAGCAACTCCAAGGAAAAAGAATAGTTAGTGTATTAGCTGTCTGGGAAAAAATTAATATGCAGATATGAAAGGCAAGAATGTTTGGGTCATGCGAAAAAGAAGCATCAAAAGGAGATGTAGTTTGTTGAATCTGTTTTTTTGAGCACCAAAGTGAACAGTTCACCATCATTTCCATTTAAGCGTGTTCAATAATCAAGTATATCCCACCAACAGGATGTATAGATTAAACCACCATTTGAATGTAAAATATATTCTTGACTATTTGTCAGATTCTTCCAGTATTTTCTTTGAGCTGTTTGGTTTATTTTAAAACTATGGTAAATACACATAAGTGTGTATCAAATGTTGCTATTATATAGCAGAAGTTTTTTTTTTTAAAACAGTAGTTTTCCATGTAATTTTTTAAATACCTTTAAAGTAGGAAGCTATATTTCTATATATTTTGCATTGGCATCATAGTAAATACAGTGAATTCCTCCTTGAGTTATCATCTGAAACCAGCGACAAGACCTACTTACAGGAACTTTCCCATCAGAAGTGTTTGAGCAGGAAGAATGCTGTCATGCTCCATAAAGAACTGTAAATTGCAGTGTTTCTGGCAGGCAGGATTTTAAGGAAGACTGCCTTTCTTGGCCACTGACAGATGCTGTGGGTCTGAGTCCTTTCTGTAGCATTCCATGATCGTGTTATTTTGTTCAAGTTTTATTGTGAATCATAAAAAGGCTTCTGTTTCATACAAAATCCAGCTCCTGAATTTAAGGAATTAAAGAGAATCTGAAAATAAGTCTGTAAATCTCATTCAAATATTTTAGCAAAACTTTACATCATGACTATAAAGACTACAGTGTTGGGTGTTGACACGTTGATGGAGGCTTCTTTTTTTACAAAGCCTTAGGAACTAGGCCACCTAATTTAAGGACCAGCTTTGAAGTGACTCTGGACTGCAAATATATATATGAGGACGCTATGTTTGATAGAAGACTTTGCCACTTCTTTGACTTTTTAGCTGTACCATTGTTCTCTCTTTGTCCAGAGAGACATGATGGCAGTCTGCTCTCCTTGTTATGCTGGACATAGGCCGTGTGTCTGTCTGGTCATTTCTCTGTTGTATCTTTTGTTTCAACCAAATTTGATGGAAGGTCAAGTTAAGCTGATGTTTTGTGATTTTCCCAGAAAGGCGCCAAAAGAGAAGAGGGAGAGAATGGGTAAAAGCTTACCCATATAAAAGTGTATGATAAAGCAAGGATCACTGCTTCTGGGATATCAAGGTATCTGCATACAGCATTTTCTTTTGAAGTTGTACCTACAGAACCTCAGATTGCAGCTGTTCTGTACTTGCTTTCTGCCACATGTCAACATTGCTTTTCTTTTAAACTCTGCTGCCAACTTTTCCTTTGGTTTCTTTTACAATGAAAAACTTCATCCCAAAACTGTCCTCTAAAATATCTGCATATTCTTCTCTTTAATTGCTGATGGAGGCCTTGGCAAAATTCAAGATATAATAAGAGATGATGTGACCTCATTTCTGAGATTTTAAGAGAGGTTTTTGGCTGATTTATTCTCTTTTTAGGTAGAGTGGTGATTTTTTTTTTTTGTTTTTTTTTTTTTTTTGGTAACATATTAGCAAGGAGCAATGCAAAGTATGTACGTGATACTGTTTGGGTTGGGGGAAGGGAGACACATATTAATGTGATTACTTGCAGGATGAAAGATGTTGAGGTATTTAAACTGGTTCTGGCTTTAGACCAAAGTGAAAAATTAATGGGCTGTAATGTTGTTGGCTTTGTTTGATGAAGTGCTTAGTGAATGTTATTCAACTCAAGAATATTCTTGATACAGTTGTTGAGAGAAAAGAAAAAAAACATTGAAGCACATTGTAACTTGGTGTTAAGCATTCATTTAATCAGCATGTTAATCATTAGCTTTGGTTTGGGCTTTTAAGTTCTGGATTGAGGCAAAGCTGTTCACAAAAGTCTGTTTAAGAATGTGAGGTGGCCAAAGCAGAGAGGCTTAATTACTGACTAGGTTTCATTTCATTAACTGTGGTGTATTGCAAAGGGTTAGAGACTATGAAGCTTTGCTTGGCATTTCTAAATTTAGATCTAGGTACTGTGTTTCACTGCGGTGGTTGCAATTTTCTGTTGCCTGTACATTCATAGGATCCCTTTGCATACTAAGGTCATTATGGGAAGCTGTTATGGCCAATAAGTGCAAGATAAGTGGATATGTGACAAAAAAGACATAATGGGAATAAGTGCATTGAGAATATCAGTGGGTTAATAAAGAGCTGAACAAATTTTTTATGAATAAGTTTGTGGTGAATACAAAACTTGTATTGCAAGTAAATATTGTTTTAGCCATTGCTCCAGTACTTTTCTGGATAGATTAGCGGAATTCATCCTAACTGAGTAGTGCTTTGCAGGGAAGGGTATGCTGGTGTGTGTGGGGTGTTTGTTTTCCCTTTGACATATTATTCTTGTATGCATGTAATAGAAATTTTTTTGTGAGTGAGAGAAATAAGTCGTGATTGAAATCTGTGATAAAATAACTTGCGGGTGCTTAGTGCATTTTAACTGCAGAATGAGGCAAAGAAAGTTTGAAGTGGCACATTTCTTATCTAAATGTGGGGTGGTGTCTTGTTGGATAAAAGATTGAATCATGCAAGCTGTTGGCGTTTCTTGGTAGTTTGAAGCTTTAGCTATTGCACAACGTATAATTCGTATTTAGGGAGGATTACTAAATTCTCTTCCTGTTCTTTGTTATGTTTTGTGGGAGAGTTAGTGTTGATGGAGTTGGTAGACATCTCTCAACTACAGTCCCCTATATTGTCTTTCCAATATTGAATTACTTTTATTAGGTTTTGTTATTACTTAGTTAAGGTAGCACAAAGTTCTTCATTACATTTGATTATTCTGGTATATACTGCATTAATTTGTTGAATTCTGTGAATGAAACTTAAGAAAAAAAGATACTAATATGTATTATGAAGTGACTTGGTTATTACAGATGTGATAGAATAATACTGTTAATATGTAGCTTAAACCAGGTACAAAAATAGGGTAAAGATGTACAGACTTTGATAAATATATTTTTTTGTGAATAGTGCAAGTTAATTTTTGGTATTTTACAAAAAGAGTACTTAGTTAGCATTGGTAATTAAATCTAAGAAAGGACTAGAGCTGACTGATTAGTAGTGGCTGGAAATGAACATCCAATCTCCTACCCCTGAATAAAGCTTTTCAAGTGGCTGTGAAAAGTGTTGGCAAAGCAGCATTGTATGTGCAACAAGGAACTCTTCCACTTTTTGGGGTGAAAGCTGACAGGCTCATCTCAAAGTATTTTTATGTGAAAACTGTTTAAAACACTACCTGGGACATATATTTCAAAAGAACAGGGTGAGTGAAAGCCACTTTTGTAGCAGATTTCGTGATCATGAAATATTTTGCTTTGAATAAGGAGAGTGCTGCATGACTGCCCTGTTGTGCTCTAGATTTTGGATGCTCACTGACACCCCAATTCTTCCTGCAAGGACAAAAGACTTCTAGAAATGTGACACAGACTCACATCATTGACATGAGAAATCTCAGTACTGGTTGGATTTTTTGGGACAGCAGTGGTCTTGGAGAGGATTTTGTGTAACCTAAATTCTCAGGTTGCCACAGTTTTGAATATATGAAACTTCAGTCCTAAAAACCTGAAAACTTAAATTGGTTTTTGATGCCCCTCTAGCCCCTTTGTTAAGTTGACTGAGAGGGGACATAGGCACAGGTCTGTAAAATAAAATATTGAATTTTTTTATTAAAATTTTTGTAATTTTGCAAATGTGTAGGTCCTGTGTGGAATTCTGAGTAGTTTTAGTCTCTGGTAAGTTTAAAATGGTAATGATAAGTGATATTAGTAAAAAAGCCCACTCGATAATGACTTTTGCATGAAAGGTCACTAAAATAGACATGGAAGAGAGCAGTTTCTGTTAAAAAAAGTACTTCAGTTTTGTTCACCCAATGATTCCCATGTTCAAGTATATGTACCACTAGTGGGAACTACATTAAATCAGGTATACCATAGTTACACAATGGGTGATTTGCCGATCATTCTGCTATAGTATCACAGAATCACAGAATCCCAAGGGTTGGAAGGGACCTCAAAAGATCATCTAGTCCAACCCCCCTGCAAGAGCAGGGTAACCTAGAGTACATCACACAGGAACTTGTCCAGGCAGCCTTGAATATCTCCAACGTAGGAGACTCCACAACCCCCCTGGGCAACCTGTTCCAGTGCTCTGTCACTCTTACAGTAAAGAAGTTCTTCCTGATGTTAACGTGGAACCTCCTATGCTCCAGTTTACACCCATTGCCCCTTGTCCTTTCACTGGATATCACTGAAAAAAGCCTAGCTCCATCATCCTGACACCCACCCTTTACATATTTGTAAACACTGATGAGGTCACCCCTCAGTCTCTTCTAAGCTAAAGAGACCCAGCTCCCTCAGCCTCTCCTCCTAAGGGAGCTGTTCCACTCCCTTAATGATCTTTGTGGCTTTGTGCTGGACTCTTTCAAGCAATTCCCTCTCCTTCTTGAGCTGGGGGGCCCAGAACTGGACGCAGTATTCCAGATGCGGCCTCACCAAGGCAGAGTAGAGGGGGAGGAGAACCTCTCTTGCCCTGTTAACCACACTCTTTCTAATGCACCCTAGGATGCCATTTGCCTTCTTGGCCACAAGGGCACATTGCTGGCTCATGGTCATCCTCCTGTCCATCAGGACCCCCAGGTCCCTTTCCCCTTCACTCCTTTCCAGCAGGTCAACCCCCAACCTGTACTGGTACATGGGGTTGTTCTTCCCCAGATGCAAGACTCTACACTTGCCCTTGTTGAATTTCGTCAAGTTTCTCCCTGCCCAACTCTCCAGCCTGTCCAGGTCTTGCTGAATGGCAACAAAGCCTTCTGGTGTGTCAGCCACTCCTCCCAGTTTAGTGTCATCAGCGAACTTGCTGAGGGTACACTCAGTTCCCTCCTCCAGGTCGTTGATGAAAATATTAAACTGCACTGGTCCCAGCACCGACCCCTGAGGGATTCCATTAGTCACAGACCTCCAGCTAGATTCTGCCCCATTGACCACAACTCTCTGCCTTCTTCCTTTCAACCAGTTCTTGATCCACCTCACTATCTGATCATCAAGCCCACATACCATGGCAATAGCTGGAGTGAGGTTCCCTCCCACACTGCAGGGCAGTGCCACAGCAGCTGCCACAAGCTGCCTGGCAGTCCCAGCTTTCTGCTTGTTCCTCTCAACACCTGGAAAGCAAGACACACAAGGCCAGAAAGAAGCTTAATGCTGGTGGCAGTGGATCTTCTTTGCTACATGGCAGAATGAAGGGCTCTGGTTTTGACTGGAGGGTGAAAGGGATGAGGGTGGAGGTGAACACCTGCCCTGTCCCCTATACTTTGGCTAAGGCAGGACATAGATGGAGGATCACAGCTGGGGCTTTGAAATACTGATACTGTGGTTGATGCCAACTGCTATTAAGCCTACTGATTTTGAGTTGTTTTTTTTTTTCCCTTTTGGTAGTTCAATTGTGTAGTAATATACAGGATACAACTCTAAACCTTTTACTTTAGCCTGTGTGGCTGTTCATTGCTAGTGACATGAAACACGATAGTGTGATAATGTGAAAATGTGAAAGAAAGAATTTGTATGACAACATGATACTGAAGAAGGCTGAAGTATAGGAAATCAGCTCTATCTCATGGCTTGTATTTGAGTCAGTTACCCCAGCAGCAGGTGGACTTCTATGAAAAATAGTTAAGAAATCTGTTGTGTGCATTATGGATACTAGTTGCTGGTTTAGTGCTAATTTTAAAGGGAAAAGTACTAATTTTAAAGGAGAATAACGAGTTTTTCCCCACATGGGAAATGGATCCAAGTTTGTGTTGGATGTGATGAGATTCAAGTGCAGGCAATGTTGCTCTTAGTGTCTGCTCGCTGGAAGAATCCCTTCGCATGAGTGAACTTCTGTTGACTCTTATTCATGATTTCTTTTTAATCCGTATTGTGCTTGCTTATGGAGATGTGACCTTATGCGAGTAGGATCTAATCGATTAATGACTAAAAAGTAAGATCAAAACTTAGACTAGAGTTGGGAATGGATCCAGGAAGTTGCATAAAGATAGTAAGTGTTGCTCTCATTCTGCTTCTGGTTGCATAAACCAGAGATGAAGTGTACTTGAAACTTTTACAGGGGGGTGTACATCCTTGTCTGGGATTAAGGCAAAAAGACCCTCATTGAACTAAGAACTGAAAAAAAACAACCAAGCAATACCACTGTAACTGACACTATGTTGTAGGGCAGAGCTGTGTGTACTTTATATAGCAGATGTCACACGAGACTGCCGGGCTATGACTATGGGCTGGACAACACTGGTGGAGAAGAAGTAAGGATACAACCTTCCTGCTAATTTGTTGACAGGTTTATTTTTCCAAATGGATTCTCTTTAGGTTCTGACTGTGATAGGTTTTAGGTTAATTTCTTGGATGTTCAAAATATGTACCGAAACAGTAGTGTCCCTCAGCATGGGTATTTAAAAAGAACAATTTAGTGATAGTATCAACAGCAACAGCAGTTGAGGATACAGTATACAGGTTGCCACTGATACCTCATGGATTATTGTCTTGATAAAGGCACACATGGTTCTGCATGAATTTTGAAGATAAAAGGGCATAATACATATTCTTGAAGATGAAGGCTTGGATCAGCAAGGAACAATTTTTGGTTCCCTTTCCTCACTCCTACCCCTCCCTGTAAAGAAAATGCTGGTCTCAGTGTTATCTTGGAAGCTATTAAAGAAACACTACAAAAAGAAAAACTCTTGCCCCCAACATCTGTCCACGCTCATTTCAATAAACTCTTCTGTTAAGAATCATAGCTGGAAGCTGGAAGAAGAACATTTTCTCATTTACCTGGGTGGTTACATCACTTAAGTTTACCTGAGCTATGAGCACAATTAACTGGAAAGCCTCTGCAAAGATTTCTGGAAATGCTGACGAAGTATTTTGGAGCCTGTGTTTTGGTGGCACTTTAGAGGAAACTCAAAGAGCAAGAAAGCTGATGCCCAGTTCAAAAGTCAGACTCTGTGGACCTGTGCGATTTCTACCTTTTGCTCTTCTCAGGGACTGCTATCATAGCAGTTCTGAAAGGAAACCACTGAATAGTTTCTAATTCCTTCCATAGTTGTGTTTAATAGATGATCTTCTCCACAAATGTTAATTTAATGCTTGTCCAGGACTTTGAATAAGAGAGCAGTAAAATAAATTTAAACTTTATCATGAAGTGCTTGGAAGAATTACACTTATGCCAGGATTTAATGCTGCATTTATTATGGATTGCATTATAGAACATTATAATTGTATTGCAGTATATCCTTGCTGTTGAAGCAGTGAGTATTAGTATTGATGATAATTCTTGTGGCCAAATTTTGCTCTTGGAATCTTTCAGTTTAGAAGAAGTAACGATTGGGTGCGTCATAAGTTATTGCTCACTACTATAAAGTCATATATCGTGTGGAAAATGAGCATTTAATCTCAAGACTGTTGGCTTCAGAAGCAGAGAAAAATCCCATGCTGCAGAATTTTGTCAGAGTTTGGTGAAAGGAGTAATCCCTCCTGTGTTTTCCCCCTCACTCTCCGTCCTTTAGTCCTCAGAATTTGAGGGATGCCCTCTCATCCCACTCTTACTAGAGCTGCACAGGGAAGAGCGGAGGAATAGTGTTTGCCATGTCTGTTTCATTTAGATGGTAACATAATATAACTCTGTATCTATGAACTGGAATAGGTTGTGGGTGGTGGTATGGCATGATATGGAGACTCCATGACTGGGATTTTAAGAAGAGTATTGTGTCAGGAGCAGTCTGGGTGTTCACCATGCAGTTGTAAAGTAAGGGATGAACAAGATGATGTCTTGAGCTTTCTTCAAAGCCCATGTTTCGTGATGCTTTATTTTTGTCTTGAAGTAAAGCCAATGATTATACTTCTTATCAAAGTCAGATTTACACTAGAATCCTTTTGAAAAGAAACAGTGCCTTGCTAAGAATAAAAAAAAAATCTAGACAATATTTTTAATAATCTCTCCCTTGCAAGATTTATTTTTTCAACTGGTTATTTTATATTTTACTGCTTTACATATAACCAGACATGAAAGGGACAATGTAATAATTTGTATTTTTAGGTCATTCTGCCCTTTTCTTGCTTGTGTATTTTTTTTTCCCCTCTTGCTTGAGACTATTCAAAAGCCAATTGATACTATACAGCAAGGGAAGTAAGAGAATGAACAAAATGATGTATGGAAGAAGGCTGAATTCAAGAAATTTTGAGAGAAATTTGTGGGCAAAAAACTGAGCCCATTTCCACGAAGGAATTATGCTACCTGTGCATCCTGCTTCATTCTCCTTTCAAATGTGTACCTTTGCAGACTCTCTGGGAGGCCCCACATGCACCTTGCAGCAATCATCTTACTGGCTTCTCACCCTTGCATTAGCCACTCTTCCTATTAGCCCAGATCCAGATACTGATTTGTGGATACACTTTTACTCCAGCTCCTTTTCTACTGTCAGCTTCTTTCCCTTCCAAAGCACTGGGCTTGTCTGATATTACAGTATGATGAATATGTTTTATTGTTGTTGATTGAGCAGAACAGCTTACGTATTTTTCTTTTTGAAAATTGAGTTCCCACTATTCTATTAGTACCAGAACAGGTATTTTTTTTCACCATCATTCAAGTTTGTTTTAGGAGTTGAAATCACTTTTACAACCAGAAAGCAAAATAAATAAGCAAATCCCCCTAAATTCTTTTTATGACTAAATTAGAATGGAGTTGTTTTCAAGAGGTAATACTACTTAATTGGTGTAATTGCTTTAATTGGTTGGTTATTTTTTTCTTTACTATTATAATCTGTTTCAGGTACAGGTTTTTTTGTTCTTTTGTTTTTAGAGCACACTTGCAAAGCAAGATGTACACAAATATAGTTTTCCATCTTATTTGTAAGAAAGCACAACAAATCAAAAGTAATTTTCAGTTTAGGGTCCTCTGACCACTAGTTCACTTTTTTTTTGCTTAAGGGATATGAAAACACAGTTAATCTATTATAATGAGCAATATCTTATTTCAATTACCTACCTAAAGACATGCAGAAAAAATATGTAGAATGGGATTTCACACACCCCCCTCCCCCCTAGAAAACCAGCATGTCCAAATGTTTGTTTTTGATGTACACATAGAACTTTGAAAATATGTTTTTCAATGCTAAGTTGCAACAATACATTGGATTGTGATAGAATAAAACCTTAATTTTGAAGAAAAAGTCTTTCTCTTTAGTTTTTTTAGTTGCTTTAGTCCAAAGGTTAAATATTATAGATATATTATAAATATTGTTAGTATAAAATGAGAAACAATTTAGTATAAAATGAGAAACAATAGGTAGGTATGATAAATAGTGGAAGCAGAAAAATAGTAAGGGGGCTTGGAGTAGAATAGCGTGTGTCTTGGACAGCAATTTCCAAAGAGGTATTAGCAAGTAGAGTTTAGACAGTAAACTTTGAACTTTACATTGTAGGTGTCTATATAATCTGAAATCTTTGTAGTCAATGGAGATGAATAGTCCCTTTTAAGTCATGACTCCTCCAATCTATACTAGATATCTGGAAGTGCATCTCTATTAACTATTAATGGAGTCTAGGTGACTGGCCTCAGATATGGATACATATACTGTAGATATCTGTGTTTGATTAGGTGAATCTAATTAGATGAACCCCTTGCCTGAGGGGATAGATCCAGACAGCAAAGTCACAGCTGGAAGTTTTGGGAAGAATGGAAATTTGCTTGCAGGTGTAAGTTGTGAAGAGGCACTGTTGAATTGCCATGAGAAACATGAGGCTGCCTGAGGAGAAGCTCCTGGATGGGAGCCTCAGTAGTGTGGTTAGAGGGTGAGAAGGTTAAAACTCAGCAGCCTAGGAGGGGGTTCCAAAAGTGAAAATCAGATGTCAAAATCTAGGTGATTCCAAGATGGTGGAATCAAGGATGGTTTGGTTGCTTGTCATTGATTATGACCCAAAATCTTTGGGAAAATGTTCTCACATTCTAGGCTTCTCTCCCATAAGATCTTTTCAGAAATGGATTAGAAAAATACTCCCACAATTGCTTCTACAGCTAGAACATAATGGACAGTTTCAGTCACAACATCTGATTCTTCAGTTTTTGATAGGAGGGAGTGAAAAATAGAAGGAACTAGAGAAATTCTGTGGATATAATCATGCTTTTCCAACTGGGGAAACTAGACTTCAGCCATAAAAAAGGAACTGAAGTTGTACTGACTATCAAACAATCTGATGCTAAACCAGAAATTTTGCCAGTGAACAATTTATAATGAAGCCTGTGGTGTTTGTGGAGGTACTATGAACCTACAAATAGATGAATCTCATTTAGTTTTAAATGTCAAGAATGTTGCACTATTGCAGGGCAAAGCAGTAGGACTTTGCAGTAGTGCAGAAGCTTAGACTTCGTGCATATTCTACATACTAGAATAAGACTAAAATAATGACAAATAAATAAATAATTATCTTTCTCTATGATCTTTCTCCAGGATTGTGAGAGAAATTGCCATAATTTCATGGTCTGTGTTCCTATTTTTATCAGACTTGCAGTCAACAGAAAAAGGGTTTATTGGGGGGGGAATAATTAACTGAAGTGCTTCAAAAAGCTGTAAGGTACTGTCTCAAGTGCATGATAAGTCTTCTGTAATTGTCAGTATTGGAAACAATCACTATCCTGAAAAGTTTTTGTAGATTTCTTTTTTTTTCCTTAAAGAATAGCTTTATAGTCACTTACATGTGCTATAAAAAAAAAAGTTTTAGGAAAACTTTTGCCAGAAGTGTGACAAAAGATAAAACACTGATTTGTCTTTTGATTTATTAAAAATGTCTATATAAATATAGATTTTTTGGGTTTTTTTTTTAAACCTTTATTCTTTGATGCAAGAAAGGAAACATAAATACATCATTACATGTACAGTAGGTCTTTGATGTTTACTTGCTGGTGGAGAGTGTCAATTTCCCATATATGGAAAGTGGTATAGATTTTTCTAAATTGGGTAACATATGCTGTATTATGTTCTTCAGGTCTACTTTGCAACCAAAATAATACCGTGCAGCAGCATTCCTTGGTAAAATGTAAGGTTAGGTGATAAGATCCAATGATTATTGCTTAGGAAGGAGTGTCAGGACTGATTAAGATCTCCTTCAGGTTCAGTAGCTGATGGGTTTCCCAGGGCTGCTTGTGCTAGATTGTTATTGACTTAAACTCCTTTCCCTTACTAAGGTCAGTGATAGCTGCAGCAAGTACCTTACTTGTTTTTTCTCCTTGTAGAAACCTGAGCAGGAAATCTTGGTTTTATACTACCTTGCAAGTAAATGTGTTATTTACACATGAACTCTGACATTTTTGTTGCACTAAATACATAAATCAAACCCCAGTGCCATTCCCTAGTACCTCATAGTTATATCTAGGAAGGTGTACTTGATTTAGTGGCTTTTGGGGCCTTTCTGATTTGATTTATCTCTGTGTGTTGTGGGAAGTTTATAGAACACACTAGCATTTTATATGATCGAGATTAGTCAATTTTAAAGTATCATCCCACCTAATAACAGTAATATTTCTTACTCTGTAGTAGCTCTACAGCTACACTGTCAACAGCTATAAAAAGAAACTTTTCACTTTTTTTTTTTTAGTATTTCCATTTAATGGCAATACTCCAGAGTTCAGTGTCATGCTTGAACAAAAATTACTGGAGGCATAAATATTTTTTAGAATTTACTATATTTTTACCATCTGAAATATAAATATTATTAGTGCCTAGAAATAGAGGACTCTTAAGTAGGCTGAGGTTGGGGAAAGTCCTCCATCTTGCTATACTTTAATTATCTATATGCATGTGGTAATGCTGAAAATGATAAAGGATGTTTGGATTTACTCTTAACTGTATTTTTCTGTGTCTCCAGCGAGGTAGTGAAAATCCTGGTGAAAATAGTTTAAGGTTTCTTTTAGCGGTATAGTTATTTAATTTGCTCTCGATGGTTATGAAGAGTATCTCATTAACTAAATGTCCGTTTCTGTCCACAAAATAATAATTTTCCAAGGACTCACAGTATCTCTCAGCATCTTCAGTGCTCTCAGCTCGAGGCTTCAAAGAGGGAAAAGGTATGTGAAGAGAGATCTGGTAGGATAATTTATGGCCTGAAGATAGTGGAAGATGGAATTGAATGATTCTTGCAGTGTTGTGGCAGTAAATAGGATTCTCAGGGGCTACTGCTTATCTGCTGGGAAGTTCTCAAAAAGCTGAGTGGTATCCATTGGCTGGTGTGATCCACCACCTTCCAAGAGGTCCCACTGGTTGTAGATTTTCTTCACCTTGTCATGTTGGTGGTTTCCAAAGGTCATTGCTGATCCTGATCCTTTTTTTTTCCTTTTTTATAAATACAGTGTCTTAGCTCTTACAGAACGTGATGGGTCACCATTTGGAGGTGCCTGTCTTTCTCCATTGATGTTTAGAGGCAGTCTTGGTGGTTACTGAGATCGCTGATTTGAATTCTACCATGACTGTGACAAATTGATTACAGTCTGACAGTTCCAGTTTGGAGGAAAGCCTGATTTGTATCACCTTACAACCAATCTATCCATTCCTGATTTAGTCCACTGATGCAACTTATCATACCATTAGTGGTATTAGGGTTACTGTTCAAGAGATACCCTTGGGCCTTGAAAAGTCTTGGAAGAGGGGTACATAGCCGAAGTAAAACTGTTACTAGAAAACTGTTCATTTGAAATTTGACCTAGCGTCAGACTTTTGATTACAGATCACAAAGAAATAAACAAATGGAAAAAACCCCAAGCAGCCAAAAAACCTACCTACTTGAGTACTTTAGGGATCTTCTTTGGGTAAAGAGAGTTCTTTATTCACTTTGATTTTCTCAGCACTATATAGTTTATATATAATATATACAGTATAGTTTGCCAAATTTGATAATGAAATTGGTAAAGAATTTAAGAAATCCATGTGATGTTTTTGGGTAGAGCATAGCCACGTCTTTGAGGCTGTATTGCAGACTGAAGGGGTAACTGTCTCCAAAGCCAAAACCGTCCGTTGCTGGCATTTTGCTAATACACCCAGTTTTAAAATAGACCTATACATTTTTACTGAGGTGTTTGTGTGATTTGTTCAGGTTTGTTCTTTTTAGCTAATGCTCCATTGGCAATTTTACCATGGTTCACATAGCAGGAGGGAGCATGCCAACTTCCAGGGTGGCCAGGACACTAGCCTTTTTGACTAGAGACTGTGGATCGTCCCTTGAGTGTATTGATTTATCACGTCTCATCAGCAAAACCCATTAAGCTTTTGCTTAGGAAAGCATAATCAGTGCATATGCTTTAAGGTGGTCCTTATTTAGACACACAGCTATTGGTAATTGTTTCAAATACCAACACTGGGGATCTGCCAGCAAAACATTACTTCATATAGCTGTTTGCCTTAGGCTATAGCAATGTAAATTGTTTTTTCTTTTCACTGACCTTAAAAAGTGTTAGTTATTTATTCCATATAGTGATGTCTGGGCAGTGAACTAAGAACTTATTGCGTCATGCCTTCTCTGGAGAGGAGAGAGCTCATGCTTCAGCTCAGCAGCAAAACAACAGTTACTATTTACTATGGGGGCAGACCATCACTGTATTTCCAATAGACTTAGTAACTTTTAAAGAAAATCACTAAAGTAATAGTTTAAAAGTAAAACAAACCAAATGCCACCAGGCCAAACTACAAAGCTCTGAATATTAATATACTGTCTTTTGTGTAGCTGCTGTCCAGTGAGTTACTAGTCAATAGCCATTTTCCATATTCTGACTCATATTTGTGATTGTCTGAAGATCAGCTTCTGACGTTCTGACAGTTTTTCATATTACAGTTTTCTCTCTTTCCTTTTCTCAGCCAACAGTCATGTGCTCACAGTGATACACTTTTTTCTGCTGCTGCTTCAGTGCTGGTGTTTATTACCTCCTCCATGTTTCCTTTCCTGCAAATCTTTCTGATTGCAGTCGTGAGGGAGTAATTTTCCCTGCTATGCAGTTGCTGTAGTTGGGATTTCTAACCTAATCAATGTTTTGAGAGTTTTTTTTTAAGTTTAGCAGGCTCTGGATGGCAGTAGAATGTCATTTTTTTGTTGCTTCTGCCTTCTTTTTTCCCCTCACTAATTTGCTGTTTTCTGTCCTTTTTCCTTTGTCACTTCATATTTACAAAATTCTGTGTGCGTGTGTTTGTGTATGTGTATATCATTTTTTCAACCTCTCCCTATCTCCTTTGTTTTCTTTCCCACTTTATTTTTTGTTAGAGTTCTAGGGTGACCTGTATTGGGTGCTGCTGGTAACATTGTCTTTTCCTTTTGCTGAAAAGGCCAACCTATCGCTGGCCTTTGCAGGTTTTCTATTGTCCACCTGCAGAAGTCAGGCTCATTACTCAGAGCTGGGAACTGAGGTTAAAAAACCCCAACCAAAACACTTAAAAAATGGTAGTGAAGCCTTTACGGAGCAGTGAATAGTCACCTTGCTTAGGAGATGTGTTGCTAAAAAAACCAAGATAGAGCAGGTCCACAATTCTATGCAGGATATTTCTGAGAATCTTTAAATAAAATGCATCTCATTTCTGTTTCTTAAGGGCACTGTATTAAGGGCACTCTACATTCTGAGTCTCAGCTAAGGAAGAATAAGTGGGGAAACCTCCAACTGTATAGGAAGAACTTGGGTCTCATTTTGTTTAAGTACCTTTAAGCTAAATCAAACACTAAGTTTAACACTTGGACACCATATGGATTCATGATGTTTATGAGAGGAATTTTGATGGATATGAGATCCATAAATCAGGCTCTCACTGATCTGTAAGAGTATTCTTTTTCCTGGTGACAGAGATAGTTGTGTTCAGATTTCTTGATGTTTCAGGGCAGATCATATGTAGAAGGTGCAAGAGACTTTGCTTGCATTTAATGTTTTGTGTTTCTAACAGACCATCCTACCCTCTTGTCTGCTGGACAGACATTGCACTGTGGAGTTTCTGTTCTGGTACTGTTGACCAGTTTTCCATGTTTCCATTGCTGTGTCAGTTAATAGTGCGTTGGCAGAAAATAAAATTGTTTATTCCCTATTCTCCAGCCATTCTACTCCACTTCCCTCAGTTATGAAACATTATTTTTTTGAGACCCTCCTTTTCCTCAGCCTCTGACTCTTTTTTTCCCTGAGATACAGCTGTGTACTTTATCATAGTGCTAGCCTTTTTTCCATCTTCATTTTCTTGCATGCTCTCAATTCAGATGGTTCTGCTTCTCAGTGAAAGGTTAGTTTTCTAATCTATGTGAAATCTGTCTTTTAGAAACAGACAAAGCTCAAATTGAACTGATCAGCTCAAATGAAAGGAAATGGAAAATACAAAACTGCTTTAACTCGAAACTTGTAGGTAAGGTTAGTATGCATTAGGTCACGTTTGACAAGAGTGACCATCTCTGAGTTGCATCTATTAACTGGGTCGCTGCTCCCAGACTCACTGGAAAAATAAAATAGAGAAGTAATTGGTAACTTAAAATTACAACACTGACCAAAGACAGGAGATAATTTTGCATTTGTTGTTCTGGCTGCACGTACAGGTTTTATATTTGAAAGTGGTGCTTTTATTTAATTGCAGCTGCATCACTTTTTTTATGTCTCATCAGAGATGAATAAATATGAAGCTAAAAAAAATTCTCTTTTAATTATAAGAGCTATGTGGTCCATATTCAAAGCACAGTATAACTGAAGAAGTCTTTCAATTAAATAGCTATTTGTTTTAACTGGTCACCATCTTAGTCTTTAAATTATTGCTTGTATCTGATATTTTGCCTCTTGCTGGCACTTTGGGTGCATGTCACATGGAACAGTTAAGGTGCTGTGCATGGAATAAATAATCCTTTGGTATCACAGGGTGTTTCCTCAGGCAGTTATCTACAAGAGAGACTGTGGTGAAAAGTCTTAACAGGCCTTCCTTTCCTTAAGCTAAGTTTAATTGTTAGTAGGATGCCAAGCTGTAGGAAGCTATACTGTATCCCTGCTGAAGTGTTTCTTGGAGCTATCTGGGACTGTATTGTGGTCACATACAGCAGACAGTCCACTTTCATCTACTGACCTAGTTGTTCAATTCCTGTCTGTGCCAGTGACAGCCCCTGCTGCTTGTGTGCATCAGGACCAGCTGCTGCTTAGCCTGGGTCGCCTTTGCTTCCTTCAAAGGCAGTTGTGGCTTGAGTGCTTTTGGACCAATGGGGATCTCAGTGGAGAATTTTGTAGCAGATGTGTGTGCATGTTTATAACACAGCAGCGGTGTTAGGAAAGGAATGCGCTATGAATAAGGAAAGGGTAGGTTATTCATTATCAGGGTAATAGTGACATGTGAGAATACTTAGTTACTGTAGGGTGGGAAAACAGGAGAAATGGCTGTTACTTTGTAAAGGACCTTGTAGTTTTCCCTGTGTGCCCTGTTCTGTTCTCAGTCCAAGTTTTTACCAGCCCATGTCCAAGCACTGACAAGATTCCTGCTGAGAGCTGCTGAGCTGGCACATGAAAGCGCTGGTACTCTGCAGCACATTTACTGAACTTGTTTTTTGTTTTCACATAATCTGCCTGTTCAACTTCACTCTGCCTGGTAGGGTTGAAGCACTTGCTTACATGTGTGCTTCATGTATAATATATACATGCATAAATTCTCACTCCTCACCTCACAAATGAAGTCACAAGACAGTTGGGGTGTTGGCACATTCTGACTTCTGACTGGTTTGTCTTGCCTGTTGGATGCCCGTCTTTGATGAAACTTGGGGAAAACCCTGCTGAAGGCTGCTGCACAGGCACAGTACAGTTCCTGTTCTGATATATATTTCCTTTTCCAGTGTGCTGGGGTACAGCGCTAGCAGGTGTACTTTCTCCACTTAGTTCAAGGGGGAAATAAGACTCAGATTTTACAAAGGGTCTAAGCTTCTGCTGGGTGTGCACCCCACTATCCACAACATAAGAGCCACCTATGTTCAAAGTACAGAGCCTTACAAATGTGAATGGCAGGTATTATAGGATTGTATGATAATTCAGACTGAAGGGACCTTGGGAGGTCCTGTTCAAAGTAGAATCAGCTGTGACCAGTTAAATCTTGAAAGTATCCAATGATGGAGCCTCTTTGTTTAATCTTTTCCACTACTTGACTACTCCTGGTGGAAGAGTTTCTTCTTATATCCAGTCTGAACCTCTCTTGTTTCAATTTATGCCCATTGTCTATTGTGTTCTCAATCACTGTGAAGATCCTGGTCCCTATTCTTGATACTCCTTGAAGGAGCTCTCCAGCTCCTTGCAAATGGTGGAAGGCTGCTGTTACATCCCTTCAAAACCACTTATTCCTCAGGCTGAAAAAGCCTGTTCCCGTAGCCTGTTCTCATATGGCAAGTGCTCCAGCCACCTGACCATCTTGGAGGCATTGTTTATCTTGCTCCAGTTGACTGATCTTTCTGTTATTGTAAGACCAGTGCTGGATGCGATATTGTAGATCTGGTCTAAGAAGTGCTTGGCAGAGGAGGATGACTGCTTCTCTCAGTCTGCTAGCTGTATTCCTAGTAATAAGGCCCCAGATATCCTCCTGTGTAAAGAGAAGCTGTGTTGCCCCGCGCAGGAGGTGAGCAGAGGGCTAAGGCTACCTAACAAACAAAGGGTGTATTAAACTGCAGCTTGTATTCTCATGCAAGTAGCAGGAGGCAGATGGCTGAGCCTTCTTCTCTGGTAGTGATCAGTATGCCACCATGGTATGTCTCTTTCTGCCTCCAACTGTTATCAGGCTGTTGGTGGAGTGACCTGTGGTGGGACATACGCAAGGTTATTGTTGTATGCAGCACCACACAGAGAGAATTGTACACATGCTTAGCTGTACTGCTGGCCCAGTTTGCAAGATTTATTGTTGGAAACAGTACCCTTTTCTGGCATGTCAGAGTCCTTGTTCATTTGTTGCTTCCTTCCCAACACTTTCAGCCAAGAAGCAATAGGCAGGATTTTATGGGTAGAGATTTGAGAAGAGAGCAGTAACAGAAAAAAAACCCAAGAAGGTGCTGAGAGAGCCTGTGTTTATCTCTCCAGCTGCAGTGTTGGCCACTGGAAAGATTTCACCATCATACCATCACCTTCATCATTATGAGCATTTGCAGCTGTGTTTTTCTCATTTACCTTGCTTGGCAATTGTTGGCTTTGGGGAGAAAAAAACTAAGTGATTTGTGTATGAGAATTATCAGTGTGGGAAATTTGCTATTAAGGTGTAATAGTGACAAGAAACTAGCAGCCATCACAAACTTTGACTGCTTAAATATTAAATTTATGTATTTATTTCTTCTCATTTAAGCCACTAATAGAAAGATAGGGTTTTGAACCCTATCGTCAATTTTTATCCTGGAAAAAGAGAACAAAGATGGCAGCATTTCAGAAAGGGCAGGAGTTGTGAATAGGAGGGTAGGTGCCTGTAGCTGTCTCTGAAAAGCATGCCATTATTATTGTAATCTCTGCTGTTTTATCTGTTGTTTATATGAGTAAATTGTATAGTCTGATAGCTTTTAAATGCATTGTATCACTACCATGCATATGAAATCAAACCATGAACATTTGTATAAGCAGATGGAAACTGTGAGAATGAGTCATTCTGTCCTTCACATGGAGTTCTGGATTATTTAGGGTTTTTGACAAATTGCAGCAGACAATGAAATGAGGATTACACACAAGGGAATTATCGATTTATTCTTAACTTCAAGTTAAGGAGAAGGAGGAATATGTCTACCATTCCTGTAAGAGAATGTCAGCCAACGAGGGTGAAAAAAGCCCAACATTAGCTTCCTGTTCTTGGAAAAGTTAGTCCCTAAAAAACAAACAAACAAAACAAAAGGATTAATTTGGAAATCTTGATGTAAATTATTAGTGTTAATGGTTTTCATTCTGTGACGAAGCACAGTATTTGGAAGAAACTATGTAACTTACACCTGTAAACCCATCAAAATTTGGTAGTCTTGTTATGTAAGATGGGAATCCCTGGAGTTAAACATGTATGGAGATACTGGCTTGTGATAAGCAGAGAAAGCATTTACATGAGTAATTTTTCTTTTTTTTTTTTTCTCCATAAGAGTTCTTATTACTTGAAAATATTCCAGAATCTGGGAAGGGGGAGGGAAAGTGAGGGTGGAGAAGAGCACATTTATCATATTATAAGTAAGAGCAGAATTTAGAAATTACTTGCATAATCCAGTGTCATGCTGCTTGAGATATCCATCCATGATTAATAGGAAAATTTAGGAAAGTTGTAAGAAAAACTGCCGCTGCTACATGCATGAATTATACCCCAGTCAAACCTTGAACTTGCACAAAAAACCTGCACCGTGAGGTTTGATAAACATCCATCAGGTGTACATCTTTATGTAGCATGTCAAGACTATGCTGGAGTAGGCGGACCGAGCATTTTAGACCTGAGCAAAATATATTGCTTTTATGATATAACACGGTGCTTTCTTGCTGATATTCTTAAAAGAGGACAGCAAGATATTGAAGGGATAAAAAAATCATAGGCTGAAGCAATTTGAGTTATACTATGTGTTTTGGTTTTGTTTTTTTTTTTTTTTTTTTTTTTTTTTACTCTGCTACATCTGCTGATGTAAATCAGAAGTAAAGTTAGTGAGAAACTTGGCTGCAGTCTATGTTTTTTTGTGGCTTATATTCATGGAGTTCTATCTCCTGGATATTTTGAAAGAAATAATCACACCATCTGGAAGAAAATAATTTGGAAATATTAAGGCATCAGCCTTCGTGGTTCCATTGATGATTGCTTAAAAATATTTAAAAGCAAAGTTTTCTTAAACATCTGTGGGTTTTCCATATTTAAGTACAAGCCCAGGTGAGCTCTGGCTGAACTCACTGGGTGATATCCTGGGAGCAGTCTAGCAATGGCAAATGGTAAGATATGTGAGCGTCTTCTCCCTTCTTGACTGATTTCCTGTGCTCTTCCACAAATTTTCCTGTTGCAGTCAGTTTTTTATTTACTGCTTTGTTTTGCTACATTCACCTCTGCCTTCCAAGTCTCCCTGAACTTTCTGTGCGTCTTCTGTGGTTCCTCCTCTAGTAGTGGCTCTCACTTTTTGATCTGTTGTCAATACCAATTAGTGTGCTGCTGATGGGTTTCTGCACAGCTCCAGGCTAACCTGTACTTCTCAGTGTGATACAGATTCATTTTCTTTCCGTAGGCATCCCATAGCTGAGGAATAGGTAAATTATTGAAAAGGTGAGTGCCTGGCTCCACTGAAAAGTCTGACAGTACTTTTTACATTCATGGTGCTTGGCTTTTACTCTTTTTGATCTTTATGCTGAATCTGAATGTCACTTGGCTGTGATCTGTATTATAACAATACTTTTAATTATATGGTAAGTTTCTTAAATATGAACTGTGACCCCCTATGCTGTATTTTTTCAAGACTTTAAAATGAAAAAGTTTTGAGTTGAATTTCTTAAGAAGCAAGACTTGCCCATAACCTTAGCAATAGATCTTTTTATGTGTAATAAATATGAAATTGCAAAATATAGTTAAAAGAAAAATATGAGAAATGGGAAAAATAGGAATGTCATCTAAGAACTGGAGGATTTTTTCATTCTGAGACAATTTATGAGAGGAAGTGGGAAGACCATAATCCTTGGCGGTTAGAGTGTGTACCCAGCTGCCCAAGTGGCACAGTGCTGGTGGTGGTCTGGCAGCATTTGCCCTGTCTTTATCAGTCCTGCTTAGAATGGTTTTCAAGGGAGTTGGTTGTAATCAAAATCTCAGTATGGGAGCATTACAAATTCAGGCAACCATGTATCTGCTGGTCGATACCTGAAAATGTATTTGGAGTAGGCTTCTTGGTCATAGTGTACATATGTACAAAGCAGTTTAATGTTGTTACCTCTACACTTTTTCTCTAAAATTTAGCCAGTACTGGCTGCTTGAGGAATGTTAATGCTTATGTGAAAATATTAGAAATTTACAAGATTTTACTTCTTGTTCAAAATAAGATGGCTTTTAAAGTTCTGAAATAATCTACTGTAGGTTCCAGATCTTCTGTTTAGACCTGTTTTCCATACTTCCCTTTCTGCCAGTGATTACAAGATTATTATGTAGTCCACTTCTCTGTGATTTCAGGTGTTCTTCATCATATAACATACATTTGCAGAGCTAACCACTATTTTGATGGAGTAGAATTTCTGTATGGAATTTGAAATGGCAAGAATAATGAAATGTGATATTAGTATTGGTTATTCAGTTTTTTACACTGTTCTCTCTAAAATGTAAATATAATTTTCTGCCCTGCTTTTCTTCAGTAAATGGCTAATTTTTTCAGCTTCTAGGAGAAGACAGTAAGGCACTAACTTATGTCTTGGGGCCCAATACAGTCAATATTAATGTGGTCCCTAAGCTTAGCTTTTGAAGGGAGACCAAGGTAGGGGACTCTGTAGATAGATATCTACAAGTCCTGTAGCACAATGATGTACACCATCTGGCTGGTTGTATGACGATATGTGGCCTTCGTTCATTGCAGGAGCAAGGATGTTATGCCATACCCCAACAAGCAAGTGGAATATCCTTGCTTATGACATTTATTTATTTATTTATATTTTCATGGAGCTTAATGTTAGCTAATTCTCCCCCAGACCACTACAAACTAATCTCTTTAAGGGAGTTTTCTTGTGAAAAGGAACTTGTATTTAGCTAGCATACAGGAGCAACTTTCCCTTTTACTTCAAGAGGTACAGAGGTAAGAGGTGCAGACACACAAATTAAGTATTTGAAATAGTAAGTCCCTTGGACAATAGAAGGTAAAGCAAACTAATTGCAGCTAGAGTATCTATTATTCAAACAGCTGGCTAGATACCAGTAGCCAAAGAGCTGTTTGTGAAGAATTGTGAAATCTTCCTTGTCTACTTCATTGACAGAGTACTGCAGTACTGAAGCAGTATTGTCTGCTAGTTACATTATTTCTCCTCCAGAAGCCTTTATAGTTGCATGTAAATAAGTGATCTTGCACAGAAGGTTCAAACCAAAGCTGAGGAATCCCTCTGGGATCAAAGTGCAACTGAGCAAGGATTTCAAAGCAAGTCAGCTGTGGGCAAGATTTCCCTCCTGCTGCTTCTTTCTCTGCTGTCGTGCATCTTGCATGTCTTTCTGTGAATGGCACGGTTTCAAGGCAGGGAGAGGCAAGCAGTCCCATGCCTCTTCAAACGTAGTTGTAAGGTGCCAGCTTAAACACTCCCTGATTCAGCACAGCTTAATATCTTGCTACCTTTTTCCTGGGTAAATTACTTCATCTCATGTCTTTTATACGAGAGTTAACTGGAGATCTCCCATCTTTCTCCTCTGTTTTTGTGCTGTTTGGATGCAGACTCAGATCATGATTGACAGACTGGACCCTCGCAGGCTTGTGATGGAGCTTCCCTACCTGTCCATTAGTCGCTGTGAGCTTGGGTTGTGTACAAACTGCTGCATCATTACCCACTATTTAATTTAAATTTGAAACTTTTGCATTGGCTACACTGAAGAGCTAGTTTTAAAAGCATAACTAGCTTTTATAGTTTTTCGTAGTTCTCATAAGATCGGTTTAATTTTATTTTGCTGTTTTTCATTTTTCCACTCTGTTACTGCAACTGAAAATAAGTATATTTCCCTCCCCCCCCCCCCCCCCCCCCTTTTTGTTTCCTTGCTTTAATTAGAAGAACAGTTACTATAAACAAAAATTAGGAGAGAGCAGACATAGCCTAATGTGACAGTCAGTTATGGTAATTGGTATTATGGGAAGATCATAAAAAGCATTCCTTCTGTCTTATCTCTACATGTCCTTGTAGAGGATAAGTCTACAAGTCCCCCTTCAGATTTCCTTTAGGTACTGGAAGGCTGCTCTAAGGTGTCCCTGGAGCCTTCTCTTTTCCTGGGTGAAGAAGCCCAACTCTCTCAGTTCCCATACTGACCCCTGAGGAACACCGCTCTTCACTGGTCTCCACTTGGATACTGAGCCAATGACTGTGACTCTGAGTGTGACCATCCAGCCAATCCCATATCCACCAAGGGGTACATCCATCAGATCCATGTCTGTCCAGTTTAGAGTTGAGGATGTCATGCAGGACAGTGTAAAATGCTTTGCACAGTCCAGGTAGATGATGTCAGTCACTCTTCCATTATCCACCAATGCTGTAAAACCCCATTGTAGAAGGCCACCAAATTTGTCAGGCATGATTTGCCCTTAGTAACAGATGTGATGGAGCTGAACCTCTGTTTAGGAGAATTCTGATTTGTGTATTTTGTGGCTGTTCTCTGGTTAAAAAATATCACAGATTTTATATTGTGGGAAATTTACCAATAATCCTGACAAGGGTTATAATTCTGTAACTGTGAACGGTTAACATTACAGTTAGAAAATACACACACAAATATCTCTTAGTCGTATTGTAAATGTTAATATAAATGTTGGATAAGTCAGATTGAGGTATAAGCAAGTTAATATCAATCCAGGCTTGAATTTATCTCAGTATTTGAATTTGACCTTTTTCAAAAAAAGGAAAGCTGAATCTCCATCCCGTTATCTCTTGGAACATGTTTTTTATTCTTTTTGTTGGTTGAAAGTGTGGAAAAGCTGATGAAAACCTTACAGCTATTTGATAAAAAAACCTTACAAGTATTTGGTAAAATTTGTATCTTTCATCACTGGGAAAGCTAGGAAACTTTCAGGTATTTTCCTGAATTCATGGAGGTTTTACTGATACTGTTTCCAAATATTGTAAGTGTAAGAGGTTCCTCGGAAGGAGCCAGAGATTGAGTTGTGGTTTGATTTATTAATCAAGCTGTGCATCTGAAGCAGGCAATACAGTAACCCACAGCAGAGACACCATACTGTGTATCCTGATTTGTTCTGGAACTTCTTGTATAGATCTTCATACAGGATTAATCCTAATAGCATTAGTGTGGTAAGACATATTGCTAAGTAGACTTAGACTACTCACAAAGACTTAAGCAAACAAAAAATCGCTTGGACAATGCTATTAAATAGATGACATGACATCAACCTCTTTAAACAATTTCCAGCTTTTTTGAAGACATCTTGGACAAAAGGAAAACTGAGCAACGGATTACCAGGATACCATGCTAGCGTTGTTAGCCTTTTGAATTAAAGGCTGTTGCTGTCCAGTTACTATTTCTTATTCTGAATGTTGTAACGAAACATGGTATAGCCTTAAACTTATAGTTAAGAACCAGACTTGATAATTTTATCATTTGTGTTTCAGCCTTCTATTTCAGTCAAAAGTATCCAGTGGTACAATGCATCTTAGATAGTTTTCAAGTAATGTAATGTCTTTAATAGTAGTATTTTTAATGATCCTGAAGACATACTATCAGCAAGCTTAAAACAAATGTGAATGCTGAAGATAGGAGCTAAATTTAACATTAGTCTTTTTAATGTGTTTTAGACAAGAATTTCCATAAATTAGAAGGGATATATCTAAATCCATGTCTTTCTGGTTTGATATACTGTGTGGGTGGTTTCATAAATCAGCTGCAGTTAAAATGACAACCCATAGTAGAATGATCTGCTAATTTAATTTTGCTAATGATTCTTTTTTATAATCATCATAATACATTGTGATAAATGGTTAATATGAAGTCTGATTTAAATTTCAGCAGATTTTTTTTCACTTGTGTTGTTTACTTTCATAGTCAAGTGTAAATACTTTTTGTTGATATAATCAGTTTACATGGTAATTTCAAGCATAATAAAGCATTGCTTGTTTAAGGCTAAGGATACTTTTTTTGCTTGAAGTTTGGAGCTACTGCTTCCAAAATAAGTATGATCTTAGATACATTGATTCTTAAGTGGTTTGCACTGATTGTTGAAATACTAATCGTGGAAGAAACTATGTCTTTTTCAAGTGATCAGGAGTAAAAGCTGGTGTATGATAGGGGCAAGGTGTATTTTCTTATGTTATAGAGTAGAGAAAAGGTTTATCTTGATAGCATGGGTTTGCAAAGACATGCTCTTTGATGCTCTTGCTAATGGGGTCCCCAGGGACTGTTACTGTGACACCCACCTCACAGTGTTGTTCACATGGTTCATAAGGGGACTAGGGAAAAAAAACCATTTGAGCTGACTCCCATTCTGTGCTTTCCATATTAAAAAGAGTACAGGTGATTGCTGTTGTCATAGTACCAGCATTGTGGTATGCAGCCATGGTGAGAAATATCACTGTGAAAGTTTATGGGAATCCTTTTGGCATTCAACATGTGTGTAACAATTTTTGAACTGCGTATGTGGCAGCTGACTTTTTTAGGGGGAGGGATTCTGTCATCTACATGACTTATCCATGGATATCTCAGGGCTGCTATCTGAAAGACTGTTACTCATTAAGGTGTGCATTATGCACTGCTCACTGCTATAGTCTTCCTTGACTGTTAGGAAGCCTTGACTGAAGTGACTTGTTGCCTTCCCCGTCTGTCCATTACTACTTTCCAAACAGGTCTTATGACCTTCCCTGTAGCCAGTCTGGCATTCGTTTTTCTCCTCTATACAGAAGAAGGAGGGGTGAAATAGAAGAGGTGAAATAAAAAGGAAGTCCTTCTGGAAGTATCTTCGTCGTCCCAAGGTATTACCCTGTGCTGATACCACCTGCTTCACGCAAGAGCTGGTTCCAGTGGATGTCCTCTAAGCAAAGTCTCAGTCTGTCTCCCTGTGTGGTGCTGGAGCTGTGGCTAAGCCATTTGGCTGGTTGGCATCATCTGGCTGTGAGAGGGGTGGTGATGGGGGAGCCCCTAGTTTGAAAGTGGAGGAAGATGGGGAGCAGTGTATGCAGTACTCCTGGTGGTTTCTCTGGCCAAAGCTACAGCTTAGGTGGGACTTGGGAAGACATGGCTGTAGCTACAAAAGATTAGGTTGGAGGGTGTCATGCCTGCAAATTTTGTTTTCTAGTTTTCAGTGATATGAGCTGTATGAGACAAGTGGTTAACATAATGGTGGGAATGCATTTCACTGCAAGCTTTTATACTTACAGTGTCATCGTTCATCCATCTGCCATTATCCAACCTGGAATGGCTTTTACATTTCTTCCAGGAAAAGCTTCCATCATAGTGTTGCATCTTTGCTCTTTCTGTGCAGTTATTAATCCTTGGGAATCTGAAATGCCCAAGTTGTCCTGTATTTCTCCTCTGTTTTTCTCTGTGTATAGTGACACAATAAATGAGGGGATGTTCCACGGCCTCTTGATGGATCTGCCTACTCCATTGTGCTCTAGTGTAGAAGTCTGGCAATGCAAGATGTCTGAGAGGGGGCATTGGGCCCCTTAGCAGAGAGTGGCCTGTGTGAAATCCAGGCACCATTTCTTATAAAGTATTGGTTTCCCATTTCTAAGCAGGAAACATACAGCTTTTGGCTAAAACCTGAAATCCTCCTTAATTTTTCATGGGTGTTTTAAATATAAAATGATAAAAATGAACTACTATTCACTGGAACCATGCATTTCATGGAAATTAAACTTGTAAATGGAAAATAAAACAACATTTTCTAACAAAATAAAATTTTGAATGAAAATATGTATTATCTACGCAAGGCACAGAAAATTTATGATGGAGCCATAGCAACTGAACTAACTGCTGAAAGAACACATTAGAGCTAGCCTGGAGTTTGAACATGGAAATGTTTCATAATGCATATCTCCAGTCTTCAAATGTCTTCTTACTTACTGCTTACTTCTGCTGTAAAAATCAAGCTGCAGATGTTATTGTGTCTAAAACCCTAAGCCTGTGGTCTTGTACCTCTGAAGTATTAGAGGCTGGGGTAGCTGGCAGACATGGAAGCTTTGCGTGGAAACAGAAGGCATGAGTGTCTCACATGGTTGTAAGGTGAATATTTTTGTTTGAGACTGAAGATGCTGGAAAGTAGCAAGCATCACCTTCCTCATAATGTTGCTGGCTCATAATAATATCCCTATTTTGGAAGAGGATGTTTAATTTTGTTATTTTCTTCCTTATGTGGTCTTTCTTATAATGGAACTTTTTGTTTGGATGTAAAGTTGCAGGATCATAGAATCACAGATTCATAGAATTGTTGATGTTGGAAAGGACCTTAAGATCATAAAGTTCCAACCCTCCTGCCATGGGCAGGGACACCTCACACCAAATCATGTTGCCCAAGGTTCTGTTCAACCAGGCCTTGAACACTGCCAGGGATGGAGCATTCACAACTTCCTTGGCAATACATTCCAGTGCCTCACCACCCTAACAGTAAAGAACTTCCTCCTTATGTCCAATCTAAACTTCCCCTGTTTAAGTTTCAACCCATTGTCCTATCACTACAATCCCTGATGAAGAGCCCCTCTCCAGTGTCCTTGTAGGCTCCCTTAAGATATTGGAAAAAGATAAATTTATGAAAATGAATAAATTATGGTTCTATAAATGAGTAGGATTTTACTATTAAAGCTGTCTATAAAATGTCAAAGCCAATAGTAGGAACATATTGTAAAGTGTAAAATTTTAAATGAAAAGAGCTGTGTCTGATAGATTGCAGTATTGAGACACTACAGCCTTTGGTACTGGATATTACAGCACAGTATTGACACATTTACTATCAAAGCGTTTGACCTTTCTCTACCTGGAATGTACCTGCCTTGATCTTTCTTGTTTCAGCGTTAACGGATTTAAGATACCATGGTGCTCCAGCTGTACTCACTGATGTGACTTCAGTTTCTCTACCCCACTTCTGTTTTAAGGCCTTTTACTTTTGTCTTTGTTCAGCACATGACTATACCAGAATTTCAGATAAGCATAGATTTGTTCACTCTGTTGAAAACAAATTTCAGTTGGCAGGTCTGTGCACTCAGTGGGCAGGAAAAATATAGATGCAGTGGGCAGGTGAGATATAGATGCATTACAGGAACCTGTTCTTGTTTCTGTGAGGCGTGACTGACACAGGATTTTTAGAGTAAATGTTTCTACAACAAATCTGCTGAAGTACAAAAGAGTTCTCTACACTGTAAGCAAGAGTGTTGGGATGCATCTGACTTTCTAGCATGTGTAAATATTTACCGTTTGGCTTTGTGCTTCTTCTTCTAGACATTACCCAAAGCAATCCTTCACTACAGTGGCTGATACACCAGAAAATCTTCGTCTGAAGCAACAAAGCGAATTGCAAAGTCAGGTAAATCAAATTATCTTTTTGTTTCATTAATATTAGACTGTCAGTCCACTTCTCTATAGTTTTTTGAAATAGAATTAGTATTTCTTCCTACTGAGATATAGGAGCACTCTAATTGTTAAAATACTCATAGGTTGGTATAACACTGCAAACTTGATTTTATTTCACTTACACTAATTACCATACTATTGTAAGTCCATTGACATAACCAAAATCCTTCATTTTCAACAGTATATCAGGTATCTAAGTATTTTTTAATATTGGAAATGCCATAGCTCAACCCAGAGGGTTCATTTGCCTTAGACAAACTGTCATTGTTAGCTTGCCTCAAACTTAATCATAAAATAGCTGTATCATTAGCAAACATTTAGAAGCCTTTAATATTTGTCAACACAAAACTAACTGGATGATTGGTTTATGGATCTCTTATGTCATCTGTGAAATCATATATAGAGCAGTTTGTAACCCAGTTGTGATAAATATGTTATAAATCAAAACTTATATAGGTTAATAAGAAATGCATTGAAATTAAAATGTAAAAACAAAAGGTGGGGGGAAAAAAAGGAAGCAAATGGCAGTGTAGACTTATGTGACCCAAACATGATGTTTGTATTTAGCGAGGACATCTCTCCTGTATGAAGTCCAGACAGATCAGAATCTCATTTAGGAAATGTACCTTGCTTAAAGCAGTCCACTTTCTTCATGGTTACTGTGATAATACTTTCTGAGAGATTAGGGGCTGTTGAGGATTGTCAGGGAGGTGTAGTCATCAATTTGAGTTAAGACTAATGTAGTAAGGACTGAAATAATTTCTGGTTTATGACTGTGGGCTATCACAGTGAATGTTGAGCTTTGTACATCTCCAGTTTAGCTTGCATGTTCCAAACTTGCCTGTATCAATTGTCTGTCTTGGCTAAATGTTGCTCAATCCAAGAAGTGTGGTCTGTTTCCAGAGCCTATATGAGAAGTGGCTTTCCCTAACCTATTTGAAACATGCTGACAGGGCACTTTGAAAGTGTAAGGAAACTTGTTCTGATGTTGGTGTTTGTAAAAGGAGGACTTGGTATTCTAGGACTGGATGTGCAATAGCAACCAGAAACTTGGAGTTTGCTTCTGTGTAAACTTGCTGCAATTGTTCACAGTGCATTGGCATGAAATGTTAGATAAGGATCTACTCAAAACTTGGAAGTGGAGAGAAACCCTTAATTTGCACAGTGTGCCTTTTTTTCAAGGTTATTAGGCAGTAGAAGATTTGCAGTTGATGCAAATATAGTTTTAAATTACAAAGGCACACATTTACCTACTTGGAAGAAAGGCGGTAATGTTTCTGATCATAATTTGCTTCCTTGGTGTTGATTCATATCAGAACTGTGTAAAGCAGCATTGCCTATAAATTGTTTTAATGCTAAAATAAAGATTCCAGGAATTTTTAATAAATCAATCTAAATCTTGTCATAAAATAAAATGTACATTCTGAATAATTTCTGTAATATTTTGAAGAATGTAAGGACAGAGAAATTGCCATCCCATGTCAGCCCTACTGACCATCTAGTCCATCTTTTCATTAAAAGATAGGCCATCATCCTATCTTTACAGAGAAAGTTGCAAGACCTACCAACTGAAACAAATACATGATATATAATTTGCCATTGTTCAGGTCTTATTCTATTTTAGTAGAAAAAAGTGTGTACAAGGTTCAAGGATAGTCTTTCAAGTGAAACCAAACTTGGCTGGATAGAATCACGTTACTACTACCTTCCAGTATTCATCAGAGCTGCTTGCGCCTCCTGCCAATACAGTGACAATTTGGGATTGAACAAATTCTGTGTTAGGTAATGTAAAAAATTATGTTAACTTATCAGCAAGGAGAAATGCTTTTCTACAGTAATAGCTGTTTTGTAGCTCCTAAGTAAGCTTCTTTATTGCTTTTAGTTCTGAAGGACAACCCTGTCTTTAACTGCTGGACATCAAACACTTTTACAAAATCAAAATGCTTTAGAACTATTGTTTATCTTACTCAGAAAAGCAGGAGGAATTGGTAAAGGAAACACCATTAAATATGGTATAAGTTAAAATATACATGGGTTTGAAATTTGTTGGTTTGATTTTCATTTAAGCAGCAATTAACAGCATTTTAAGCTGAAGTGTTGGGTCCTCTATCAAGAATCCAATATGGTCAGCATCAGGTGTCAGGCTGTCATGTTGACATAACATGATAAGAGTAAAACAAATAAAACCAAAATGCTGTTTTCTGGAGGAGTCAATAGAAAACAGACTGCTCTTTAGAACATTTAAAAAATTATGTTGTTAAGAAGTCAAAGGGCAACATTTAAAAGCTTTCCAGAGAACATTCTTCTTTTATACAATATAATTTCAGGGCTTTTCCTTACTTTGGCCTTTTGCTTCCATGGACTTTCATTCAATTGTGTAGTTTGAAGGAGACACTCTTGCATTTTGGGAGAAGCTCTAAGCTTGATTTCCCATTTTGGAAAACTCCCTAGTCCAGTGTGCTGTCTGATGGAAGAAAAATGAGTTGTAAAGTCTTTCATCCTCTAAATAAAGAGTATAAACAGGGAACTAGCATCTCAAACAAGATTTTTCTTTATGCCTCTCTATGAAAAATTTGTCTTTACTTTGTTCGAGGTTAGTAAATTCTCTTACTTTATAGCATGTAATAGATATTTCTACATGCACTTGCCTCTCCTAGATAAACTCAGCTATAGAAATTGCTGGTACACTCATCTCAGCAGTGTTTACTTGGGAATTTTCTTCAGGTACCTTAGCTAGTGGTCTCTCTGTAACAGTGTAAATTGCTCTGTGACCTTTTGTTCTTGTCTGTGGCAATGCTATATAGATAAAAGCAGCAACTCCAATTGAACTTGCAGAAAGAAACTAAGATGTTCTACAGTAGTTCTTGGCAGGAAGGCTGGATGAAAGGAGGGGGGCTGATGTTTAGGGCAAGTTCTCAAGCACTTTTGGAGAAATCTACTTTCTGCTAAGTCTTGGGGAACTGATACAAAATCACAAATATCATCCTACTGCTTTCCTGTCCTAATCTCTGGGGACACAGCATGAAGTTGCCGTCCTTGGATACTCCCAATGCTCCTAAAAAAGACATAAAGTGTTGATTTTTAAGAAGTACCATCTTTCCTTAGGAGACATACCCAACTGAATCAGGCTATTATTGTAATAATCTGATATTTTAAGAGTCCTTACTTTACCAGGGATTTCTTGTGTTTGTATCTTTATCTGCCAACTCTCACTAGAATAATCATGGTAATGTTCACATTTGGAGGAGAGCAGAAAAGGGAATGAAAAATTCCTCTGGTCAGATGTTTGCCTCTAGGATGGCCATTCTCTTCACTGTTCAGTTTGAAGAAGAAACAAACTGCCCAGTGGTTCCCTGTGAAAGCACAAGGCATGATGGGTGTAAACTGAATTTTTTTGTAAACTGAACATTCTGTTTAAATGCAGGCAAAAACTTATCCAAGGTGAGGGTGGCTGAACACTGGCAGAGGTTGTCCAGAGAGCTGGTAGATTGTCCATCCTTGGAGATTTTCAGAGGAGGACTGGGCACAGTCCTGAACAGTCTGCTGTAATTAACTGTGCTTTGAGTAGGGTGATACACAAATGATCTCTGGAGTTCCCCTCCAACTTCAGCTGTTCTCAGGTTCTGTTATTCCTCTCCATCCTGTCCTTAGGTTCCTCTTCACCACTCCTGTCATTATCTTTCTTGCCGTCTTCTGTTCCAAGAGTATGTGTTAGCAAACCTCCAGGCAGATTCTTTTTATTAGCTTTTTTTCTTGATTTGTTAAAAAGCTTATTCAGTTTATATACTCTGCTTTTATGAAGTCTTTCGAATGAACTGCCACAGTGAATGCCATAGGGGAATGAAATGCTGGATGGATTACTAAAGCAGATTTTTAATGGATTTCCTGGGGTACCCTGAATAAGCTCATTGGAGAAGTCATGGAGAAAACAGTCCTTGGAGCTAGAGGCAAAGATAAAAATATTCTGCTTCAGCTGAGGAAAGGAGGAAGATATATGGGATAGCAAGCAGAGAGGCCTGGCTATAGCTTTATGTGTGATTTTGTAAATTGTGCCAGAGGACCCTGGAAAAGAGTTTCAAGACTGGATTTTTCCAGATAGCCATTAGGCACCGATTATTTATTTGTTCCTCTCTCCAGTTGCCCAAGGATCTGAACCAAATCCACCATATGTGTATGAAGAGAGAGGTGAGAGAAAGAGAACAGTGCAGGCTTTTCAGTTGTCTTCTTACAATTACTTTTAAGAAGTCCTAGAGTAGTTGATTTGGTTTGTGCATTAAGATAAACCTAGATTGCCTGCAGGAAGTTTTCCCTTGCTCCCCTGTGAGTCCCTGCACAGTAGCATTTTGTAAATCATGCTCACCTACTAATGTGATTTTTTTCTATTCCTTCTTCACCTCTGAAGCCTGTTTAAATGACTTGTTTTATCTGCATGAGTCAAAGCCATAAAAATCATTCTTGATATGAATAAGACAAAGCTTGAAAGGAGTGAAGGAAGCAGAATGTATTTCAGCCTTCTGGGAAAATGGTTGTCACCTTTTCTGATTGTTATCTTGTGAGGACCTGATGGAATCTTCTACATCCTGTCTGCACTAGAATGTTCCTGTTACTGTGCTGCCATACATCTACACTGTTTCTGTGTGTTTTGGTTTTCCTTTTTCTCTTTCTCTTTTTTTTTTTCTTCCTACAGTTACTACACAGGCTGTAAGATACAGGATGTGAAAGCAGTGATGTAAGACAGACTTGCGTATGAACATCTATGAAAAATGTCCGTCTATCTAACTTTTCACTGTTGATTTGATGATATAAAAGTGCCAGCTTTTTTTCTTTTTTATTACTGTTTGTTATATTGTTAATATTTATAGTGATTTGAAAACCTGATGTAATTTGGGAGGGGAAAAACAGTACTGAACTACATTTAAGGAAGCACAAAAGCGTCTGCAGAGACTCAGAAGCAAGCAGTGCAAACTGTTCCTCTGGCCAAAAAATTATGAAGCCTATAAAATATGTAGTTGCAGGAGAAAAATCACCTCTCCCAGTGCCAAGAATCAAAATTAGGATGCAAAATGTATAATTTTTTTGTAGTATATATTGATGAGAAAAAAGAAATAAGATGGTGAGTTTTCTCTTTCACGTCTATTTCAGATGCATATCATGTTTAACTGTAAAAAGTGAAGGGATAATACATTTACATGAAATATAATGGATAATTCTTGTGGTAGAATGAGGGCAGAGTGGTTGTGATTGTTACATAGAGAACTTACGAGCAAACCCATTTTTATAGACTTTCTTATGATGTCAAATCAATTTACAGCAAGTAGGACATCCTTAATAGAAAATCTTAGGATCAATAAAATCAAAAGTGATTCAAACCACCTTTACTTGTACAACCAGCAGTAACAGAAAGGGGACAAAGGAGAACCACAGAATTCATAGATGTTATTTGTAAGCTGAGTTGTGGAATTCTTAACTATATTAGCACTAGTATTTGAAATGTCGATAACTTTCTTTGAGGAATGATTAATAAAAATGCCAACTTAAAAATTAAGATGTTATCAGAATTTCTTACCCTGCTCTTGCAGGGGTGTTGGACTAGATGATCTTTCGAGGTCCCTTCCAACCCTTGGGATTCTGTGATTCTGTGGGGAAGGAATGGGGAATATTCAGTGAACCTGGGCTGTAATAATATGTATGGTCTTTTTCACGTCTTGTCCACTTTCTTTTTCGATCTTCTTGAGCTTCTGTCTGCTGTTTACTTTTTTTGGAACTAGGTGTTTAAAATGGTTGCCCTGTGCAGCTCTGTTGCAGAAGTTGGGTGTTTTATGGTTATGTTTTTATTGCATTATTGCACAGCATATAAACCCAACATGAAGGATAAAGGTATTGTAGTTGAAGAGAATTTAAGATGAAAAATGATAACAGAACAGTTGTCATGGGAGACATCCAAGGGACTGCAAATCAGATGCAGATAACAGATCTGCACTGCTAAGTACCAGAGGGGCAGAAAGAAATTTCTGATCCCAATGACAAGTAGCATGTACTGGCTGATGTCCATACTGTGTATGATTGGTCCTCTAATAATAGATATATGTATTTTTCCATTTCATAATGTTTGAGAATAGTGTGCCTGTTGCATATCAGCCTGTTGGGGTGACACTTATCCATGAAACCTGATGGCACATGGGGAGTTTGTGGGGTCAGTGTCCTCTTGGTTGTGTGAAATGGCTGGTCAGGTCAATGGGAGCAAAACTGGTGCAGGCAGGTCCATGCTGCCTTTCAGGAGTGCTCCCTTGACTGAAGTAGACACTGAGCTGTGCTTGGTCTTGCCTTGGGGATGGCAATACAGCTGAGCTGGGGAACACACTCAACAGTGTGGGGTAATGGGGTGCCACTACTGATTTCATTCCCTTGCCCTCTCCTATTATCAGAGTACTTGTACCAAGGAAGTCTGTCAAAGCTAGAAAAGGAGATCACATCACTCTTTCTCTCCTTTCTGAGCTTCAGATCTACATCTTTTGGAGGCTACCACATTTAATCAGAAGGTGTCTGTGAAGTCTTGCTTGCTATTGCTGACACTGCTTTTTTTTCCTGAAACACTTTGTACTTATTGTGATCAGTGAGAGGGAACTTGATCTGATGGGTGACTGGTCTGATCCAGTGTGGAGTATTGGTAATATCAGCATTAAAAGGAAGAACAGTTAAGGAGCATGGTTTTACTTATTCATCCTGGCAGGAAAAAAAAGGAATTTTCAGGAATATGTTTTTTAGTCAATGCACTGAATTAGGAGAACTTGCTTTATTTTCTTGATGTTGCTAGTATCTTCCTTCAGGAAGGTCTTAGACTTTGCCCTAGACTTCCATTTGTGTAATGGCAGGGATAAATGATCTCTTTTTTTCCCCCAGCAAATTGTAGTGGCTGGCATATTTAATTATTTGAAAGTGGCATGTAAGTATTTTTGTTAATATCCTTTCATCCAAAGTAAAAGCTCAACATTTTCTTTTCCAATGTGAAATTATAACAATGAATTCTTCGTACATCAAAGCATTGGATTAACCCATTTGGCATTTCACATTGTGACATTTAATGGTTTCCATTTAGTTCCTCATTTTCAGCTCATATCTTTTCAGAAGTACTGACCTGTTTCTTACCCAGGAACAAAGCTAGTCATCCATCTTGTTATAATGAAACCAATTTTTATGTTCATCTGTGGCATTTTCTTAACAAACTTCAGAGGTTCTGGACTGAGAATTTCTAGAGCCAAGGTTAATTTTTCTCTTAATTTTTTCTTGTCCTTATTCTCATGGCCTTACATTAGCATGTTGAGAGAACGTGATAAATGACTTTATTTCTCCTAATTGTATTTTTTCTTGGAAAATGTTTTGAATTTAGTCCTTATCCCTTTGTGAAGTTTTATTCCATAAGGATGAGCCACTTTCACTGTTCAGACATTAGGGTTTTTTCATGCTGGTGCTACAAGCTCAACCTGTCAGTTTTTCTAGTTCAAGGGATTCTTAAGAGTGATCATTGCTTGCAATGTTGTGTTATTTTGCAGATATCCATGGTTCTCTTTCAAAGGGTAAAACAAATTGAAAGTTTTACTGTATATTTGAGGTTTATTGAGCGATCAAATCCTAGTCTAACACACCTCTGGAAATTGTCTCAATTGGTTTGTCCCATACTTAAATATTTTTTCCAGTAAACAAGTTGCATATTTCTGTTATGATGGGAGTGCAGAATTAGAGGACAGAATTTCTATGACATGATTGTACTTTTTATTATTTGAATCTGTGATTTAGTTTTTACATAGAATGTGTGCACTCTTTAGATCTATATTTGAAAAAAGGAAAATACTGATTTATCTACAGACTTCTCCCATGTGAATTACTGTGATGTAATTCTGCTTTTGAAGAGCCTTTATAAGTATGCATTTTGCTTAGCAGTTACATATATTTGCTAAAAGCATTTTAAATTATTAAAGATTTCTATGTAACACTTGGGAGTGGCTGAACTTCTTTACCTTTTTTGTGACAAAAGAAGTCTACCCAGATGTGTATCTTTGCTTTGTGTAAAACAGCTGTCCCCATTGTGAACATTGGCAACAGAGGAGTACCCTTTACATCCACTATTGATTCTGTTTTGAGTCTGTATTTGTTCTGAAGTAGCCTTAAGAAAATTAGCAGCTGCTTAGTAGAAGAAGTCCAAGCCTGGTGAGAGTGTCACATTCTCTTAATTGGAACGCTTATAAAATGGAAGTTTTAAGCAAATGAAATGGCCAAACGAGAGTTTTAGCCTTAGTGCTGAAATTAAAAAATGAGTAAACCTCTCATTCCCCGTGTTCCTCAACAAAACATAGTACAGTGGCTTCTGGATTTTGAATAGCTGCAGAAGGGCTATATCTGCTTGAGCAAGAGAGACGTTTTGCGCTTTGAAGCTTTGTGGATGTTTTTTTCTGCTTGCATCTCTCTTTGACTTTGTTTTTCAGTTCTCGATATTTTCTGACTGTCTGTAGCCTGAGCTGTCTCCTCATGGTGCAGAGAGCACTTGTAATATGCTGAGTGTGACTGGGAGAAGGAGAAAGGAGAAACTGGCCTTGGCTTGCCTAGTGGTGCAAAGCCATAACAACACAGGAGTCAAAAATTGTGTGGTATTAGCCCTTTCAGAGTATTTGGAAGAAGAAAAAAGGCAGAAGGGTTCCTGGGCAGTCCTACCCCTTGACCCCAATAAAAGGCCATGAGTGTTCGTCAGCATTTTAGTTGGTCATTTTCCTGATGCTTAGGTTACTTATTGATGGAGCTGTTTTGGATCCAAGAAATATATTGTCTTCCTGATTTATTCTCAGATGGTGCAGGGACCATTCAGAGTTCAATGATTTCTTGTAACTGCTGCCTTGCAGGATGGATTGAGGTCTGTTCAGGGTGATAGTTTGTCAGGTAATGCTATGCTTGCAGGAGATTATGTTGATGGGCTTTCAAATGAAAGGGTCAGGAAAGAAAGAGAAAGGAAAAAGAGTAGGATTAGTATAATGTTTAACCTTGCCCAAAAGAAAGTGAGTAGAAGAAAATACTAAATGCTTTCATTGCACCAAATGTTAGAGCTTTGAAGATATTTGGTGGAAACACAGTTTTTTTTTTTTTTCAAAGATTTAGTGTTAGAATCTGCCTGGAGCATAGATTATTTTTCCAGTAGTTTACTAGACTGCAAATTTTGAAGGGAAAAATACATAAGCTGCTTGAATTTAATTAAAAAAAGGGCCTACCGTTGCTTACTCCCTCTTCTGGCCCCTTGTCACTGAATAATCAAATCAGAAACTCAAATTAAAAATACTAATCTGATATCAATTACCAAAATGTATGTATTTTGAATTTATATAAACTTACAGTTGACTTGTATTGAAAATATAAATATTTTTGTTTAAATATATCTACATTTAGTATATTAATTTTTAATATCTTGCTAATAATAAATAGTTTAATGTCATTTGAAAGAAAATAATTTTACTGATTAAAATTAAGCAGTTATCTTTCCTTTTATTTTTTTTCCCAGAAATGTAGATAAATTACCTTAAAGCTTTAGAAGAAAAAATGCAAATGTGACTGATGCTACCACATATATCAAGAACTGTGCTTATTTTTGCAATACAAGATAACTTTTTAATAGTGTAATATAATTATCAGTAAATGAATTATTGATATGTGCTTAAATGTGGAAAACAAGGTTATGTAAATGGTCCAGGATTCTCAGCCCTATCAAGAAGGGAGTAAGAGAGATAAGTGTGCTGAGGACAGGGTGCTCCAGTGCCTGGGTGATAAAGCTGGAATGTAAGCACCCATCATAGAGGCAGGTCAGGCACACAGTACAGCACTGTTGCAGATAAATGAGAAGTGGAATATATGGCTTGTTTTGATCAAAGGAAGGTGTTTTGATCACTGTATAAAAGGAGGGGGAAAAAAAAATCAAATAACTGTATTTGACTTGAGTAGTGTTTTTCTGCTACACCACTGGCCTGTAATATACTCATGTTGTTAGTACTATGCCTTGTGAACAGTGGACTTTGCCACTAGCCTGAGCCTGTGGTCACTCATGGAATAAAAAGAGCACTGGAGTCTCTTGGTATTGCTGCTGATGTCTCCATCAGCTACTGCAACAGAAGCTACTCTTCCTTTTCCGTGCTTTTAACTCACTCCTTCAGTTAAAACTCTCATCGCACCTTACAGTCTTAAACATATTTCTTGCTGTTGGCTTTTGCTTTTATTTAGTCGTGGATCTACTTTGTAATCTGACCTGCCAAGTTCTTGTGATAATACATGAACTGAGCATGCAGGAACTGGAATATTTTGAAATGAGTGATACCAGTGAAACATGGAGCTGCTGCCCAGGATTGCTATCAGCAGGGCACAGCACCGGAGATGACAGGGCTCAGTGAATCAGCAGCCACTGAGTGGGGATGTGAGGAGAAGGCAAAAAGGGAAGACTCATGGTAAAATAGTGTGCTTAAGGCAGAGCCTAGCTAAGTTCAGGTAAAGTCAGACATTAGGGAAGCTTTTGGCACATGGTGAGCTGTGCTGAGCGCTGTCTCTCTGGAATGCAGCTGTGAGTCACCTGTGTGCTCTGAAAGAGTTGTAGGTCCAAATACCCAAGTTTTGATGATGGATTAAGTTAGTAGGTGAAAACTTCTAAAATTCCCTATGTTTTTATAGATGCCAAAGCCATATGGCAGTATTCTTCTGCCATCTGGGATATAGTATGACCTGGTTGGAATATGATCTTTAAAGGTCTCCCAACTGGAACTATTCTGTGACTCTGTGATCTGATATACAAAGAATATGGGGATATGATTTTTTGTCAGTAGTGAACAATTCTCATGGTTGAAATTTTTGCTCTATTGCTCTTCTGACAAACCAGTTCATTTAATTTTCTGGTTATGAGTCTGAATGAGATTTTTCTGCTTTTATAAGCTTTTAATGGGTAGAAACATTGAAGATCTACTGAAGCAGTGTTACAGAGCTCCATACTACCAAAGCATAAAGTGTTGATTTTAAACATGAGTACCTGGATAATCAGTAAGAAGATGGAGGCTAAGATAAAGAAAAGTTCAGATATATCTTCAGATATATTGTGTAAGTGGCAATTAATCACTGGATTTACACTTAATCCAGATGTATCTGATTGGTTTAAGGGCTGATTTGTGAATAGCTTGATTTTTTTTTTAATATGCTAGAAATGGCAAATTCAAGAATTGTTTTGAATGGATTTTTTGTTTCCAAATGTTGGCCCAGAATTTGAAAACAATGGAAGTTCAAAAGTTGAAAAAATGTTTTTAGAATTTGAGAACTTTTAAAAAACAAATCAGAAAAAAAATCAAGTGAAAAAATGTTAAGAATTAAAGTTGACACATAAAATATTTCTGAGTTTTCAGAGCTCCTCTTGCCCCCTTTCTTTTTGAATGTTGTTAGAAAATATTTATGGAACCATTTAATTCAATTCTATTCAAAAGACCAGGAAGGCTTAGCTGTTTTTCACTCACTCTGTATAGTCACAGCCTCCAGCCATCTTCTCTTGCTTCTTATGTCTAATAGAAAAAGAGAAAATACGTATTTCAGACAGTTGTTTTCTCTTCTGGTGAACAAACCTGAAAGTAACCTGAAAGCATTAAGAGTTCCTCCTTAAACATGCTGAACCAGACCCTCAACTTGCGCAAAATGACTTTATCTCAACGATTTTCTTTGTCTTCCAATTTAGTTAAAACTGTTTTTTTTGTATTTGAGAATGACAGTTTTTGCTGTCAATGGGAATTTAATTGTTTTCAGCATGACAATTAAACTTCATAAATAAATGTATTCATTTAATTTTAAAGTCAACCAGATGCGTTGTTATGGGAAGTGTAGTTTTGGGGTGAACTAACAACAGGAGAAATAATAGTCTGGCAAATAGTCAAGTGTGTTAAATGAAAGTTAATTTTCTCCACTTTTCATAATTAAAGTATAAAAAAGATCATTTAGCTCATTTTTAGCAAATTAGGTGGGTTTTTTTTGACTCTGTAAATCATGTAATCCTGAAAGATGTCAGTTCAGTGAGTTATTTTCAGTATCTATAAATCTTGCCTCTGATGCAGTTAAAGCAGAGAAGTTTTTTTTGGCTAGAATGTAGTGTCTCAGCAATAGATTTGTTTCTAACATATGCTGAAGGAAGCTAATTTTTTATTTAAAAATAATATGGTTTTAATTTTTTGTTCATTTCCCTCTGCTTCATCACTGAAGATAGGAATTAGAACTTGGAATTTTACCGAAATCAAAGGAAAATATTCATTTGCTGGAAAGAGCTGACAGTGTAAAGTCAGCAGGAGCTTCCTCTGCGTGTTGCAGTCATCTCTTAGCTGCTTGGGAACTGGCTGCAGTGTAGCCGCTGCTACAGCATGAGTCCTCAGCTAAGAGAATTTAGTCAGCTGAGTAATTTGTATTGCAAAGACAGCTAAACAGCAGTAATTTAATATCTCGGATATTTCTCTGTGAGGTTGTATGGAGCTGTGAAGACATTGGGTCTGTAACAAAATTGACTGCAAAAGCCTTCACATGGAATAGTAAAGTGGCCAAAATCAAAATATAGGATAGGAACTTCTTCATATTATTAGGTATTTGGTCTACTAGAATTATGAGTTTTGTGTTTTACTTTTTTTTTTGCCTTCATTTTCACCTCCCCAGTCATATGCGGATGTTATTACAAGTCTCTCTGAAATACAGTAAGAAGTACATAGTCTTTATTTTGCCAGTCGGCTATTAAATGGTAAATACTAGTATTGTAAGGAGAAAAAAAAAAAAAGCTTTACACTGGAATAATACTTTGAGGGGAAAAAAGTTAGCAAATGTAATCCCAGGGTTAAACTGGACATTTATCAATAACGTTGCTTTACAAATAAATAGACCATTTCCTTTTTGTAATCATTGGGATGACAGCAGTAAATTATTCATCTGTGAACTCTGTTTCTGTACTGAATTGAAGGCTGAGGTTCATTGTGCTTACCAGGCTGATTAATGTTCACTATGTAAATGGTGGAGTAGCTGGCTGTGGTTACTACCTTGCTAATGAGCTAGAGCAGCGATGGAGAGATCTTGTCTGTCTAAGGGAAAAGACAGATATTTCACCCAGGAAAAGAAAGGTTGGGAAAATATATTTCCTGTTTGATATTTTATTTGAAAGAGCAGATCAGAAAGAAATGTGTGACTTACAATTGGTTTATATCAGTCCTATCTTCCTTTACTTACCAGGATTTTCTTCTTTGAGGCATGTGTTCTTTGCAGCAGAAATGAAATAAATATTAACAACTGTCCTGACCCTGATTTGGAAATAAATTACTAAAGAGTATTAAGTCTTTAGGGTGTTTGCTTTGTGTGTATTTCAGTTATCTTAGGAATGTATGCTGGTGGAAAACAGAGGTTATTGCCCTACTTTTTTCTTACTTTGCTTTCAATTAAATCTGGTTTATGTTACAGTAGCATTGTCTGTGCTTGTATGCCCCTCAGTCCAGTACTGGTCATTCTTGCGTTTTTTCTATGTCACTGTGTGGCAGTTCTTACTCTTTCTGAACTAACAGTTCCTGTCCAGTATTTTTGGCCTGTGTGTGTGGGGTGGTCAGACAGCTGTTTTTCACAACTGATGCAATTGCTAATATGCTTCCTATGCATGAAGGCAGACTTCTATTCAGTACCCCTGGGGACTGTAAACATCATTTTTATCATGTTGGAACTACAGGCACTGTCAGCCCACTGAAGTTGTTCTCAATTAGTATGAGACAGTCCAATTCAGAAGGGAATAGCTGCTCCTGTTCGAGCCCATTTTTCTTTGAGTGTTGCCTATACTGATTTCCAGCTGTTACTGTGCAGCTTTGGGGAGGTAATGGGGTTCATTGGGAACATCTATCTCAAAAGGAAATGCCTAAGTCAGTGTCTAGTTGAATGATAGGAGATTTTCACACACACAAAAAAAAACGGTTAATATCCACTTAGCTAATTATCTCTCAGTGTACACAATCATTCTTTCCAGTCCAGTAATTAAGCAAAATTAAGTGGAACCTTGCTAATTTGCACTAATGTTGGGAAAAACCTATTGCCAATTACTGAATTTTGTGAATGAGTATAAATGAAAACAAGTGCTTTTTAGAGACTATGTAGTAACATGTACTGAACCTTATCCAATAATGCACGTTGTTATTACACTGCCAATAACTCACCTGTCCATGCATAGAAAGTTAATATGTTGTAGATTGTGGACAGAATGTTTCTTATGCTGAAGTTTGCCCTTTGTTAACTACGTCAAGATTACTATATGGAGGTCCAAATTCATATAGTGCTTCTTGAATCATAGAATAGTTAGGATTGGAAAGGACCTCAAGATCATCTAGTTCCAACCGCCCTGCTATGGGCAGAGACACCTCACACTAAACCATGTCACCCAGGGCTTCATCCAACCTGGCCTTGAACACTGCTAGGGATGCAGCATTTACAACCTCCCTGGGCAACCCATTCCAGTACCTCACCACCCTAACAGTAAAGAATTTCTTCCTTATATCCAGTCTAAACCTCTGCTGTTTAAGTTTCAACCCGTTACCCCTTGTCCTATCACTACAGTCCCTAATGAAGAGTCCCTCCCCAGCACCCCTGTAGGGCTCCTTGAGATACTGGAAGGCTGCTATGAGGTCTCCACGCAGCCTTCTCTTCTCCAGGCTGAACAGCCCCAACTTTCTCAACCTGTCTTCATATGGGAGGTGCTCCTGTCCCTTGATTATCCTTGTGGCCCTCCTCTGGACTTGTTCCAACAGTTCCATGTCCTTTTTGTGTTGAGGACAGCAGAACTGCACACAATACTCCAGGTGAGGTCTCACGAGAGCAGAGTAGAGGGGCAGGATCACCTCCTTCGACGTGCTGGTCACGCTTCTTTTGATGCAGCCCAGGATACAGTTGGCTTTCTGGGCTGTGAGTGCACACTGCTGGCTCATGTTCATTTTCTCATCGACCAACACCCCCAAGTCCTTCTCCGCAGGACTACCATGAATTTCCTTTTTGCCCAACCTGTAGCTGTGCCTGGGACTGCTCTGACCCAGGTGTAGGACCTTGCACTTGGCATGGTAAACTTCATGAGGTTGGCATCAACCCACCTCACAAGCGTGTCAAGGTCCCTCTGAATGGCATTCCTTCCCTCTAGCCATTCTGTTTTCTAATAGAGTTCAACAAAACCTTCAGAGATCTCTTTACACTGTAATATAACTTCCTTCTCTTTGAAGCAGCTGCAGTTGTCCCCATGGCTGCTGGAGCCAGCATGACATCGTTCTTTGATTCTTTTGAGTTTCTGCAAGGGGACAAGAAGCTGGAAAAAAAAGCCCTTCCAAAAATCCAGTACATGTGAATGATCACTAACTACTGTGGTTCCTTTTCTGGAAGTCGTTTCAAAAAGTAGTGAAGCTAGTTTTTGCTGACAGTTCCCATGTGTGGCTCCACTACAAACCCAGTTATAATCTTTTTTTCAGAAGGCTCCCCTTCCAATCCTGTTTATAGTGCCAGAGCAAACCCTGAGTTTCCTGAACATACAGTTTTCTCTTAGACTTGGTTGGGTAGCCCCTAAAAAGAAGGCTGCCTTCTTTACCATATATTTTATACTAGCTTTATTTATTGCTTTTTATATGATTACTGTCCAGATCCCAATAAAGTCCTAAAGCCCCTGGTGAGCATATGCTAAATAACTCCTGTCTGTTGCCAAGAAGTTAGGTGTCACTTGCAAACTTAATTATTGAGAGACAAAAGGCTAATTTGGCACATTTTGAGATTTCTCTACCATCCCTGTCTCCCTCATCTGTACACCAAATAATGGTAATCTTTTCATGTTCAGCTATAATTTATCTGTATGTTTTTGCACCTGATCTGAGACTTGGTGAGGAAAAATTAAGACCATCTTGTGGCAAAAGTTTATGAGACTTCGGTTCTCTAGTTTCAGATATTACCTTTTCATTGTTTTCTATCACTTTTGAAGATAACAACAGCAAATCTGAAGCAGGAACACTTCTTCCTAACTGTGTTCTCACCATCTGCCTGTATTTGGGAAAATTCCGCTTCTGAAAACAGATTTATCTCCAAAGCCAAAATAATTCGTTTGCATCTTTAACTTTGCAGTGATCCTACTTAATAGCTGTGCATCTTTCCAGGGCTACTGTCCATCCTGTCTGAGGTGGTATCTGAATTTCTGTTATTGGAATCTCTCCAGCGACAGTAACACAAACTAATTAAAGCCTGGATGACTGTAACTTTTCAGAGATCCAGCTTACAGATAGGAAAGTGGAATGCTGTATGTAAGGCAGCCAAATCTGTGACCTAATGGCAAGATCATGACAATTTATGAAGACGACCTGCTTTTCAGCTTAGGCTACCTTTAATTTTCTGTTGAGACACTTAGATACAGGAAACTTCCTGTAAGCTGCAGGAGCCATGTGCCTTAAGCTATCCATTTTATATGGTGTAATTTTTGGAAAACAAAGTGGGAAAATAACTGTGTCTTTGCTTGTATTATACTGGATGTCCTTTTTGTGGTGGAAGAACTTCTACTGGGATAAAAATGATGTTTAGTAACCTTAAAGTTATGAGGAATGAAACATAAGACAAGGCTTTCTTTTGTCCCCACTCCTTTACATTCTGACTTCCAAATCAGACTCAGCTCCCCCAAGTGCCTAAGCTGAATTTATTTTCATTATGAATGCAACACCTGAGTGTTTAAATCAGTCCTGGGGACCCAAGTGATAAAGTTGCTTTTTGAGACTTAGTCTTCTAAGTTATGTCATAGCTTATTCAAAAGTGTATTCTTTACAAAAGTGTATTCTATACCCTAATGTAATCATCCAGAAATAAAATATCCAAACCAGTTCCATGAAGAAGTCTGTTTTAATGGTCTTGTTCCATAACTTTAATAGAAGTTGGATTTGGTTAATAAGAAGTAAAAGCCAGTACTACAATAGCTAGTACATAAAAGCCAGTGAGCCTGTGTCATCTTTTTTTTTCAATAAATTCAGGTTCTATGCTTGAGGTAGGTGATGTCTGAAAGTAAATACTTTGCCCTCACTGCCTGTTTGTGTCTATTCCCAACCTTTTGTACACTCTATTTTTTGGGGGTATGAGAAATGGAGGAGACCTTGATGCTGTGCAAACACTGTTTAGCAACAGTCAAGGCATTTATGTATTAACACTATTGTTTTGGTCACAACACAGTACCACGCAAGCTGCTATGAAGAAAAGTAAACTACAACCCAGCCAAACCTAGTGTAGCCACAAAGACGATGAAAGGTCTGGAGAACCTGAGGTCTGAAGGAACTGCATTTTCTCAGCCTGGTGAAGAGAAGGCTAAGAGGAACTCTAATTGCAGTCTTCCAGTAGCTAAAATGATAGCTACAGACAAAGTAGATGTTCTCTCTTTGCAAGGTAGGAGAAGAGCAATGGGAATAGTTGCATCAGGAGGAATTCTATCCTAAGTATAAGAAAAAAGCCCCGACCATGTGATAAATGAGCCATCAGAATAAGTTGCCCAGAGAAGTGGTGATATTTCCCTTGCTGAAAGAATTTGGCTTGACAGGGGCCTGGATAAACCTGGTCTAAGGCTATGCTTTCAGCAGCAGATTGGATCAGTGATCTCCAACCTTCTTTGCAACGATTCTTTGTGAAAACAAAGACTGTTGGTTTGGAGATTTTTTTTTTAATAATGTTCTGAACACACATGAAATGTAATAAGAATGTAAGATACCATTACACAGATTCCAGGGGAGCTTGAGACAAATGAAATTCCTACAACTGAAAAGGAAATATAATTCAGTAAACAGTGCACTTAATATGTATCAACATTTTTAAGGTGTGCTCTTCAAAGTTCTGCTTAACTGGAGTGCTTAGTTTCTTATGTGTTAGTACTGTGATCCCTAAAATGAGGACAGTTGTCTTATTTTTAACACACTGGAAGAATAATATCCAATAACCACTATGTAACAATGAAAGTGCTGTTTGTGTTACTGTTTAGTTGCTTTTAAACAACTTTTTCTTGTATTTAACAGATATTCCTCAGGGACAAGGCCATTTTGGGCTGAAATATATTGATGTTTAAACAGCAGTGAGATTTTTTTTTTCTGTAAAATAGTCTGTTTTTAAAATTTTAATAGGATACAAACTCTCCTAGACTAATGTCAGTGTATATTTTTCTGGTACTGTTTCTGTAAAATTTTAGGAGGTGTTTAGTTTCAGTTGGAAGGGAGATTGCTCAAAATTTGCTTTAAAGAGGTTTATTTTTGAGATTTTGAAAGAGGCAATAAAATCAGGCAATAACAATATATTCCTGATATTGATAGATTTACATTGATTTTTGTATTGCAGTTCCTGATAGCACTGTGCAAGGGGCACAAATTGTGAATGTAAGGAAAACCATCAGACAAATACTGTCGGGAGTGGGAGGAGGAGTCCACTGGAGTTCATTGAGAGTGTCATGTGAAGAAATACCCTTGTGTTGATTTTTTTCCTTCGAAATATGATGAGCCTTTTTCATATCACATACGTGAAAGTGGGACTTTGCATAGGGTTAATAGGAGAAACTAAAATAAAAAATTGTGGCAAAATCATGACAATCGCGTTTACATAAGCAATGTATGCTGCAAACATTTCTCTTGTCATTTTAAAATGTAAACTGTAGAAGGACAATAAATCTGTTTCTGTCCTTCATCAAAAGAAGAGTGGATTAAAGCATCTGAAGTATGAGGATCTACCGCAATAATTGTACAGGGACCCTTAAAATTTGTAAGGCTCACAGATGCAGTGTTTCTAAAAGGAAGAAAAGAAAAAAAATCCCCAGATTAAAGCAACTTTTTTTTTTTTTTAAAAATATTTTAGTCATAAAGTAGAAATAAAGAACAAGGAAGAGGGTTAACTGTTGTCTTCCTCCCTCCTGGGAAATATATCAGACCATATGTTTGGAAATAAGGAAACTTTCTTTCAATTCTGTGGCAGCTGATGTTAGAAAACTCTTAGGATAGTGCAGTACTGACCTCCTGTGTCTCAGGGTATAACAAAATAAATGTGTGAGAAAATGTCTTGCAGTTATGAAATAACACAAGCCAATGATGGCTTTTCCCTGACATGGAGGAAGAAAAGAGAAACCAGTAATGCTGTTCTCTAGTTGAGCATTACAAACACACTCCTTTGGGACTTCATATTTAGTCTGCTGCTATCAGGCAGTAGTTTTTGCCAGGAAACTACATATTAACACTAGTATTTTCATGATAATGGGTGAATCTATGGGTTTTGGATCTTTCTTAAGTCTTTCAAACATTCACCATCTTAGTATTGCGATTATTATTATCCCATTTTCTTTCTTCTACAGTCTTGAGGTGACACACCAAATTAAAGCCTGAGTTGTGAACTAAGCAAGGAAAGAGGTACTTGTAAAGCTGGCCGAGGCTGTGAAGGTCCTGAACGTAGTCCATCTGTTATTTATTTCCTATTAAATTTTTTGTCTTGCTACTCTAATTTTTATTTCAGTTAGTTTCCTTTTGTTTTTACAGTCTTCTGTTAATAATGTGTCCTTCATTTTTCATATTTCACCCATATCACACTTTTTGGTCTCTTAAATTTTTCTCTGATCTCCTCTAAAAAGAATTTTGCATGTACTCGCATAACATAGTTATCTGTCAAACTCGTAGCTATTTCATTCCTAAAATTTTGTTCAAAAGTTCATATTTGCTTTTGTAAAACAAATAAGGAAAGCTTTATGTTGGACTCTTTTTCTCTGGAAACCCTTGGTTGTGGAAAGTAATTGATTGTTATGTCAAGATGCAGTGGAATCCAGCCTGGGAGGATTGATTATGAGCGTAAAGAAAAAGGCTCCATCTCTGCTGATGGGTGAGGGGGGGGAAGGGAGATGAAAAGAAGAAAAAGGAGGAGAGCGCAGGAGAAAGAAGAGGTGAAGAAGAAAAAACTTTAAGCATTTAGATGTCTTTGAAGGATTATGGCAAACAGACTTTCTTAGAGCATGTTCTCGCTAGTTATTCTATGATATTTGTATGCTAATGTGGTAGGAGCTGGAGAAATTGTTACAATGGTAGTAAAGCCACCAGTTTCTTGAGTGTTAGTGACGTGTGTTAAAAATTTCAGTCGTGTTTCTGGCCTGTTATGGAGGGTTTTGAAACCTTTGCAATGTTACAGCATTGGGTTTTGGGTGGTGAATATCATTTATAGTTTTAATTAGTCAATACTGTCATCAGTGCTCTCTGCCACGTGATAAGAGAAGACTGAGCATTATATGTGCATTTCTAACCTGTATATTTAGGATTTATAAATGGATAAGTAAATTATAGGAAATTCTTTAATTCTCAAGTGTGACTTTTACACTGTCTATATTGTTTTCACCAAATAAAAAGAAAATAGATGGTATTTCAGAATGTGTTGCAAAAGGATATTCAGGAGCAAACTCTGCTCCTGCCTTCTGCTTTCTCCACATTGAGGGTCAGCTGATAACATGAGTGATGGCTCAGCAGGGGCCTGAGAAGCCTTTCTCAACCTCATCTAGAGTCCCTGTGCATCCCAGTATGGATAGAGATAGCACATCTGGCAGTATTTGCTTTGAAGCAGGAAGTATGACTTTGTGATTGTGGCACTGTCTCCATTGCACTGCCTGGCAGAGCAGCTTAAGCACGTGAAAAGCATACACTGCATCCATTCAAAATGTGGTCGAGCATCTGTAGCCGTGTACACTCCCTTGAATTCCTGGCAGAAATTCCAGCTGAATCAGCTAGAATTGCACCTGGCACTTCCATTGCACTATGGTAAAAGGGACGGGTTGACCTAAACTCCAGATTTATGTGGATTTAGTTATGGACTTCTCAATAAAATCAGTGCTAGCTTTAAGGGCTGTATATCACTTTGGAGTAGATAACGTATCCTGCACTTGGGTAATTTTTACATTTTTCTTGAGGAGAAAGAAGAGTGTCCTATTTTGCTTACTGAGTCTTTCTTGGTTGTGAGATATGTATGTAATTACAGGAGTCATGGAACTGCTTTAGTGTAATCATAGGAATCATAAATAGGTTCATGGGAAAGATGATGTTTCTCTGGGCTCTGCTGGAGCTTTTTGGCATTTAAAGAAGCAAGATGTGGTGTGGAATTCACAGAGGATTTCAGGCTGTAGTTAAAAGTAAGTTGGAATTTGTTTGACCTTTTTCCCTGTGCATTCTTTCCAGAGCATTAGGTGCTGAGGTCAAACTGAAATGTGTCACTGGTCAGTGTCTGAATTTAATTAGTAGGCAAGGACTTGGAGAACTCTAAAATACAAGATGCTTGATCACCACCTACCCATTTCAAATAAAAACAGAACATGATCTGTTTGTGTTTTCCTTCCACCAGCTGGTGCAGTTTTCTTGAATTTGTTTGTTTCTAAATTCAAGGTTTAAATGTGGGAAATGTTACAGAAAACTGTTGTGCTACCAGCCTGGTTTATGACATCTGCAATGGTTTATGTGGACAGTCATTACTATATAGCAATCTTAATAACAGAAATTATGAACTGTTTACCATATTTGCAGAATGGATTTTTTTACTTCCTAGTCAAAATAGCAAGCTTTGCAGTGATTTATAGATAAATCTGAGAAAAATGAAATTCATACATTTTACTCTCAGGGAACCAGAGACTGTTGTAGATGATTATGATGAACTATGATATAAATACCCACTGACACTTAAAAAAAGCAATCATTTCAGCTAGTTGAGGCTGGCTTTCCTAAGCCGGAACACAGTAGTTACACTCTTCATCTTGGTAACAAATATGTTTGCAATAATTCAAAGATTTTTGTGCCTGCAACTCAGCCTGCCTGATTTCTTTACATACTACTCAGCATTTAAAATAATGGAAGAGAGAATGATGTGCTCTGAGAGAATTACATGCCCCTTCTTTGAAAATACTATGCAAAGACCTGAGTTGTTTTACACATCGTCTTTTAATAGCTATAACATCAAAGACAGCAGAAGCAAGAAATTCTAGGAGATTAAGTGTGCATGATAGAGAGTTTTGGTAAGATAATCCACCTTTGATACATATTGATTATTTCCCTGTTACAAAAATGACTCTCTCTAAATCCTTGCAAAAATACAATTTAGATACAGCCTTTAATTCTAAGTTATTGAGTATTTGCTAACAGTCCTGGCATTACAGATGTTTACTGCTTCTCTGTAAAACTAGAAAATCTTCTCTATTGACTATTAAAGAGTAATAGAAATGGCCCTGAAACCTAATAGATTAGTTTGAACTGTAGGATTTTCAAAGAATGTTTTATCAGGTAATTTTCAGTTCTTTCTCTGAAGAGCTCGCTATATCATCACTTAGCCATGTGTTTTCTGTGGTTTAAGTTTTAAATTCTTGTCTCACTTAGTAAAGTGATGGGTGGCTGGGAAGAGAAAGGGTCACTAGTCTCCTGTCAAGCAGTGTTTCCACAGTACAGCTATTTTTGTAATGGGGTAGAGTAGATGGGGTATTGAGCTTATGGTGCTCCAGTTAACACTGCATTGCACTCTTGGTAAAAGATGCCAGTGCAGAGCCCTTGATACAACTTTTAAACTGGATTCCCCTTGGATGCCACATGGATTCAGTCCTGTGGCAATGCTGCTGTATTTTCAGGGCTCCTGATGTTTACCAGAGGTTTTTTCTCACTCTGTTCCTGGTGTTTCCTTTGATCTCTGTTCAACAGGACTCCTTACTAGCTTGAACTCATAACAGCCTCAGCTGGTATTTATCATTGATTAACAATTTCAGGGGATAAAGTATTTTTCAGAACTTTAGCTGGCAGGTGGAAATGGGCAAAGCAAGTTTGTCCAATACCATCCTGCTGAAAAGAAGTTAATCAAAAGAAATAAAAAAAAAATGACTCAAGTTACCAGCCAAGGGTTATCTCACAGCAGTCGTGCTTAATCTTCTTAGTGGCACAATATGATTGTGATGACAAGTTTCCACACATGTATGGTGATAAATGGTTGCTATTCTTTGATGGCAATGATTACATTATACATGTTGGCATTTAGGGGACATAGTTGCATTTTTTTAGAATATTCAATCTTCTTGCCGTGTTTTCATCTATTGTTTTCTCTGACAGCTGGAATAAGACCATGAAGTCAAGTGGCAGAGGCCGTAAGGATCTCTGGTTGCTGAACTGCTTCTCTACTTCAATTTTCAAGTTAGACTTGCTTGCTATTGTTGTTATTTTTCTGTTTCTACTTGGTGATTTATTTTATTTATAAAATGAAAAAGCCAGAACTTTATGCCAAAGTCTTTAAACTCTGCCTCTGAAATTGTAATTAGATATGTTGTGGGTGTAATTAGTAATGTGCAAAAGTAACATGTCATGTAATTGCGTGTGCGCAAAGCAGAGGTTTTTCATGGAGGCAAATGAACCTGCAGATTTTCCTTGCTCTCCCCCATCTGAAAAATTAGCCTTGTGTAATCTTCATATATCAAAGTAATTACTAACCTTAGTTTGGGATGGTAATAATCTTCTTGAAGCAGTGAGACTTTAGAGGAGTCTTAAATGCTTTGTGCAGTTACCACTATCTTTGACCAAAAAATTCCATGTGAAATTTGAAGATGGTTTATTTTAATTTAATTTTAATTGACAGGTCAATAAATGTGGGTCTTTAGTCCTTTGTACTCACCTACTGCGCTAGCTGTGCTGCTGTTTCCCTCCTTCTCCTAGTTTTTCTTTTCTGTGTTGAGTTGCCTTCTTTGTGAAATTAATATTTCTGGCTGTTTCTGCAGCTCTTTTACTAGATGGTGTGTGGAGGAGCTGGAGGGGAGGACAATGATAAACCATTAGCAAAAATATAATAATTAATGTAATATTACAAACACTGAATTAAAACTGCTATTTAGTTATAATTCAGGATGGTTTTGCATTTATTTATTAATTTTTTAAAATTAATTGCCACGTGTTTGACACTCACTGCGTCCAGTTGCTGGATTCCCTTTGCTTTATAGTAGCTTTTATTTGTCTAATTGTATATATTTTAATAGTTAACATTTTCTATTTCTATCTCATTTGATGCTGGTGCTATTAACAAAAGAGAAAACTGAGACCAGATGGTTGCCAAACAGTGAAGCCACCTGGTATTCTAGCAATGCCAAATATACTTTCCCCCCCTTTTCTCTTTAGAAAATTACTGAGACAGGTCCAGGATTATTTGAGCATCTGAAGAATGTTTGCATGCGGCCAAACAAATAACCCAAATCCCCTTAAATTTATCCTTGCAATTATTTTCCCTGATGTTCTTATCTCTCTCAGGTAGCTCCATCTCACTCTCCCTTCGCACTGTCACAATCCCATTTCCCATACAAGCTCGGCACTGCTGGCTCTCAGGCACATGGTTTGCACACCTTACTCCACCCAGCTGTCTCTGAAGATTCAGATGAAGGCCTGGCCCTGACCATTGCTTGCTCCACCAGTGCTGCAGGGTGTGCCAAGTAGCTCTAATTGCAAGCAGAATCAATGGTAAACATGCCAGGAGTCCTCCAGAAGGTTCTCCCCACCACTTGGGCTATTACTAGTGTGTAGCAAATGAGTTAAAAACCACCTTGAAGAACAGGGCATTTTGGATGCAGGAGCCTTTGACTTGCCATCTGATGCCTTGTTGATTTGATGTCCAAACCTGAACTAAAGTTGTCAGGAGTGTGATAGCGTGATCTGAGGATACAAGAGTGCACACACAGTGTACAGTTTGCTATGAGTGGCAGGAGCTAGACTAAGTTAACCAAAAATATTTTTTCTCTAGTATGAATTGCATCTATGCTCTGCTCCCTGTGCCAGTGCCGTATGCTGATATGAGCTGCACCATGTGCACAGTGACAGACGAGCTGTTCAAATCTGTGCTTCTCACACATTTCAGAAGTCTGGTATAGGCAGTGCCTGTGTCAGTATTGATATATTTTGCAAAAAGAAGTGTTAACACAACATATTGACACAGGTCTCGGCCAGGGAATGGGGTATAACTCCTCACTTAGCCACTGTCAGCCCTTCTCTGCCTCCTCTCCTTCCTTCCTCTGCCTTTATACCTGGCTTCCAGGGCTCTGCTGATTTGTAGACCCCAAATACCTTGAGTGACACTGATGTGAAACCCTGGGCATTGTGGCTCAGTGAGTGTAGGTGTCTGAACACTCTGGTTGAATTCTGGCAGAGAGAAGAGCTGCCACTGTGTCAGCTGTTAGGAAATACCCAGGTTACTACAGTATTCTCTAGCCTGAGCACACTGTGCTAGCAGCTGTACAAATTCCACACAACCTGCCCTGTGTCTGCCTGAAAAGAGCTTACACTCCGTGTGTAAGAGTCAGGAGAAGGATGCAAACAGTTGAAGAAATGAAATAAATAATAAGTTTGGTATTCAGCAGTGTAACAGCTGTCTGTAATGCTGTGCGTATGCTGTACATGTATCTACTCATTGCTTAGATTTCTTTCCTGTGTCTGAACTGAGTGGTGGTTGGCAACACTGAACCCTCTTCTCAGAGCCCTCTGTCTTATGTTGGACATATGATGTCTCTATTTCTTTTCTCACTGTCCTCTTACATTATGTACCTGTTTCCAGCATGTTCTGCAAGTGTCAGAAGATGCAGTCATCCTGCATTTGGGAGGTTTTGAGTTTCATTATCACTCTACCAGTGATTGCCTCACTGCTAACATGATCTTCATACACGGCTGTAAGCAATCATGCCTAGCAGCCACTTTCAGACACTGACTCTAGTTGTAGCTGATTTTCTAGAAGCCCATGTTCCCACTGGTTACAGTAGGTTGGACATAGTCCCATTACAGCTTATGCAGACCAATGTGTCCTCCAGCAGGAGATATTTCAGGAAAAAGATACCAGAGTAGCCTCCGTTAAAAATTTCCCACCCTTTGGAAAATACTCCTTCATATCTTTCCAGCAAGCAAGACTTATAACGTGTGTTTAAGCTTTGTGATATGAAAATAACATAAAAACAATGTCTTGGTGGAAATATCCCTAGAAATGTTCAGTGCCAGGTTGCGTGAGGCTTTGAGCAACCTGGTCTAGTGGAAGATGTTCCTCCCCATGGCAAGGTCCCTTCCAACTCAAAATATTCTACAATGATTCTATGAAATAATGCCTATAAAGTGCCTGCCCAGCATTACTCTTGTTTGGCCTGTTTAAGCAACAAGGCATAATGATGATTCAAATGTGCTTTACAGAGGCAGTTGCATTGAGTGACTGCATTTTCCTGCAGCAGAAAATACTAAAAATTGTCAAGGAAAAGGACAATCATTGTTTGCAGTCTGGGAAGTTTGTATCTAATCTCTGTAATTCCAATAAATATGTTGGAAAGTGCAGTTGCCAGAAGTTGTGCCTTTTCCTTTTATGCCAGTGCATGAGGGTACTGTGGGCTTTGGATAGAATTCTTTGCACTTAATGAACATTTCAGTGCGTTTAGATGCATATCTTTTTCAGCCTGTTTGATGTGTGCAGGATGGCTGCATTACTTGCAGAAGCTGTATTTATCTGTGGAATATACTTCCCAGCACAGGTGAATTGAACAGGGCACACCAAAATCCCTGTTGCATCTTACCTGTAGGAATGTTGTGTCCTGAGATATTAAAAAGAAGATAGCATGCTGGCTGAGCATAGGCTGAGCCTTCTTCCTTGCAGATAAACAAACCTCTAAAAAAATATGCAAACACTTTCATATCTAAGAAAATTAGCATCTGTCAGAGGTTTGGCTTTTTTTTTTGACATTGTGGGCCAGTCCTCTTATTTGCTTGCATACAAATAGCACATACAGTGTCTGTCATCACTGTCTGACTATCCCTGCCACTACTCTTCCTCCTTTAAAATAAAAAGATTAGGTTGTCTTGGGAGGGATAAGTTCCTGCTTATTAGAGGTGAGTATTGAAAGTTATAACAAAGTTATTTTCATTAGTCTACTTTGTTTTAACGAGTAGAAGGCTTTACAGTGATGATAAAGCTCATCTGTGTAGATGTTTTCAAAACCTAAAAGTTGGAAGGTAGGATGTATATAGATTTAGGAATGTCAGTCCTCTCTTAGAGGCAATGACCTCTCTCCTAGTTTTCCCTGTCAGTAAAGGGAAAAAAGAAACAACCCCAAGCCTGTGGCCTTCAGTGCTTGGAACTAAAAAATAGTTTTACTATACATTTCTAAGGAAGTTTTGAAAAAAGCAGCACAGGATATCATTTAAATAACAAAGATCCTTCTTATTCCCACCTTCTCTCCACTAATGGCCGTTCAACAAAGGGAGCAGTTTTTACAGCTGGGGTGATTTGTAGCTATTCTCCTCTCTTTTCCCTCCCTCCCCTCCTGCTCATTGTTATTAGCTAACATCTCTGATAAGAAATTCAATGTGTAGCCCTTGTCTGGTCCTTTGGGATGCCTGCTCTTACTTTTCTGAAAGAGTGTTTTTTGTTTTGTTGTTTTTTTTTTTTTTAAGTTTTCAATTAATTTCTGGAATAATTTCTCTAAGTTATAGACTTCTTTTTTCTTTTTTCCTGCTTTTTTTTTTCTGTGTATGAGCTTGCCCTGCTGCTACACCCCACTTTTTGCTCTGATCTTAGCCCAGCCAACTGTCACTTTTTAGCCTGCAGGGAACCTTCTGGTACTAACATTCCTGCCTTGTTTTTATTAGAAGGGCATCTCTCACAACATATCCCTCGCTGTTTGAAGCAGAAGTCATGTGTATTCAGTAGGAATGAATAATGGATATATTTAAAGGGTATCTTGCCCTTCTCATTCCTTTGCACATCATAAATAACCACTCTTTTAGTTTTATTTTACATACTGCTCTACAGGCACAGTTTGAAAGAATCTGGTGATTCAGCTCACAATTTAAAAAACACTGTGCTGTGTGCAGCTGATAGTTTCTGCATTGAAAACTGATCCCATAACAAACTCAGTCCTGGCATCAGTGTGCAGCTCTAGAATTCTTAAGGTTTAGGAAACTGGTCATGAATTTATTTTGAAGCAGCTCACAAATACAGCATGGCAGGAGATACATAGAAAACATGATCAGGATTGTTGGAGCTCTTAATTGAGTTAATTTCACCTGGCTTTAGATGTGTTTTTAAGATACCTAAATACCTTTTAGGTGTTTTTAAGATGCATTTTTTTATTTTAAGTTTTGTTACGGTGTTTTAAATATAGGTATTTTGAAGATGTTTTAAATATCTTCTTCAGGATGAGTCAAGTTGTTCTCTGAAAAATTTGTTTCTCTCCACTCACTCTAAAAGGAGGTTTGTTGATGAGGTCACGTGTAGGTGTCTGTATTAAAGACATCTGCTTTTTGCCTGATGAGCCCACTGTTCCTGGCCGTTTATCACCACCAGAGGAGTTCTCTGGGATAATGGCTGTATTAAGGCATAAACTGAAATTACTTTGTATTTTCCTATTAACTGTAACGTGCTTTAGCTGAGACTCCCAAAGAAGGTCCTAAAATTGAAGGCCAGGCTTGGAGGATGATTTAAGGATGTTAAAGTGAGAGCCTGAGTGGCAAATGTTTTTTATGGGGGTGGGTGGGGGCACTGGATGTATTTTTGTTGCATCCTACTTAGACAACTGACAAATCATGGAATCATAGAATAGTTAAGGTTGGAAAGGACCTCAAGATCATCTAGTTCCAACCGCCCTGCTATGGGCAGAGACACCTCACACTAAACCATGTCACCCAAGGCTTCATCCAACCTGACCTTGAACACTGCCAGGGATGGAGCATTCACAACCTCCCTGGGCAACCCATTCCAGTACCTCACCACCCTAACAGTAAAGAATTTCTTCCTTAGATCTAATCTAAACCTCTGCTGTTTAAGTTTCAACCCGTTACCTCTTGTCCTATCACTACAGTCCCTAATGAAGAGTCCCTGCCCAGCATCCCTATAGCTCCCCTTCAGATACTGGAAGGCTGCTATGAGGTCTCCATGCAGTCTTCTCTTCTCCAGGCTGAACAGCCCCAACTTTCTCAGCCTGTCTTCATATGGGAGGTGCTCCTGTCCCCTGATCATCCTCGTGGCCCTCCTCTGGACTTGTTCTAACAGTTCCATGTCCTTTTTGTGTTGAGGACACCAGAACTGCACACAATACTCCAGGTGAGGTCTCACGAGAGCAGAGTAGAGGGGCAGGATTACCTCCTTCAACCTGCTGGTCATGCTTCTTTTGATGCAGCCCAGGATACAGTTGGCTTTCTGGGCTGCAAGCGCACACTGCTGGCTCATGTTCATAAATGGAGTAGCCTAATTTCTCTGTTCTTACTAACACTTCAAAACTATTCCCAAGTCACTATGTTCTCACTGTGGTGCTTTCCCTTGAGTATGTGGCTAAGAGTTTTTGGGGTGCATCCCTTGGGTGTTGTAGCTGTAGGAGTCAAGGGCAGCCTATGCTCCTTTCGCCATGAGTTGTGGCAGGGCTGGGGATTGGTTCCTGATGTGCATGGGTAAATGTGAGCTTGAGCCAGGGCCTCTGGGGTGATGAGCCTGTATCCTCTTTGTAAATGAGATGGATTATCTGTGTAAGCATTTTCTAGGTGTAGAGGCAAACAATTTAGAAGTACTGGGAATTGTATACTCAGATAATTCAAGCATCAGAGTGGATGAAGTCAGAACCCGGCTGGAATGCTGATTTTAGTGGTATCTTTTATGTCTTCTGATCTCAGTTCATGTGGCTGTAATTTTGGAATTGTATGAGTTTCCTGTGTTTCTGACAGTTTCACTGCTTATTGTTATCATGGTATTTGAGAGGCTGATTATGTAAATATTAGATTTTCATTTATGGGAGGCTGCCTACATACTGAATCCTTTAAGAAATTATTCCCTCTGAGAAATTCACGTAAGAGACTACTCTGAGGATTAACATTTGCAGTGCTCCAGTTCTCTTCACAAAGACTGTCTTTCGATAGTTTTTGGAATTTTAGTTGGGACAAAACAGTATTTTCTGTGTTTTTCACCTCTGCAGCTGAAATTTCTTCAGAGCACCTGACATTCAGACTTGAAAATAAATGAAAATTTAAACATAAAAAGCTGAGCTGTCTGCTGTGTATTTTCTGGTATGAAACTGCCTTTCTTAAATGTATCATTTTTCATTCACCTCCCTTTCCATCCTGCTTTAAAATGAAGAACAAAATGGAGAATTTGCAGTCTCAAAAAATGGGGTTTGCTGTCATGTTCCATCTGTGGGTGCCAAGCTGCAACCATTAACTGACAGTTAATTCTATGGACTTTCATATTGTTTTCCCTTTTTATTTCCAGTTTTCAGAAAGGAATTCCCTTCTAAATCACTAGGGTACCTTCATGATGCCTTCACTAAGCTTGTGTTTTTATCTTTGCTACTGAATGGCAGAAAGATAAATGGGAGGGCAGAAAAAAATTAAGGATTTCAGAATCTGCTTACAGTTAAATGAAAAATATAGGTAGTCCTTCTTCCCTGCCCTGGGCCCTACAGAGACAGAGGATATGACTGCATGAGACTTCTATAACTAATATGGTAATAGTGAGCACAGCGTTATGTACAAAGGGCATAGATTTTGCAACCAAACTTGCACTGCAGGCTTCCATTTGGTATATCAGTTTCCAAGAAATAATCGATAAATGGCAAACTAAGCAGTTGTAAGCAGCTTCCATGAGAGCACCTACAGGCAAGTAATCCATTAACTCTGGAATAAGAGATGTCATGTCTTTACCATAGAAGCAGACAAGAGGAGCTGCAGGATAATGAGACACAAAGGATAGTTACTTATGTGACTGGTATGTAAGGTGCCAGCTACATGGCGTCTGAGTGACAGACACAAAGGATTGCAAGTTTGCAAAGCTGTTAGCAGAGGCCAGAGGGTATAATTGCAGTGTCCCCTGTTACTTTCTGTAATGCATGTGTGCCTGCACATCTGCATTGCTCAAATCTAGGTTTTCCAGATCCTTTGTTCTGAACTGCATTCTGGTTGCTCTCAGTTGGACTCATTTCAGCCTCTTCTGCTACAGCAGGGAATGTTCCCTGATTTTTTGGCAGTTTTCACAGATTTTTTTTTTCCTGCACATGTTATGTGCTGGCTTCTGCCGCCTGTTAGTGTTTGCTTTGGTTACCTTTTGTGATATATGACTACAGCTTGCACTGTATTACAGTTGGTCTGTATTACAGTTTTCTGAGGTCAGTCTTCTTTACATCCCTTCTGGGGTAGATGTACTTCACACCCCATGATGTATTTTTCAGGCTGTTTTTTGGCTTGATTCTTTGTGTGGATTTTCTGCACTCTTTGGACCAGTATGACCCTTGTGTTATTTGGAAGATTTATTAGATAGGTTTAGGGGTGGGTTTGGGTTATTTGGCGAGTTTTTTCAGGCAGGGGAATGTTTGGGGTTTCTTTCCCCCTACTCAGAATTGCTGTTGTGGTTGCCTTTCTTTTCTATGGGTGTGCATTTTTGGGTTATATCATTCTGGTACCCAGTGGGCAGATGCCTCTGAGCTCTGATAGTACTATGAGACAGCTATGAACATGATCATGGTTTGCATGGCACTGGGCCCGAACTAACATATTCTGACTCTCAGTAGGACTTACTAGTTCAGTGTTGATGCCCTAGCCAACCAGCAGTTATACATTTACTGTCCACCTTGGAGAGTAGGCAGAGCAAGCTCACATGTGATTGTGATTTGCTGCATTCTTCCTTCAGAGGACACAGCACATGAGTATATAATTTTTTTGGTGGTTGCCTGACCATTCTCCTTTCCAATGGAGAGAACAGCCAGGCAGCGACTACATGTTTAGCTCAGACCCTGGACTTAAAAACCATGATCTAGGATTTAGCACATCTGTACATTTAAATGTTGTGGGGTATTTTTTTCCCTTAACCCCTTTATGTCTGACAACTATCTTCCTGTTTGGAGAAGATTGCTCTCACTGGTTTAATTTTTGAGGGTATTATAAAAATTTGTGGTAATTTATCCGGTTGCATTTAGATTATATATATCAATCTTTAATTCTGTGCCTGGAGATGAGATATAGCAAAGGCACATGTACCTCTGTAGAAACCCTTCACCTCCTCAGACTTCTGTTCCTTGGACATAAACTAGTTCAAACACAGAATATACCAACTGATAACAAGGAGTGGACAGATGATCTTACAATATTTCTCTGACATGAAGGTTTTGACCTCATCTCTCCTCAGCTGCAATTCTGCATGGAATTTGTTTACTGCTGTTAAAATGTTGATGTAGTTTGTTAAAGAAATGGAATGAATGATAGTTGCTTGTGGAAGTGGGGAAAACTAGCTTGTTCTTTATGTAGCCTGTGTGTAGACTTTGTAAAACATTATGGAGTCATAGAATCATAGAATACTTAGGGTTGGAAAGGACCTTAAGATCATTTAGTTCCAACCGCCTGCCATGGGCAGGGACACCTCACACTAAACCATGTCACCCAAGGCTTCATCCAACCTGGCCTTGAACACTGCCAGGGATGGAGCATTCACAATCTCCCTGGGCAACCCATTCCAGTGCCTCACCACCCTTACAGTAAAGAACTTCCTCCTTATATCCAATCTAAACTTCCCCTGTTTAAGTTTTAACCTGTTACCCCTTGTCCTATCACTACAAGTCCCTAATGAAGAGTCCCTCCCCACCATTCTTACAGTGCTATATTTTAATTGAAAAGGGTATGACTGACTTCCACTTCACCCAACAGCACAAGAGGGTGCAAGGCACTTGAACAGCATACTTAATGGCATAGAAATAATTTCTTAGACAAAAACACCTGAGTAGTTTCATTGCAATTAACTTTTAATGGAGTGGAGCCCAGGTGACTTGTTTGGATGTAAACCTGTTGAAACAGTCTCAGGTTACCCTCTTTTCAGTCCTCATTTTGCTTGGATCCCCAGCATGTTCAACGGTTCCCGTATGAACAGTGGTTCATATGCTGTTGTGATACATCCAAATGGAGGACATAATCTTCCTCTCATTCTGAAATTGTTGATCTCTTACTGCCTCCAGTTTCCATATCCTAGCGTCTGGAGTGCTCTTGCCTGTACTTTTTCTGTCATCATCCTTAGTATAAAGAGACCACATTATAGAGACATTATCAACAGAGTTACTATTTATATATTTTAATTTACACCCATCCAAGATTTTAACTGTTCTGGCATGGATTCCAAGATTTTTGTTTTTTTAGAAGTAGTTCCCTGGCAAAACTGCAGCGGTTCTTAAGGAATTACAGTGCAGGAATTTGCAAATGATTGGAGACTTGCTCAGATGTCCTCTACAGGGTACCACAGACAGACTTGCCCAGTATTTGAATGATGTGTATAGAAAGACAATATATTTAATGTTAATGATGGCACTTGAATGGTTTGACTCTGTATGGTTGCAGAGTTTTTCATAGAAACATTTTCAAAGTTTCTTGAATAAGAAACTTTTTTCTCTCAGAAAGTTTCAGCTGTTGTGATGAACGCTTCAGAGCCATGAATTGTGGAAATAACATTTTTACTATATTAAACATTTCTAAAACATGACTGTGTGCATTCTGAATACTGAAAAAATTGCAAAATGCATTCTCAGGAGATTTTTAGTTTTGTTTTACTCCCTACTCTTTTTTTTTTCTATTAGCACAGATCCCTTTGGCTAAGAACAGTAAAATAGGGGATGAAATCTTTAACCCTACAGTCCCTTGTTTCTCAAAACTTGTTCATCAGTGGCTTTTTCAGGAACCCATAACTCCTTGACATCCCTAAGGAATGCCCAACCTATAGCTTACAGTTCATATAAAAATCTTGAGGACAGTTTAGTCTGCTCTGTGGGCCATTCTGAGTTCCTGCATTCCCAATGGCTGTTCAGATTTGCTGTTCTGATTGAGTGATAGTGCAAGGACCATGTTTTACTGCCATAGAAGCAGTGCTTGAGCAGAATGGGTACACTTATTGGATCTTAGATGGTATTTAAATGTACCTTAAATATGAGCTGGAGATAAATGGGACTTAGGGCTATGATCAGTGTTAGATGTTAGAAGACACACTGTGCCATGAAGACTGTAACTTAGCTCTGTCAGATAAGATACTGTTAAGGATCCTTCATGAGAGGGCTTGGTCAGCTTAATGGAAGTCTTACTGAGTTTAGTCTGGAATTGTTCTTTATGTTTGATTTACCTGTAAACATTTTTTTAGTCATGTTCATATAACCTTGATTTACAGTATAAATTCTTAATTTGTCTTGCCTTTAATGTGAGGAGAAAGATAAGTCAAAGGAAAATCAACATAGGAAGAAGCAGATCCAAACAAAGGTATCTTTGCCAAGATGCACCTCTAGGACCTGTACTGTGGGAGAGGATTCCTTGCCAGTCTGAAAACCAGTGTATTAGCAGATGGTGACCTTTGGGAAGTAGCTGTATGTGCTGGGCACAGAAGGAGCAGATGGCTCTGGGCAAACCTCAAATAAAACGTACTGAAACAAATTCATAAATATTCAAGGTGCAGGAAATAGTCCAGGTCGTTGAACATTCCTCTTAGGGCAAATGTGGTGAGATGGGTCCCATCCTCTCGCTCTACTCTGCTTCATCCTTCCTTGCTGAACATTACGTACAGTGATGCCATAGTCTGTGGGGTTATGCAGTGTGTGAGAGTAAGGAAAAGGGATATGTTGGAAACAGAATATTGGCACAGCTACCTGGTCTGTACAGGGAAGTGAAGAAGGGGCTGTACAGGAAACTGGCATTGACACTGTCTTAGCTTGTGGGGATTTAATATTTACTTTGTAGTGGCTGAGTAACTTTTTGAGGTAGACATGGAATGAAGAGTGTTTCTGAGGCCATCGTTATTTACAGCTCTCCAGTGGTGATAAGAGCATGAGGATCTGCCATGTTGAATTCTTGCTCTGCCTTTTTTGGTTTGGTGTTTTTGGACTCCTGTTTTTTTAACTGATATGTGCTTGTGTTCTTGTAAATGAATCTGCACTAGGGATAGGTACCAAAAAACCCAAGAGAATAATCAGTCTTTTAGGTGCCATTTATATTTCCCAGGAAAAATTAATCTTGTTTTGCTAATAGGTGGCTTTGTTGCCAAGTACCAAGTATACTTGCAAAAACTGACAAGAAAAAGAGCAGCATTTTCCATTTTCTCCAGCATAAGATATTATGTACAGAGTAAGATGGATCCTTTGTCCTGGGCTGTTTCACGCTGACCTTGTGAATAGATTTTCACAATGCTATCTTTGGGCCTGTCAAAGATATCTTGCTGCTGTCATGACTGAAAAGTTTGTTAAAAGTCTGTTGGATCACTTAGTCCTTTCTCTGTGGGTCTCATGAAGTTTTTTTCACTTAAAACTTTTTCATTTATGGTGATTTATTACTGTTTTATTTCTAATGTTTATGCCACACATTGTTTCCCCAAGGATCAATTTTTCAGGGCAGCCACCACTGAGGGTGCTCTGCATTTGTGAGACTGGCTGAGTTTTGGAGCCAAGAGAAATGCATTATGAACACTGGCTAGGATTCTGGTGATGAGTTGCTAAAAAGCATCTTTGTAGGAAATGACCACATTTACGATTCAGTCATTAGGGGTTATTGACGTTTCCATTTCAAAACTAAATTTCAAGGGTTCCAGTTTGTTGCGGGTTGACCTTGGCTGACTGCCATGTGCCCACCAAGCTGCTCTCTCACTCCCCCTTGGTAGCAGGACAGAGGGAGAATATATGATAAAAAACCCCTTATGCGTCAAGTTTAATGGGAAAAAAAGCAAAGGCTGTGCACAAGAGCAATGTAGAAAAAAAGATTTATTCTCTACATCCCATCAGCAGATGTCCAGCCACTTCCTGGGAAGTAGGGCCTCAGTACAGAGTGGCTGCTTCAGAAAACAAATACCTTCATAATGAATGCCCTCCTCCCCCTTACCTGTTGATGCCGAGTATGATGTTTTATGATGTGCAATATCACAGTTTGGATCAACTATCCTGGCTGTGTCACTTCCCAAGCTCTCTCCCACCCCCAGCCTTCTGGCCTTTGGGTGAGGATGGGGAGACAGCCTTGATACCGTTCCAGCACTACTCGGCCACATGTAAAACACTGTTGTGTTATCAACACCATCCTAGCTACAAATGCAAAGCCTAGCAGTAAGGCTGCTGTGAGGAAAGTTAACTCCACCCCAGACAGACCTGGTAAGCAGTTAAATAGTTCATTATAGTGATATTTACAGCTCCTATACAGAACAGTCTTTTCTACTGTAAATTAGTTTAAAGCAATTAAATTGCATTTTAATCCCTGATTTTGTAGTAACTATTTTTTTCTGGGTAAGAGAAGCTTAAATTCTTAAGCTATCTAGAACTGGAGATCAGTCAGCAGCTGTTTTTTTCATCTCTTCATTCATATCCCTTCTTGATATTGAATAGGACTTCTTTTGATCCAAATTCTGACTAACTGATGGCATCTTTATTATTTCATATTTTCTGAAATCTGAGGTTTATCTTTTTTTTTAAACTTGTAATAACTTGTGCATTTAGTGAGCCACATTTCACTGAACAGAGGTCTTCCTGAAACATATTTCTTTGTGATTTTTATAATTTAAAACTACTTTTGGAAATTGGATAGCAAAATCCAATAATGCACATACTAACTCTGCTAATATTGAAAATACTTTTTAATGATTTCAGAATAGTTGCTCTGAGGGATAACCTTAACCTTACTCCCATGAAGTGAGTTATTAATAGAGAGTTAGAGCCCTTTTTATCTGACTGGAGGATTAAAATAATGTGAAGTTAAAACTGGTTTCCCTTTCTTTTCTTCAGTTCCTTTGTAAGATGAATAAAGGTCATTTGAAGTTAATAGCCGGTACGTTTGGAACTAATAACAGGAAATGATCTTGCTAACAATAGGTGATCTCTCTCAGAGGCTGGGCTGAGCCCATTTCTCATTATAAGAGATGTGTTCCCTTGCTCTTAATTCTGGTAAACTTTAAGCAGTAAAGCCGAACCTTTCCATGTCAGCTGTCTGCATCAGGCCAAATTTGGAATTTTTATGCCAAATACACAGCTGTTTCCAAGGCTGAGACTAGAATAAATTTTTATTCACTTATTTAGGGCTGAGGAGTTGAAGCTTGCTGAGATGGAAGAGTCTTTTGTGTTAGGCATGTGTCCTTGGCCACAGAAGTCTGTCCAGATTTGGTAAGGTTTTGTATGGCTTCAAATAAAAAAAAAATCACATATACTCATAAAACCTCTTGCTTAGCAGCAAGCAGGCTTGGAATATTATGTCCACCTAATATGTTTAAGGAAACCTCTGAGAGTCAGTGGGAAGATACAGAGCCATTTGGTAGAAGCAAAGGGCGATGACAGGCAATGGAAAAAGTATATTTGAGAAACATATTTGAAGATAAAGAGATTTAACAAGAAGCTGTGGAGATTTGACCTGATTAGTTTAGAAGCTGAGGAAGTCAAAATGATACCTGATAGTGGTGGTCAAATGGAAGGAAAGGTGCCAAAGGGTTGAACCTGGGGGAGATGAACAGAAAGGCATGGGTCACCAGCCCATGCTTTCCTCAAAAGCTTGAGTGGAAGTGATGTTTCCCTATTCTCAGGGTGGCATGAACAGAATATACTTGTTTGAAATCTGCAGTCGTTTGTGTATGAATTTCAGCTAGTTCTGAAGGTGGAACACAGGGAAAATGGTAGTTTATTGCTGCAGTGATGTACTGCAGTGTCTCAAGGATTTGTATGATGTGCCTGTGTGTGAACTGTACACAATATAACTATATACACTAAAGATGCATTTAAAGCAAAAGTAAAGTTTATGAACATATACACTAAAGATTAGGATGGGCAGGACAAACTGTTATATAGCCTCGTGAAACTTTACTTTTGTGATCTAGGGATACTTTTTCCTGTTAATCACCATCATAACATTTGAAATAAGCCTAAGCCAACTTTGAACTATAAGTTTGGTGCATAAACTGAATGTTTGCTTGTTATCAGTTGTTTAAAGGAGAATACCACTTTTGTACTACTGCTCTCCCATGTGTTGCAAAATCTGGACATGTGTAGGAACTAAAGCAGGGGACATAAGAGCTAAAAGGAAGTTGTTATGGATAAGGTAGCTGAACCCATGCATGGAGACGTGGGTCCCAACGCTGTCTTTGCTAGAGTTTTGTCTGTGGCTCACCAGTGATTGTTTTGTGGATTTCATCTTGTTTCTTTATATTGAAATTGAGTTTCCCTAGACTAATTTGCAGAAGTACTGGGTATTTATACAAGTAACTTAAGCCCATAATTTGAACATATTCAAGTGTTAGGAATCTGAGAGCAAACACCCTGAGATACGTGTATGTTTTTGGAAATTAATCTTTTTTCACCTCTGTTAGCAGGTTGTTCTAGAAAGGTGGATAATGCCATTCCTACTTTACAGGGTGCATTATAAAGATTGATTAATGACTGTGATCAGAGCTATAAAAGGTTCCTGAGGAAACTAATATCCCTGCCTTGATGATAGGATTTGAATAGTCTGATCTGAAAAAGGATACAACCACATATGGAACCATCTCTGCTGTGTACAGAATCAAGCAGGGGGCTTTGCCAAAGAGTAATAGATGAGTACGTGATTAAAGACAATTTCCTAATGTGTATGTGCAAGAGGGATAAATTTAAGCTGCTACAGTGAGCAGCCATTCCCTAATTTATGAATGTTTAACTTCGCAATATTCTAAATACTCTTTTAATGCAGCATTTTTAAAATGTATAACTTATTTTTCAACTGGGGAAGAGACTTGTAGACTTATAAAGAGAGGCTGAAATGCAAGGCTGTGCATTTAGAAAACTTCCAGATTTAGTTATAGCTATTTTTTGTATGAAAATAAGTGCTTGCTTGATGCTCCATTGGCATTTGTAGTTCTGTGGTGGCTACTCTGAGGAGGAAATGACTATGGATGGTGATCTTCCCACAGCTGCAGTCCATGTGGAGGTGAACTCATGGCACTCTGGAGGAGGCAGTTGCTTGGGTACTGCAGAATTTTGTCCAGTTTCTGCCTATCTTTGCTCATGGGTGAAGGCAGGCTTCTCCTTTAAGGGCTGAAAGCCTTTCACAAGTGCTTTATTTACAGTAAAAAAGGATTGCTAGAGGCACATTGTGGAAAATGAAAACAACCCTGTTCTTCTGTATTTTCTATTCTCTAGGTAAAATACAAAAGGGACTTTGAAGAAAGCAAAGGAAGAGGGTTCAGTATTGTGACCGATACGCCAGAGTTACAAAGACTGAAAAGGACTCAGGAACAAATCAGTAACGTATGTGACTGCCACCTAAAGTGACTGTAGATGGAGAAATAGTGTGTCTAAGAAAAGGCGTGTTTGTTGGTGTTTCTGATGAAGTCTGTGAGAGTGAAGAATCTGATTTTGGTGACCGATTTGTGTATGTCAGATTTTGAAGTGTGTGTGTAACCTTATGCCATGGACTTGTACAGCACATTGGCAGTGTGTGTTCACCTCTCCAGCTTTCACCAAGTAGGCTCAAAGTATTTTCTATACTAAAATGATTTGACACTTTTATTTTTATAGATTTTCTAGGAAGTAAGAATACTTTTGTAACTATTTGCATGTAAACAAAATAATTTCTATAAGCTATAAAGGTTTGTCTTTTTTTAGCAGGGGCTGTTAAAATTAGCATAACTAGCAAGACAGAGATTTCTAGAAGCAGATAATATTTTGATGCTCGGTTTCAAAAGAAAATACATGTTCTGCAAGATGAGAAAAGAACATCAAATAGCAAAACTTAACCATGCGCTTCATTATCGTAAAGTGTGAATGCAGAATACTTTCAAGAGTGGGTTTTTTAAAGTGGGACTTTTCCTGACTTATGTTTTCACTAGAAGAGATATTTATTTATATCATATTCCCTTGCAGCATGCTTAACCTACTGCATGAGGCAATATTGGGTAATACATAGTGTAAGTTGTGATATGTGTGAAATAGGTAGGAGCTAGTGTGAGCTAGCAATGATACAGAAGCAGTATCAGTAGCTTGTCCTGGCTTCCATCCCTTCATTGGCTGCAAGAACTTGTCTCCATAGATTATTTTGTAAACAGTTTTTATCATTCCTTGTAGTAATAAAATAACATCATGGAATCAGATCTACCCAGTGTAAGTATGATCAGAAGAAAGTGATGGAGCTTATTTACTTGGAAGAAAATACTTTCTTTCAGGTAGAGATGTTATTGTAAAAGAGAGTTATTGAATAATACTAGTTTATCACAGCAATGGAGATGTATCATTCTTGCTGAAGCATTCATTAATTAAGATTTTGATGTCCAGAGCTGGTCTTTGAGGTGAAAAATTTGGGCTCATTTCCTGTTCCTTCGGCCAGTGGGGAGAACAGTTAATTTAAGAGTTGTGCAAATGCTCCTGTGTATAGATAAGATGAGAACAAGAGCACGTACCTTATGTTAATGATGCGGCTAACTGAAATTTCTGGTTTGTGAGAGAGAAAGACAAATTCTTCAGAATGGCAAAAACCATGGCCATTAAGAATTCCATCTGGGATCTGGAAAACTTCAGTGAGTACCTGGTTTTAATCAGACGTATTTTTTATTCAGACCAAGAACTTAAATTAGGTCCTCTTATGACCTACATAGCTTCTTCAAGCAAGAGTGATTCTTTTGTGTGGGGTAGCTCTGGAACTCATCAAGGAGATGAAACAAGCAATGCTTTGATGAATACTTAATCCCCTGCATGGGTCTGCTTTCTGAGAAGTTGAGAGGAGTACCCCACAGCAGGCCTATGATACTCAGTTTTGGATATTAGCATGGCCAAGAAATTTAATTAGATCTCCCAAGTCCAGTATCCTCAACATCAGAGTATAGAATAGTATGACACAGGTCATTTGCATACATTTTCTCTTGTTTTTGTTCAAAGCATATTGAGTTTTCTGTTGTTGGAAAGGGGGAAAGTAAAAACAAGCAAGTAGTTTTGTGAAATGGGAAAGAATTTTCTTCCCACCTCTATTTTTGATGGGGACACTGCGGTTTCTCTTCTAGCAAATCTTCTTGCATATTTTATAATGCTGTCTGGCTCCTGCACCAGATATATCTACGTGCCTTTTCAGACCCAGAAGTAGATTTTTAAATGGGAAAAGAGTTTGTTTTTTGTTTGTCCCCCCTCTCCAGTTTTTTTTCTTGGTGGTTGGATGTACCACTCCTGTCCCTTCATTCCCAACCACCAAGTCTTAACAATATAGATTTGTTCCATCCAGTCCTAACAATATGGAATTGTTCCATTCAGTCTTAACAATACAGAGTTGTTTTCTTTTCTTGATGTGTGTAGCTGATAGAGATTCCAAATCATGGACTCTATTAGAAATAATTATCTTGAAGGTTAAAATTGAATTTTGAAATGTGCATGATAAAAGAAATTGCATTTCATTTATGCTTGTGCAAAAACCAGTAATTTGATTTATAGCATTATAACCTGGAAAGATAATTCTACATAGGCTACAACTTGAACCTAATTAGAAAACTCCTGTATTATAGAAATACATTCTACACAGAGTAGTTTCTGTATTTATCAGATAAAGAGTATAAGACATGGACTAAGGAGATATTTAAAGTTTCAAGACACTGAAAGGTAAGCACTTTAATAATTCTAAAATAATTTTACTTTTCATATATAGCAAAATGGAAGAATACTAATATATATTTAATTTTCAGTTTTATTTTGATTTCACCTGGAAGTATTAGAAACTTCTCAAAGAGCCGTATTTGAAACAAAATTGAAACAACTTAATTGAAAGGGTAAGTGAACACAGTTATGTGTTTAGCTTTTTTGTAAAATATTGTCTTTTTTTCCTGAGATAAGTTTCGCAGCATACATGAATATTATTGCAGTACTCCAACTACTTTTGGAAGAATGCTATCAGTATAAACCTTGGGAGGAAAAAGGAGTGAGGGGAGTGGGAGGAGAGTGCATTGGATTTTGGTTGCTGTTTTGCCACCAGCAGTCCTAACACTAGACCAAATCTGTGGAAATTACTCTGTGCATCCCATCAGGACCAGAATGGATTTTCTTAGAAAAGAATGAAATTTATCCCGGTGCCTAAAAACCTAATTCTGCAGATGTACAACATGCTTGTTAGGAAGAATCATAAAGCCTCTCCAGGATATGCAGGTTCACCTGCCCCCAAACTATAATTATTACAGCTTCTTACCATTAAGTTAGCTTAAAAGGTGTAAACCACGCATGTTAGCATGCTAGTTTAGATTAATGTAGGGAAGGCTGTATAAACTAGACAGCTTTTTTTTGCTGATGAGTTTGCAGGACTTTTAACACCTTTTGTGTGGCCAAGCAGGCATTTTAAAGTTTAAGTAATTTTTACAGATTAATATGTGTGAGAATATTCATAAGTATTATAAAAAAGAATGAATGTTGGTAAGTATTATAAAAGTTGAGTAGTTTTTTTTCAATTATTCCGAGTATAAAATAAAATACAAAATTTCCATCACTTCTGCTGCAGTTTCTTGGCACTGAATATGTACTTAATACACACAAAATCTATATTGTTCACACAGAGAACTGTGCTAATTTTGTTAAAGGACCTTGCAGTGTTTTCTGTCTACTTTGAACTTTGAGAGGATTTTCTTTATGAATATGTAAATTATCAAAATGAAAAAAATACCATGTAATTTTATAGGTGATTTTGCTAACTGTAAGCTGATTTTGCAAAGAAAAAGTTAAGGTGCCAAAAGGAACAGAATAATTAAAGAAGTTGGAAAAGGTCTATTTATTTATCTATCTATCAATAAATATCATAGCACATGGCTAAATGAAGAACTGGGAACTCAATCTAATAATATTTCCTTTGGGAAAATGGAACACTTCCAGCAGTTCGCAGCAATGAGCTGCAGCTTACTGCCACTCCACTTTTAGCTCTGGATATATAGCTTGAAGTATGTTTTATCCTATGTGAAATAAGTTGCTCTTTCTTAAATCTGTTCCTGGTAAATGTCTGCTAAGTATAAAGCAAAACAGGTGTCCATACAAATTGATGGAGTGAAAGCTTTCATTAAGATAAAGGCCAGTGCTTCCATGGTAGAGGTTGCTGGCTTTGTTGTATGGCTGGAAGGGTGCATGGAAGCTTTCACAGTGGCTGCCCTTATTACACTGAGAGCCCATGTAAGTATTTCTCACTCCCACATTCATACTGTTATGAACACAAGTCATGTTGGAGCAAGAAATGCTACACATCTGTGCCCTTCTTCTCTTTGAGGGCTAGCAAAATGAAGTAATGCAGTTCATTTATATGTATGTGACTTGTTTCCCAGGAGGTTTGGATTGTATACAAAATGATAGCTACAGCTGAAGGTAAATAAAGGAAAATAAGAATACAGATTAAATTGGTTTATAAAGCACATTTCCAAGGTATCCTATTTTGGTGAAAAATTTAGAAAGGACAGTGGGGTTGGTAAAGAAGAGGTCACTGAATCACCCTGGGGGGCTCTGTGTGTGTGTGTTCCTCTCTCCCCCATATACCAGGAGCCTGCATTGGATGCAGAGAGAGAGCAAGAGAGCATGAAAATCTTGTAACATTCTCAAAAACATTGTATGTGAGTTTGAATGAGAAAGGCTATGTACTCATTGCCTTTAATGAAATATGGAGCATGTTTTTCTTTTTTCTTCTTTTAATTTTTTATTTTATTTTATTTTTTAAGTATCAAGGGTCACATTTTACCTCCAGTTAAATTTATACAACTCCAGGGGAAGCAGTGGAGGACAGGAATTCCCTCATAATTTGCATTAACTAAACACCTGTTTTCTGGAGAAGAAAGAAACAAATGATAAGGAATTGGATACTACTTCAGACATGATATTAATATGTCTTCATATAGCAACTAAAGGAGGAAGCTAACGACTTTTCTTCTGTACTTGAGCACATCTGCACATCTAAAATTAGGAACTGTCCCTAACAGACATTGAGCTATGGCTCCATATTTAGAAGCTATTGACTCAGTTGTTCAACCTGTTTACTTGCTCAAATATAAAATGGTCTTTTAAAATGCCAAAACAGATTGTAGAGAAAATTGGCAGAAGACGTTAACAGCAAGGCCCAGAGCTCCATTTGTAGGATTCACAGCATACAGCCTGCAGATACTCGTCTCTAAGGGCTTTTTTCCATTCACCGAATCCAAGTGAAAGAGAAGAATAGCATGTAATGAAACAAGAAAAAACGACAAAATCATCAGTATCTACATTTCACAAAACCAACTATGGCACATCAACGAAGAGACTGGGTAAGCATGTTAAATAATGCACAAAAAGAGCTTATACTGTTCTAGGCAATGGTTTGTTTTTTCACTGCTTCTGAAGTGATTTACGCTTTATTTCACTGTCTTTATATTCCTAAGCATGATTTTTTGGTTGCTGTTTCATTTGGAAAATATTCTTCTAATCATGTATGATGATGGTGTCTACTAACATAGACAGTATAGCACTTGCTGACTAGTGTATGAAGTGCCAATAGGCATGGAAGTCTTGGTGTGCCATGGTATCCAATAGCCTTCTGCTCCTGCTGGTTCCTCGGGCAGTTTAACATGAACTACAACTCCTATTCATTATTTGGTATGCTGCAGGCTTAATTCCACACAATTGCATTTCAGATACGCTGTATGTAACTCATGATTGAGCATCTACCAATTGCGTTCAACACATTTTTTTCTGGCTGGAAACTAGGAGGTTTGTTATTCCTTTTCCTAATACAGGCATATCTCTGCGAGAAGATGGAGTTCCTGCTGTGCTCCTGTGCAGTGAGCATACATGCACAGTCATGTCCAACCTTGTCCTTTTTCTGGATTCATTAGAAATTTTCATTTGTATACATATATGCAAATTGAAATTCTGAGAAGCTCCAGGTCCTTTGACTTTCTAATATTTCTGTGTTGAAGTTTTTGGCTTCTGATTTTGAGTAAGCAGAAATAATTCTGTCTTGGGTTAAGTGAGCAACTGGTAATCTTCAAGAATGCATTTCAGACCTCAGTGTGCATTCCACTTAAAAAAGAAAAGCTTTCTGAATGGTCATCAAAGTTTTATGCAGAGTTAGAAAAAGGCTATTAAATTAGCCCCTATGTATATAAATTCTTTATCTACACTTTCAGTAAAAAGTCTTAATTTATTTAATGGCATACTGCTTTGCCACTTCTTCCTTTCTTTGTTGGTCTTCCTTTCTTAATCCTTGTGATATACATGACAATAGCTCCCAGTGTGTGGGAAGAAACAGTATTTTTAGACCATAAGATGGCAAGGATACTTTTTGGAATGTCAAATATTCATTACAATTTTTAAGTATGAATCTGTCAGTACAGTTGGAATGGAAAAGTTGTACTGAGCAGGGGAACTTTCAATTTGCAGCATTAGAAAACTCAGTCACATTAGGTCATATTCCGTGGGGGTAGTAGAACCCTAACGTGGTGACATTCTTCATCTGCCCAAGATCAGCTTCCTGGTACAGAGTAGAAAAGCATTAGAGTCTATCAGTGACATGCTGTAAGACTACTTTTATTGTAACACAGGTGGAAAGTTCCGTAACTCTTTGCTAGAAACAACAGAAACAATTTACCGTTTAGAAGCTGGAAAACAAACCCCTGCCCAAGAGAAGCAACTGCATTTGGAAGAACTGCTAGTATTAAAAATAGAAATTTATAATGGGTGTTAGTGAGTTTGAGGTATTATATCCTATACTGCCCATAATAGCATTAGATGTGTAAATTCAGATAGGCATTTGGGCAAGTTCATTGAAACACTAACCCCAAATCTATACTGAACTTCTGGTAAGCTACTAATGTGTGAGAGAAACACCACATCAGCAAATTGTGTAAAATGGAAGTACTTGTCTGTCAGACACAAGTCTGGACTTGAATGACACTTGACCTTGGGACTGTTTCTACTTAGGGAAGTCTCTCTTTCAGCATCCCCAAAGTGAGGCTGGGTAGGTGATCTCAAAGGAATCTTCACAAATGTGAAGCTGAAGCTGTCCTCAGAGTTGTAGGGGGAAATATTTTAGGTTAAGTGGATCTCTGGTAGTCAAAGCAAGCAGATGTGATGCCTACATGTCTGCCTCTTAGATAGTCTTATTCCATCTGTCTTTATTCTATAGGATTGTTTAGAAAAAAATCTTTTCTCTCTTTTTTTAGCAAATTCATGTGATGCATATTATTGTGGTTTATTATGTTTTTTTTCTAGGATTTCAGAAGCCTTTTTGATACATTTGTAGAAGAAATTGCTGTAAGTATTATTTCCTTCCATATCACTGCTTTCTTATGAAATTAGTTGATTACAAAAGTTATAGAGTCTTTCTGATGTTAAAATACATCTCAAAGTTTAAAAAAGTTTTCAGTAAAGTACCACAGGGAACAGTATAGTCTTTCTGATTTTAATTTAAATAAATAAATTTGACAGGATGACTTTAACCTTGCTTGCTATAGTGACAAAATGAGTTGTGTGGGGGAAGCAAAATAAGCCATCCAGAAAAATCTTAAAAGGCATGGATTTACCATATTGTGTAAGTGGGTCAACTCATGCCTGAGAAATGAGTGCTAATTGTAAACTGGTTGCAAAACTGTACACTTTAAGTGGAATCGAATCAAGTGATAACCTAAATATTTTGATAGAGATGTCCTATCCTGCTTTTCTTTAGAAAACAGCAACAAAGCTGAGCATTAGAGAACTAATTAAAACATTTGTTTGTGATGCATTAAAACAGTGTAATTGAACTCCAAAATCAAAAGCATTTTATTCAATTATGTTACTGGCATTGGTAAATTTTAAGTTGAAACTCTATTTGATTAAACCTGTATTTGCACTGATTGTTGCTTTCTGTGAGATACACTTTAGATCAATAAAAAATGCTCTGTTTCTCAATGATCAAAATGTCCAATACCTCTTGGGCTTTTTCTGGTTAAAATAATAATGAAATAAAAATATCTAGTTAGGAGGTATGAAATTAAATTTCTGCTTGTTTCATCTTCTATTTATGGTGTAATACTCATATTGCAAGTCAAGGCTTATATGAAAGACATCAGTAATTTAAGAAACTACTGCATAATATTCAAATATGCAACATACCATTTAATGGACTTAATTTTTAATCCACAGTAATTACTGTATCTTGTCAACAGGTACATGTGTTACAGGAATAAAAGTCTAGATCAATAGATACTTGTTTAAAACTCTGAACATCGTAATTGTAGGCTAAACAGTTATGTAAATGTGAGCAATAAATTGACAATTATGCTATTTACACATCTTGCTGCAGTGTTGACTGTATTGCACATGCCTCTTTCTACTGTAGTTTATGGAATGAAAAATTCCATGCTGTAATGAAGACAACTGTAGAAAGTTTTGTGGCAACTGTCGTAAGCACCTATCTGTCATCTGACTAAGGACTTGTGTCTCTCTTTAAACACTAGTGACTTCAAGACTAAATCAACTTTTAAGTTTTCTGATATTTAAATACATATTTTTTCCTGCTGTGTTACTAAGCAACTAAATAATGACAAGCCCCCGACAATTTCTTTTTCCTTTATCCCTTGAATATATATAAGCAGTATCAAAATCACTCATTATTTTTAACGAGTACCTATTTTTGAAGCCAGTGTTTTTTACATACAGTAAAAGAAGAATGAAAATAAAACTCTTCATAGTAGCTCAACTTGGGAGCTAATTAAAATGAAGCTTTTAGAATGAGAAAAAATAATTATCTAGAAAGTTGTGAAGCAGGAGTTAGTCTCTCCAGAGATCCTTGTGCAGTTAAATGCTTGCAAGAAAACTGTGATTTCTAATTTCCTTGTTTTCCTATGTTTTCCATTACCTGCTTATCATTTCAGATTTAATTTTGTCTTATCTGATGTTTTTTTACTGTGCATCAATTGTTGGGGCAGCATCGTAGGCAGTAAACCTCCCACTGAAGGACAAGATTCTTTGCTTCCTCTAAAGCTAATATCATCTTTAATCTTGATCCCTGGAGATTTGAATGTCTTACCCCTATGATGCTCTCTATGGCACTCAGTTATTTTTTTTCATGTTAACACATATGTCTGTGATTTCCTTAGCCTGTTGGTAGATACATTAGTTGTGACAAAGCCAGCACTGTAGTAAGTGTAATGGTTAAACTTTTTAACCATCCTAACACAAGAGGGGAAGTAGCAAAAGTTTGCATGTGATGTTTCTGCTGGTGTCTACAAAAATCTTGGTGGATAGGATTTTACTTTTCCCAAAAGCAATAAGAGCAACACAAGTATTTCCCTCAATATTATTCAAATAATAATAATAATTTAGTTACAGAAATGTTTGTGTACTTTTTTGAAAGGTTCTTTCTCTGTCTCACGCCAACACAGTCTCACTGTTAATGACCACAATAATTTAATGGAAAACTGAAAGGCTTGTATTTCGTATCTGCCTTAAGTTAATTTCTTTCTATCCTGTCTTTTCTCAGTTGGTGATTAGTGATCCTGTTCAGTCCCCCTGAAAGACAAAGAGTAAAGGGGCAGATACGGAATATTTCACTAACCAAACCACAGGCAGCAAACAGAGTCTGAACCTCAGTTCCTGTAGTGACTAAATACTGGATCTTGGTAAAATCTAGTGTGAGGAAAATGTCATTTGAAAGGTGGTTGTTTTGAACTTCAAGGCTGTTCAGCCTTTCTGAGCTTCACTTCTGCTGAACCCCTGTTTTATACTGCGTTCACCCTTTCTTCACTAGAGAATGGTAGTGTAAATTGAAGCCTTGCCCAGTTTGGCCAGTCCAGCCCTTTACCAGCCTTAAGTGGAGAAATATACTCCAGAATGTGTGATTTATGTTGCTGGTGTGAGTTTTGGCACAGCAGAGGTGGTCTTTGGGGGAAAAGGGGAAGATTGGCCTGTGGGGAAGCTGTGGCAAGACCTAGAGTGTGCATCAGGGCAAAGTCTGCGTGTCTTCACACTGTGCCTCAGCACAGCAATATTGAGCAGGGGTCTGTCTCCCTCCTTAGCTATTGAGGCAAAGGCACTTTGTCAACTTTTACCTTGAATTATATTGGCTACCATATTGTTGCAGAGCTGGAGCCACTCAGTAGTGTTGCTCCGTTAGCAGCCACTGGTGGGAAATGGAGGATTCAGAGGATCTGGGAAGGTGCCTCCATTTCATCTCTCATGTTTTCTTGCATGCTCAGCCGGAAGACCCACTCTGGCGTGAGCTGGGCTGCCCTTGGCTGCAGTGTTGTGAGCACAAGGGGAACAGCCAAAGGTTTTGTTTGCTTGTGCCAGGAAAGCTGTAGATATGACCAGGGCAAGGGCAGCAAGCGTGGAATGAGGTCACTCGTTTGGCATTGCCTTTTGTTTAGCATTCCTTTCTGTGCAGTGTGTGTTTCTCTCTCAGATAATAGCTGGCATGCTGACTTGAACTGAGAAATTCAGTTAGCAGTGAGGTTCCTTTTCAACAGAAATGAACTGGATGAAAGGCTCAAAAAAGCCTGGTGGTGATAGAAAATTAAGCAGAATTATCAACAAAGGTGGTGGCAAAAAGTTATAGAAGGCTCTGACAGTATTGAGGGACTGAAGGTTAAATGATCAGCCTGCATTTAAGATGGGTGGAAGAGAAACTGAGAGAAGGCACAGACAAGGATTGATCTTACAATATGGAAAAAAAGGTCAAGTAAAATTAGTCTATAGTCACAGGTAGCATGGAACTGGAAAAGTGAATGTGATTATGTGCTATTTCTTATAAGGCAAGGACTATGCCTAGAAAGTATAGCTAAGGCATAAACTTGGAAGAAAAAGAAATATGTGGTATATAATCAAGCTGTGAAACTCATTAATATAGAAGTGACGTCTAGAAGTATAAAATACATAGAAGAAGGATTAGACAAACTTGTGAAAGATAAATCCACCAGGAAAAATTAACTGTTATGACTCAAATCCAGTGACAGGGCCAAGGAGGCTCTGGTATGCTGTCAACAGTTAAACTAGAAGGATCTCAACAAGGGAGACTGTGTTTCATGGCTTTGTTTCTGAAACATGCATTACTGAGCAGTGACATATATTTATACACTGCTCCCAAAGCAACAGCAACCAGCACATCTACATTTCTGGCTACCTGCATGATGGGGTCATCAATGAGACCAATTAGTCCATTGGTGAGCTTAGTACCTTGTGATGTTTCTAGCTGCGGCTGTGGCTCATCTCTATAAGTCAGTGACCAACCCATTGCTTCCTTGGTTGTACATAGCCTGGTTGAATTTACAAACGTAAAGTTAAAAAAGATTACGAATTATAGACCTGACCCTAGATCCTCTTTGATATCAACAGGCTTCATTCATGATATCTGATTGTTTTCCTGATTGTCCTTTCTGTTACAAACCAGAAAGTCTTTCTTGAGCATTGAGTAGGAAGTTTCTAAAGAGGTTGCTGAGGCACAAAGTAACTGGAATATGACAGCTATTCCTTGCATACATGCAAGTCTGCTTGCATGGCCATGGCAATTGACAGACCAGGTATTAGTAAGATGATTTTAGCCCCACTAGCTTTTTAGTGGTTTTCAAGTGAATCTCCTGATCATCCTAAATCGCTTTACTTGGCATTGCAGGACTGTCTTGGAGCATACAAAGTGGATTCGTTCCAGATGAAACTAAACTGAATGATGTACTCCAATTGCCAAAGTGTATCCAGTCCATTGGACCAGAGTAGAGCTAGACTGTAGCTACTCCCCTGCTTTAAAATATGGGCTTTATGTCCTCAGAACTATTTCATTCTAGAGATTTGCTTCTATTGTGCTGCAGTAGTGGCTAATGGAAACAAACTGGCTTAAGAACCAGCTTCAAAGCTGCTTTCCTGTGAGACTGGAGATTGATACCAACTATAACTACAGGCTTTAAAATTCAGAAAGCAGAAGGGTGGAAATAGTGGGTGCTGAAAATCAGATTGTTGCATGACCTCTGTTTGCCCTGTCAAGGGGTCACTGAGACTTGTCTGGTCTGTGCACTAAACTTGTAATTTATGTTTGTGGAGAATGTCAGGAGGAAGATTCATGTCTGGATGTGCAGGTGCTCCATTAGGCCTTAGAAAGACATGGATTGATTAGGTGGTTATTGCCACATGCAGAATTAGCCTGGTCAGAGACCCCTGACTGGCAAGCTTGGTGCCTAACTAGTGAGCCAGGGTGCAATTGATGGAGCCTCAAAATGTTAATGGTAGATAACTAAGATAACTTTGGAGCTATCACATCTGATATACTGTGTGAACTTTTGGGGATGGCATAGTGTATCAGATGTGGAACTGACTTTTTACCATGATTTTTGGGTCTGAAATGGCAGAAAATAGGCACACAGTCCCTCTGTGTGTGTGTCTGTGTGTCTCTCCATGTGATATAGGAGGGAAGGCAGGTAGCCAGAAACGTAGATGTGCTGGTTGCTGTTGCTCTGGGAGCAGTGTATAAATATATACCAGATGTATAAATGAGACTTGGGAATTGAGTATAGCCCACAAGTATAAATGTGACTTAGGAGTTAGCGGGTAGGCTTGTGTCTGTAGGAAAAGATATTCCTGTGGTCCAGAACAGCTTGAGGAACTTGGGCAATCCAAGGAAATCTGCTCCATGTTAGCAATTTGTTTATATTCTGCAACATGACCTTTTCTGACACCAGCTCCAAATAAAATGAGAGGTTTGAGAGCTGAGGCACAGAGTCCCTCTCTGTTAAACTAATAAAGCTGGTTGTTAAAACGTATCCTGTGGGTCTGGCATTCATTCACCTGCGTATCCTGCTCTGTGTTTAGTTTCAATTCTGAGTTGTGTCCTGCACAGAAATGGGTCCATTTGCTTAGTCCTGTTTCTCTACAGTTTTCAAGGACTGGCTGGACAGAAGACAGGGTTTTCAGGAAGCATTTCCTGTTGAATGAGCACTTTGACTCACTCCAGTTAGGAACATTGTATGCATGGGCCACTGAATCAGGTCCTCAGCTGTCATCAGCACTGCCTCAAAGAAACCTTGTCATGGATGTTTTGAACCTGATCTTGAAAGCCTTGAGATTTTTGGCCTTCAGTGTCTAACCAGGGGTTACCTTACATGTTTCTTCTTTGTCAGACAATTTCTCTTAGACACAGTTGAATGTATGGGTCAACCATCATTGGTTTGTACTGCAGATGGGGCAATATGGCTCGTTACACCTGGATTCAGGAGGTCTGCTCTTTAATTCCTAACATTGCTGATGACATTCTTTATTGCTTCTGGCAAGCTATATCACTTATGTTTCCCTTTCTACTAAATGGGGATAATGGTGCTGAAAGCCTTTGTAGAAATGTTAAAAGTTACAATGAAAATAATAGAACAGCTGGATACCATGACTGCTGGTTCTTGTTAGTTATGTATGCAAATTTTGTTAGTGATAACTTGGAAACGTATGAAGGAATACAAGACGGGTGTCCTGAGCCATCAGCTGTAGTCCTCTCACAGAGAAATATACCATAGAAACTTCTCAAAAAATATATCAAACTCCATATTAGCCTTATCAGGGCTTTAACACATTCTTTTTGAAGGTTGTTTCATAACTTCGTTTGCTGGAGGTTTCATATGAAGCTTATGATTTTCAGAGAAAAATTCATGAGCAAGAAGTGAACCCTAGGAGATTCCAGGGTTTGATATGGAATTTAGGAATACATAATACTCTATGGTCTCTATGTATAATACATCCACCTGTTTCCAAGAGCCATTTAAATTTGTTAATTTGATCCCTGAAGTCTTGAATATCTTGGGAGCTACCACTTCCTTTACAAGTTTATAATATTACTTTGAGCAAGAGGTTGCTTACTCCAGGGTCATTCTAAAAGCTTTCTGTCAGGTTTTCTTCAGTTGAGTGACAAAAATCACACCTAAGGCAGTGGCAAATTATGTTTGCAGAGCAGTTCTATGCATTCCCCAAACATAAAAGATTATTCAGACAGAAGTATGTTTCCTGATGTGAGTTAATCTGCAGTGAGGATTTTGCTAGAATTAAAATGCTGTAAAATATCACAATTAATCTTTTTAGATTAAGACAACACCCAGATGATAGTGTTCTTAGTTCAGAAGGAAGAGTGTCCAGCCAGGCCACTCCACTTTCACTTATTTATTTAAACCACTTTTGGTTAAAATTTCTGGAAAGTAGGTATTCTGTAAAGCTTGTTGGACTAAGAGGAAGTTTGGGGAGCTCAGCTTTTTGTGATTGGAGTATAAATGTGCTAAAATAGACAGTTTTTCAAGAATAGAGCAAGGAAATTTCAGCTACTCGCTGACTGTCTCTTGATTTGTTCTAATTTTCTCTGATTTTGATTGCATTTGTGGTGATTCATCAGTAAGCTTAAAGCCATCTTTTTCAGAGATGTTTGTGCTAAAAAGACCCAAAGAAGTCCAGTAGCACTGTCTCCTGCTTTCCCACTTTGAAAGGTGGATTGATAAGGAATTTAAAGTAAGTTAAATGCAGACTTTTTTTTTAACTTAAGTGACAGGCACATGTTTTAGGCAGTGCAGGATTTCAGTGGCTGTGTAGTGGATTTCCTTAATAGTGACAGGCATGTCTCATCTAGGGCAATATAGAAAATACCAATAGAAAACTTTCATCACAAGGAGTTATAGTCCTTTACTTGATAAAAGATTATAAAAAAGGTTACTGAGAAAAAATTCGATCATATGGGAATACAGGCTTTGAGAAATTCCTTGCCTGTTGGTTTCATACAGCATTTTATAAAGTTCAGGTAATTGTATTTCTTTGCTTGATGCGAGTGTGTGAAACAGTAGAAAACTTAAAAGTGTTAGATCTTGCTAAAATTCTTACTGTTGTTATCAATAATTGTACTAACGGCCACATAATTGTCCGTGTGGATGCAGTTCTTTTGTTTGACCTGTTGCAATAAGGGCTTCCTGGATAGTTTTTACTTTGAAAGGTCTTGAAAGTTCTCAAAGGCTTTTGCTTCAACATGGAACCTTTCAAAGTTGTTCATAACAGAAACAATTAAAGTCCTTTTTCTGTGCTCAGAATATTGTGCTAGTCTGTTGTTTGTGGCACTCATTTCAGATCTATGTTGCTGTATCTCTGTGCTGTCTATGTATCCCTGCCGTTGGGAACGTTACGCTTTGCAGACCTATTTTTCATAAAATGTTGGAGGAGGCAGGAAAGAGGAGAATGGGAAGGACAGAAATCAGAATAGTTAACACATGGTTACCTTGGGCCAAAGCAGAATTCAGATCTGCATCCCTATTTTGACTGTAACACTTGAATGTGGGTCTTGCACCTGTGTATGTGATGCCTTAAATAATATTTTTGCAGTATTTTATGGAAATCACATGAAAGTTCTCAATTTTAGAGGGAAATAGTGTTTTTATCAACGTTTTAAGTCCTACTGGATAAACAGTTAAATTGGTGGAGATTCATAAGCTGAACAGACACTTGGATTTGAAATGTCAGTTGTAACTTTACATGCTGCATTTGTACGTGCAAAACAAGGAGGCTTCCGGTTTAATGTGTGAAGAATCATAGCTCAAGGTCTCCCAGTCTCCCATATCTTTTACTGCTGAGATCTGGTATTTTACCAGTCTTCGTGCTCCTTCCCTTTGTCTCCAAGTCCACCATTTAAAACTGAAGCTGAAGTTCTTTGTCTCAGATTCTTCTGATACCCAGCTTAAGACAAGAGATCTAGATGGTCACAACCAGTTTGCCCTCACAGCAAAGTTTCTTTTTGTCCTCTCAACTTTAATGAACTGTAATTTCTCCTCTGGAGGCAAGTGCAACTTCCAGGTGAGACCTGGAAGTGTGGTTCTCAAGATGGGATTCATCTCATGTTACCTTGTTTCACTACAAAAATGCCAGGAAATGTAGAGGCACAACTGCATTCTCATACTGGTTTACTGAAACAATAAATCTGCTCACTTATTCCAAAGACTTTTATTCATCAGAATACAGGAGTCCAAACATCTTGGTAGAGATCTGTGTGGCCAGCTCCATGTGCCATGCCAGCAGGTTGTTGCATCAAGGGAAATCCCTTAACTTGTATGTGAGCCTGAAAATCCCACTCGTCTTTTGGATCTTACCTTGTCACATGGGCTTCACTGCTAAACTGGATCTACATTGTTTCATCTTCTGTGTTCATTTTACAAATCTTTTTTTTGGGTCATACTGGGGTTATGCTTCAGTGAACCAGTATAGTTTAAATCACGGAGCATGTGCTTAGTGCTCTAGGTATGATCTAGGACAGTTTTCCTAAAATGAACTATAGAATATTGGTACTAATTTTATATTTGTTAAGATGTTTTCTTGCACTGACACAAGGACTGTTAAAATTATATGATACTAAAGCAGTATGAAACCTGGTGCTAGAAAGCATGGTTCATTTTATTTAAATGCAGTACGCAACCCTCACTTGTCTACAAGCAGATGTATTTTTAATTGATAAGCAGCATTTATTTACGTTATAGTCATGGCTCCAAATGACCTTGGCCATTTACAGTCCCCTGTAGCTAAAACCTTTCTGAATGCAAGCAGTGATGCCTTTAGGTGAATCATAGAATCATAGAATAGTTAGGGTTGGAAAGGACCTTCACATCATCTAGTTCCAACCCCCCAGAAAAGTGATGTTTTGCTGTTTATTAAGAATTTTCAAGTATGCTTTTTGTATGGTTTAATAACGGTGCTGTACTAAAAGCTATTTAATCTTTCTTATCAAGAGTTAACCTTGATGTCCTGATAGACATTCGGCATTTTTTTAATCTAATTTGGTTAGTGTGATCCTGTCTTAAGTTGCTTATTAAAAAACCAAATAAAAAATGCTTAGTTTCCGCTTTGCTTTTATGGTAGTTCTTTTTAAAAAAGAAGTCTGCTACAACATGGCTAGCAGGAAGCAGTCTCCCTCCCCCCCCTTTTTTATATCTTTCCATGATTAAGTCAGTTTTTTGATCTAGAAGTGAAGAGTCATTGCTTATTGAATTGATGGTTTATAAAGACTCCTTAGTCTTTTAAACTGTTTTTTTTTCGCTACACTGAAAGTCTTGTTCTTGTACAGAGTTTTGCCAACATCTGTGCTTTGTCTGTGCCTGTCCTGCACAGATGCTTTCCACACGTTCCTTTTGTACACCTGTAGCTGTGGCAGGTTGGTTAAATGCTCTTAAGTCAGCACAAAGGAAATCAAGGTTTTTTAAATGCTCATTATTTCCTTTTTTCTTTCCTGGATTTTCTGTCTCAGTGTTAATTCAGTAAATTTTGCTAGAATTGTATTATGTAAATGCTGTGTTTGATAATAATGATTATGAGAATTCCCTCCTTCACTGCTTTGTGGGAATCTTGCTTGAGTATTAAATACTAGCTTTAATAAAAATAAACTAGTGCTCTGGATAGAAGTGCTAATAGCCAATGTGGTGACAAGCTGTGCTGTCATAAAAAAAAACAACCAATTTTAAACCCCTAAATCTTAATTTAATGCTAGCAAGGCTTTTTTATTCTGAAATCTACAAGCAGGTCTCACATATATGAAGAGTACGACCTTACGGACGAATTTAGCTTTGCAGAACTACGAGATTTCTGCCCACAAGCTTCACTTTCAAAACCTGCTTTAAGAATACAAGCATTGATAGAGTGAGAGGTCTCTGAGTAGTAAAAAAACTCTGTGGGATGTTTTTTAAAAGCAATGTGATGGTTCATTTTGTTCCACAATAGACCCTCACATCAACATTTGTGCATACAAATAACCATTATGTAAGGTGCTTATGTCATTAAACTGGATATACTTAAGGTTGTGCAGAAAGGATGTATAAACAAAATATCATTTTTTGTCATTCCATAGTCACTATCTGTGTGCTTCTATCTGGCACTTTTACTCTGTTTCCTTCTTAAAGGAAATGAGTTCATTCAATATAAACTAGTCCTTGACGAAAGACATGTGTAGTAACTTACATTTTGCAAAAGTGTTATTAAGAACTTGCCACAGTACCTTTTAAAATTTTTATATGGCCAATACTAAGAAAATATTACAATATTAAAATTTGAATACTAAGAAATATTATTAAGAATTAAAATATATTAAGAAACTTTTGGGTAGTTGAAAACTGTATTATAGAATCATAGAATGATTTGGGTTGGAAAGCACCTTAAGATCATCTAGTTCCAACCCCCCTGCCATGGACAGGGGTTCCTCACCCTAGACCATAATGCCTCACCACAGACCATGATATAACCGTTTGGAAGCAGATTTAGTAGCCATTTTATCCTACATGAGGATAGTTCAAAGATTTAACAGGTGACATGTTCTTGAACCAGTCCTTTAGTCAATTTTCACCCTGATAGAGGAGAATTAATTGGCAATTTAAAAATTAGCAGTTATTATGGCTGTGATCTGAGTGAAGTACTTAGATGTGAGCAAACCATAAGTCCTGGCAGTACTGTACTTATTTGGACTGTTAAAAAGCCCTATTTGCAATGTTTAAAGCAATTAAGAGTAGTATAACTGTAACTAAATTGAAATATAAATATGAAATGCAAAATTACACTGTACAGAATCAGTCTTGGTTAAGAAGTGATATTCATAAAGGACCTGATAAAGGGGATAAGCAAAGAATCATAAAAGTCTGTGATAATTATAAGTTAATCAAGGTAAGGCAAAGATGGAATGTGAAGAATTACAAAAAGAGTTTATAAGAGTATCTGAATGATGAAATGGAAAATGAGATTAAAAGTGCAGATAAATGCTTATGTGTAGTTCACAAAATAATGGCCTCTGAACTGGCCATTATCACTCATGGGCAACTTCTATGAAGGCAGAGAGAAGACACAGTGAGTGTTTAACAGCAGTCAAAACAAAAAACAATTAAAACATTAGAAATAAATAGGAAAATGATGGAAAACAAATGAAAAATACTTTATTATACCTCTGTGGAAATCCCTTTTTCACCCATACTTTGGATAATGTTTTTGGTTCTGCTACCTTCAACTTAAAAGAACAAGCAAATAAAGGTTTCTGGAAAATCACCAAGGATGATCAAATTCAATGGGAGGAATGAGTTAGTCCAGACTTAGGAGTCTTCAGCCTAGATAAAAAGTGTTTTATAATTTGCAAAGGTGTTGTAGAAAAGTCTACAAAATCATCACAGAGAGCACAGTGAGGGAGGGATTGTTGTCCCTCTTTTCTAATGCAGGAACTGTGAACTAACAAATGAAACTTGTCTGAAGCACAATGAAACTAAGCAAAAGGAGATGCTTCTTTGTGGAAAGTGTTAAATGATGGATTTTTGTACTGGAAGACAATGTGAGTACAAGAAGTTTAGATTAGTTCAAGGACAGGTCAAGCACTGAGAAGAAAAATCTGCTGTGGAATGAGACAAACCACACCAGGCTCAGGAGCTACACCAGACTGAGAGCAGTTTGAGCCAGAGGGTAAGTGGGGGAAGTATCATATATATTTACCCTGTCCGTAGTGCTCCCTACTAATGCCTGTGACCATTCTTGGATAAAGGACACGAGACCAGATGGGCCTCTGGTCTGAGCCAATACTAGAGATTCTTAAATTCATTATTAATATAGAATCAGTGATAAAACATTTATATAATTTTTTAAAATAAAAAAAATTAAAAATTTATATACTAGATGGGAAAAAATGGATGATGTATAGAATTTACTAGATAAATACAAAGGATATAGAAAGGTGAAAGAGTCTGTTATAAGTGGCTGATAGATAAAAATAATAAAGCTTTTAAAATAAAGGATCACTGTAAAATGTAGTTTTTAGCTATAACCAAGACAACTTCTGCCAATGTAATCTTATTTCAAGTCAATGGAATGTGGTTTCTGATCCAATCCTTTCCAATTTGTCTTAGCATTTTGCATGTTGAATTTGTATTTGAAATCAGTACGCCCTTATTTCACATTTGGGATGTAGGCTTTTTAAAGTTACAACCAGGAGATATAAAAAGTTACATTATTTTTGGAATGAAGCAGAAAGATGTGTCCATCCCTTTTCCTCAAGAAATTTGATGCTGGACCACATAAATGTTTAGAGAGGGCTTTTTCTCTGTGAGTAGTGAGGCATATATAACTGGCAGATTTCCAGATGTAGTTGTTACCAAAGGGGTATCTCAAATGGGGATGCTTTTAGTAGTTTCTCTCAAGGCTAGTCCTTGGCCCAAGACTTGAAATATTTTTATTGTTCTTTATTGAGATGAGATGTTTGCTGGTAAATTATGCAGATGCAAAGTTAAATAATATCAGAAGTAAAAGGATTCTGGGTTAAATGGTCAGTCTGAAATTGCAAATTTTTAATAGTCAGATGTAAAATAATATGTTTATGAACCTGAAAAGTAAGTTGTGTGTATAACAGGATGAGAGTTGAATTTGAAACCAGTAAATCATAGAATTAATTCTAGTTAATGACTTCTTTAAGCTGTTGGGTTGACACCTATTCATTCAGCTGTGAGGAAAAAAATGGCTTACGAGTGTGCATAGATATTTATAAGATGAAAAGATACCAGAAGAGCTGGGACTTGGCAGCAGTCCTGATAGAGATGTGACAAGATCTCGTGTCTGTGGAATTTAATAGCCTGTAGCTTCCTAAAGACAGTTAAATTCAGTTTATGGATTTGTTTAGAAATGACATGGCCTGGATCAGAGCTGTTAGATACTACAGAGAACACTATCTTGAATGCAGTCCTGCTGTGTCTTCCTCAGCTCAGCATCAGGCTAATTAGATATGGGGCCTGGAGATGTTTTCTCCCACACATACTGGAAAGGACTTGAGGCCTTTTCCCTTTTCATGCAGTGTGATTACATCTTCTCATTCTGTGCCAAACTGTTTAACATCCCCAGACTGAAAATTTTTAATGTGGCCCAGTATTTTGAGTTAAGGGTTTTGGAGGACAAAATACACTCTTGTGCTACGCAGAGAGATGCAAGCAAGCCGCAAACAGTTTCCTTATGGGAAAGACAAGTGTCACTTGCTCCTCTTCCCTTCCTATCACTCCTTTTGAAATTAGGAAGGATTGTAATTATTTTCTTAGAGCATCCCCAACATCCCTAGAGCATCTCACCTTTCAACTGTGCAACTTGTTCTTGCCAGTGTCTGTGTGCTTCTGTTTATAATTTTGCTGACAGCAAGGCCAGAGAGAAATGGAGAAATATATGCTATTTATAAGGTCGTCCTACATACACTGGTGTTGGGGTTTTCAGCACATAAATAATTGACTTCCTCTTTTCAAATTTTGCTTATAGCGTTGAATTTAAGCAAGGGCTTGCACGGAGATGAGCAGCATCCGTGATGTCCAAGAAGTACAGTTTCTTAGGGCATCTTCAAGGAACATTGCTGTGCTTAGCCTTACTGTACTTAGTAACTATATTTTTCCTCTTAGATCATCTTCTCTTTTGAAATCTTATCTGGCTTGTCACAGTATTGCAAGTGTTCTGAACATTGTAACCATTCAATAGCAGGTGAATGGAATTTGGGCATGGGTTTTGTCGGGAAATGGGGAAACTTAAATTTTATTAAGCAGTATTCATGGAATTCCAATGGGTGCATGTTGATTACAATATGTTGTTTATCATTTATATTCTTCTGCAAGAAGTGATAAATATTGCAGAACTATTTTGAGAATATATAAATAACTGAAGATCTTTATTATTTTCTTAGTTCCCGGGTAATCTGCTTTTGTCCTGTGATTTTTACCTTATTAGGTACTGGTAGAATTCCTTAGATTGATGAATATTGCCATCCTTATCATCTTGGCTAAGATAAATTAATCTAATAAAGCAAAGAAATTGTGAATAAAGAGATTTGAATAAGCTTAATATTTCTATGATGTATTCTTATACAGATGCCATTATTTTATCTTTCCTCCATAAGCAAAGCGGGCAGATTATTGTGAAATACCACTTCCTTCTTTTATTCACTGTTACCTGTACTTTTTAATACACTTTTTTATTATTTCAGCATTTAAGTTATCAGAGCTCTCTATTTCCCTCAACAAAGTCAGTTCCTAGAACCTTTGTTTGTTTCAGTTTTTGGAACAAACAAACAAATAAGTAGAAAACTTAACAATGATGCCTGAAAGTGAGTTGGGATGTTGCTTCTTCAGTAGAGAAAACAGTAAAATGTTATGCAAGGTGGGCATCAGCTGCTTAAGCAGGGACTGGAAGAGGTAACACAATCCTCATAGGTATAATCCTATAGATGTCATTGTCTTTTTCTCTAATAGTATTAATATTCCTCTGTAGTAGCAGCAGTTTCAGTTCTGTGGGATACACTTGAAAAGCCCAACAAATTAGAGATAGTTTGAAGAAATGGTAAAGGATTGCTCTAAGGCAAGATTTTAGTCCTTAGAGAGGGTAATTCTTTTTTTTTTCCTGTTGAATAAAATACCGAAAATATTAAATGACTTTGAAGGATCTCATTAAGAAATATTATATTTGGTTGGAGAAAGGCATTGTATGTGTTGGAGAAAACAAAACCAAGATCTACTATCTGGAAGATGAATTTTAAGTTAGAAATTGAAGTGTATATATTCAGGATCAAGATAACAGTGGGGATTTTTAGAAAAAGTTCGTATCTGTTACTGCTAAGGCTACGTAATTCTTATGGTTCTCTGAGCAAAAGCTCATCTTTTACAGCACTCTGTAGATTCATGAGAAACAAACAACAAACAGGTCAAAATGTTACAGACCAGGCAGATTCAAGAAGATTTTACCCACACTTGCCAGGACTTGTGGGTGGCAAAGAACAAAATTTCTAGAAGTGGAACACTATTCTGTAAGGGTTATTGTGCATACAGAGCTGATGGTTGACCAGAACGGTGCATTTCAGGCTGTGTTGCACAGTCATCTTGAGCTGATCTGACATTATGTTGCTGTTTAAAGAGGTGCTGCTGCTGCCTGCTGTGACGTTGCCATCCATCTGTGCTGGGAGTTAACACTTATGAGTTGCGTGGCAAGATGGGGAGAGGACACTATTGCTCTTTTATGTGAAAATGAAGTTCCGAACTGGTGTAAGAGAATTGTGAAACTTCACTCATATGTTTAATATTAGCTATGAGGAGCTAGGAAGCTAATGGAGATTTAGTCCCTTTCTGTAAGATGCTGGAAGGCCTAAGAGGTAAATCAGACAAATAATTAAAAGTTCACATTTTTTAGTGCTCCACCACCCTTAATGTTCATCTTTGATTCTTCTGTTATATGAAATTGCATTAGTCCCTTGAGAATTTTGGCTCAGGCTGTGCCAAAGTTGTGGTGCATCACTGTGTACAGACATAATGCTGAAAGAAAGGTGTCCGTTCATATAGCAAATTCTCCTGGAATATAATTAGATCCTTTTCATTGGTCTGTACATAAGCTAAGTGTGGAGCCTGCTTATAAGGACTGTGAACCCATAAGGCTTTTCTAGTGGCCTTTCTCCTGAATGCAAAATTCTGCCCCAGCATGGAACTGAAGTTCTCTGATGCACACATCAAGAACACCCTGAAGTAACAGAAAACTTTCAGTTTCTGAAATGCAGGCCATTTCTGCAACTTCAAAGGGTTTTGTAGCAAGGATGATCAGTACAACAGTGGAACCTGCTTCTCATGGTTACAGGGGATATAGAGCTCTACAGGTGTTTGAGGCTGGAGTTCTTCAGGCAATGGGGACCAAGACATGGAAGAGTAGAGGTAGACCACGCAGGAGAAAATCTTCCTGTGTAGTAAAGTCATGAAGGATTTCAAAGTGCTTTAGATGTGTAAGTACATTTTCAAAACAATTCCTAGTTCATTATGTTCAGGGGGAAAAAAAATCCCAAATATTTTCTTCCTGCTCAGGGTCAAAAAAGTTGCTTCTAGTAGACTTAAGAAGGGTATTAAAGTGTTACTTCTGTTGTGGTAAATCTGTCATTTGTGCCTCTATACATTTTAGCATTGGATTCTTCCATTCTGTTTGCAGAAAAAAATTTCCTACCAGAGTTTTTAAAACTCAGTTAAAAGAAAAAGGTAGAATTTAGGCAAAATGCCCTTCTTTCCCTCCCCCCTTTTTATGTTTGGTGAAAATAAGGGAGAAAAAAGACAACAGAAGTAGAGGCTGAATGTTTTTCCATATCTCTAAGTGGTAAAACTGGAAATTAAAAATAAAAAAGGTTTGCTAAAGACACTATTTACACATTTCCTTCTTGCACTGTTTTTGGTGCCAGTTATAGTAAGGAATAAAAAAGAGAACAATTTTAGTTTTCAATTGGTCAGCTCAAAGACAGTATATGAAATAATACTAGAACTGTATTAAAGTTCTTAAACGAATGTTTTGCTGCAATTTCAGTGTATTTTGCTAGAGAGAAAAATTGTTCTATTATAGTTTGGTTTTATGTAGATAATGGATGAAATTCATTTTGCAGAGACTTCATAATTTTGTTTTGGTATATGAAATACCACTTTGTATATGCCTTTTGGCATTTTTCATGCAAATTACCATTTTATCAAATGTGTTTTTTGTAGTATGAGTTCTGATTTTCAAAAGATTAACATTCAGAATAAATGGATGCATATGTATTGAATTTGTGCAATTAAAATGCTCTCCAAGAAGAGAGAGGAGGTGGTTTAAGAGTGTGCTAAGATGCTTATGTGCTGATAACTGTTGCAGTGATAGATGCTTGTGTTAACCCTCTGTTACCAATTTAATTGCTTATAGGGATATAAATTCTCCCTTAGAAAGCGATGAAGTTTTTCTAGAATCAGTGGCAGACATTGAGATATCCATTGCATTTTGGCCATAATGTAAAACATTCTCTCATAAAGATAAATAAAAATCAGTTAAATTGCCCATGTTAGTGGCTGGGGTTATAAATTTCTTGTGAGCCAGAATCAGAAGTGGGCATCAGGCTTTTATTTTCTGCAAGTCAGAGGATGCCTCTAAAGTCCCAGCTGGTTGTTGCTCTGACTGTTTCATGCATAACTGTTGCAAAATGCAAGTCGTTATTTTGTGAATCATGTATATACCTGCTAGTACTTTAAATAAGTATAATATGACTCTTCTGTTTTTTAGAGAGGCTTAAACCACGTCTGTTTCTATGCATGGAACAATCTCTGGATTATTCAAAATTATAGATACAATTTCTAGTAAATACCAATTATAGACATGTATTTTTTTCCTTCAAATTGTAGATAATTTCCTTCAAATGGCAGATAATTTGCATTTATCATTTCATATTGCATACGATTTTGATCATAGTGTTAGGCACTGGTCCTATGAGGAAATTCATATGGGTGCACAACTTTGCCAGTACTGTGAAGTCTTTAATGGTTTGCATAAAGCAAATCTTTACCTGCTTGGAGGAGGAGTCATTGAAGAACTGTACTAAAAAGTACATTAAAAAATCTGGATGGTATGAAAAGAGGTCTTGCATAACTCCTAAAAGAAATTCATAGTTTGCCACCTTCTAAAGATAAAGTGGTTGCATGCTTCAAGTTACTCTACAGATGCTTGGACTGTATTCTGTTCCTGCATAGTTGTTGATATGATTACAGTTAAGTAGAAATAGCCATAATTAAAGGTAATTTGAACCCTGCTGATGCATGCACTTCTATAAAGCATAAAAATATAACTTACACTGTGCTCTACTGACAGTGGTGGAAATCCCTAAGGATGTGAAAAGTTGTTACACAGAATTCTGAGCAGAATGAGATCCATAAGTTGTTACCTCTTTATGAAATATTTTTTTTTCAAAGAAAATATTGGAAAGTGAATGGGAATAGGTTGAGATTGCTGGAAAATATGAGGATCATGCCACAAGAAGTAAATTTTTCTTGTTCTCCCCCCAAGGAAATCTCTATAGTAATTGAAATGGACAGAATGAATACAAATTCCTCAGCCCTAGTATTCCATCTAGCACTGCCATGGCCCCTGTCACTGACAGGTCAAAATTTATCGAATGATAACAAAGTAAATGTAAATTAAAGGGCTTCATTTTTAGATGTAATTACAGAAAAATGCATTTGTGTATTTATGATGTATACTGTGATGGAGGAATTATGATATGAAATTTTATATATATTCATAGGTGAAAAGTTAAGAATACATATCACAGTGGCCTCCTGGATGAGAATTCATGATTTTAGGGTTGATTTCTTTTAGCTATAAGTCTCAATATTCTATGTTCATATTTAATTTTGGATAATTAGAACTATTTTTTTTTTGTGGGGGTTTGCCTAGTCTCCCTGAGAAATGTGGTCCAGGCATAGCCCTGCTGGTTTGTTGTGTAGCTTGTAGATGGGATATGGAAAATGCTGGGGTAAATCCAGAGGTGTAGGAATGGTGTGGAGGTCCTTGTAGAACTAATGTTGCAGCTGACAGGGATTGGACATTTGAAGAAGAAAAGTCAGTGAGAAATCAGACCTTATTGTTGCTGGGACTGGTGAAAAAATCAGTTAACTCCTAAGTTACTGATACAAACTTTCAGTCCTTACTCCAGTTTAATACAACTTTTCTGGGAACCTGAGGATTTTGGTACTATGTTTTCTTTACTTTTAAGGAGTTCTAGTATTTTCCCCTCCAGTTAGGTATATTGACAGGGGACTGAGAAAATGCAGTAGTATTTCCATTGCTGGCTGAAGTTTCAGTAGTCAGTAGAACATCCCCTATATAAGTATTTCTTTCGTTTTATTTATGAAAGTTCACAATGTCCATTTATCGTGCCTGTTACCTAAGCCTAGGTTTAAGGCAGTCTCTTTTCTATTGCTGTTGTAGAGGTTTCCAAAATTTCTGTGTTTAACAGTACCATGAAGGAGAAGCAGTTAATTTAAGGTGCATTTAAAAGAACCCAAACATAAAAAAGAGGTAAGTATTTTTGCTAATTTTAAAAATTATTTATTTGCTTTTTCAGTAGTGTTAGTGTTAATCACTTTCTTCTAATCTTTTGAACTACAAAGGAAAAGGAACACATCTTCTACAGTATTTAGTGACTTCATTGACCTTTCTGTTGAGTTTGGCAGTCTGTGGTCATTTACTCAGTGTCATTTGACATCAGTTGGCATTTCTATAGAAAATTACATTACCAGTGGCTCTCTTCCCTTAGAGAGATGCCTAGAGGGGAATGTAGGCCTGCATTATAACTTAAGAAATTACAGTGATCGATATGGAGTTCTAGTATCAGTGTGCAGAAGTGTTATATATATATGTGTGTGTATGTGTATATTTGAGAAAGCTTGGAACAGGTCTTTTTATTAAGGGGGAGGCCTAGGCTGCTTTTTGGGCAATGAGTGTTACGTGTAGAATATTAATAAAACTGCACCTCCTATTTGGGTGTTCCAAAACTGCTGATATGGTAGTTTCTGAAATTAAACAATGCTTTTACGTGCTGCAGTTTACAGATCTTCATTTTGAATTTAACTTTTGTGACATTTCTCTGTTTGACTTGGGAGATGTTTTTTTATATATACTTCATGGGGGAAAAATGCAGTGTTATATGGAATTATGAAAGAAGGAATTGGTTTCATATGCCACTGCTTGTATGGAAAAATGTTTCAAGAAATGGAACCTAGTCAGCAGAGACATGAGATTTATTCTGACGTTAGTACATTTAGAGTATCTTCTCTTTGCCTTATTTTTTCAAGGACGCCAGTAAAATGCTGAGAAAGCAGAGAGCTCACAGTCATTTTGTTCCATGTTTTTTCCTTTCCATAGGCTTTATTAAAGTTTAGAAATGTAAAAGGAGAGTAAGTGGGGGAAAATTTGTATCAAATCCAAAAAAACAGGGCAATAAATTAAACAAAGATCCCAAACTAGTTAGTAATGGAAGGCTTACAGATGGACTTTGTGCTCTGAGATGTTTGGAATATGGCAATAACTGAATTTCATATACTGTTGGCCCAAAAGAATACACTGGGAAAGAGGAAGTGCAGTCCCATATTTGAGGATTTAGATATGTTTACTGGTCTTCCATGGACTTTCCTGTCACCTCAGACAACTTCTAACTTTCCTAGATGAAGGAAAAAAACTCATCTGATACAGAAGCTCCCGTTTACATCTAAGAAGAGTTGGCATCCTATGACGAGGAATGCTATACTAATGTAAATGAATTACTACACTTCCATGTTTATTCTTAGCAGAACCAAAATTGTGCAATATAGTTACAAGGTACAGAAGATAAACAGTGGTGGAGTTCAGGATTTGATAAAGGCTGACATCGACTTGTATTTAGAATATAAGCTATTCAGAGGGGAGGGCATTTTGGCAGCTCTTAGGACCTAGCACAGTGGAGTCCTGATTGCCGATCAGGACCACTCAGCAATGCCTCAGTACAATCAGAAAGCATAGTTTGCAATTCAGCCAGATAGTATGATATCAATTAAGAAGGATATAAACATAATTAGAGAAATGGGAGTGCCAAAGTATGAAAATTAACCATATCCAGAGAGACTGTGGTGATCTGGTGACATTGAAGCATTCTTGATTCATAGCTTTCAGACTTGATTTTGTTTTTTTTAATGGATAGAAAGAAAAAGGAGGGTAGTTAGTGAAAGATTCAGAGAGAAAGCAGAGCAAGAGAGCTTGAAGAAGACAAAAGCTGTTGGGTTAGAATTAGTTTAATGTGACTCTGGTCTGCACTTGTGCATTGTAATAGGATGTACCTAATAAGCAGTAAATGTGACCAGAAGTAAGGTCTTAATTTTCCTTGTTTAAACTGAGAACAAGCATGTTGATAACAAAAGAAAGTACCTCCTGGGGTTCTTTTTGTGTAAGAGTACAGCATGATAAATGAAATATCCCAAAATCACAGCATCAATCTTGTTATATTTTAATATACCCAGTGATGACTGGGTTTACTTTTATCCTTTCCAAGATTTCATGTGATTTACTAAAAGACCTTGAATGAAGCCACATTACTTGCCAAGATTTTATTTTCATTGGAAATAGTGATGGTCAGCCAAAACAACATGTATTACTGTTGGATATGTTGGTTTGGATAGGAATAGACTATAGCCATCATGTCTGTAACTCAGTGAGAATTTAAGACAAATACTAATTCTGTTTATTTGTTTGTTACTTGTTTTATTGGATGTAAAATAATAAAATTTGTTAAGTAGTATATTTATTCAAAGGAATGGTAAACAAATTCTCTACTAAAATCAATGCACGTGAAAGCAGTTTAGCTCTCCAGTTACAGTGGCTGCACACCTTTTACATATCAAAAATGATTGGTAGTTTGTAATTTCTCATCTTCAGTCTTGTTTTGTTACAGTTACTTGTTTCCATTGCTGGTAACACTCCCTTCTTTCATTGCATAGAGTTTCTCCACCAAGTACAGTAGGTTTTCAGCAGTGCTTCAGGGAGTTCAAGGGTGAACTCTGAGGCACAGGTTTTGCTATCGAACCTGATGGAGCTGTCAGTTGCATTGTTTGTCCAGTACTTTCTATTCTAAATTATTACTGTTTTCTAACTGATGCTTGGAACTGAAAACTTCCATGTCCATTGTCATTGTGAAGGAGCTCTTCCAAAGGCTAAAGAAAATATAAAATACTTTGCTTTTGATTTAAAAATGTATCTTTTTTTTTCTTTTAATAACTTTTTTTTTCTTCTGCTGTATTTAATATTTTTGTCAAAAAAAAAGAAAAAAGAGTCAGGAAAGGAGGAGGATTTATGTGATGGATGAGTGTTTGTCTGTTGATCTCTGTCTAGTTTGCTTTAGGAATATAACAGAGCTAGAATTTGCATTCTAACAGCTGCTCAGGATTGTCTCCACATTTGCTGCTGGATGTTGCATATTGGACTAAGCTGAAATATCTGAAGTGGGAATAGGGAATTTCTCCCTTCTGTGCCTCAACAGTCTGCTGGATGCAGGTGATTCCTGTCTAAAGGAGACAGAGAACAAACTTGTGAGAAGATGTAAAGAGAGGATTGAAGAAGACTGAAAAGGAAGAGCATTGAAATTGGGACTAGCTGTTGTTCAGTGGAAATGGAGGAAAGTAGGACAGTCTGGAGAAGGAAATTCGGACTATCAGTTTGGAGAGGACTGTTAGCATTTGGGGGGAGGTAGAGCAGAAATCTTAACTTTGACAGGGAGCTATTTTGAGCCTGGCAGGACTGGCAGACTGAGATGTGTGGCAAAGGACATGACAGTCTGTTCTTAGCTTGTCAGCTCAGGTGGCAGGGATGTGTGTGATGGGTTTAAATGCTGCAACCTGGGTAGAGACCATGTGTCACTGCACTGCTAACTAATGGAATTCCTGCTTTTTTTGATTTTGGGCAAATAAACTAGAAATCTACATACAAAATACTATAGAAAGCATTATCATGAATGCATTGTCACTCATAAGGTCAGGTAGGAAATGCCAAATTTCAGTTTGTCTTGGCAACCTCAGTAAAGACCATACATATGGCGATATAATCCTACATTACATAAATCAATATTTTTGTGTATAATACTTTTAATAATTTTTATAACCTAACTATGTATTATTTTCATTGTCAAACACGTATCTTTCTACCTCATTATTATGTATCCAAGACTGACCTTCAATTGTAAATATGAAACACAAAGTTCAGTCTAGCATCTAATATGTCTTGGCTCATCTTGGCACATCAGACATCTGCTGTAAATGTCCTGATCTTGGCCTGTAATTGTTCCTGTGACTCCTTACCTGGAAGACTGTTTTTTCTTAATTCTTATTACTGATTTTGGGTCCTTTCATACGACCTAGATTTTTAAAGTTCTTCACAATGTGTAAATTTTCTGGGGAAGCATGTTTTCTGTTCATGCTGGTTTTGCGAAGGCTGCTTTTTTTTTGTGCTGAAAGTAGAGTTGTCATCTGAGGAGTGGCAATGTAAAACTGGCATCTTGAAACTGAGCACATCTGCTTTTGTGTTCTCACAATCACCCTTTAATTTGAAAATGAATGTTCACTAATTCATATCTTTCTTGGGGGGTGTTGACTCTGGGGTTTTTTTTTGAGGTAGGAAAGTATGAACTCAGTTGAGGTCTGCAGAGGATGTAGTCTGCTCTGTTCATGGTCATGCATTCTTTGTAGGAGTAATAGTCTTACTGTATGGCAGCATCTGCTTGTTAGGGCCAGTCTGAAAAAGATCACTGACCAGGAAACGGGAAATAAACCACCCTGTCTGACTTTGCACTGGAGCATATTTGGTATTTAAAGAAATTTTAAAGGTTGTAGAGTTTAAACTCTCATGTGCACAAAGGGAGTGTGCTCCAGCTCCAGCAAGGGGATTTTTGTACATGTGGCACCTGTGAAAGAAGGATAGCAGTAGGAGAGGAATGGGGGTTATGCAGGAACAGATGAGAAGTTAGCCTTTGGGAGCACTGGAAAACTAGTTTGCAGTTTTCACTGTGGTTCTCTTCATTTTAGCAGTTTTCTGAGAGCTGGCCTTTCTTTTCCTTCACCCTCTTCAGCTTCTCATCTTAGAAACCCTTCACTAGTGCAGACAGCATGATTATATTACTATTGTGATGTGTTAGACCAACTCTGATTTTCACAGTGTGATGGGATATGCAGTTTATTTTCTTTGTAGGTGGTCTCACCAAGATTACCACTGGTGTATGGAGCTACAGTAACATCTGGGAATGGGCTAGTATGGCATAGGCCCTGAGTTACATTCAGTCTAAATGGCCCTGGGGAAGTGGAGCATGAAGTTGGTGATCTTGAAGTTCATTCAGTTTGTCCAGGAGGAACTTAGTGATATTTAGGGCATCTGGAGATTAGAGGCAGGATGAGAGGGCAGAGGCAGAGGAAGTGAAACAGTCAGTCTTGACATCTTGAATTGTTTTCCTACCACGTTCTGTGCTTAGTAGAAGCACAAAGCTTAGTATGTGGCAGCAGTCTTCAGTAAATAAGATCTGGTTATAGGATTTAAATAAAAAAACATTTTTAACTGCACCATACAAAACTCATGTTATTGAAAGTATCAAACAGTGCCGTATTTTCATAAATGTTTTCAGCTTTAGATTTTGGAAGAGGAATGGATGTTCTGTGCTGCCAGCTTTTTATTCTGTTTGTTTCTTCTGTAAATCTAAAACGATAGTGAGGACTTTGTGCAGCCAAGCACCTCTGGTGAATGGATGTTGGAAAAAAGAACGAGAAGCCACAGTGGTATGGAGGAAGTCATGTGGCTTCAGCTATCTGTAGGAAAAATAAACATCCTTTTTACCATTTGCCACAGAAATGTTTTTGTATCTGGAAAAAATATGGATCTAAGGCAGATAGAATACTGAAAGGAATTAACATCTATACACAAAAGGCATTGCCTCATGTAAATACAGCATTTAACAAACTGTTTCACCTGAGAGGAAAAATCTGTCATTACAGATGAATTTGGGAATTAAAAAAGTCCATGCAAAGGAATATAACAATGTAGTTGAAAATTAAATATAAGTTAAATTTCTTGCAATTCTGTTTACAATCTAAAAACTTATTGACAATAATGAATGGAAGGTAAAAGGAAAAAGAATACATGAACTTACTGAAACAGAATTGTAAACAGTGTATGGCTGAGCCGAGGACTGTCCCTGGTGATGAAATATTTTCTTTTCTAGATTTTTGTATCTGTGCATTCTTTCTTTTCTATTTTTTTCCTTTTTATGCAATATGCATTTTTGCGCTCCTCAACCATCCTTGTCTTAAGCTGTCTTTATTTTATATTTTTCCAAATGACTGTGAAGAGTAGAGGTGCAAAGAGACATTTTCAAAATCACAAGCTGGGGCATGGCAAGCATGTTATTTAAGCTTACCACATGAAAGATTTGCTCAGAAGACAAAGATGTGGTTTAAAAATGTGTATTGTTGTAGCTGTTGCCAGTTTCTGCTCCAGCAAGGACATGAGTATGTCTCTCCACATGGGGAATTTTTTCCAATAACATAGCATTATGAATGAATTTTTGATGAAAGACCGAGCAGGAGTCATTAATGTTCACTCAGAACAAAAGAAGAGCTTTACTAATGTCAACTCTCACTCCATTTTTCTCTTATTCCAAACACTGTCCATCATTCTGAACACTCATTCCACCGGACTGCCCAGGGTAAATACAGAACAAATTCCTCATGCTGATATGTTTCGAACAAATGCTTCTTAGTTATTTAAAAAGACAAAGCTTTTATTTATTTATTTATTCAAGTAAAGATTAGGACACCTAGGTGTCCTGAAAAGGAGTGATGGGAAACTGAGAAATCATATGGAAAAACATGGGGCTGTCGAGTCAAAATGAGGATATAGACTCTGGTTCTTCAAACAGGTGATGCAGAAAAAGAGATTTTTGCATCTTTATGAATCTTAAATTTGGCAGACAATATTTTGCATAATTTGACTCAAACCCTATGTATTCTCTTTCATAATGAGCAAAGATGTGAAAAACCTTTTGTCTTTTTCTGTGCAGATTTGAATCAAGGCAAAAAATGCATATTTCAGTATGTAACAGGTAATAGAGGAACACTGTTCCATTCCAAATTATTTTTTCCCATGGATGGAGAATATATGAATAGATTTTTTCCATCCCAATGAGTACATTTACTGTTTTTGGCAGGGTATAATCTGCAATTCAGAGTGCAATAAACTAAACCATACTGTGGATAATGCAACCAGTAAAAGAAGGAAACCCGGGTTTTAGTTGTAAACTGAGATTTACTTAATGATCTCTATTTATACCTAACTGATTTTAAAGTTTAGCTAACTTTAGCCTTTTTTCCAAGCTCTCTCCAGCTCAAAAAAATCCCCAAACACCCAAAGAAAATAAACCCATTTTTTGACTGTGGAATACCTATACTGATTACATTGTTAATCAGTACGTATCAGCTGCTGCATTTCTCTTTATAACTGACCGGAAAAGATCCTATCTTAATGGGTTCTGAAAATAAGAATTATGTTGATAGGGATTTCAGCAGTTTTTTGCCTAATTGTCTTAGATAAAATAACTCATATTAAGCAGGTTGCTGAAGTCTTGTGTTCTTCAGGTTACTGTGATCTGAGTGTGAGTTGTTTCAAGTCACATATGAAATTAACCTGTAATAATGAGAATTGTTTTTCATAGGTAAGATTATTCTGTAATGTATTACTGAAAGCAGTTATCTTAACTCAGGCTAGCCTGTAAAAGAGGTCAGGTAGTGTTAAACTGAGTACTGAATTGGGCTAAACTTTAACATTAACACAATCCTTACATTGTACGAGTAAATATATTCATGCTTTTGACCAAAATACAGATATTGAAAGACAGAAAACAACTAAACTGTTGTTTCTGCAAACATAGTAATGCATATGCACAGTCAGTTACACTGATTTACAGTGCTTGGGAATAGTTCTACAGTGAGTGCTGAGCGCCTGTACTATTTTCTGCAATTTATGAATTCTGCCACTCTCATACATGAGAATTGCATATGGCAAGGAATTTTGCATAGAATTGGTTTTCAACATAATTCTTATTTGGCAGAACTGCACCTTCAGGGGTTACTTGTGTGCTCCTTATTGATGGAAAGATAATAGCTATCTACATGAGATGAAAACTGTTGGATTTTTTTTCTTAAATTGTACATCATGTTTATTTTTAGAGACTCCATTCTTTTGTGGCTGGGATACAAGGGATGAGTAGTGGATTAAAGCACATCATTAATTTGAGTCTCCAGAAGAATGAATGTCGTTTTTAAGACCAGCTGGTACCCCAGCACCACGCAACCATTCACTCACCTCTTCCCCCGCTGCCCCGGATAGGATGGGGAAGAGAATCAAAAGAATGTAATCCCCATGGATTGGGATAAGAACAGTCCAATAAATAAATTATAATATAAAACTACTATGACTACTAATAATGATAAGGGAAACAATAGTGGGAGAGAATATAAAGCTAAAAATGGAAAGGAAAATAACCAATAAACACAAGTGATGCACAATACAGTTGCTCACCACCCGCCAACTGATACCCAACCTGACCTGAGCAGTGATCCATCCTTTCTGGGTGGCTTCCCCCAGTTTCTACACTGGGCATGATGTGCTGTGGTATGGAATACCCCTTTGGCTAGTTTGGGTCAGGTGTTCTGTCTGTGCTTCCTCCCGGCTTCTTGTGCCTCTTCTCACTGGCAGAGCATGAGACTGAAAGGCCCTTGATCGGGGTGCTACTTAGCAATAACTATAAAATGGTGTGTTACCAGCATTATTCTCTGTCTAAAGCTTAAGCACAGCTGTGCACCAGCTACTAGGAAGGAGAAAAATAACTGCTACAGCTGAACTCAGGAAAAAGAATTAGAATTTGTGGTGGACAAAAAAATCTATGAGGAATGTTCATATTCTTGCTTTGTCTGGAAGTCATTTTACACTAGATGAACCAAATCACAGAAATTTTGTGCCTTTTAAATGAAAGCAAAGCAGCAAAGACTGATAGACTTGAGAAGGAAGTGGAGGAAAAACAAATTTTATCTAACAAAACTTGATTTTGATTAAATGAGACAAACTGTGAATTCATCTAGATTTCTACATACGAACAAAATTCACATATCTGCTTGCATAATTTGTATCTGTATTTGTCAATTAAGTTATAACTGGGATAAAGATGACATTTTTGCAGTTGAAATGCAGATACAAGCAGCCTTCAAAGAAAAAAACTAATTGAAGTTTATGAAGTTAAATCTTAATATTTTGTGTGGCTCAAGATGACACAGAGAACATATCATTCATGTTCATTAAACCTGAGTGCAGGCTTAAAATACTTAGTCATTTTCTCTGCCTTACTTACCATTTTTTTGTCTTATGTTTTTTGTATTTAAGAATTTTAAAAAGTTTTTTATGAGATTGAGGATTTCTGTTCTTGAAGTGACCCCATGCTTTTTAAAAGTTGAGTCTTAGAAATTGGAGTGCTGCTTGGTCTTGGAAGAATGGAAATTATTTATTTTCCATTTTAAGATTGTTAGCAGTTTCACATAGGGCAGTTTGTGTTGTTTTTGAAAGTGACTAACAACTATATAAAACTTCCATTGGACAAATGACTGCTTTTATTTTTTTATCTAGCAAAGCTCACGAGCACTTAGTCATAAATAGACTTTAAATGCTGCTGGTCTGATAAATGATACCTCCATCTGCCTTTATGTAATTATGAAGATATTTAAATACTATTCAGAAAAGCCACTGGAGCTGGTCCACTGGTCCAGCATTATAAAATTTTTGATGTTAAAAGGATTCCATCTGCAGTTATGTTGTAAAGTCTGCTAATCTCTCTTCTTAAATTAAGAAGCTGAGGATTGTGGCATCCACAGAAGATTTGGATGCTGAGGTAAGTTGTGCACAGAATATAATTTTCAAAATGTTGCCTTACGATGGGTATGAGAAGAGAGCAGAGCTTGCAGATCTGTTATAGCATCGTGCAGGTATTCAGAAACCTCCCTCCAAATGGTTCCTCATCTGCCCATTGCTTATAACCCATTAGAGCCCCCATCCCTAGTCTTTGGGTTGAATTTGGAGCCTGCCTGGCAGTTTGCAGCTGCAGTGTATGTGTCGCAAATAAGCTGACTTAGAAACTCAGCAGGGTTTTTACAGAGAGGAAGGATTGTGATTATTTTTCTAGTTAGCTAGGTGTGATGGCATTCCTCTAGGAAGTGATCAACGTTGCTTCCAGCCCAGTAGGTATCTGAGCCTACAGTTGAGTGGCCTAATCCAGGCTGTGATGGGGGTCTTGACAGGCATTTCGTTGACGTTTTACCCTGGCATGGGCAATAACAGAGGGGCCGTGGGCCAGGGGAGGGTTGCGGGACTCTCTGTCTGAGTCCTGTGGTTATCACACAGCAGGGACAGGATGAATTCTGGCTGCTGCTCCAGAGGTTAGTTGTATGTTTAAGGATGATGAAACAATAAGATTAAACTCATTATTAGCCTTGCAGCCAACATGAGTTTAACTTGACTTGTGATCCAATATTAATTTTTTTACCTCAGTTTGGCTTTTAGCTATAGGAAGTTTTAACATCTTTAAAACCCCCTGTGGGTAGCATTAGTCAAGTACTGTGCTATACTGGATGTTAATATCCTAGGATTTAAATATAAGCTTGGGGAAGCTGAGTCTGACATATTTTGAATGTTTACGCAGAGCATATTATAGCGGCATCTTCATCTTGCAAAGAGATGGTTTAAAATTGTTAAAAGGAAGTGAAATGTGTAGTTACTTCTGGGGCTGTAGAATAAGCATCCATGTATGTAAGATTAGTAACTTCCCGCCCCCAGGGTTTGCAGTTTTGTATTACAGATTATTGTTATTGCGTACACTTTCCTGATGAGATTGAGAAATTCCTTTAGCTGTAGTGTAAAGCTGCCAAAACGCATTTGCCACAGACCTGAAGGCAAATACAGTTCTTACAGAGGCAGCCTTGGGCTTTGGAGGTTTTTTTTTTTCATTTTTTGCTGAAAGGCAGGCTTAAACTTGCCATGAGATCATCAAAGAGATAAAAAAACTAAAAGCTCTTCAAAGCTGGGCCTTAGGCCCTAACATAAATTAATTCTCTGGTGATGGTTTATGTATGTAAAAAAAAGAATAATATTTACAAAAATGCCATTTAAATAGGACCTTACCTAACTTAGCTTGAAATTAACTTTTTAATTTCACCTATTCTTTTGAATTCAACATAAAACCATCTTAATATAACTTTAATTTAGACTTCAGAAGACAAGGAAGGAACATGCTATTTTCTCTCTGTAAGTCAGGTTTCAGAGAGGTTATCTTGCTTTTTTCATGCTGAATAGTTACTACCAGTAATTCTAAATAGACACTGAAATTAATTTGCATTACAAGTAACTGCACTGTTATTCTAATTCTGTGCTGCACATTAACCCAGTCACTTACTAATTATAGTTTAGCATAAAGTCCTAAATGAAAGATTGCTCTGTGTTCTGATCTCCTCCCACTTTGTCCTTTCTTATTTTTTAAGCTATATTAACAGTAAGATTTATTTAACAGATAGCAAAATGTTCTGGAAAAGAAAAACATCTTCAGTGCTGTAAGGAGGGTATTATAAGTTAAGAGTTAGTTAATGCTGCAAATGACTTAACAGAAATATCACTGAAAAAGAGCCAGGAAAAATCCTGCTGAGAATGAAAATCCTGCTCTCTGATATCAGCATTAAAACTGCAGGGCTGGGAGTTGAGAAATCTTGATTCATCAGAGATTTCCTTTCTTACTGTGGAGAGGCTGCTTTACTTCATGGCCTCTTGTTCTCCACCTTGTAAAACAGAATTATAGGATGATCATATATCTTCAGGTATATAGCAAGGAGCAATGCTGTAGTTAGTTATCCTGGTTTGAATTCTCTTTACAAAATTCCAGATGTTCAAAGGAGACTTAAGACAACTTTTTCCCCAAATCAAGCCTTCTGCACCTCCCAGACCTTTAGCTCTATATTTAGAAAATTCTTTAAAATCTCATCTGCAAGAGCCTCTATGAGTATAAAGTAGTTATTGTTCTTTAATATTATTAAGAACAGCAAACCATTATACCCAAAGACGGTGTTTCTGGTTAATTTGTAGTGTACAAAACATTGTTATATTATTTCTTTTACCTTCCTCCTCCCAAAAAGTTCTTGCTGCATTATTTCATGTGGTGCAGGCATTAGCCTTCCTTGATTTGAAGAACTGTAATTCAGTGTGCTTTTAATGTGGTAATTTAGATGTACTGTATTATATGACAAGCACTGTAAGGCTAATATTTTATTATTAACCTATAGGAACTATTTTTTCCTAAACTGTGAGAATTGACATTTGAATAAGTATTATGGTACTTTATAGACTTGAGAAGAATGCTCTTCTAGAACTACTGGTATCAAAATAACTGCAAGTTTAAATTCCACTGATAATCATTGTAATTGCCTGTTTTCAAAGGTTACCAGGTGCCAGGAATGACTCTGAAGTAGCTAGAGCAACAAATGCCAGTTTTGTGTCCACTATTGTTTTAAAATGAACAGTTCAGGCTAGAAGTGAGATGATGCTCTAATGTGAGAGCAAATTATATAACTGATGAAGCAGAAATGCTGTATGTATTTTTCCTTATTTGTTTGTGAATAATGGAGAAAAATTAAGACAATTTAAAAATAAGACATTCTTCTGTTATAATCTGCACTGGTTCTTTGTGAAATGCTAGGTCAGGATTTACTTGATCCATGCAGAAGAGTTTTCCATGGGAATAAAAATTTTTTAAGTTGTAATTCTGCAGCTAAACTGTGGACCATTACTAAAATAAAAAGTAAAGCTTTATGTAACTTGATACAAAAGACTGAAAAAATCAGATCATTAATCCTTTTAATCTGTTTCAGATATTCAGTTGCATCCTTTAAAAATATTATGTGTGTTTCTTTGAATATAAAAAGGTTACTAAATGCAAATCGACATTTCTAAATTAGGATCTTGCCACTTCATCAATGATATAAGCAGAAATGTATTTTTCAGTGGATGATGGAAGAAGATGTTTTTATCATCTTGTCGCTGTTGTCATGGAAACTTGTGTATATCATTGTTAAACAGAGTGTACATAAGGATCTAACATCCCTGTGACGACTTATTGCTAGCTATTGTATTTTTAGTGTATTTTCTTCAACAGTGTAGTCAATGCTTAAGGACTTGTAAGTTGGTTTCCTGAATTACAACCACGAACTCAATTACAGGATTAGGCTGTCCAGAGAGCCCTTAGTATAGGGTTCTTTGTTACAAGGTTCTTTTCAATACAGGGTTATTAACAGTCGCATTTCCAAATCCATTGTAGCCTATTATGAGCACTTCAAAAATAATATTTACTCTATTCAAGTAGACACAGCAGCTTTTAGGAAAAGAATGAGCTATCTATCAGTCATTATAAACTCTCTGTCTTGAAAATTATAGACATTTTCTGAATGTGCATTTTATATATAAGTATATAGTTTATATTAATTTATAAAGTTAATGTGTTTTTATATTAAGCCACATATTTAATATATTTTTATTTTTGTAATATATATATAAAGTATATTTGAATGCACTAGTACTTAACACTAGTGTATTCAAATAAATTTGATACACTCTAGTATATCAAAAAATTTGATGCAAATTTTTGTATCAAGAAATTTGATACACGCTAGTGTATCAAATACACTGTATTAATAATACGGCTCTTGTGTATTGCTGTGTTAACCTGTCATACACGGTAGGCTGAGAAGCTTGACTGTGGCAAGCGAGATTTAAACCTGGACACAAAGTATGTCTAACTTGTTTTCTTGTTTAAATCTAATGATGGGCTGTTTTTTTTTTTCTCAAATGAGAACTGTTTAAGAATCAGTAATTTTTAGTGCAAGAGTATTAGATGTTTTACATAACTATGGGTTTATTTTTGTCTTTTTGTGTCTGGGGATAGTTAAAAATATGCCTTCTCTATAAATTATTTATGATTTCAATAGCAGTTATCTATCTTGACAATCAGTTATTTGTCTTGATAAAAAAATGAGGTTACTTGGATAAATTTTTTGTCACTGAACAAGTGACTTCTGTTACTTCAAATTTGCTAATTAAATTTCTCCTTTTTTTATGCCTGGTCTGTTTGGTTTCATCTTTTGGGGTGTTTTCTGAAGATTATTCTAAAATTTGAAAGCTATTATTTTAAGTAATTGTCAACTGAAGAACTTAGTTTTTGATTTAACGTTACCTTTCTGTAGCAATTTGAAGCAAATTTTAGTTACTTGAGACTCGGTAGCAACATGAAATGGTCCAGAATAGTGAAGTTGTAAAAGTTTTTTTAAAGATGTGTGTTAGTTATGGTATTGTTCCCTCCAGAGAGAGTATGACTGAAGTTCAGTATCAGGTCTATCAAAGCACAAGAAGTGCAGAAATATGAAGAGAAAAAAATCAATTAAACACAAGTAAAATAAACCACTGTGTTTTTAGTTTCTAGAAGAATGCATTTGTTAAATAACTGAAGTTATATACTGGTGGATGTAATTACAACTGAAATCAAATTTATAGGAAAAGTCCAATTTTCCTGCTCCAGGAGGTTGTCAGTTCAGGCACCTGAATTCGAATTAATGCCACAAGAAAAATTCCTGGCAAGTAAACATGTGCAGTCTAATGTCTTATGGCTAAGAAAATGTGCACACAAGTCTGCATATAAAACAAATATATCTATTATTTCAGATTATAGTGATCTGTATATGAATATATGGCCACTGAAAAGAGAGAGTATCTAGTCTTTTAGGATTTATAGAGGAAAACTGAAAGTTGTTTATTACTGGCTTCATACCTTTCACCTACAATCATTGATAATTTTAGGTGTGATTTATAGCAGGATAAAACTTCCAAATTCTTATTATACAGTCCTGGCTCTTTCTTCCATAGGATTTAGTTTTGGATAAAATTAAAATTTTGTGAATGGAAAACTTTGATTTATTATCTAAAATTTTCTGCATTTGAGAACTTTTAAGACAAAAGCTGTAATGTCCCTCACAAATTCTTTTTCTGACTAATGCAATTTTGCTTTTATGAATAACTTACACAGTAACCCATTCATCTATTAATTTAATTTTCTAGCCATCTTCTGTAGAATAGCCTTATGAAATCTAAGCCACAAGTTGCAGGGCAGAGGGATAGCTTGAATGTGTACTGCTCTTCACCAGCTACAGAGGACTAGCAGGTCTCTTGACTACTAATGTACAAGTCTGGCATGAGGGCTCCAGTTTTGTAAGCGCTGAGTATCTTGATTATGCATTGTTGTAATGGCTTAGTAAGAGGTGGGGAATGATGGAGAGCCTCAGCTGCTATGCACCAGGGCTGTTAGCTCTAGTTGAACAGTTGAGTAAAGAGAAAGGAGCTTTATTAAACTTGGGATGATAGGGAAATGCCACAGTAGAGTGGACAAAACAGTTGCAATGCAGCATACATGGCATCTCAGCTGCTGGTTCGTCAACTTACGAAGAGAACTTTAGGAACAATAGAGTTTTTTAGGTTCCTGGCAATACTGGGGTGTGTATGGAAACACCAAATGCCTCCGTGGCTGAGAATTTAATTCCTTGTCAAAAGAAAAAAAGTTGGAAAAAAAAATAAATTGGTGAAACTGTATAATCCCATTATGCCATTTAAGGAATACCATCTGTGAGGATTAGAAGCTACTGTGCAAATATAATAGGCAAATATGAATATTGTCAGAAAAATGAATATAAGGGTTTTTGTTTGTTTGTTTGTTTATTCTCCTGAATGCATTAATATGTGAAAAAGCTTTAGACTGCTTTACTTTAATGTATTGTTGCTGACCACAGCTTATGTTGCATCCATGTGGCACACTCTTGTGCTCTGATAAATACTCCCACTTCTGAATGGGTTAATTTCTTAGGATAATTAGATATGTGGATTTTATTAATTTAGACAGTGTCATGGTGGCATAGCTACGCCGCTTCTGGTAACTAGGTTGGATTGGGTATTATTACATGAAACTAGTTGTCCTATACAGACATCTTAAATGCTCTGTCATCAAGATCTAGTTAGACTAGACAAAGCCTCTATGTGTTTGCAAAAAAGTGTCTATGGTTTTTTTAGGCATTGAAAGTTCATTTTCTGGGATTTAGAAATCCTATTGTGTTCATGTTTAAAAGTACCACTGCCACTCTCTGCTTTACCAAAACCTTACACAAAATAACTTCCATTGAATGAAAATCTTAGCTTAGAGCCATGAGATATTTGGAGGTTTTGAAGTGTTGATAAATGCATGGTTAATGATCTGACAGATACAAGTTTTTTCTCTAAATAGAACCACCTCTTGAATTTCTTTTGTTGACATTAATTGGTATTTCATGTTCAGGGGAGGTTAAAATTGGCAGGCTGGGATCCCTTGCTTGCTTTCTGTTTGTTGATTGGGGTATTGATAGCTTAACTATGAACTTCCTTATGCAGGGCGGCTAGTAACTTCCAGTCTGATAGATGAGTATTTCTAGTAATGAGAAGTAATTGAACGTCAGAGCTTACAAATGCTTTGTGTGCTTTTTGAAAAGAGACCACCAGCTGTGTCATGTTGAATTATTTGTACTCGTTTCAGTGATGTGTGTCTGTCCACTGAGAATGGAAAATAATACTTTCATTTCTGGGATGTCTGTGGGTTGATTTTTAACTCATTGGAAGCAGGATAGTTAAAGCACTAAAACTCTACCTCTAATCTTCCTAGGTTTTCAGTTCAGAATCAAAACAAGTATATTCATAATACCTCTCACTGCAATGTGTACAGATTTGCCAGCTGAAATACCTCAGTCCTTAGCTTGCAACCTATGCTCAAGTACTCAGTAACAAACTCTACAATTAAATAGTTTTGAGATTGTGATGTTTCTGGTACCTTTTCTAGGATAAGCACAGTTTCTGCTGTTCTGTGAAATGATGTTCTTTCAGCTCAGCAGTACATATTGCAGATCTCAGAAGGCTTTTGGAAATTTTGCCAAAAAAGTCCAGTGTTATTGTTTGTTCAGAGCAGAACTAAGCATCACTGCTAAATTGCTGTGTATATCAGGGCCAAAATGAGATGAAGCCTTTTAACTTTCTGGGCTAACATCTCCCAAATGTATTTCTTAAAAGATTGATAAAGGGACAAGGGGATGGTGGGGCTTTGGACAGATGTGGACACAGCTGTGTGTGATCAAAGCAGGAAAGCTGTACAACTCTGTGCCTGAAACATTCACGTGCTGGGCCAGCTTGTACTCATGGGGGCTTAGGCTTCCTTATACCCCATGTTTTTTCCTCTTATGCCTCCTCAGCAGATATGCATTTAGACCAAGTACTTGAGTAATGTTCTGTGCCAAAAAACAGTACATTGACACAATTGAATGATGTCTGTAATTATTGGGATATTCAGCTGTCTTCTTTTATAGGACAAACCATATAGTTTGCTTCTACAAGGCTTTCTTTTTTGTCAGTAAGTTCATACACAGTGAAAGTTGTGTTCTGCAAATACTGTGCTTCTGTGAACAATCTAGACAATGTACAGTTGTTTTAATTTTTTTGTAGCTTCTTCAAGTCCTGATTGCTAGGGTTAAATTTGAACTGAGATGTGAAATGTACAGGCAGAGTGGCTGGAAGCTGAAATATGGGACTATGCAGCATTTCTTCACAAAATTTTAAAGAGTTCATACTGCATACTTCCCTGAAGAGCAGATTCCTCTCTTTTGTGTGCATAGCAAGATATCCATAATGCAATAATAAATTATAATAATAAATAATAACTTTTTCCATGTGCTATGCAAATATTATGTATACACACCTTAGCACTCCATTAGTGTTTTCTTAGAATTCTGTGCTATTGGATTTTATTTAATCTGTTCTATTTCAGGCCAAAAAAAATGACTATGGTTTTTCCATTATACACAGTGGCAAATGGTTCCAAGTGTCAGTTAGGAGGTTTCAGTAAAATGGAGGTTTTGCAGGTGAAAAGTAATCTTTAATACAATATACCTAATAATTTATTTTTTTAGGGGGAAGATGTAAAACTCAGCATTTTAACTATGTCTTTATTCAGATTAGATTTAGTATTTTTAGAATAGTTTTAAAGGTATTTGTAAACATAGATAAACATTTACAATGTGAAACATGCCTGCTGATCCTAGGCTATTTATTGCCTGTCATGGAAGTAACCTAAGTTTGTTCTTGACCTGCAGGCTGGTAATAGAATCATAATGCTTTTCTAAACCATGCAACTCTTAAATGGTTGTAACAAATTTTTCCCTGAATTACATCTGGATATATTTAATTTTCAGGCTTGCTTTATTGCACAGTGCATGTTATCTGACAGTATTCAGTGTCTTGGGGGTGAAGAAAAGAGGGGCAGGTTTGTGTGTCATATAGTCTCTTCTTACTGCATCTGTTATGTGAAAAGTGCCATTTTGAATACCTGGTGTATACTTAGTGATATTGTGATATTTTTTCCCTTATTCCCTTTATGCATAGTATATTTTTCTTTAATATGATGAGTTACAAAAGCTGTCTTGAAATCCTTGTTTTTCGGAAGTTACATGGGATATAGCATGTTTGAACACTCAGTTATGCCTGATCCAGCTCATGCAAAACCAAGAAAAAAAATGAATTCATCAATGCAGTTAAAGATAACAGAACAGAATAGAATAGACAATTTCAGTTGAAAGGGGCCTATAATGATCGTCTAATCCAACTGCCTGACCACTTTGGGGCTGACCAAAAGTGACCATGCTGAAGAGAAAGCAGACCTTTATTATGCAGAGACCATTGCAGGAAAGCCACTAATATATAAATTTTGGTATGTCCAGCTGCTGAAAACCTACCAGATATAATGTAAGCATATTCTCTACTCTTTTAAATATTTTTCAATATCCCCACTTAAAAAGATGGGTTAAATGTAGGATTGAAAGAGAAATTAACTGTGCTGGAAGAATATAGTTTTTGCAATATTATCACAAAAATCCCCAGATGAAGCCTTGGTGCTGTATTTCTGTCTGGCACTTTTGTAAGTACTCTGTCTCCTTAACATGTGGTCCTTAAAATCATACATGAATCTATTGTTTAGAAATACACTTGCTGTGGCCATAATCTTCCAAAATTACCCATTACTGTGAGTACCCATCTTACAAGTCTAAATGATTTGTTTATCAGGGATGAAAGTTCCAAAAGTAGTCAGCATAAATCACAGGTAATTCTCATCTGTACAAACCAGGTTTCTAAGGTTCAACGTGAACTTCAGCAGTGCCAATCAAAATCTGAACTTTAGGAGCTTATGTTTGAAATAACGGAAAGGAAAATCATGACGCTTTATGTACTATTAGCATATAAAGAATCCTGTCTCTTGTTTATTATACACTGAAAGCATTTTGTACCCATGATCTTAGGAATTTTTTAAAATTTTCGGACCTTAGTTAAGTCAAATGCTGTATTTTTCCTCTTCTTTGAAATGTTTCTCTTTGCTAAGGAAATGTGTGCTTTTAAATGAGCTCTAGGACATTGTGTTTGGGCACGAGTACTTAAAATTCTTTGAAGGGGTGTTTTAAGAGAACACAGTCCTTATATCTTTGCCTAATTGCAAAGCTCTCTTGTGGTGAATCACTTTGCAAGATGAAGTTCAAAGTAATTACCTCTATAAAATATAAATTATATAAGATAAAGTTGGGGGGGGAAGTTAAAATGCTGGTTGCTCTAATTCATCCTGTAATACTTGCTTGTTTTACAGAAGCAGTCACTGTGAAACTATATCCATCGACATAAGGATATCTTTCAGTTTCTTTGCAGCTGGAATCAGTGACTTCTTACTGAAAAAGGTTGGTTTTAAGTCTACAGACCATGACAATTTTTAACAGTGAAGAAACATACGTGTTTGTTTAAATACATGGCCATGCATACTTATGAATATACAGACATGTTTGTATCTATGTATGCACAGTTTTAACCCACAGCTGACATGATATGGAAAGTATTTAAAGAATTTTATAAGCTTTGTGGAAAAGGAGTGTTTCCTGAAAAATAAACTAGCAGTTACATCTACTGGAAAATGAGAATAGTGTGCTTTTTAAATAAAAACCCAAACAAAATAAAGTTTTATGATAAGGGGGTTTGGGGTCATTGGTGCTTTGAATCATTTTCCCCATAAGCTTAGAGTCAGTGCTTTACGCCTATTAATTTTATTAAATTACATTATGAATTAACCGCACCACTGTGTTTTAACTGTGTTCATAGTCGTTTTAAAAATAGTTGACTGAGATAGGTCATTTAATTATATTTTATCTGTAAGAAAGCATTAGCTCTGATAGCTAGCAAGGCCATCTGCATTGCCTTTCAGTTCACTCACACTGAATTGCTCAGATAAGACTGTCAAGTGCTGCCTAAATAAGGAGAGCGCCTTGGTAGAGTTAGGTGGGAGACACAAATGAAGCACTTATTCCAGCTGTGCTTTAGGGTCTGAGCCTAAAGGGTCCTGCAGCTCTGAACCTTCTTAGAATTTTCATTGTTGTTTTCTGCAAAGTATTAAAATGCGAGTATCTGTCATTCAGGATCTCAGGGAGGATGAAAATGGGGATGGGGAAGAAGAAGAAAAGGTGAGTTAAATCCCAATAGCTTTGGAAAGTACTTAGTTCCTTCAGTTGTTGCCCTTCTACAACAATAAACCTGGTATGATTACCTTTCTCTTACAGGTCTTCCTCAAGCCTGTTATTGAGGACAGAAATATGGAACTGGCCCTAAAATGCAGTGAAATAATCAGTGATGTAAGTGACAGTGACTGTTTGCATCCTTGTATTTGTATTTCTCTTTTCAATTGGGTTTATATTTGTGATGCATAATTTTTTTTTAGATGTGTACAGTGCAACGTGTGCTCATCCGAGGCTCAAAATATAAAAACACACAAAACAATAGGAAAGCACAGCCTATTTTGGCATCTTAAACTATCAGCTCTGGAAGGATGAACTTTTCAGAGCACTTGGATGATATAAAATGTAAGTACTGGGAAAAAGAGTGGTCAAAAAAGTGGGTCTCATGTGGAGGGTGTCTCCCATGAGAACACCTTGGCTCATTTCATCAGGAAAATGCAATATTTTTTTCTGGTTATAGCCTATTTCTATGAAGTTTGATTGGTTAGAACAGAACTGGGTGCCAGTATACATAGCTGGAAGGAGGAAGGATAAAAATAAAACAGATGCATTTTGAGTGTTATCTATTGGTTTGTGGTGACAGATGCTCACAACTGCTTAGCTTTTTATTATTGATTTGCACTTACAGAAAGAACCCACTGAAATTTTAGAATATCTTTAAAATTATTGAGCTAGCAAATTGTTGACTTAGTTACTATAGATTTTTAAAACTGTCGATCAGATATAGACATTATATAGACCTGATCCAAGACAATTTAAATTGGAGTAGATTCAATTTCTTCAATATAACAGCATCAGATTTATCCTTGTGGAAATTTATTTCTGTGTCTCTCTGGGAAAGTGTGGTTGAAGACTAACTTTGTCCCTTCATGTAAATGGCAGTAAAGAGTGTTATTTTTCCTGTGAGGATGGTGGCTGGAAGCAGAGGAGACAATACTGAGAAGCAAGTGACTTGCTTTAACAAGCGTTCTTCTAAAGGAACTGAAAAATTTGCTGTTATAATATGATACTTAGATTTGGGATACTGTTGTTCAAGGTGAAGGAGTATATTAATTTTTCAATAGCACATACAAAATCTACACTTAAGGTATAAAATGTTAGGGGTTATGTATCAGAAAAAAATAGGCAACTCAGAAATATGGTACCTGGGATGTGTAGGTGTTATACTGCTGGCTTGAAAGTGTGACTTGACAAGGTCAAAGGTTCCTTTTTGTCCTTGCATTGTCTGGTAATACTTTAATTTGCATAGAGAATGCTAAAAATTGAGTATATCCTTAAGGGAATCTGCTTATCTGACCCAAAATACATTTATTACTTCCATGCAACTTGTTTCTAAACATGGTTGCTGTTCTCAAAGGCAAAAAACTTCTTGAAAAATGCTGGAGGAATATTTTTAATTGCAAACAAATTATTACTGTGCTGTGTACCCATTAGGAGTAGTGCTGGCTATGGCTGTTAATTAAGTGATAAATGAAGTGGTATTTTCTCCGATTTTCTGCAGAGAGCTAAGGTAAATAACTAAGTCAAGCAGGTTTCTGAAGCCTATAATAATGCAGGGATTTGGGCTTTTGCTGAAAACTTGTGATCCATTTAGCCTGCAAGTGTGTTAGATTTTCCTTGAGAAATATAAAGCATAATGGCAAAGCATCATTAATGCTTTCAGAGGAGTAGTAGTATGTAATGGTCCAGACCACTTTAATTTCAAAGAAAAGACTGTTTAAAAATGGTGTCCAGTTCTGGGGCCTTACTCAGCTTCTGCTGAAATCAGTAGGGGTTTCTTCATTGACTTGAATGGAATACATATATGTATAGGGGAAGAATTCTGTTTCACAGAATTCTTGTTATAATTGGAATTTCTTATGACCAGTGAAGCTGTTTGTGCTGGCGGATAAGTTCCTCACCCTTCACACTTTATTGAAGAGGCCAATAAGCTGCAAGGAATTTGTCTTGCCTTTGACTTTTCACTCATTAACGTTCAGAACTCTTTGTATTCATCATTTTTCACATGAATCTTTGCACAAACTACTATGGATGTTGGTGTACATCTGTACATTTTATGTGTACAGTGGTTTTACAGGGCTTCCAGTTTGGCTCTAAGGTGACCTTGGGACAGCAGCCTGTGTCCTTGCTGACCACGAGACTGGGTGATTGTCGTTTTCTGCCAGTGGAGCTGTCAGCACAGCTTCTCCATCAGAATGCAGTGCTGGGAGTGCTCATGACTGAGATACTGGGGTTGCATTACATTTACCCTGCAGTCTTTGCAGGACGACTTTAATTTGGCAATGTGGTTTTAAAAAGTGTTACGACAGCAGCCCTTAGTGCACGCCTAACTGCCAGCCTTCAACTATATGTAGGGGAAGCTGTGAAGTGTTTATGTACTCTGGTTCTTGAGGAAATCCCTGTTTTAGTTTGAGGTTGGCAGATGTTTGCTCTGTGGCTGTGATACCCTTTGGATTGTTTCTCCCTAAACCCATTTCATTTAATCTCCCTCCATTAAGCAATTTTATTCCACAGATGTTCTCAAAACTGTCGCATGTGTTTGATTTATGAATTACCTTCCTTCCCAGGCCTTTTCTCTTCCATATTGAAATTGATCCTGTCCATTTGCTTATATTACTTATATTTTGGTATATTTTCATCTCCTTTGTTTTGATTGTATGGTGTGATGTTGTGAATAGTTATAAGCATAGAGGGGAGTTACTGTATGAGTAAAATGATCATCGACCAATCTATTGTAATCTTTTTTGGTAGGAAGGCAGACACTCTGCTTTCTGAAGATACTGCTGAATTTTGATAATATATGGTACCAATGCTTCTTTTCCACTACATCAAGAAGTAGTACAACTTGTCATTTAATTGTCAGTGTATGGAGTCCAACTTTGTTTCAGCTTGTCTCTTTGTTATAAAGCAAGATCCAAAGAGACCTAGAGTGAAGAGTAGAAACAGAGTGCCTTTCCAGTCATACCAGTAGGGTTGTGACCACCTCATTCAGGGTGGAGCTGCTCCTTTGAACTCACCATTACTAGTCACAGCCTCTAACACAGGAGGACTTTGAGGTCCAAATTGCTGCAGCTGTAAAATGCTGTGGGGCAGTAATATCGTATGCTTGCCCTGTTCCTCATGCTTTTCTCTAGGTTTCTGTGGCCACAGAAAGAGCATTTGGTATTATATGGATCAGTGATCTGACACAGCTCTTACTCTTATGAGAGATTATAAATGTAGCATTGGAAAGGGATCTCTTAATAGGAAAAAGTTCCCTTTTGGTCTAGCGTAAGAGATACAAAGGTTCAGACCTTTTGGTGGCTTTTCTAAACTTAAGTGGGTCTTTGAGAAATGCAGTTCTTGAATGTATCTTGGCATGGTGACGGTTGACATGGTTATATCATAGATGTTAAGATATTAAGAACAGTTTTTCAAGTTTATTCTTTTTAAAGTTACATTAGCATGTACCTCTGCGCACAAAGGAGAAGTGGTGGCTTACATTAAGCTGTTACCATCAGAGCCTTTCCTTTAGACCACAGCCTTCTCCTGTGTTCCCCCTCAAACAGTGCCATGGGCAATATGAATTTTCTTGCTGAGCCAGGAAGCTTCAGCCAAGGGTTTGATGTCCTTGGTTTATAAAGTTGATAAAAAAATGCAATTTGAAACTTACTGTTTTGGTGGTTGTCTAGGAATTTTAATCCACTTTTACTGGATAGCTGTGCTGCCATTCAGGGTAGTTTTATGATGAGTCAGGAAGAAGAAAAGGATCAGGAGGGAGCTATTAAAAATTGGGCCTTTAGTGAGCTATTGGACTTAAAAAATATATCAATAGAGCAGTAGCAGCCTCAGGCCATCATTTACAAATTTTTCCTATTATTTATTTTTTTCGTAAGGCTTACTGATCTACTCAACCTAAACAGTGTATTTTGTGGTGAAGAGAAAGTCACTTGCAGGCAAAATTTCCTATTCAGTATTTTAGACATTTGAATATGTAATCCCAAACTTGGAAGAGGAATATCAGCTTTTCTGCCTATTCCTTCCAACCACTGGTTATGTTTAGTCATAGCAAATCTCTTAAGCCTCTTGCTTATGTCATTTACAATAAATACACTTTTTAAGGGCAGATATCATGACTTAATTATACTTACAGAATCATAGAGTCATTGAACAGTTTGGGTAGGAAGGTCCAGTTTCATCTTCATACACTTCTGTAGTAGGATGTAGTGTGTTGGGTCAGAGTTTGACTACACATTTTGTTGTATCTCTAAATTACTCATTTGAGCCTACATGCCTTTTGTGGACTCTGTGGGTTACTATAATAAATGTGAATAATAAAGGCATAAGGAGGTAGCATTAGTCCTTTACTGCTTTTGGTTATTTTGAAATCATGACTTCTACAGCAGAATAGCTTGATTATTTATTTTAGTTGTGTCCTGTCTCCCCTCCCCCAGTTAATAGATGCCTTAGGAAGCTTTTATGTTTGATTTTTGAATGTAATGCTCTGTAATTAAAATGGATGTAATTACAGTCAGCTCTCGGATATCTATGGGTGACTTATCTAAGTTGTGAGCAGCAAGACTCTCAATTTCCTCTACTAGAGTCTCAGCTTTACGGCAGTTTCTACTGGGAACTTCAGCAGAACTAACCAGTAGAAAGTCAGCTCTGTACATTTCCCGTGTCCCTTCCCAGCCATGAATGAACATAAATCTATGAAATCTTTTTGTTTTAAGCAGTTCATGTGCACATACTTACATACACTTGCAAGTACATGCAGGATGAACAGTAAGTGAGTGCTCATGTTTATCATAAAACTGCCCTTTTTGTGTATTGCTCTGTGATTACTTAGGAGTATGGTGTCACATGCAGGTTATACAAACCATTTGGTTTATGAGTCCCTGTGTAAAATCATGATACACAGTAATTTTACATCCATTGTTCACCAAGCATTTTTTATTTAGAATAGACTGTAATTCACGAAAGCAGACAGTATAATTTGGTAATGAGATGTAGATTCCTCCAGTAGTCCAAATGTGCAACTAAAATTATTTCCTGTGTAAGGATTATGTAGTCAACATTTTGAGATGAATTTGGCATTGTCTATTCCATTCTGTGGTAGACAAAAAGTCTGCTTCAGAAAATATGGGAGCTGATTCTGTGTAGACTGTCATATTTTGCATGAATTTTCCAAGTCCCTCCAGAGGAGCATAGACTAGAACTTGTGATATCCATTAAGGATTCAGAGAAAGAGGAAATTAAGACTGCGTATTTCTGTAATGCTCAGATGCAGATCATATTGCTTCTGTCAGTGCTTGTCAGCAAGTCTAAAGTGCATAAATGCAAGCTGCTGTTGTGCAGAATGTGAAAATGAGGTTAGAGCAGATAATAACCATGAAAGCTTAATACTAAATAATTCAATTTGCATTTAGCTAAATTATTCTATTTACAAAGAAAGAAATGGCACTAAAAACATTGAAGTATCCATGTAAAGTGTCTATCTTAGAAATTTATTTAGACCATCTCACTGTAATTCACTATCTTTCTTCACGCAGTTCTTGCATAATAAAGTCCCTACACATTCACTGTCCACAGATTTTATCCTTTTTGCAGTCTCACTAATAGAAAGAGTAACTGACTTTATCAGCAGTCATGTGATTATTATACCTGCCTATATTGTTGGCCTCATAGTAAGAAAAAGGTTGGTTGTTACAATAAAAACCCACCAACCTAGTGTTTTCCTTCAAAAGTGGTTTATTTTGTGCATATGCACTTTAAAAAATGGTTCAATTCAGAATTTGGTCTCAAAGAAATTCTGTTATTGCTTGTAAATCATGACTGTTGGGGTGCTTTGTAGTCAATGAGTTGGCAGTGGCCTGAATTTATTCATGTAACTCTTGGGTTCATAAAGGGGCATTTGATTGTTACACAGATTTTGTGCTTGCTAGGTCTGATTTAGAAGTCAGTTTAACAATTTTATCTTCGAGATCAAGGCTCAAGTAAGTCACTTATTTGTGTCTCCTTTCTTTAGAGATACTTGAACATCTGCAACACTGATGAAATGTGCTGTAGATGTAAAGAAAAATCTTTTTCATCTTCATTATTAAAGAGTTCTGTGACTTTGACATAGCTCTGGTACTGTGTGTGAGAACTGGGTGTTTCCCTTTATGGCTTAGTTTGATCCAGCCTGAGGTATTTGCAAGCCACTCAGCATAGTATCCATAAATCAAGTAATACTACTAATAAAAAATAAATAAAAATAGCCATTGTTTATTTTTCTGGGATTTTAAAGGACAATTAAACTTATTTTTCCCCTCCTCTTTGTAGATACACTATAAAGAAGAGTTTAAAAAATCTAAAGGCAAGTGCATATTTGTACCTGACACCCCGCAGCTAAAACATGTGAAAAGTCTTGGTGCTTTTATTTCTGAGGTAAGACCTAAAAGGATGAAGAATTCTCTTTGCTTTTTATCCTTCCTCAGTTGAATATGGTGGTTTTTAACAAGCAAAGGATGGCTTATTTAAAATAAAAAATCTGTTTAAAGCTGAAGTGACTTAAAGTGCTATAATTAGTGTATAATCTATATGTGAGTAATAATATTTTGGAATTTTGCAACACATTAATTTTGGGATTCCAAGTTGTTTTATTAATGATTCTGAATAGACAGTCCTACCTACCCCATTTTATGGATGGATAAACTGAAGAATAGGAAGAGGATTTCTTGTTACTTATTGTGCAGTGATGAGGTTTGCAAATTGTAGCTGTGCATAATTTCCCTAATGTGGAGAATTCACAGCCTGATATCAAAGAGGAGACAAGGAAACCGCTGCCCTCTTATTACTCCCTGTCCTCCTTCAGGAAGGGACTGGATGGACATTAGGTCAATGACAACAGCAGGTCGCCTGAGCTCTAGCATGCATACGTATGCATACCCATGCCAAGTTTGTAGGTCTTCACATAACACACAGAGAGAACAGTAGTGACAAAGAAAGAGCAGCAGCTTCCAAAATGCCAGAGCAGTTTACTGCCAGCTCATCATGTTCCAGGTACAAGTTGTAGGATTACATCTCTGCATATTTTCCACGGGTTAGAATACCATCAGGAATTTTACCTGACAGAGAGTTGCTTTTGTTAAGGAACTGCTGATTCAGAGTGATTTTTCTGTCACTGTGACTGTTGGAAGACTTAAATGTTTGCTGCTGTGTTGTATTTTTTTTCTGCTACTTTTATGATTATGATAAAGAACATACCAATATCCCTGTCTGTAGTTATGGAATTCATATACATTCTATATCCTGTTTCTGATATACATCAGTTTGCTGTGTGGCTACATTGCATATAAATGTATCTGATAAATTTTTTTGCTATGTTTGTCTTCATGTTGTCTGAGAAAGAGTGCCGTATCCCAAAGGGCATAAATGTGATGAAATCATACTTTCTAAGCACAGACCATTGTAGTCCACCAAAGCACGATATATAGAGTATTTTTCAAATCCATCTGTCTGATTCCAAAGAAAAGCTGCTAATTATTAGTCAAATATTTGGAGATGTAAAGATATTTAAGAATTTTTAAACCCGCATGTTTTACGTTATCAGGGTTGAGTACTCTGTTTGCTTATTGCAGCATTACCTGAAGCCAATGATGTGATGGATGGTTTATCTTGTAAATTACTGACCTCTAGTGTCCTACAATCTGCTTTTGCAAAACTTGGGCAGTAAAATTCTTAGCAGCATGTCTACTGCAGTGAAAAAGAGTCTTCTGTTTGGGGAAACAGCAATAATATATATAACACATATGGGGAGCCAGTCTCTAATGAAGAGCTGTATATTGCACGGTAAATTAACGACATTAGACAGTATTGTTTAAGATATCTTTGTTATGTATGATTACTTTCACAGCAATACTTGACATTATTGTTTAATGAATTTGGAAAACTTGGGTCTGAAGCAAAACCCTCACAGATTTTGAACTATTATTCTGGCTTGTCTCCTAAAACCCTTTTGTAAGGAATTGTTAGTACTGAACACTAGAGAAATACAGGATGAAGAAAAATTAATTGAAAAATTAGTCTGTAGTATGAAAAGGTGAAGTGGAAATGATGGCAGACATGCTAAGATCAGTGTGTCTGTCTTTTCCAGTTGTGTTTAATTGCTACTGCTTATTAATCAGTATAGTGTTTTTTGTTGGCTTCTCATTGGTCCTGTTGTACACAAGTTGGGAAAATGGAAGGAAAAAGAAAATTTTGGGATTTGGAGGTGATTTTAAAAATGCTAGAAAAATAACTGTTTTGCTTAGCTTATTTTATACTTCCCCCCAAATTATTTAATTAAATTAGGAGATACTTTTATTGCTTTGTAATTTAGATACATCTACTGAAAGTATTTTAAAGTTATTATTTAAAGATCTGGTTTTACCTGAAGGTTTATTACAGCACTACATTTTAGTTCTAATGGTCTATGGCATTTAATTGAATAGAGAAAATAGGTAGTATGATTCCTGAATGTTATTTTTTGCGTTTTATGCCACCTTTTTCTCCCCGCTAGGTGAAGTATAAGGGAGCTGCTAAAAAAGACCTTTCCAACTCTCTTTATCAGCAGATGCCAGCCACAATTGACAGCGTATTTGCAAAGGAATTAATGCAACTTCAGAGCAAGGTAAAATTTTAGAATCACAACAGTGATTTTTAGATGAATTGTGTGACAGAATCTGACCAATTTTAACAATGTATTCGAATAGATACATGGTTACCTGCTTGATTTATTTGAGGGAGTTTATCATCCAGAGTTTATCACCATAACTTCTTAACTTCAAGAACTACAAATTTACAAAATGTTGACAATCTTACTTGTTATGTTTATTAAATATAAATTTAAAAACTGATAGTGCATTCATGAGTCCAATGAAATCCATTAGAAATCCATAAATGCAATAAGGATTTATTGAACTCAGTGACATTGAACTGCGTTTATAGAATAGACAAATCTTATATAACAGCCATTTCAATATGAAAGTTGTATTATAAAATGTTTGATGCTGAAGGGAAGGAAAGATAATGACCTTCATAGGCACTTATTGGTAGCAGTAAACATATTTCTGAAGGTCTACATCATACTACCATTTACAACAAATTTTATAAAAATACGAAATCAAGTATATTGTAAGCATGTAAACATGCAAACAACCCATAAAACAGTAAATTTGAGTTCAGTTGCATCCAGGGGCTTAAAAATATAATACCCTTTAATGTAGGCAGGTGACCCTTCACTTGCATTGATCTCGGTGGAATTATAAGTGTTAAGTATGTGTAATACGAATGAAGTTACAGATTTTCATTGTTACTCACGAGAATTACAGCTGATAGATGGTTGTGGCTTTCTGTCCACCAACCATTTCCACATTTCTCTTGTTTTGCCTTTCTCCTCTTTCAAGGCTATTAACTATGTGTAGTTTAATGCAGCTAGTCTGTGAAGTGAACATACTCCTAAATCCACAAAATTGATTGTATCTCAATATGCATTCTTCTAACACAGTGATTTTTTTTTTTTCAAGCAAAGGAAAATATTCATAACAGAAGAAAGCACTGATATCTCGAGGCAGCTTGTGGAGAAATGTTTTGATTTAAAACAATGTGTTAAACAAGGCAAGGCTATATTGTGCAAATAAAATAACATAAAGTATGTTGTAGTTTCCATAGTTCGAAATGGAACATATATACACTCAAAGTAGCACAGTAGCTGAAATGACATTAATGGGGCGTTTCATTGTAAAGTGAGTGATTAGAAGAGTTACAGTAGAAATAAATTGGGAATTAAACTTGTATAACATTTTTCAACCATTAGTTTGATTTATAAAACATTAGTTAAGTAGTTTGCCACAAATTTACTCCTGAATTCATTCTGAATGTGTACATTCTACATTGGTTTAAACAAATGAGGTTAATTAACATCGGTGATGTGGCAGAAAAGATAAATAACCGAGACTAAAAAGGAAACCATTTGATCCATCAGAAAAAAAGCCTTTAAAGGAAAAAACTGACATTTTCATTTGATACTTTTTGAAGTTTTTTCTTCAATCATCCAACAGTCATAGAGAAACAAATATGCATATACCATGAGTAATATTTAAGCAGAAACTTTTCCTGTAAAATTCATACCATCCCCATAGGAATAGATGCATTATAAATCATAATCTACCATAAAACTTAAAGATACGCTGACACATTTTTCCAACTTATGGTTACTGTTATAGTGGACCTGAATTAAATGCTACTTTGGGAGAAATCCTAGGGGATTTTCTAGTGGAAAATCTTCTCTACAGTATTCAAATCTAAGCCATATTGTGCCTATCACTGAGGTACCTAAGTGGCTAATACAAGGATTTCAGATTTCAACTGGGTCAGGATATGGCAGAGGGGATTTCTGCAGCATTTATCCAGCTGGGATTGTGAATTTATAGGTCATCACTTCAGTAAGAGGAGACCACAGGTATACCTTAGAAAGGAGAGGGAACAGCATCAACTGGCCATTGTGCCAGCCCTCCCTCAAAAAGGTTGTTACAAGCACAGAACTGCAGTCTATTTCTCAATTATGTTAGTCTGATTTTAAATGGGTGCTTATTTCCTGTGAGGTGGAAATAGCGTGACCTCTTCCTCATCCGCATTAGAACAAACTTACACCTTTGACTCCCTTTTCATGCTTCTTGGATGGGCCTGAATGCTTTTATAGCCAGATAAAGCAGGTGCTTTCTCTCTCTGTGATGCCGTGTTCTTGGCAGGATCCATAGCCTCATATGCCAAGCAGGTATGTCGGGACTAGGGGATCATGATGTGGAAGAAAGAGAGCTACTGACTCTCCACTGCTGCCTGCTGGCACACAATTGCTGAGGCCAGTGTGCCTCTACTGGGTGATCTCTTTACATGGTCCTCCACAAATGGTCTCTGCCATATGATGCTGCCTGAAATGGTGCTGCTGCCCTGCTGCTGCCCAGCAGCACTGTCTTCAGCCTACCTCGATCTAGCCCAATTTATTAATCTCATGCATTGTTTCAGCTCACACTCAGAATTTAGGAACTTGGAGGCAACTGGGTGAAATTTCTTTTTTTCTCACAAGAAATTATTGCCCACCTACAGCTGCCTTCCACAATCCTCTCCAAAACAGACTGCCATATTACCATCTTTAACTGGTATGGCACTTGTTATGGATTTCAGCAGAGCCAAGATCTCATTTGGTATGGTTTGAGCCATTCAATGTCAGCACTGACAGGATCTTACTATAATGGAGAGTACAACACCGTGACATTTGTAGTTTACCTCCTGAGGAGCTTTTGCCCCATATTGGTTGTATTGATTCATGCTCAATTCCCTCTTCAAGATACTCAGGAAAGACTTTAGCCAGACTACTTCTGCTGGCTTTTGCATAAAGCCCATGTTTGCTTATTTTGTATTTTATGTAGAACTGGCATGAAGATGGAAATGATTGCCCGTAGAGAAGGAAATGCATCAAAAATTTTGACAAAAAAGTTACAATGCTGTTTGTGGAAAAAAAAAGTATTTCATGAGAATGAAAAAGAATTTGCACAGCCTCAGATACTTATGTGGCTTTCATCCATTTCCTCTGCACAGAATATTTGTCTATTGCCTTCTCAATAGCTTTCTTCAGGGTGAGCAAGCAGATTTTCCTCTCTACATCTCTTTTATCATGGCTGTCCCCATGGTGAGCTAGAGAGAGCAGAAGTCCCTGTCCTCACCACATAACTTCACCCTCCTTGCTAGCCTACAAAGCTCTCACCAGTTTCCCTGTTCTCTGCAATGCGAAAATGAAGTTGGTGAGAGCAGGGAGCCCTCATTTTGATTTTCCTGAAAGGAAATTTACATTTTCTGGAAAAATTACAATTTTCCTGTGAACAGTATTTCTGAAGGAAAATTTCTGATCATTGCTAGCTTTGTGCCAAGTCTTTTTCTTGTCTGAAGACCAGTAAACTGAATCCTTCCTTACACAGAGCAATTTTTTTAATAAGGTGTCACAAACAATGATAAAGGTATTTAAAATTGCTTAAGGGGAAATAGTGTTGAAAAAAAAGTATGCGTTTCATCACTTTTTTCATCACTTTATTTCTGCCATAAGAAGAGATTGCGCTGTTTTTCTTCTTATCTGAAAGGAATAATCTCAAGCAAACTGAAGGCAGTTTAATTTTCTCCTTTGAACTGGGCAATACCTCAAATAGTAACTATATGTCAATGTTCAAGTATTTTCTGGTTGTTAGTAAAGATGATGAACCAAGTGAATCTTAAGCAATACTTTCAACTTCAAGAGAAAGTTTCAGAGTTTTTTTTTCACTTGTAGGCAGAATCCTTTCACTTTTATTTGAATTTGTTTTTTTTTACTATGATAAAGCTATCTTTTTGTGGCTTACTGCATCATTTACAATCATATTACACATTATCAGGCTGTTTTATGTAATTTTTCATGTTTTTTATGGTTTCAAATCTCATGTTCAAGACTTCCTCTTTTTTTATGGTAACAAGTATTGCCCTTCTGGGCTTCTGTAGTTTGTTTTACACAAATATATCAGCTAATCTAGTTCAGTATCTAGCGATTAAAATGGCATTTTCTGTATTCTTGACCATTTCCTCCTACACAATCCTACGTTGTGGATTTTAAGTTCAGGGCTCATCTTTCTGACTATATAGAGAAATACAAACATAAAAATTTTGTAGTGTTTAAAGTATTCCAAAGCAGAGGGTCAGTCAGAGTTAAGTTAAAGGAGCATAAAGCCTTCCTTAATGCAGCTTCCTATTGACACACTGGTGTCCATGAGAGAACAAAATAATTAAGAAATTAGTATTTACAGATTAGTTCAATTTGAAGTCATGCCTACTTAAATAATTACCTTTTATTTCTTAAGTTAGTAAATGGTACCACTACAGAGTAGAGGTTATGTCAGTGGCCTGTAATACTCAGTCTCTGTGTAGTTTCATATGTAGAGTTGATAAGAAAAATTCAGTTTAGCTAAAACTTGAAAATTAACATGAAATGAGAAAAAAATGTACACATACCAATGTGTAAAATAATGGTTCCAAGAATATTGGTGAAATAATCCTCAACAGCATTTTTTTCATGCTTCCTTGGAACTGATTTACAGATCAGAAAATAGTTCTGCATGAAACTGTCCAAAACTAAACTAGACAGCTATTGAACTCCTCTTAGCCTGTGATTGCTTCAAGGTTTCTGGCTTCAAGTCAGTTAATAAAAATAATGTGAAAAGTTAGGAACAACAGGGCTGTCAAATACCAAGTCAATTATTCCTACATTAAGCTAAAGAAACAGTTATCTTTTCTCAAGATAGTGGACACTCAATTTTTGTTTCTGTTAATTTTTTTATGTTGGAATTTACACTGTATAAGGAGATGGCACATTTTAAGTTTACTAATTTGATTTTCATTCATATAGTAGCAGTGCAAAAAAACATCCCAACCCTTTTTGTCTTAATCTCTCAGCCTATATATCATTTTGTAATCTGAGATGGCCAGGGGAGATACTTATGTATTGCCTTGGGCACCCTGAGCTGTGACTCAGATGCAATCTTGCTGCCTTAAACACAAACAGATATAACATTTTCTCACAGTTCTAGTGTCATGTCCTGAAAGAATCTGAATCACTGTAGTTTAGAGTTCCCATCTCAAAACTTTCACAGTATTCTTTTATTGCAGTCAAGGGTTTTAGTTTCAAATCCTTCTCCTCCTGATCAACTTTCAATCTTATTTAGTATTTGCTGTTTTCTTGAGGATTTTTTTCAATGCTTACTCCTGAGAGCTATTAGAAAATGAATTTTCTTAATGTTTACTGCTTCTTCAAAATCAAAACATGGTGAATTTTCTTAATGTAAGCCTGAAAGCTTCTGACAAGGATAAGTGCAAGATCAGCTTTTCAGGCATTTTTAGTGTGTGGTGTGTATATGTAAGTATAACACAGTATAGTGAAAGCTGGATGAATGCCCAACATTGAGCTCAGTTTCTATTACAAAAATAAGTTTTGTTTGTAAACTCACAATCCAATTCCATTTTGCTTTATCATGATAACAATTGAATGTAAAGATCTCTTTCTAGCCCCCAGAACCTGGGGGCTAGTCAAAATGGGCATTGTGCTAGTAATTTCCGAACAGTGGAAGAAACAGATGTTTGGGCTATGAGAATTTCATGTAAACCTCTTTGTTTATGAGAAATGCACAAAATCTGTTTTTTGTGGGTTTTTTTTGTTAAAAAACAGGAAAAAAAATTAAACCTGAAATAGTCACTTAGCTGATAGCTTCAAGTCTGTTTTGAGCAAAAAAAGCTTTTGCTTATGCTTTTCTGTGAACTGTCTTCTCACCTTGTTAAGGTGAATTTTCTGTTTCAGTATATTTTTCTCGCCCCGTCTACTCATATCTCTGTTGCAAAAACAGAGCAGAGAAGTCTCTCTGCTGACTGTGCCTCATATGTCTCTGTTTTGGGCGGAAGCTGCTCTTGTTTCAGGTTTCTGGTTCCATTAAGGAGCTTAATTAGTTATTGCATTTCTTCCTGAGTACAGGCACACTATTGACACTAGGTTTAACCCGGCTCACATTATTATACCTGCTGGATGAGGCCACAAAAGTATAATGTTGCTCTTTTCAGGTTCTCTATAAACAAAAGCATGATGCTGAGAAAGGAACTTCAGATTATGCACATATGAAGGAGCCTCCAGATATTAAGCATGCTATGGAAGTCAATAAATACCAGAGTGATGTAAGTACTCCCCCATCTATTTGCTTGTTTTGGGTAAATACATCTATTAACTGAAATGAATTGGGCATGGAATGTTTTCATATTTCATTAGTTCGTATTTTTTTACATTATTTGCTCCGAAGTAATTTGGGACATGATGTGTGTATAAAATATGATACAAGTAATGATATATGTGCCTTTTATTCTAAACTTCAGTGTGAAGTAGTTGTTTGTTGGTAGAAGTTGTTATTAAGTGCTATCCCTTTGGAATAAAATTACAAACACAGGTTCTCTGAATTCATGTGGACCTACTTGTGCTTTAAAAGTGTATAAAACTCTTTGTTTACATGAAGACCTTACCAGCATAGTTTCAGTGTCTTACGCTGCCAAAACTTGGTTCTTTAGGGTTCTGTGGAGAGGTGGAAGAGGGGCTGTTTCTACTCTGCTCTTGCACACTTTTATGTGCATGAATAACATCGTTCCTATCTCTTTGAATACATATGAAATGATTTTCAAAGAACAGTTTATGACTTTGTTTTACAGAATCTGAGGCATAGAGTTCAGTTTAATGCCAGGCATTAGTTTATACCATTGACTGAAATTGACCCATGTATTTGTTCTATAGTCTTATTTAGATAGCTTAGATAATTCAGATTGTTTAGCAATATTTTTAAAGTTGCTTACCTTCTAGATCTGCTTGTTAACATCATTAAAATATTTTTGTATTTTTGTATAATTGTTTCAACTTCACAATATAACCCCCTAATAATAGTATTTACATTTTTTATTAGTGTCAAGTCAGTTTGGATTTTGTGGTTAAGCTAGCTTATACTAGCCCAATGCACCATTTCTGGGGCCAGAAATGCTACCAAGATTGGTGTCTTGAATGATATAAACACAACTTTAAAGACAAACATATGTTAGTTTTAGGTTTTGTAAAAGCTGACTTATGAGCAAAGTAAATTTTAAGAGAAGATTGGCCAAAATAGGGAGGTCTTCTTATAGGGTACACAAAACCAGTAAGAACAGCTGACATGTAAATACCTTTAAAATTATAATTTATTTCCATTGTTATTAGGTAACCAAGTCAGGTAAGTAGGTGATTTTATAACACTTGTTTCTCAGCTAAACAGGATATTTGTTTGCTGTTAACAATGTAGAAAATGAAGCTTGGGTGTTCATTTTGAATTATCTTAAATTTACCCTATCTTCCCTACTGACAGCATAACAAACACTCTTTGGGTATGTAGGCTGAAAACTAAATGTCAATGTTAGATGTATGTCTGTGTGTGCAGAATCTTGACAGCTGGCTGCTGATTAAAAGGCTGCTGGAAAACTTCAGGGAAGCATTATGTTTGAAGAATAACTTTTTCTTCTGCTGGGAAATACCTGTGTTGGAACTCCCAGCAGTAATTTGCAACCTGTCTTGATTACAGAATTCCCTCTTCCTGTCAAATTCTGGCTGTCACTGCTGTTGGAAGCATCAGGATGTCAGATTGACAGAGTGTAGGAGTTGGGAACATGAACTTCTCTCCCCATAAGCAAGGTTTTTTTTGTTTTTACCTAGCAGTAGGAATAATGGTGGACTACAAGGAAAGGAAATAATGTTGGGAGGAGACATTGGAATCCCTCTCAGAGAAGGTGATGACATCAGGAGGAATATGAGATGAGCTTTTTAATCAAATTTATCATGGTATGAGGATTAGTGTGCTAGTGAATGAAATTCAGTTGTTCTGACTTCTTTCACCCTTACAGCGAGCAAAACAAAAAAACCCAAATAAAAGAAAATGAAGGCAAACATAGGAGGCAAGGGTGTTTTGATAAATGACAACTGAAACCAGCATGTTAAAAATAATGAAAAAATACAAAGGAAATGATTTTTCAGCCTGAGCAAACTTCAAAAAAATGCAACAAACCCTCCATATCCAACATAAAACTCTAACCAGATAGTTTTATCTGCTTAAGAACATATTCTTTCTGGTTGCTCACGGGGAGATGCAGTGCAATGGGGATGCATCTTTATGACACATAAAGGAGTAAGTTATGTATGTCCAGTTATTGTTCGGTGGAGTTACACAGCTGCTGCGAGTAATTGTTGGGGCATCACTGTGAGTAGCTATGGAATTGTTGTTTTGTTAGTACAGGTTTAATTAAGAGCTGTGTGAATTTTCATCTTTGAGTCAGAGCATGGAATACTGAGCATCCCAAATGTGGAGTGTTTGTCTTTCAGAACCATTTCAGGCTACTTGTAGAATCACTGCTTTGAAAGTACAAGGAAAAGGAGGGAAACTACTGGGAGAATAGAAGGACAAAGCTCTTTTATCCAGTGCTCAGTACAGTTTACCTACGGGAGCAGAATGCATGTTTACCTACAATGCTCTGCCAACTCAATTCAACCTTTACACGCAGGGTTTGCATCTAATAGGATTAGGATGTGTTTAAGACTATTTACTCAGCCTTAAAATAAGGCTGACATTTATACACAACTCTGTGAAATGTGCAATTTCCTTTAAAAATTAAGACTGTATTCAACTTAAAATACATTTATGCTGACATTTTGAAACTGTCATGTGCTGTAGGCCTTCTCACCATTTTGAATATCATTAACATGCTCTATAAGCGTGGGCTGAAGCTGTGTAACAGGGAAGTGCTGTAAAATTTCCTGAACAGTGGATCGTGTATGAAAAAAACATTTTTCTCTTCTTCGTGCTTAGACTGAGGAAAGTTGCTTTCAAAAGAACAAAAGTGACTGTTTTAATGATAGGGCATTTACTTGAAAAATAATGTAAATACTACATAATACTTTAATGAAAGCATGTTTACCCAGACCGAAGGACTTTTCTGTAGAAGTTGTGTTTGTGTTTTGTGAAGTGAATGTTAATGGTGTAACTTTGGCGCACAAAGGCATTTGGAGAAAAGTGAAGTAGGGGCCATGAGCATAATTTGTGTCTGTGCTTGGCTGATGTCTTTTAGCTCATCTGGAACTTCCCAGACTTGGGACCAAAACTGGGTGGTGGCACTTAGAAAACCATCAGGTCTCAACATAGTTGTTCACCTTACATGTAGTTGAGGATCACATAGATGGAAGAAATTAACTGAATAGTGAAATGACATGACAACTGAATTTCTAAAGCAAAGAAAATGCCACATTGTGCCTGTGTAGAAGCTGCACATAGCATTTGGTCAAGGTAAACAAAGCTGTGGATCATAGTTTTGTCTGTTCCATGACCTGGTCCATCACCAGGCATTATGAACAGAAAAAGAAGTTTAGTATTTGTACTGTGTACAGAATAATGAAGTGGTGTTCTGATTCTCCAAATAAGAAAACTGCAATAGCCTCAACTGTGGACATTTAAATGGCAGTTTGCATATCTAAGGTTGGAGCTCTGGTATCTTTTCTCTTATGCCTATGTATAAAACAGCGCTGCTTTTAAGACATTGGCTGACAGTTGGGTAAACTTTTGATGGATATGTGTGCTCTTTGTAGTCCATATGATGTCAGTAGGGGTAATTTATAATGTTCCACTGACCATCTAAATTTGAATATTTAAGCAGTCTATATTGTTTTAGGAGTAAGGGTTTTTTTTTTTTCATGTTGAGGCTATTGTGCAGTCACAATCCACACACACACACACAAGATTACATTCTTTCTGGTAAGACCAAATCAGCATATCTTAAACTCAGTGAGCTTAAACACTACCAATAACATACCAAAACGTTGATCTTTGTTTTGATGCAGGTCATGTTAAAGCTTCTCTTGGCTCTCTGTTCAGCATCTGCATTAGAAAAATCACCTTTCCCTGACTAACTTTCTGCTGACAGTGGTTGTCAACAGCAGGTCCCCCTGGACCACTTCCAACTGGTGCTGAAAATGATGTGTTTACTCCTGATGTAATTGGGACCAATCAATTTTCAAGCCCATTACTGGAAAGGATGACTGCATCAATCTGTAATAGACCAGAAATGTGTTTGTCTCTTCTACACAGGCCGGGAAACAGTTTTCAACACCATTTGAGTGGGGATCAGAAAAGCTGTTGCCAATGATGATTGTCACCAGCTAGTCATTTTCTTAGTGCTGATGGACCCCAAAGTGCAGATGAGAGAAAAGGAGGCAGAGACACAGCTGACAAGCCATTAGTTAGTGAACTTACAGCTCTTAGAAAATACTAAGAAGAGACAGGCAGTAAAAGACAAATTCTCTTGCAGGCAGGTGTGCCCAGCTCCTTGCTGACTTCTGTGTGTGCATCTCAAGAGGGCAAAATGTGTTCAAAGCTGCTTGTGCATATTTTAATAATTTATTACCTATAGCTTGGAATAGTTCTGGAATTGGAACAGGGGAGATGAAAAAAGATTGCAGGAAAGGTCTGAGTCTTTAAACTTAGGTGTGCTTGGGTCACCATGTAGCAGAAGTTTCAATTTGTTGATTGACAACCTGAGATGTTTTGCAGCACCTTTGGAAATCCGTTTATGTTGCGGCACTGTAGTGCATTCCAGTGTACTCTCACCATCATGAAAGGTGAAGCATCTTCAAGACCATCAGCTGGAATAAATAAACCAACACGTTTATTCCGAGTGGACCTTATGCCTTTTTATAAGAGCTGGAGGTGTGGCCTTATTAAAATTAGTCTACTGATTGTGAGCAAGCACTGAATATTTTCCATGCTTTTCAAAAACTAGTGGTAATTCAGAGTATGTAATCATAAGAATGGCTTTTGTTCAGATTATTGTTGTTTCTAAAAATATTCAACAATGTAACCACTTTATATTGTAATTTCAAATTAGGGTAGAAAACAACTTTAAATTTAGTTAGTATTTTTAATTTACTATTAGAAACTTCAAAACTAAAGGTAGTACAAGTTTTCTCCCTTTTTGTCCCTGCTTCTTTCTTGCTCGCAATTCCCACTGCTCTGCTGTAACTCTCCATTTAGGTCTTTCATTGCTGCTCTTGTCAGTATCTCAGTTGCAAAGAACAGTTTGAGCAGATGTTTTGTAGACCTGTGGTCCTCATAAAAAGAAGCAATTCTTGAACCTTTGGTGATGTGTTTTGGTAGTACCTTAGCAACCCTTTGAAGTGAAGTTTGAGTACGTGCATCGTGTAGTGCCTGGAGGTTCCAGTCAGGGTTTCAGCCTCCCAGTAAGGGCTGAACCAACTCAGGAGAAAAGATGGATGTCTGCTTCCCAGGGTGCTTCTGCTGTTTTCTTGACCAGGCTTTATTTTTCTCTTCTCTCTTGTGGGCTTCTTAACTTTCCACCTTTTGGAGCCCATAGGTGCACACACCAAGTTGGTTGCTTTGCCCTGTCTACATCTGTTCCTCTGCTCTCTTGGAACAGCTCTGGTTTTACTTTTCCAACATAGCACTATAAAAAAAAAATCACTACATGGAACAGAATAGCAGCTGTGTAATAGAGGCCAGCACACTGTCCCAATGGGAAAGGGTCAGCATCCAGGGATTGAGGTTATTCAGGAAATGGGAAACATATTTTTTCTTTCTTTGGCCTACCTCTGACAAACTACTGTTCTGCTGCATAACATTTTTATTCTCACTGGAGTATGACAAGCTGCAGAATGGAGCAAATATATATTGCAGACATTTGTAAAATGCTAGATGACTTTCCCTCAGACATAAGTAATAGGTATACTGGTTTAGGTGCAGGAAGAATAATAATTCACTCTGGGAAAGCTATAGCAATTGGCCTTGCATCTAATATAATTGGAAATGGTGAAATATAAAGGACTGTCACTGTCTTATTCCACCCTCCCTTTCCCCCTGAAATTAACCACAATCCATTATTTCATGTACTATATGATCATGTCATTTGGGAGCAATAAGTGACCACATTTCCTCAACTTTATCACCACTATTCTTGATTCTCTGTTGTTAAATTCACTCCATTTCTAATTTCTATTTTGAGCACATATGCTGGCCTTTAATTTGCAATTTACATGGATGATAGGGTGCTATTCAGAAACCTGTTTCTGCTGCCTTTGTGGTTTTCACCTCACCTCATGTGGTCATTAGGATGAACAGCATATAATTAACTAAATTCATGTAAAGCCTTGAATTGCAAATGGTTGTCTGTACATCTAGTTTCTTAAAAAAATAGAGGAAATCTAAACCTAACCAAAATGAAACTTCCAGTGGTTTAAACCAGCTGCAAGAATCAGTTTCTGTTTTCTTGGTGGGTGATGCTTTGGGCTGTATTCAGCCAACCTATTTATTTGTTTATTTTATCAGTGATTATACTTGTGTGTCACTCATTGTAGGTTAAAAATTGTAAGATCTATCTGTGGGCAAGTGGCCAACACTGAAGCCTATTTAGCTTGTCTACTTAGCTAAAGCCATATGGATGCAAAATTGCTTTCCTGTTGCCTGTAAAACATTTGCCAAAAAGTAAGATTTTTTCTTTTCTTTTTACAATAACATTTGTACAAATTATATTTGTTGTGGAGTGCTGCAGTTTATGAGTTTGTTGCATTGTACCCAGAGTGAAACTTTATTTTGGAGATAGGAATGGAGGCTGTAAGTGAAGCTTCGAGCTGAGGACTTTCTTGATGGTGAAATACTGTGGTGAGAGGTTGATTAAATTTATTAGACAATAGAAAATATAAAAGACTGTCCAGTAAAGCAGGAATTCTTCTAATACTTTCTGTTTTCTGTAGACTTAATTGTGTGTTCTCTAACTTTTGCCTGAAACTTCAATTTGTCAGACACTATCTTATGATTATATTAATCATTCAGAATAATTCAGTAAGACAGCTCTTGGAAATTGGCTTAGATTGGCACATGTGCTACAGGAAGGGAGAAGAAAAAGTCTACAGACCCTGAAGAGGGAGGATAACTTGTGGTCCCAGAGCTCTGCAATGTCCCTGAGGTCTATGCTGTTCCTGTGATTGCTTTGCTAAATGAAGAATGTTTGGACTTTCCTACCTGTGGTTTAGCCTTCTGGCCAAAGCTTTCTGAGTCCATTCATTATAGTAGCGGCTTTTGCACAAACAGATTCAGTTTTGTGCTCCGCATGCTGGAACACTCAGCCTTCTTGTTCCAATGATTGTGCAGATGAGCAGATAAGTGGAGCTGCGGGAAGTGGGGGGATGCTGAGGTGGAGGTGTATCATCGAGTTACGTACCAGCTGCACAGCTGCCTATTACGGAGAAAGATCTTTGCTGTGGTAGCATTGCAGTTTTGGTTCAGGGTAGCAGCAGTCTGCCAGGCTGTGGTGTTCAGTATCCTGGTGGGTTTAGTTTATGTTAAAAAAGAGCACAGCATAGCAAAAATATCATACTCTTAGAAGTCCTCTGAAATTTAATGATAAAACCTAATATTTCAATCTTTGCAGTGCTTTCATTTTCTACTATGCTTCTAAGCAAAACCATTTTCATTTAAATATTGTATTTTATGCTTCTGAATTTCTTCTGTTTCCTGTTAACCTGTGTGGGTTTTACTAAATAATCCCTGTCAAACAGAGTTTTATTAAATTTGATGGCTGAGTTGATAGGCCATTCAAAGCTTATTTATAAACTTCAAACATTTTTATTTGTCTATTTTAAACAAAACTGTTTTTTGTTTGACAGGTATCTTACAAGAAGGATGTGCAAGATACTCATAGATACACTGAAGTGCTGAACAGACCAGACATAAAGATGGCAACTGAGATAACAAAGATAGTGAGCGATGTATGTTCATCTGTTACTCTTTCTGGGTTTTTAGACATATTATTCCAATGTCATTCAGACTGTTTAGAATGCTGCTGAAATTCTCAAATGTCACAAGCAAAAAACCTGAAACCTCAAGCCTGATGTGGAGGTTTCATTAAAAAAAAACCCAAAACAACAAAACCCCCACTAACCTTGCCTGGTATGTTGCAAAGTTATGGGTTTCTTCTAATTTGATGTTGACAGTATGACCTTTGCAATTATTTGTCATTGATCTAAAGACAACCTTAAGCTTCCTAAAGTCGGTTGTGTTTCAGCTTTACTCATGATAATCATTCTCAAAATAAGTCATATGCTTGTATGCTGTACTGTGCTTCTGAAGACACACCAAGCCTTTTTTCACCTCAGTACAAGAGAAGCTCACATCCCTGGGCTCCCCTTCCTCCTCCCATCTCAGCTGGCAGTGACAGGGAAATGCAATTCCCTGCTGTCCTTCTGAGAGCTGTGCAAACACACTGCTTCTTGCATGGGGGCTCTCCTCCCTGAACTCCCCTCTCAAATTCTTTTCCCTCCCACTGTGACATCTGCTAATGGATAGGTCAAGGAGCAGTTTGAAAAGCAGCAATGTATGGTGCAGTTTAATATTTTATTGTAGACAAGTCGAACAATATATATATTAAAAACCCTTAGCCAAGATTTTAAGTAACTGCTTATAGTTTAATGTGAGACTGACTAGGCAGCTATGGGGAGAGAGTTTAAAGAGACCTGAGATTTACCTTTTGAATATTTAAGATTTTCTGAAAAGCAAGAACAAAATTTTAAGTTCGACACCCAAATTTACTAACTACTCTTCAAGTCCATTTGAGTTAGAGTGGCATTTATTTCTCTCAGTCTGTTGTTATGAAGTGTCCTTGCTGATTCACTATGCCTGAGTAATGCAAGAAGCCTATTTTAGGCAATGGGTAATTTAGTTTGTGATATCGCAAAGCACCTATTGTTGATTCATCTGTGCTGTTTTCTAATGCATTGTGGAAAAAAATTGCAGCAATTTGCATGGGAGGCAGTTCAGCTGGAAAGATCACATAACATGAACCTTGTGGGACTTAATTCTGCTCTCTTACTCCACTGCAACCTCACTGACAATCAGCACGATTGCAGTCATGAAACTGAGAATGGAATTTGACCCTACGTTTCAAAAAAGCTGCCCCTCAGCCTAGTTTTGTTTCAAGACTATTTTCAGCTGCTACAGATAATCTTGTGTAAACTGCAGACTCTGTCGTAAGAAATACTGAGCCACTGTAAATATTCTGCCTGACTGGAAGAACAGTATTTCTCAGGCTTAAGATGTGCATTTGGTTTGTGAATGCTGTGCATTGTATTTTACAATAAATAAATATGTTATTGTTAACGAGATGAAGCCTGGGCTTTCTTTGGATTAGAACAGCAGTGTCAATGCAGATCACTAAATGAGACTTTTTCTACTGGCTCTAATGCTTACATTTCTCTTGATAAAGCAAACCAAATTAATTTGATAGTGATTCATGCTAATTGTTTTTTAAGGCTGAGTACAAGAAAGGAAGGGGAGAGATGAATAAGGAGCCTACTGTACTTGGAAGACCAGATTTTGAACATGCTAAAGGAGTTTCAAAACTGTTAAGCCAAGTAAGAGTCTCTATCATTTTACAATGACTTCATTCAGATCTCTTGTTCATAGCAATGCAAGAAAATATTTGGATTTTCAGATGATTATCTCTGATTGCATGAAGATTATGTTCTCAAAATTTTCATATAGTATTGCAATGACTAGTAAATTTAAGTTTCTTAGGAAACAGAATATACATTCTAAAGCAAAAACCCAGTGAACTTTGACTGTTACAACTCATCTTTTTCTAGATGGTGTATATTTATACAGATTATCTAGGATTTCTAAAATATCTGATCTGTATGTAATTTAGAGGCAAATTTTGCTTCTCATTCAGTTTGAGTGGAACTTTACCTTGTGATTAATCCCACTGAAGTAACTGGGGTGTTTTGTATAACTGCTTGCTAATGTGAGTAATGGGATCTGAATTTGGCCTGACACGTAAACCACCCGCCTTCCCCCTGAAACCAAACCTTTTATGTACTCCTTTCTGTTATATATTAACCTCAGAAAAAAAAAGACCAAAACAAGGGGGGAGGGGGAGGAAGGAGGGAGTATTTTAGTCCATAACTAAAAAGCTGAACACACAAATACTCCCTCTTTTCATCTTATAAGTCTTCTCTCATAAGATCTATGCAACAGACTCTACTACAGGTCAGTCTGACACCGATAGAAGGGATTTTTACTGCTGACCTGTTTTTTTTGGGTGGGTTTTTTTTTTTCCCTCCTGGAGTTGTTCTTACACAGTGCCTGGCATAATCCTTGCTAGTAATCCTGTCAGGCTACACTTAGAGCTTTTGTAAACCCAGGAACAAATTCTGCCCTCCTGTAGGAGAAGGATAACACCCTTTGATTGGAGAAGGCCATGTCAGCCTTTCCAGAACTAGAACACACACCACCACCTCCCCCTCTACCCCCCCGGAGTGTAGTAGTGTATATGCTAAAACAGTCTGAAAATCAGTGTTGTGTAACAAATACTTGTGATTTGATTGCATAGTAAACATCAACCCTAGAACTAACATAAAATGAGAATAATGTGCCATAGAGAACAAGCTGCAAAACAGTGCATTATCTGCATGAGGTTGAACTCGGTTTGCAGTCTCCAAACATTTGCCTTAGGTATCTGCTACTTGATTTTCTGTTAAAGATGTGGGTTTTTTTATTGCTTTGTTGTTGATACGTTCAAAATCAAAATTAGTTTGTGTTCTCCAAATAGATTTTTATCTTCCATTTTTTAACGGATTATGTGCTCATTCCTCTGCTGATGGGCAAGTCTCCTAAGGGATTCTTTTGTGCTTAACATTGTGCAGGCTTGGAAGTCAACCTGTCCTTTCTAAAATGGCCCAAGTGCAATGCTGCTTAGATCTCGGTGTCACTTATAGAAAAGGGTCTGTCATTTAGCAAACACTTTCAGTAGTTTTTAAAAGGGTTCATATCTAAATTTAGTGTATGGTTTCCTGTATGTCTACTCCGTGGCTGTCACACTTCTTTCCTTGCAGCCTATTTCAGAGTCTAGTCGGCTTGCAGTTGCCTGTCATAGCAAATGAGACCAATAGCCCTCTCCATCTCACTAAGCCTGGTACTATTGAGGTTGTGGCAACAACCTCAACTATCAGAAAATACCAGCTGCATGAGGTCCTGCAGGCTGATGTTGAGCCAGCTGCATCATAGGCTTCATCAATACACTTTTTATCTAATTTTTATTAGATGTGCTTTTTCTCTTGGACAATCCATGCTGCATGTGCAAAAGGTTTATAATAGTCTCTTCACTGCCAGGGACTGAGGTGGCAGCAGTTCTAGTTGTGATACTTCTGCAGAAGAGAGCATTTGGTGTGCTATTTAAACTTTTTTTAGAGTCCAGATAGTGCAGAAGGTGTGGCAGCAAGAGAGGAGCAGTTGGCAAAATGTAGCTTGCTTACAGCTTATTTGTAAAGAAGATTCCTACTGAGCCTCAGTGGTCCAAATACTGCAGCATCTGGGCCTGGGTCCATATTTTGGGATCCGTTCTTCTCTTGTGTTCTTCTCAGTCTACACTGTTGTGGCTGCTTGCAGTGTGTGATAGGGAACATATACACTTTCAGAAAGGGAGGCAATGCTTCAGCTTGTCACTGCTGCCATCCATCTGCATACATCAGCATGGAGACTGTAAACACCAGGCTGCTTTCAGCAGCGGGGAATGCACTCAGCAATTCCCAAGCTCCTATGAAGGGAAGGCAGTGGCCATGAGTTGTCTAATGTTTTTATATATTATTTGAATCATTATAACACTTAGACACAGTGACCATAAATCAAGAGCACAGAAAAATGAAGATGACCCCTGCGTCCAAAGAGCAGGGTTGTGGGGTAGGATGAGAAATGCACCTGTGCTGTAGAAGAGGAAGAGCTCTGAATATGGGTCAGCCATGTCAGTCCTCTTCATCAAGGATCTTGAAGCAGGCTTGTAACAATTATAAGATTAAAAAAAAAAGGGAAGTTAATAATCTCTTTATTGTGTCCAGACTTTCTGGCTTTTAGGTTTTCTCTTTGTTTCTCAGCAAGTGGGAGCATTATAAAGTTTTTGTGGTGAAAGTTGGTAATCTCCCTTAATAGCATGAATCTATAAGCTGTGACAGTGCATAGAAATATTAGTTATTTGACCCTCACAGTAAATTTGCAAAGTTGACAATTCTGATGGATGTAATGGGAAGAGAAGATGATAGCATGTTTTAATGTGGTGCATATGGGTAGGTAATTTAGGGAGTATGGAGAACAGGAGCAAGAAGAGGTCAGGCAGTGTGGGTGTAACGAAGGGAGAAAGCAATCAAGGCAAGCAGGAAGGCAAACAAAGCGAAGAAAACAGTGTTAATGTTTGACTGGCACTCAAGGCTCTAGGAAATCAGAGCACCCTCTCTCTCCCCTCTTTTTCCTTTTTCTTCTCTCTCTTTTTTTTTTGAAGGTTTTATTTAACAACGCTTTTGACAACAGCAGCAGCAAAAATAATAGCTCCCAGAACTAGTGTATTTACCCACAGCACGTAGTAACCCCTTTCTGTTGATTTTAAACCAAATTTAAACCAGAAACTGTTAGCCCTTGTGAAAACTTTAAGCTTGTCAATTTACTGAATGTACATTGTATAATTTGGGTTTTTTTTGTATTTCTTATAAAAACAAGTTCTTTTTTAAGTCTTTTTTATGTCTTCTAATGCATTTTATTAGCTTTTTCAAAGAGCTGCTGATATGAAGTATTTTCCCTATGGTGTTTAATAATTGGTTTTATGATGAATAATTTTGGGTATTTGTATTTCGTGCTGGATCTGGTGCTGATTGTTTCAGGGATAAAAGTGTTAGAGGCAGAATATTTTTCAAAATGTACCTTCTCTGAGATTATGAGTAACAAAGAGCCTAGGATTTTCCTAGTCTGTCTTTGCGTTAAGCTCTGCTGGTGCTTTTAGCAACCAATATTTTAATTTAGCTCTTTGTTGATGTAACATTTTCTTCAATATCTGTTTGTTCTGACAGTTTTTTTTAATTTTTTATTTTTAATATGTTTTCATATGTTCGTGAGGAAATGCTTTAGCTGCAAGTGTCTGCTTCATCCTGGGATTCCAGTGGTTGAATGCTTCAATTTTTGTAGGTTCTTTGTAAATCTGAACAGTGGGTGATGTCATCCACTTCTGAAACTGAACACTCCCTGTGTGAACAGCTTTGAACTACAGAATTGATTTAGGAATGTTGCTGCAAAGCTTCAAAAGACACTGCTCTGTCCAGCTGCAGTTCTGACTTTTATCGGTTTTGTGCGAGGCTGATGAGAAGTTTGTTTACCCATGCCTTATTTAATTCCAGTTTGGTTTTTCAGGGATGTTGTGTTAAAAGCCTGCAAAGTTTGCTCTTCCTTCAGCAATAATGAGAGAGCAACCTCCACACATTTCTTTTAAATTAATCCCTACTACATACTCTCTAAAAAAATAAACAAACTTAAGACTTCGATTAAGATGGGAATTAAGTAGCCACCTTTTAAACTCTCATTAAAATAAAGCTTTTGGTTAATGATGAAGTTTGTAGATAACTTCCACTAACAAATGTCATTTCTACTCTGTTTTTTTATTTGCTCTTCCATGTTACAGCATTCCTAAGACCTCCCCCTTTTGGATGTTTTAGAAATCACTGATGAAGTATTTTTCTGCGTTGTTTTTAATCAGAAGCCTTTCTCTCAGGCTTATTTTTCCCCTTTAAATTGCATTCATGACTTTCTTATGTTCAAAAGAAGGATAAATACCGTGTGAGTTACTTCACAGTGACTCATCCACGGGCTTGCTCTTCTCTCTTCACCCTCTGCCACCCCACGCTTTCTTTCAAAAGGAAGAAAGAAACAGGAAAATACTGATAAAAGAGAAAGTGAATGGGTGTGTAACTTTCAATGCGATGAATCCCCTATGACACATCAGAGTTAAATTACTGCTGGAAGTGCTCTTGAGATACTGCCGGGGTCATCTGATATTATTGTGTGGTCTCCATTTTGCACCAGAGTGACATGTGTGATGGTGCTGGGGAGGAGAGCAAAGGCAATAAGGAGAGCAGGCAGATGAGGCAGTAGGGCCTAGAGGTAGTGAGACATCCCTCAATCCAACAGGAACATTTACAGCTGGATTGGTTGTCAGTCTCCTTAAATTTGGGACCCACCTGTACATTGACATCTGGAGACACAAGCCCCCTGAAGACTGGGTTTACTGGCTCTCCTTTTTCCTTCAGTAGTAGTGGTGTGATCTGAAATGACACTATTAAGGATTTATTACTGAAATCTCTAGACTGACATGTATTGCTAAAATAATCTTTCAAAAGATGGCATGAAATGGCTGCAGCTGGAACATGGCAAGCCAGTTGTGAAGAGAGGTCCCTTTAGTACTGATGCTTTCACACTTAAAAAGAATATCAAGGATCACCTTGTGCATTCGGCTTGCATGCAGAGTTTGTGGCCATTTGTTGGCTGGGCAGAATACAGCCTGCAATAGCTGAATATTTAAACTGTTGTTCACAGTATTGTTATGATGTGAGCTGATGCCCAAGGAGTAAAAGATAATTTTTCTTACCATGATAAGCTTGATCTTTGGTTTCAGAGGCTTTCTGAATCATATGTTCCAGCACTACCTGATTTTTATTAGAAGGCAAGATTTAGATACACATTTTAAAAGAGAAAAGCCTACTGATTTATTCCTTTACTGCTTGCATAGATTGTCGATTTGCCTCTGACAAAGGCAATGTCTTTGCATGTTCAGATATATGCCTTTGCACTTGATCCAAAGCCAAGGCAAATATCAAACAATATGAACCAGATGAATCTACCAAAAGGCAATAGATATTCTTTTCTAGAGTTAGTGTGAATCATAGAATCCTAGAATAGTTAGGATTGGAAAGGACCTCACGATCATCTAGTTCCAACCCCCCTGCCATGGGCAGGGACACCTCACACTAAACCATATCACCCAAGGCTTCATCCAACCTGGTCTTGAACACTGCCAGGGATGGAGCATTCACTACTTCCCTGGGCAACCCATTCCAGTACCTCACCACCCTCACAGTAAAGAATTTCTTCCTTATATCCAGTCTAAACCCCTGCTGTTTAAGTTTCAACCCATTACCCCTTGTCCTATCACTACAGTCCCTAATGAATAGTCCCTCCCCAGCATCCCTGTAGTTCATCATGCGTTCAGATAAAGCTTCTCTTTAAAAGTAACAACATTTTTGAATTTCCTTCCTTTGAAAAATTAACTTAAGTGCTAGAATCATAATGTGGTTCTTGAACATAAACAGTGTCTGTTTGGGTGGCTTAGTTTTGCTTTCTTGTTATCCTGATTAATGAAATATTGGGCATCGTGGCTAAGCATAATGACGTTATGTAAGCTAAACCATGCTGAGAGTCTTTTGAGGCAAAGAAGAACTAAAAAGGAAAAAGTAAATTCTTCCCACAACTATAGCTGAGGAAAAAAAAAAGGAGATTGTTTGAGGTGGTTTAACCACTTTAACAGACATTCATGTGGGAATAGAGAAAAAAGGAGTAAGGAAAAAGCTGTGTATTTATTTAATGCAGAGCATGGTAAATTATAATGGATATTGCACAGGCTCAGATATCAGGTGTCTGAATAATCATAAAAGCAGCGTAATTCAGACTGAATTTTATTCTCCTGCATGGAATCTCAGCTATTGAAAAGAAGCAAGTCATGTGTACAAAGTCTCCAGATGTTTGATGATCATGCACAACAAGGAGGACAAAGGAGGGAGATTTACTATTTGTTTGATTTCATATATTCAGATTCTGAATTCGGTTCTTCAGCAGGTTGTATGGATTTTTTGTGATTTATTTACTTATAATGTAATTTCCTCAACCTTTATGTATTGCTTATTTCCTCTTACATGTGTTGTAGTTTTCCCTTTTTCTTTTGAAGAAGAAGAGAGAATGAAAGTGATGGCAGGCAGTCATTTAATTATGCTTTCTAACACTGTAATGAGGTGGGCATTGTCCCCAAGAAGGGACTGTACTGCAGTGAGATTCCTTGGGACTCTCATGGGAAATTTCTGGCAGAGTTACAAATAAACCTGGGGGCTCTGGTGACAGTCTGACTCAGTGTGAGTGACATGTGGACCTGGTGGTGGGAAGATGGCTGAGTGGGAAGTTTGATTCTGATATGCCGCTTTCAAGTGGTTGAAAAATTTACAAGTGATTTATTTTACCAGATTTATAATTTATTAATCTTATACTTTTTTTCTTTAAAACCACATTTATTATGTTAATTATGAATGGAATGATTCTCAGTAGATTATTGCCACTAGTCAAATAGTTCTGGTTTATTTGATTACTCAGGTGAATTATATGGTTTTTGTTTGTTTCCTTTTTATATATGCTTCAGCACCAGTAATCACATCTGACACACTAAAAATTATTGTTTTATTTGAGTAAAATTCAGATACGGAAAAATTACTTTGAAACCAGCGTGAGAGAGTCACAGGTGTGGCTAAACTGGGCTTCTTTAAACATCTTGACTGTTTAAAGATTTATGGATAAGGCTATTGCCTTTAAAAAGCTCCTTTGTAGTCTGAATTCTCTGTGCCTTCTTTAAGTGCTACATGTTAATATTAGATATGTTTGTTCTGGTTGAAGGTGAAATACAAAGAGCAGTTCAGTAAGGAAATGAAGAGCCATCAGTACAATCCTCTTGACAGTGTTTCCTTCAAGCAAGCACAGATTGCATCCACCTTGGCAAGTGATGTAAGTGAATTTGCTTTGTATTTTATATGCATTTTACATAGTGAAAACCTAATATTTTTTTCTCAAACAGAATTTCTTTTTCCATCTTACGAATTACTCTGAGCTGCAACCTCTGCTATACAGTGTGTCTATCTAGCAGGTACAGTATGTTACGCATTTCTTCTTGTGCCTCTGAAAAAGCCCTTTGCTAGAGGTCTGGAGAGTTTTTCATAATGATTTTAGACGAGATTCATCTCACTTCACTAAGTGTTTCAAAAGGTATGACTGCTTACTATGAGCTAATCGCCTTGTACTCGGTCCCTTTGTATTGGGGAAAGAAATAAATACGTATAGGGGCAATTCTTCTGACCTGTTGTAGATTCCAGTCTTCAGAGGAAGGAGTGAAGTGCTGGCATTTCTCCAGTGGTTGTAGAAGGATGCTGTATGTGTAGCTCAGATTTATGTGTCTGTCTTTTAGACTTCATTCTGCTGGTTGATCCTCTGAATGGTATTACAAAGTACACCACTCACTAGATTCAGCAATGGGTGCCTGCTGTTGGAGCCAGACTGGAGAAAACATCTATATGGAGTGACGATGCCATTGAGTTGATATATTTAACAGTGTTTCTAATGCTAAAAATGTGAGCTCCTCTTTGAGGCCATGATCCCAGATAACCAAGGGACATGCTTCTGTAGGGACATGTTCTGTAGTTTGGCATTTCCAAAGTGTGGGACACCACCCAGTGGGAACAGAAGAACCTGGCTCTGGGAAGGCTCTTGCCAAATGTGTGATTGTTTCAAAAATCTAAACGTTTAGTAAAAAGTTAGTTGAAGTAATAACTGTTAGAAGAGGTATACAAATTGAGTGCTCATGATTTGAAGTCTGCCTAAATCAGCGAAGAGGATGGTAAATGTGTGGAAGTGACTAACGGTACTGGTTAATTTTGTCATCCAAGATAGGTAAAGTTGGCTGGTTTCCTTCCTGTAAATATGGACATCCAGCTATCAGAAGAATGGTAAACCCCACTGTAGGCTGATAGGAAGTTATTTTCTATTACTTCATGAAGCGACTGTCTTTTGTTCTAGGTGACTGTATTGCTTATCTTTGCTGAAAGCAATATGTATGAACTAAAATTTACAGGAGCACTTCTCTTTAACTGGTTTATATACAACTTTTTATATTTGGACAGTTAGTTTAATTCCTGCATCAAGAGAAAAAGAACAAGAATCAACAGTCTGAAAAGTCATAGAAATCACGATTTTGTTGTAAATGTCATTTTTTGAGGGAAAGTTTGAGTAGTTCCCAAATACTTGCTCAGCAGAATGAATCTTTTATTGTTTCCTATCCTCCAAATAATAGTAAATGACCACCATCTAGTGGTTGATAGAGATTGTTCAGGCAAGCACTTAATGCTTTCTCTTTCTGAACGGCCACACTGTAATATGAAGCTGTGAATTGTTTTCTTAAATTTTGTTTTACATAATTTAAATTCTTTTTCCAGGTAAATTACAAGAAAGATTTGGAAAGCCTACATGATCCAGCTTCTGATCTGCCAAATCTGCTATATTTAAACCATGCTTTAAATATCAGCAAAACTCATAGCAATGTAAGTTGCCTTTATAAAAATGATCTGAAAAATATATTTGGTAAGTACTGTAGTATGTATACTCCTTTTAGGATACATAAATATTCGTTACTTTCCTCATAGTCTCATAGCCAATAGAACGTAGCATTATAACCATAGTAGTTGGGGGATGTAGTAAAGAAAAAAAGGGCTTTTAGGAAGAGATATTTCAGTTATTAGAACAACTAATATACTGGGTGAGAATCACACAGCCTTCTGGTACTTGAGCATTTCTTGTGAAACCTTGTCCACTTACTTTGATAAGACACTTTTTTCCTTGTGAATCTCATTTTGCTGAAGATTTTACTTACTGTTTTCATCTGCAGGTCTCTGTACAGAAGTGACCATTATGCTAGTTTAATATTTTGCCTTCTGTCATAAACAGCCTCTCGAGTGCTAGCTTCCTTTAGACTTTATCTATCTAAAACTTTTTCCCGCTCCTAAATGTCTGTGGTGTCCTGCACTGGATCAGGAAATAGGCACATACTCCATTCTGCCACATAACAAGGTGTGCCCCTTGGTGAGACTGGTGATCTGATATGGAGTAGTGATGGGGATTGAAATGGGGAGGAAGAGATGGGAAATCCCTGGCTTCTGTGCTATGCTGAAGCTTCTCTCCCATTCCCAAAATATTTATACTACATGTGCGTAGGCTGGTTAGCTGCACTTGTTGTCTTTACTCCAGAAACCACAGGAGGGATACAGAACTGCTGTGGAAAGGCGTGAGTGGGTGGTGTTGGGAAGGAAGACTGCTCGCAGTCTGCAGGAGGTGACTGTTTCACACACAGAGTTAGCCCTAATGACTAGGATCATACTGGGCTGTCTTCTGAGTCAGTGCCTGCTTGTGAAGATTATGCCTAAAATAATCAAAATAATCCAGCCTTCCCATCTGTGCTTGGTTTTTTGTATTACTTTTTCGTGATTTGAAGCTTGCTTTTTGACTGTTTCTGATTTGTAAAGCGAACACTGACTCCCCCCTTTTATATGGGCAATAAATGAATTGATAGCTTTCCTTCCTGCATTCTTCATGACATTTTGGCCTAATTCTAGTTTCCTTCAATGTAAAGTAAGGTTGGCATTCTTTTTGCTAATTAAATGAAGACCTTTGGAATGAACTTCAGCATTTTGCCATCTTACTGCTAAAGATAGAAACCTGGACTTTCCCTTAAGGCAGCTTACTTCTTGCAAAATTTATTTCTTTCTGTTGCTCAGGAAGGGTTGATTCATATTGTCTGTGCCTTCTTCTGAGGACTCTAAATAATGAGGTTCTGATTTTTGCATTGTCCAGATGCTGGTGGATATTTTTTCATGCTTTGAGCAGGAAGAAGAATGCTTTGCCAATCCCTAAGGTCTCCACTAGCTACTTGTCTTCTACACAAATCCCATTTTCAAAATCCTTTCTAGATTTGACCTCCCCATGTAATCTCTTTGATTTTTAACTTGGCCTACTCTCTTGCCTTTCTTCATGTTTTTCCAATACCTTCTTTGTGTTCTCTTTATCTCTCCACAGCTCATACCAAATCTTTCTTGTAGTCTGCTTCCACTGTATGGAGCAACCTTTTTGATTGTGCTGTTAACTGATTTCCAAAGTCTGATCATATGGGCTATTTTTTTAGTCCTCTGAAACACAGAGCTAGTTGCCCAATTTAGCTGTTTCCCTGTACTATACCTTCCTTCCTTGAACTTTATACTTCATCATTTGCATAACATAGCTATGCCTGCACTGGTGTGACATGTTGGACTGTATGGTTACTTAAACCATAAACTAATATGGTTGATTGAATTGGTTTGCTGATTGACCTACAGTGTAGAAGTGTGTGCAACTTTATGAAACACATATACTATATGTAAATAATATACATGTCTAACAGCAATGCAGAGCTGTTATACACATCAGCTTCCATCAGAATAAATTCCAGCAGTTACAAGGAAAGCTTGATGGGCATGTTTGGACACACATAGACTGATTTTGACAGATAGAATTTATCCTGTTTTCATTTTTTTGATGAGGGAGATAGTTCACAAGCTGGAGCTTTCCCCTCATATAGTATTATCCCTGTTTCAGGTGGGATAGAGTTAATTTTCTTTCTAGTAGCTGATGTAGTGCTGTGTGTTAGACTTAGGATGACAATGATGTTGATAACACACTGATGTTTTGGTTGTTGATGAGCAGTGCTTACATTAAGTCAGGTACTATTCAGCTTCTTACGTTGCCCTGTCAGCGAGCAGGCTGGGGGTGCACAAGAAGCTGGGAGGGACACAGCCAGAACAGCTGACCCCGACTGACCCAAGGGATATTCCATACCATATGATGTCATGCTCAGCATATAAACTAGGGGGAGAGCTGGCTGGGGGGATCCTTCTTGAGAACAAGCTGGGCTGTTGGTGGTGAGCAGTTTCTTTTCATTCGCATCGCTTGGGTTTAATATATCGCTTTTTCTTTCCTTTCCTTTTCCTTTCCTTTCCTTTCCTTTCCTTTCTTTTCCTTTCCTTTCCTTTCCTTTCCTTTCCTTTCCTTTCCTTTCCTTTCCTTTCCTTTCCTTTCCTTTCCTTTCCTTTCCTTTCCTTTCCTTTCCCTTTCCCTTTCCCTTTCCCTTTCCCTTTCCCTTTCCCTTTCCCTTTCCCTTTCCCTTTCCCTTTCCCTTTCCCTTTCCCTTTCCCTTCCCCTTCCCCTTCCCCTTCCCCTTCCCCTTCCCCTTCCCCTTCCCCTTCCCCTTCCCCTTCCCCTTCCCCTTCCCCTTCCCCTTCCCCTTCCCTTCTCTCTCTTCTCTTTTTTTCTTTTATTTTCTTTTTTATTTTTCTTCTCTTTTTCCTTTCTTCTCTTCTCTTTTCTTTCCTTTCCTTTCTTTTCTTTTCTTTTCCTTTTCCCTTTCCTTTTCCTTTCCCATTTCCTTTTCCCTTTCCATTTCCATTTCCCTTTTCCTTTCCATTTCCTTTCCCTTTCCCTTTCCCTTTCCCTTTCTCTTTCCCTTTCTTTTCTTGATCTTATCTCAACCTACAAGTTTTCTTTAAAGTTTCTTATTGTCTCCCCTATCCCATGGGGGGGGGGGGAGGGAGTGTGGTGCTTAGTGTCCAGTTGGGGTTAAACTACAGCAGGTATACATGTAATTCATTCTCTTTGGCATGAATGATATGAGACACAAAATTTAAAACTTTAATATGTGTACAACAGCTAATTTATTGTTTTGCACATTTTTAATCTGTCCCTATTGTAAAGACTTTGAGATGCTTATGAACTACAAATAAAAAAAAAGGTACATAGATGTGTTTCATTTTATGGAACAGGGTGAATAAATAGGACATAAGAGACTGGATCTAGTGCCTGTTGTTTAGTGTAGCAAAAGGTTACGTGATTTACCTCATTTGATTTTATAGGGTTTTTCTTATAATTTTATTACATTAGTTGGGGAATGGAGTAAAAGTATGAAATCAGAGTCTGTAGATGGAGATTATTTTTGTTTGTTTCCACAGAAGTGATTTTGGTGTGCGACATTTAGAATGACTTCCACTAGGAGGCAAGCCCAGACCATCATATGTGTCCCTTTGCACTTCAAGTGTAAATAATGTTTATTTTCTTGAGAACATAAACATTTGTCTTTGGATGAGGAAGACAAGCATTTTCTCTAGGAACTGATGAGAGTTTTTTGTTGGTTTTGTTGTTGTTTTTTTTATCATACCCTTTTTTTCATTTCCTCACAATATTTTAATTTCAAATTTAGTGGTAGAACTCTTGAGGCCTAAAATACAGTTTTTTTATGCTGTTTCTCCCATAGTTATTTAAAATGGTGTTTAAATTACAAAACCTTTCAGATTTTATTTGTGAAAACATTTGTGGATAGTTGTTTTTTTCCAGTATGAATATAAGAAATCATTTAAGCAAAGCAAGGGCTTTTATGATTTCACCCTGGATACAACCAAGCAAATCCATCACAAAGATATTGCAGTGCTTCAAACAGGTATGCACAAGCATAAATACATGTTGCAAAGATAAAAATGCAGCATTCTAACAGTGATTAAATCAGGCACAAACATGCATGACAGATTACAGTGATGTACATTGCATATTCAATCAGAAGCACCATAAGGAGAGAGGAGCTTATTTTTCCAGGACCCAAACCTAGTGTAGAAGCCTGACAGGGAAAGTGAGTCTGATTACTGTTCTCAAATACAGACAGCATTATTTTTGTAGAGACAAATAAATTAAAATGATATTATTCATTCTGAATATCACATTTTGATTTGTAGATATTTGCTTTCCTTTATGGCTTATGTAGAATATTCTGTCGTACACTGCACTGATTAATTTGAGGTTTGCCAGTCTTAGTCAAAAGAGTGTGAATGAATGAGTTCAGAATTCTTCTCCAGGTTTCCAAACAAAGCATATTTGCTTTGTGCGTTAGCATAAAATTGCATGTGGGTGTAATAACCCTGTGTTCTTCAATGGAATTTTGCTACTAGCTCTAATGCCATGGTCATTGGTAGCTGTGAGGGGAATATTGGTGCAAGACTGCACCCTATGAAGGCTTTCATTACCTTTTCCCTCCCACAGGTACAAATAAAAGTGCATTTCAGAGTGATGCTCCTGAGCCTGAAAGAGTGACCTCTGGGCTGTGGCTGTGAAACAGATTTTGTTGTTGTTACAGTAAATGTGGTGTTTAATAGAAACATGACAGGGGAACCTAATAAAAAGCTGCCAACTGTCTAGATATAGGTCATTCAGCCAAAATCATACAATTAGTTTAAGGATTGTGATTGATGCTCCTCACCCATACTGTCTTCAATGTTTACCATTTTTAGGTCTAATATTTTTAAGCAAAGGAATAAATGACTCCAGAAAAAGTTTCCTTGTCTATTTCTCCAGCAGGTTAAACTGGGGAGGAGTCTTCTAACTCAAAACCTCCAAGGAGTATGGCTAAGACTGTCTGCCACCACAACATACAGTCAGATCTCACATTCTCTCAGCTGTTAACACCCTTTATTTTCATTTTCCTAGGTCAAATACAAAGAGAATTATGAAAAATCTAAAGGCAGATCAATGCTGGAGTTTGTGGATACACCAATGTATCAAGTTTCAAAGGAAGCTCAAAAGATGCAAAGTGAGGTTAGTAAAAATGTGTGCTTGAACTGGTAAGATTTAGATCAACAGAGAAGCTAACAGACATCTTGTTCTCAGGTTAAGAAAACAGGTGAAGCAGATGATAAAGGTTTTATAAATTGGGGATATGGTAGAAGTAGTACTGAGTAGTTTTCTTATTCTGTATCTCAGTTCTTCAATATGTCTTTTCTCAAAAAGCCGCATAGTTTCTAACACTAGATGCAAAGTGTAAGTAGCATAATTTAGTTGAGAGGAAGCTCAAAAGGTCATGTAGATCAGAGACTGCTAACTTTTTCACCTTCTGCCTTTAATTCTGTCTTTAATGAGGGAGAGTTTTTTAGATGGGAGTGAGTGAAGCCATACAGGCCAGTCTGACCCCACACCTTGACTGAAATGTGCTCCTGTCTGTTCACCCTAGGGAGCTCAGCAAGGGGGAACAGCTGTGCCCAGGCTGCGGAACAGGACTGGCTGTTCTGTGTCAGGACATTTTTTTTCTAACTTTTTAATAAAAACTTCAGATGATGGAGGTTTTGTGACCTCCCAGGCAATCTAATCCAGTGCTTCACCATCCATCCTAAAGGACCATTTTCCTGTGTCTTTGTTGCTGCAGTTTGATACCATTCTTTTTGCTGTGTCTCATGAAAAATAGATGATTTCATCCTCTTGGTAGAAACTTTTCTGTGTTTAAACCATTACTTTGTGTGCCGTTTGTCTTCTCTTTTCTCTAGGAAGCAAAACATTTCTTCATACACAAGGTTAAATGTTCTCTTTGGAAATGTTATACGTATATATTTTTGTCTAAATTTTGTGTCTTGTATACATAATCTAAGTAATGAGTTATAAAGTTGCTTATTAATGTGATAATTTATGGCACGGGGGCTCATTTCTGTGTCTGTTTGCAGTGTTCTTTCTGAAATATGCTTGGAAATGCACATATGTCTACCACTAATTGTTGGTTTTGCTTCAACAGAAAATGTATCGCAAAGATTTTGAAGAAGAGATCAAGGGAAAACCCTCAATGGATTTAGACAAGACCCCAGAGTTCTTGCATATAAAACAAGTCACTAACTTTCTGAAAGAGGTAGAGGATTTTTATTACTTTTTTTGTTGTTGTGAAGTTGTAAATGAGCAATAAAGCAGCATTGCTACAAGCTACTGAGTGCTGAAAACTCACAGTTAACTTGGTAACTAAATACAAAAGTGACTTAATGAATGAAAATCACTGCATGTCGTTTTATATTCTGATTAGTCCTGTAGTAAAAAATAATACTTCTTGAGATTTCCTTATGAACAAAAGAAAATGATAAAGCCTAGTATACCTGAACCAGAAAAATAGAGTTAAATGAACAAATCAGGTGACTCCATAGAAAACTGAGTGTTTGCAGGACATTCCCTCTGAGGGCTTCAGTTCTGGAATTTATTCCTCCCTCAGGCTCAAATAGCTCAAGTTTCCTTCCAGGCATGCTGCATAAGACATATGCTTGATACAGTTTTTGAGAGAACCTGGAGTTTTCTTTCCAGATAGATGAAGGGGTGGAAAAGAGGATTTCTGTTGGTGTCCAGATAGCAGTTTTTCCTTTTGAGTAATTATTTCAGGTTTATGATAGTCTGTTCCGGTTACATAGGTGCCTTGAGCTGTGTATAGTCACTTTTAACTAACTTAATTGAAATTATTATCTATCACACACGTTATGGGTGAAAATAAAGGAGATCAAAATTCCATAATATAGCTATACTATTACATAATTTGCTTTAAGAAAATTTTGTTGGGAGATGCAGTTTTTCTGTAATGCCTGTTTCTTTGAAATTTGTCCAGGGCTCTTCAGTTGTGTGAGGCATTAAAAATTAAACCACTTTTTTTCCATAGCTGAGAATCCTTCTAACTTTAGTAGTTTTATATAATTCAGAACTGTCTTCATACTAGGTTTTCATAGAATCATAGAATAGTTAGGATTGGAAAGGACCTCAAGATCATCTAGTTCCACCCCCCCTGCCATGGGCAGGGACACCTCACACTAAACCATGCCACCCAAGGCTTCATCCAACCTGGTCTTGAACACTGCCAGGGATGGAGCATTCACGACCTCCCTGAGCAACCCATTCCAGTACCTCACCACCCTCACAGTAAAAAATTTCTTCCTTATATCAAGTCTAAACCTCTGCTGTTTAAGTTTCAACCCATTACCCCTTGTCCTATCACTACAGTCCCTGATGAATAGTCCCTCCCCAGCATCTCTGTAGGCCCCCTTCAGATACTGGAAGGCTGCTAAGAGGGGTTTTGAGTATTAGATGGTTCTGTAGATTAGGCTTACTATTTTACCAAATGCAGAAGTAGATGTATCAGAAAAATTCATAGTTAGAAAAATAATGGCTGCTGTATATACTTCATATGAATTTGGGAGCCAACATTACCTTGTTTATACTTATTGGATTAATAACTGATTTTTTTTCTGAAAAGCAAATTGAGGATGCTAGAATTAAAACCCCTTAAACCTTGTTCCTTTCCTTGTTCTTTAAACAACTTATCCTAGTCTATGCTAGTTTTCATATGGGTAAAGAAAAGATTTTCTTTTCAGATATTTCTTTTCAGATATTTTTTTATTATTCCACATTTATTCTGATAAGCTTGGCTGTCAGGTAGACATGTCTCTAGCTAGATATGGTTTGTGCAGTACTGTTCTGTACGTACATGACTCGTATGCTTACTGAATAGGGAAAATGCAAATACTTGCTTTTCATTGAGTTAATCTTTCTGCATGCTGAATGTGCACAGAAGTGGTAAGTGCAAGCATAGTTGTAGATGTTCATCTCTGAAAATTTTGATGTATTTTCCCTCCATAGTGCTACATGCATTAAGATGTTCCCTAATTCTTAGCTCCACAAGTTTTAAGACTCATTACTTAGAGACTAAACTATGCTTGTAAGCCAGAGGGGAAGAATATGAGAAAATGGAAGTGGTATTTTAATGCATAACTTCATGAATTACGTATGAGTTTGTATCCACATTCAAGGAAAAACAAACCCAAAGATTACATAGGTTTAATTATTCTTTCGAGATTCAGCAAAATGATGTATTTCTTCATAGTCAAAGATGTAGTGTAGTATTTTTGTGTGAAGCTTCATAATCAAACTTAGATAGGTATTACATGAAACAAGAAGGTGAACATGGAGTTCTTAAAAATGAATTTTTTAATTTCTTATTTTTTGTTTATAGTGTCAGCTGTGTTCCAGCTTATTCTGTTGCTTTTCCACTGTAGAGAATTCTGAATCTATATTACAGTTTATCAAGTAGTGGTTTTAACAGGTCCTAGTATAGTGTTCAGGCTATCCATCCTGATTATGATACCATTAATGGAACAGAGGTAAAAACTGCATATATTATGCAGCATATATTAGTCTGTAAAAGCAAATGCTATTGCAGTTAAAATGTCCATAGAGAGGCAGCTGAGGCCCGTAAGCAATCTGCTAGCACTGTATAGGAGAAGACTATTTTTCAAGACTGCAACAGGAAAAAATGTGGTGACATTAAAACCTTTTCACTTTTTTAACATTGTACCCTTACATTTCATAATTTTCAATTCTATTTTAACTCTGGAGAATGTACTTCTGCTAATTCATATTTCATAGAAGTTTCGAAGAGACCCTTCAGACATTTAATAAGTGGCATTTCTTTTCAAGATCTTGTGCACAATTGTAAGTGGAGAAATCTCTCTTTTTTTCAGAAAGAGTACAGAAAAGATTTGGAAGAAGGAATGAAAGGAAAAGGAATGACAGTGTTTGAAGATACACCAGATTTGATTAGAGTGAAAAATGCAGCTCAGATACTAAATGAGGTATGTTATGCTAGTCAACTTTACTAAAGTCACAGAAAGTTCACTATGTAATACTTGCCTGAAAATATTCTTTTTTTTGTTTTACATAATCTACAGTAAAATAAGTAAGTGTTGATACCAGAATTCTTTCTGTTTTGCTTTAAGAATATAGAAAAGTTGTGGGGGAAAAAAAAAACAAAACAAAAATTTCAGATTTTCAGGCAATTAAAAGGTCAATGGAAATATTGGGGTCAGTAGACAGAACATTTAAAACTAGGCTCATTTTTCCATCTATTTATTTGTTAATTAATAAGATACTATAATTAATATTTTAATGGAAAAAGAGTAGACTGTTAATGAACTTGTAAAGAAAAGTCAGTGAAATAATTTTGAGGTTTTTTGAAATCATGTACCTGCTATCTGAAAATAAATATTGGTAATAACTGCCAGGCATCTTGGGAAGATCTTTTATCCATACAAAGTATTCTACTTGTGAAAAGTAGAGTTGCTTCTGAAGAAATGTATTTTCTTGAGCTATAAGAACCAGAGGGAATGTCATGCATAGGGCCAATCTGATCACTGTAAAGAAATGCAGGAATATATAGCTCTAACTCCCAGGATTATTTTTTCCTTGCTGTTTTATGCAAACAGCTGGGAAGAAATACCTGCCATTCCACCTTTAGCAGAGGGGAAGTGATGAATGATGTCTTCTCACAAGTTAACTTATACTTTTTGCAAAAAACTGTGGTTTGCAAAGTAGAGAATGGTTTTACTGTGTTTATTTCCACATCAGAGTGAGACAGCAATGGAAGATTGAGTCTTTTTGTTCTTGTAAGTGACCAGACCATTGCGTTGAGAAGAAAGATATTTTACTTCTTTTTTTTAACTAATGTACCTAAAAAATAATTAACAAGAAAAGTAAGAATATTTTTTTTGGTTGTATGTATTTATTTTGGAAAAAAACACCCTTGTTTTCCACAGGCAGAAGTAAAATAGAAGAGAAAAAGAGTGATTACTACTATAGTAGCAGAAAAAGAACTGCCTGAGAATCTATTAATTTTTTATTGAAAAAAAAGTACAACTATTGTATGCAGTATTTCTGTATTACATTTTAATATAGTTTGCTGATGAACAAGAAATATATCCTTAAACGGATAAGATGGAGATGAAATATTCATTTTGTTTCCTGATTATTGGTTATTTATAATTTATGTTGTGAGGAAAAAGCAGCAATCATGGATGAGTATTGCAACTTGCCTAATGGCTGTAGTTCAGGAAAGACCTATTAAATGAATAAATTACAACTTCCTGCTCTGAAAGTTCACTGGAAACAATTCAGTGTGGTATTAAATTTCTAACATGTAGTCCTTTCATAAATAAAATATTTTCTTAAAAGTAAAATGTGTTTCAATTAGACTGACACTAAGTTCCAGCTTATTACACTATGGTCTGCAGAGCTAAACTTCCATTTTACTTTAGAGGATAATTGTAGCAAGCTGTATGGACTGATTCCTCCCTTTTCCCCCTCAGCTAATTAAAAACTCAGTGGTAGAGTTTTATATGCTCAGTGACTGTCTCCTAAAGTTTTCCTCCTGTAATTTGTTGTGGTTTCCTGACAAAAGATTGCCAAGAGTCTTGAGAGTTTCGACTCTCTCAAGATTTTTGATTGACTCTAAATCTTAAAATTGGGTCTCTTGTGCAAAAATCTACCTGTAACTCTCTAGCTACTGTGAATATAATGTGTGAAGTTTTGTCTTTACAGAAACAATACAAGAAAGACCTGGAAACAGAAATTAAAGGGAAGGGCATGGATGTAGGTCCAGATACTCCTGAGATAAGAAGAGCCAAGAAAGCTTCTGAAATTGCAAGCATGGTCAGTACCATACCTGGTTCAAGCTTTCCATTTGATAGAATGCAACAGATTATTGCCATTGAGAATTCCAAGTAATGACCAATCTAGGCAGTAGCAATACCACAAATTTCACCAAATACCTAACCTGTTCAGCTATGTACTGGAACACAGCTGACACTATAAAAAAAAAGTTGCATAATCAGCATACGGGAAAAGTTAAGATTTCTCAAAACTTTGGCCTTTCTGTCATTTTTTTTGCAGGTTGTGCTTGTTTCTCACAAACTGTGCTTGGCCTGGGCTGTATTCAGTAGCCGTGGGCCCTACTGCTTTTAGGTCTAAATAGCTGCTTGTTTGGTTAGGGCCAAACAATACACAGAATGGGAGAGATAGCAAAGCCTTATGACCCCAGTCCTGCAAAACGCAGCTGAGGGAGAAAGTCTCATTTATGTATGTCTGTGGTTGCAGCTGTGAAAGCTGCAAAGACAGATAAATGTGAAAGGCTATATCAGATTTGAAGAAGTCTATTAAAAGATCTTTTTAACTGATCAGCAGCATAGCATAGGTGTCTCATAGATAGATCCTACAGAGTGGGTGCTGTTGAATCAGAAGTTATTTGGTCTTTTAAGAATGCTGTTCAGTGGAATTGCACAGATTAAAGTTGGAACAATGTAAGAATTTGGCTGTCTGACATATTTACAATGCTATTCTTTTCAGAAAGAATACAAGAAAGACTTGGAAAATGAAATTAAAGGAAAGGGAATGGGAGTGGGCACGGATACCCCTGATATACAACGAGCCAAAAAAGCCTCTGAAATAGTAAGCCAGGTGAGTACAAAATTAATCTCTTTAAGATTACTTTGGAAGTAAAACATAATGAGATGTTTAAAACCATAAAATCTTCTTGAACAAACTTGGGCTAAAAGGAATAAGCTATGCACAATAGAAACATTAAGTTAAAGAAATTGAAGAATTTATTTAACATCTGAACAGTACTATCAAAATACCTTTGAAGACAGCATGTACAAATAACTGTAGAATTAGTTATGATTGATTTTGGTTTTGTTTTTCTTTTTTCTTCAGAAAGAATATAAAAAGGATCTGGAGACTGAAATTATAGGGAAAGGAATGCAAATTGGCCCATATACTCCTGAAATACAACGTGTCAAAAGGGCTTCAGAAATAGCAAGCCAGGTAGGCATACTTCAAAGACTGAATGTTTTAATTCTGTGTAACCAATGAGTGCTTGACAGACATTGCTCAAAGTACCTCTTTTCTAGCTCTGTAGAGGCTTTTGTACTTATATTAAATGAATTTACATGTAGTAAAACATCTTACTGCCTGATTCTTGTTTGTATTTAGGCCTGTCATGTCATGTAAATTATATTTGTTTACATCTGTTTGTAGGTCTTTTTGCATTACCTAAATAAGGTTATATATATATATATGTATATATATATGTATCCTGGCAGTGAAGGGAAAAGGTATTACACATATGAGAATATATCAGTGTGGGACACAGTGTCATCTGTCCCACACAAACAATAACAGTATCATGGAGGAGAGAGGTTGAAATAACTACTGTAAAAGGATGTTGAGGCTCATCAGCTATAAGCATCTTTTGTTGCAGTTTGGCTGTTCTGAAAGTCTCCAAGAAAGCAGGAAATAGACATTTTAAAATTATTTTTCAGAAAATGTACAAAGATGAAGCAGAGAAGATGCTCTGTAACTATTCTGCTGTCCCAGACACTCCAGAAATGGAGAGGATAAGAAGTACTCAGAAAAACATCAGCTCAGTGAGTAATAGTGTTTCTCTCTTTGCTTGCAACCTTTCAGACACTTTTCAGTTTAAATAGGCTCTCCTGTGCTGCAGCATGAAATAGGGAACTTACGAGTAAAAATCCTTTGAACCATTTGCATAATTTTCCTGGCAAAAGCTGTATCACTCATTTCTTTCAGTGAAAAACAAGAAGCCCAGTTTTTCTAGGTGTGACACTGTTATTTTGAATTGCTAAACTCCTTACACCACCTTGCCAAGTCACAGTTATTTTTAAATGAAGTTTTTTTCTTTTTCCATCGAGCCCCAGGAAATGCTTTATTTAAAAGGACAAAAAATTTGTAAGGCTTGTTACTGTGCATATAAGATTTTTCATCTGTTTCCTATCATATGTACAGAACATAAAATTGGAACAGATCAAGTTTCATAAATATTTATGTCTAATGATTTTATGTTATACTGGATATATTGTTTTAATTTTATGCTAGATTTAAGTCTCAGTTTATCCCTAAATATAAATTATGAGCTTGGTTTTCTAAAATTGCCCAGTTTGGGATGCATTCAGTTCCACTTCCTTTTTGGACCCATTAATTCTGCTGCTTGTAATTCTGGCTTTGCTTGTAATACAACAGAGAAGAAGAGTAAATATAGCCTCTAGAACCAAATGCTGTCCAGTTAGTGTCTGAGTTTTATGGCAGAATAAGTAATGCTTATAAAGTAAATTATTTCAAAGGAATATACTTAAATATTTTCTTATTATCTGACACAGATGTTGTTCTTTAACTTAGAAGTATTCTCAGCTTCTCCAACTCTGCAGGAGTAGAAGGTCAATTAGTTTCTCTCAGAGGTGTTTACTTGCAGCTATCCCATGTCACTGCAGCTTCACTAGGGAAATAAGAGCCTGCAGGGAGAGAAGAAAAGTCTTCGAGGTTGCTTTAGGTAGTGGTCTCTCCCGTAATGTCTTCCAGCCTTACCTGCTCCTTTTCTTCCTTCAGATGAGACCAGCTGAAACCTACATCTTTTTAATAGGAGCTGCTGACAGGCCCACTGGCTCCACTTTTGTTTCTTGTAATCTGTTGCCTCTTGGTTTCAAATGGTCCTCTGCTGTACAATGTGATGGTGATTATTACTGTATCTCATATCACTGGCATCCTAAAATGCTTTGCTGAAACTTGGTGTAGCAGAGGGGGATCCAAGCTAGCCTCTACTGATCTGCTTTCCTCCCTGCTCCAGTCTTTGATAGCTTTTGATGAAGTCCTCAGATGAGTCAGCGCGTCTGACAGCACAGACTCACTGACACTGGGCATATAATAACCTTCCACTACTTAATTAAGCTTTGACAAGCCTTTGAGACATCTGAACAGCTTGCAGTCGTGTAGGTCAGTTTGAGCTTTTAGTGCCAAGGATGACAATTACCCTTGTTGTTCGTATAGTAGACAATATCAAATAAAAATGTTGTGTCTTTGAAGTGATTTGCAATTGCTTTATTTTGTGATCACCCTTTTTTTTGAGCTGGATCCTCCAAATATGGGAAAGCAGTTTATAGCTGCTCTTGAATTATCATTTTTTTCTCTGTGTTTTAATCTTTCAGCATTCTGTGCAATTTAGATTATAAAGGTAAGTTACTTCTTACGAAGCTAAGTTATAGCTGGGAGCAGCCCCAATATAAAATAATTAATGTCCCCTAATGGGTTTTGGATTTTGTCTCAGGTGTTTTCTTGCCTTAAGGGACAAAAAAGTGACTAGTTCTCCAGATAAGATCAGTGCTGCTCTTAGCTCACTAGCTCATTTGGCAAATGATTTACAATAGGATATTTACTCCACAGTCATCTCTTTCATAGAAAAATTCCTGTCTCCAGCATTTTTTACCACTGCCTCCTTAAGTATATTTTAGTTCAGTCCACTATGTAAATCTTTCTTCCTTGTACTGACATGTTGGTGCAGAAGAATTTTCAAGTTCTTACTCATAAACTGTCTCTCTTCTCACATGATAAAACAAAATTCTAAATTGTTAAATGTTTTCTGAACATTTAAGAATGAGTTATGGGCATAAATAATCCACTATCCTCTAGAATATTTGGCAGTAGTAGTCACCCTAGGTTACAGAGGACTTCAGGGAAGTAGGAGAAATGCATCAAGAATGATGCTTTATTGCTTAAGGTTCACTGATAGGAAAAAAAAAAGGGGTAAATAAATCTTGGTTTCAGAAAGGCAGAAATACTAAATGGTAAAGATTTATTTTACGAACTCCAGGATCAGACTTGTTTTTTACACTACCAGCCTGGAAATACTTACTGGAGTGGCAACAGCTGTGACACCAAATACTGAAATTCAAATAAAACTTCTTTAGGAGTTTTGCAGCATGAACTGGTTTTTTAAATTATAGCCACATTTGGAATTTGTGGAGCAGTTACTTGCTGTCTCTTTCAGTAATTTTGAATGATTGATTCTACTGATGCATTCTGTTTTTTATCTTTTACTGAAACAATTGAAATAGAGAGGAGAATGATCTAAACAGCATGTGTATCTTTTCAGAAGTGAACCTTGTTTTCAGATGCAGTCCTCAGCTTTCTGGCTCAAACCCAGAAGTCAAAAATTGCATGACTTGGACTATAGATTTGGCTGTTGTGATTATTTTGTCATGAATATGTCAGTTTTCTAGCTTGTTAAATTAGGAATAATAATGTACGTTCACTTCTCAGAGCATTTTAAGATCTGAAGATTAAAACAGCAATTCAGATCTTGCGTGCACATATATGTTCAATCACATTGAAACGAATGAGATTACACAAACATAAAGTTGCATTTGTACAGTATTATAGATTATGATCTAAATGTTTATATTATTTTCAAACTTAAAACTATCGTTACAAATACTTACAAATGCTTGGGATCAGTCTAAAAGATGATAATAGATTATCTGGTTTGCAGTTCAAAACAAACACTATTATTATTCTTATTGATTATTGGTCTCATTTATGAAAAATTAAAGTATTTGCTTTCTTAGAAGATTTATAGTCAGACCAATTTGGGCCATGGAAAATTGCCCAGCCTTTTTGTGAGTACTTGTACTTACATTGCTAACAGTCTCATAATTACTTTTTCTCCTGGGGAAACGAAGGTGTTTTATAAGAAGGAAGTAGGAGCTGGCACAGCTGTAAAAGAGACTCCAGAGATTGAAAGAGTAAAGAAAAATCAACAGAATATTAGTTCGGTAAGTGTTATTAATTATTCTTCTGTGAGCAAATGGTGGTCAAATATCTTTTCCCATCTTGTTTACAAAAATCTACCTTTTCCTTTAACAATTCATTCAAATATTACTCCACTGTAATATTATGGATATAGAGCTTCAGTTTAGTAGAGTTAGCGCTCCACTCTAGTTTAGTTATTCTGTGTCCAGAGGTGGAGTTTCAAATAAAGAATAATGAAAAATAAGAAAAACCTTTAAATAAATATTTGAGGAAAAGGTGTTGTCTTTCAAGAGGGAGAAGCATGAAATGCATTTCCCAATCTGTCACAGTGAACAGCAGTTGTAATTAAGCAACATGGAAATATATCACAAAAAATTAAAATCTGCAAAGTTCTGTAGGGTCTGCGTGTATCACCTAGGGGTTGGTACAGTTTGCACTCAAAGAAGAGGGAAATTGTGTCTAGGCTCGAGCTCTGTGAGGAGGTGCCTCTTTACATGCTGATGTCAAGTTGATCTGTGGATCTGATGAGACTGGTTCTGAATTGATGTTGTTTATATATGTATGCCCAGTGTCTTTGGCATTTTAATGGGTAACTAAATATAAAACATCAAAATGAACGTTTTCTACAAGTAGAACATGCTCTTCTGATAAATATGTGTCAAACTTGGCAAAGTGACTGCCAAGCAAGAAAACACTTGTAGATGCATTAGTCACTCCTTTGGAATTTTTTGTGTGGAGTTCTCTAGGGGCATTTTTGTGTTTGTGACATGACTTCTGTGATTATTAGATGCTTTTTAAAAAAATAAGTTTTGAAAGTAACACATGGATGTGACGCTAGATTGTGTTTAAATATTGCAATCCGAATTAGGGACTCTGGACACTTAGAGGACTAGAATTTCCTTGCTTACTGAGTAGTGGTAAATACTGCATTTCCCACCAAAATAAGGTCAGGAAGGGAATTTCCATAAAACTTGGAAAAAAAACTTGCAAGTTTTCTCTGCTCTTTCCATAAATTTTGATCTTGTCATTTTGAGTAACAGTGGAATTTGAAGATTCAGTGCAGCTATCTTGCATTCTGAATCCTTAACTAGTGTTTCTGGCTCAAAGTTGTAGGTTTTCTTGATTTGAGGATGTTTTGTGGGTTTGGGTTTTTTTTTGTTTGTTTTTTATTTGTTTTGCTTCATTTTATTTGTTTATTTTTTTGGTTGCTCCACCATCCCCACCCCATGCAATTATCTGGTTGTTGTTTTGTTCTCTTCCCTTCTTCCCCCCCTCTCCCCCCTCCCCCCGTTTTATACTGGCATTCTAGAAACAAAACCCTTATCTCCTGCTACCTATTTGATTTAGGGTTACCACAGTCATTTATTTTGAGAGTAGTTACATGAACGCACACAGAGGATTGTTAGGAATAGTCTTAATCTAATGCTTTTTCTCAATACACAGAATCACAGAATCCCAAGGGTTGGAAGGGACCTCAAAAGATCATCTAGTCCAACCCTCCTGCAAGAGCAGGGTAACCTAGAGTACATCACACAGGAACTTGTCCAGGCGGCCTTGAATATCTCCAATGTAGGAGACTCCGCAACCCCCCTGGGCAACCTGTTCCAGTGCTCTGTCACTCTTACAGTAAAGAAGTTCTTCCAAAATTAAATGGAAAAATAGTGTACAGTGCTCTTGCTAGTTTAGAAATCCTAACTAGTGAAGAGGGAAGTATGAAAAGTGGATCAGTATGCTAGTAAACACACTTGAACAAAAGCATATGAAGAGAAATGCAAAATGCATTAGTGGTATGATGTAAGTAGCATGGCCTTTACCTTGCTAGTCTGTGTGTAGAGTTAATATTTTACAAAAGATACTTTATTATATATAGTGTACTTGAATTTACTTAAGTCTTGTATTATATTATTAAAAGTGTAGAATGCCAAATTTAAAGGCAATGTGCAAGAAAGTTTTAAATTATATGTCAGTAAGAGGGAAAATGTATTGTACAGTAAGAGGGAAATTATATTGTGTAATTTACAGGAGTCCCAAAGGAAGGGTAAGTTACTCCAATTTTGACTCCATTAGATTTAAACATTTTACACATAGCTTTGAATTTAGCCAGAAGGGCTTTGGACAGCTTTAAAACTATGTTCTGAACTAAATGAAACTGTGGAATAGAAGCACATCTGCAGTGCAAAACCCCCCAGAACACCAAAACAAAATAACACACGCTGTACAAACCAGTCCATGCAAAAAAGGACATTGCGTCATGTTCCGAAAGTGATGAGATACTTCCAGATGACCTATACAGGAGACAAAGATCAGAACAGTCTGTTTTTAAATCCTGAAAAACAAGGTCAGAGCAGCCAAGAGGGCTGAGCTCATCTCACCTGTTGTGATGACTGACTTGGAAGAAGCAGTTTTCTAAATGGAGTCAAGATTAAAAGCAAACATTAAAAGCAAACATGAGACCTATGGACTGCAACCGAATCTGAACTGAGAAGCTATGAATACCAAGTTTTTTGAAAATTTGTTTATACTGTGGGACAGGCAGGTCTAGAAACAGCACTAGGAAGAAGGCTTTTGGGGGAAGATTCTAATTGTGGTTTTATATATGTGAAGTCCAGGAGGAAACCCCAGTGATATGTCAGTCAACACCACAAAGCTGGGGTCTGATTAAGAATCAATGGACATTTTGAAGCATTTTAAGGACTAGTGTCACTGCCAATTCTTGAGCTTACCTAATAGTCTCTACTGAAAAGCCTTTTTTTTTTTTTCCAGTGGTTTAGTACCTCTGCCAGTCCTAAAGTGTCTGGGCTGAAATTTTCCATTCTGGTTTGTGCTTTGGATTCATTTGGCTTTATTTATTTATTTATAAATTTCAGCCAAAGCAGCTTCCAAGTGTGAGCTTAGAGAAAAACAAGTTGTTTTGTCTGTGTTAAAAAATTTGGCACTCTCCAGAAGTACCATGTCTGGAGAAGAAGGTTGGAAATTATCTACTAAGTGAGATTTGGTGCAGTGAGTTTTGGAAAAAGGGAGGCCAGGAATGAGGAACTGAGAGTATAGAATGGCTTGGTCGAAGTGAACGGGCCAGATGTGGGGAAAGATGGGCAAAGGTAATGTGCTCCTTGTGCATAGGTGCTTCCTTCCAGAAGAGCTGAAGTAGAATCCAAGGTCATTTAGACTCACCACTCCTTTGCTGTCAATGTCTGTCTGAGATACTCTTGGTTAAATGTTTTCCCTTTTTTTAATTATAGAATCATAGAATACTTAGGGTTGCAAAGGACCTTAAGATCATCTAGTTCTGAGCCCCCTGTATCCACAGAGGTAACAAACTATGATTGTTGTTATGGGTTTGTGCAGTCAGTATAAACAAACCACAAGAGACTTAAGATGAAGGCACATGGAAGAATGTACATTTATAGTTTTTAAATCATGAGAAATTGCCTCCACAAGAGGTAACTTTAGAGAGTATTATTAATGTCACTAAATCAATACTCAAAAGCAGGAATGGGAATTCAAGTCCCTGTGTCTAGACCTGAAGATCCATTGCCAAAGTAGATGATTTTATCGTTTGCCGTAGAGGTGGACCTGCTCTGGTTTTCCATTTTGCAAACTACAGTTCAATGAGAATTCCCAATTGAATGCAGGTGCTTTGTAATCCTATAGTTTGTTTTTCTTTTTTTTTTCAATTATATAGCCAGACTAGCTGTTACTTGTGTGTGCTCTCTAGTAAAAATAGAACTTTTCCTTGTCACAATTCCCTTTTCCTCATTTTACAGCAAAATCAGTGAATTAATGTGTGTGAGAATCTCAGATGCTTTAGCAATAAGCCACATAGAAGAAGAGTTCCTGAAGAAATCAGTAATTCTGTCATCAAAGCAGGAACTTAGAGCAGCTAAAGGAAAAAAACCAAACCAATATGTCACAGGCTGCGTACAAATAAGGGTCACTTCACTAAGGGTCACTGATTATGTGTAATGAGTGAAGAAAAACAGCTTTGGATAATAGATAAAGAAGATTATAAAGCACTTTAAGAGAAAAAGAATGAAAATGTATAAAATATATTAAAAGCTGTAAATGGTGCATATGTGTACAAAGGACAAAACTAAGGTTACATTCAAGTTACTTGTGTCGTTTTCCAGTTTTTGAGTTCCTGATTTTACAGCCTTAAGATGTATTCTGCAGAAGTTTTGTGTGCCACATGAAACCATACAAATCAATTCATTATGCTGTTCCCTTGTTCTTAAGTACTTTTCCTTCCTTGAGTCTCTCTAATGAAAAATGTTTCCATCTATTATGCATCACTGCCCCCACAATTTTGAACGTTTTTGTGAATTTTGTGTTTTACCGTTGTAAAGAAAGCATGCTGGATCACTGTAAAGGATTGTTAATTTTACTGTGGCATAAAAGATTTGAAGCTCAATGTGCTGAATGTTGGACAGGTATTTAATAACAGACAGTAAGACAAAGACAATGCATAGATTTGTCCAAGATGAGATTTTTGGATAGCATATGGAAAACAGAAAATATGGTGTGTTTCTCTTTAGTACCATATTCACCTAACCTTACAATTCTTTTTCATTACATTAAATTCCAGTTTTGGTACATACGGTGTATAACTGAAGAAATTCTAGTTCCGTGCATCTTTCAAATTATGGAATTCTATCATATCTAAACATACTGCTGTTTAGAAGAGATTGAATGTGGCAAAAGGAGCAGTAAATACCTGACAGCATCTTTGAAGGCATCATCCATCCAAACATCTGCATTTCTCTGATAATGCCTGTGTGTTGTTTTTAGAGAACATGAACAAGAATTTGAGGTTATCCACCCTTTTAAGAAGACATCTGTGAAGTGTCTGGTTTCTGAAATGGACTGGTAGACTCCATAGCAAGAGAAGAGCAAGATCAAGTCATAGTCAGCATGATGTATATCTCCAAGTAATATATCCAGGGTCCCAACTGTCATGAAGATAACCACAGTCCCATGTGATGTATATTCCCTCTGTAAGAGTTTTAGGATAGTAGGCATGTTATATGCACTCTCTGCTTTATTATATCAAACAAGGTGCATTGGAGACCCTATCAGCCTGTTTCAGAAATGAAATATAACCATTCATTTTCAGGTCAATATTGTTCATAGATGTGGTCCATCTGTGCAGTGTGTGTAAAGGACAGATTACAAACTGTTTGTTGTGTTTTAATGCTTATCTTTATCTTCTTAAAATTGCTAATAATCTGTAATATTTATTGTGCAGATTAAATACAAGGAAGAACTTCGTCGTGCAACAACTATTTCTGATCCACCTGAACTGAGGAGAGTTAAAGAAAACCAGAAGAATATTAGCAATGTGTGTCCATTTTCATTGCTTACACACTTCTCTTTGCTGTATTAAATTTGTTTGTGCTTCTGTGAATCTGTCTGTGGTGTTTGTCCACAAAGATTAATTTAATCAGTTAATGGTAAAATGGTAATTCTTTAGTCTTGCACTTTGATTAACATCAATGAGAGTGAAGTATTTTTGTTGAAAGTATCACTTGTCTGTGTCTGGAATAGAACTGTGAGAGGGTGAGTACTAAGTATTGTGTGAAAAGATGTAGGTATTTATTAAGGACTGGTATTTTCCATCCAAATGCAGTGTGCTCTTTAATGATGTCTAACACAGTGTTGTATTTTGATTACACAGAAGTGCCTGTGTAATACTCTCTGCTGTGTTTCCTAGGTTCAGTACAAAGAACAGCTCTGCAAAGCTACACCTGTGAGTGTCACCCCTGAGATGGAAAGAGTCAAGAAGAATCAAGAGAATGTCAGCATGGGAAGTTGCTCTTGTTTATTCCTTATGTAATTTTTGGGTGCAGAGGATGAGTACAAATTTCTGCCTGCAGAAGTTGTTCCTTTTCTTTACTTAGGTGCAGGCTCAGTACTGGAATGTCTTGAAAACCCTCTTTTATGAAGCAATTGTGAAAAGCCATTGCTTGGTTTGGAAAAGGGCATGTGAAGCATCATGTATTTGATTAGAGAATTGGATGCAATGTTTTGAAATGTTATTTCTCTGTCTTGGATATTTGTAGGAAATCTAAATGGATTTTTTTTTGTTTTTAAGGAATATCTTTTTCTAGGTTTTTTTTTCCTTTGCTTTGCATTGTAAAAAAAAAATGTCTACAGCTGCACTCAAACTCCACCTCTCTTTCCTGTCTCTTTCTGATTCCTCAGTAACCTTCCTATCATTATTATTCCAATTTAGTATTTGGTGGCTGACATAACCATTAGAAAGTCATACTGTTTGCAGGAGTGCAGGGAAGAAGACAAGGACTTTTGGGGCAGGCTGCTGCCTTCCTTCATTGTTGAAGTTGTACCCTGTTAATGAGTTTGAGAGACCCTCTGTGGTCCTCATTGAGAACTGCCACCAGCAGCCCTATTTCATGGAGTTATGAATAGCTATGATGCTTCCCTGGGATATTCCTGACACATTCCCCAGATTAATTTAGAGTTATAATTTTCAGTAATACCATCCCTCTAACTTAAGTGTTTGCTATTTATTTCTGGATTTATGTTGATAAATCTAGCTCTCCTAAAATGCATGCTGTTCAAACAATCCTGTTTTCTTAAGTGATTCACGCCAGCCAATGTAGTTCTACTGACATCATTGTTTAACTTTCAACAATTTTTGTGTTGTGCACATTTAATGGGAAATTTAAATTCTCTTTCAGGTCACTGGAAAAGCTTTGGGTGGAGATTCTTTGACTTCAGACATTTCTAGAAACATTAAGTCTTGAATAATCATTTTACCTTTACAAATGTCAGTTGACAAGATTAATCCATTTGATAGCTTACCATCATTTTTATAAGATGTTAATTTTTCAGTTGGAATATGTTGATGTGGACAGACACAAAATGTGTTGTGTGGGAAGACAATTGCTTAAACAATATGTACATTAATGCTGCAGTGCACAGCAGAATTATGAGCATAAATTATCAGTGTAGTTATCCAAGAGCTTATTAAAAAAACCCCAAACAAACAAAACCAAACAGTTTGTACAGCAATACTTATTTTACATGAAACTATATGGGTTGGCATAAATCATGCAAGAGTCTCTACTTACTAAATATTTACCATAACTGATTTGCCAGTATTTGGGGCCAGGGTCATCTGTCAATGCCACATCCTGTCTTTTATCTACTTTAGATACTAATCCTGCCTTGAGTGTGCATTTGGTTAATGCATCATTGCTACAAAGCTATTTTGTTAAAAAGCGATAGAGGGGATATTCCTACAGTACATTTAAATAAACCCATGTTGAAATTTAGGCAGTTAGGTTCAACTGGCAGTTGTCTGATGTTTTGCACCTACTATGCTTACTCACCTTTCACTGCATAAAGTATAAAAGTAAGGACATGGATGGTATCCTTATGGGATCTCTGTGTCTTGACAAATATACTTTTACAGTGGGCATTGCTGAAATTCAGTTTTTCATGTGCTTTTCTTGACTTTACTGCATTATTTGTAGCTTGTCCCATTCTAAATATATTTCTCTATACAGCCAAAGACCAATGAGGTAAATGTCAAGATATTGTGTGCATGTGTGTGTATATGTCCACACAAATGCATTAATAAGAAGATTATAAAGAAAGAATTCAAGGTTATGCTTCAAAAATTGAGTTTATAAGCTTTAATAAACTTCAAAAACATTTTAGCTTTTCAGCTGTTTCCTGGATGACCTTTTAAAGCAGACATTTTAATGTAATGCAATGTGGTACGGCTTTAGCTGAAATAGTGTGTACTATTTTATTCTGTTAAATAATAGGTTCACTACAGAGAGCAGCCTGGCAAAGCTACTGCTGTGAGTGTCACTCCAGAGATAGAGAGAGTCAAGAAGAATCAAGACAATATCAGCTCGGCAAGTTGTTTCAGTCTTTTTGTCATTCAGATTTTCAGTTGCTGTAGGAATAAAACAAGGATATGCTTTTCAATTTAGATTTGATGTGTCAAATGAATCATCCACCAAATTAAATTTTTTTAAAATCCTTTGAGTATGTGCATTTCACATACATGCAGGCAACAAAAGTATTCAGACTTGCCTGATTATTTTTGCAGGAAAAGCAAGTGGTTGTGTTCCACCACTATCTTTCAAGGAGAGAGCCAGAAGAGATCAGCCCTTCTTTCAAGAATCTTCATCTCTTGGTCCAGGTTTTAGTTGCTAGATTGCAGTAGTAAATTACAGTAAAGAACAAAGGAAATCAGAATTTATCTTTAGTGAAAATGAATTTTTTTAATGATTCAAAACATAGAAGCTTATAACCATCCATTCCACTCTGAGACATGGTAGAGCTGAATATTCCTAAATAGAACCTATTAGTAAACAGTAAAGAATAAAATACTATATTTTCTTTGGTTTTCATGATAAAACATACTCTATATCCCCTTTTTCTTTATTGCCACTACAATGGTGTAAGAAGCAGTAGACAGTTCTATTAAAGACCAAGGAAGAAGTCCAACAGGCACGGTGAAGAAAAGGACCAGACTATTTGCATTACTGTCTGTGTCCTCAACACTGAAACATCAGTAACAAAGCCTCTGTAGATGGTAAATAGAACAGATTTAATGCAAAGCCACTGTTTCAAGGTGGCAGAAGAGAATTAGTAGTAGGGAACACTTTAAAACTGAGTGTAGGAGTGAAAAGTAAAGTAGGTTGAATTTGTCAGAGGCTTTGTCTGACGAACAGAATCTGACCTTGTAACTACATATCTTAAGCAGTCTTAAAATGCTTATGCATATTTATTTGCTGAAGTCAATTAGTTTTGAGGTGCATAGTTAAAAATAAGAGGAAAACTTCCCAACAATTTTAGGCTTATTTTTTTTTTTTATTTCTGAAAATTAAGCTTTCTTTTAATCTTTTCCCAAGTGATTTCTTCACTTCATTTCTCAAGATTTACAGGAATAAATACTCTTCTATGTTAAGGAATAGTACACGAAAACCAAACTATGTTGGCTGTCTCTGTTCAGAAAATGTCTTATATTCAAAGGCATATGTGGCTGAATATCTTTGCTAAGAAAATGTGTTTAATTAAGAAGGGTTTGAAGAATATTGTCCTGGATTCAGCTTAAACCATGACAAATATGGTGGGGAGGGACTCTTCATTAGGTACTGTAGTGACAGGACAAGGGGCAACGGGTTCAAACTTAAACAGGGGAAGTTTAGACTGGATATAAGGAGGAAGTTCTTTACTGTAAGAGTTGTGAGATACTGAAATGGGTTGCCCAGTGAAGTTGTGAATGCTCCATCCCTGATGGTGTTCAAGGCCAGGTTGGACAGAGCCTTCGACAACAAGGTTTAGTGTGAGGTGTCCCTGCTCTGTGGCAGGGGGGTTGCAACTAGATGATCTTAAGGTCCTTTCCAACCCTAACTATTCTATGATTCTATTATTCTAAATATGCAGTACCATATATTTATATTTCTCTGTACATTGCTTCAGACTTACCAAAGGAACCTAAACACCAACACTCATATTTTCATAGGGATGTTGTGCTTAGGTACTATGTAATTTTAAGGAGAGTTAGACAATTTCAGTACTTGGTTTCTCTCATCACAACTGATTTGAGAGGTAATACTGTGAGTGTGAATATATAGGTAGATCTAAAATATTTACTAACATTCAATGCACAGGATACAAAGCAGTGTAGGACAGGCTGAGAAAGTTGGGATTGTTCAGCCTGGAGAAGAGAAGGCTGCATGGCAGCCTTCCAGTATCTGAAGGGGGCCTACAGGGATGCTGGTGAGAGACTACTCATTAGGGACTGTAGTGATAGGACAAGGCGTAACGGGTTGAAACTTAAACAGCAGGGGTTTAGACTGGATATAAGGAAGAAATTCTTTACTGTTAGGGTGGTGAGGTACTGGAATGGGTTGCCCAAGGGAGGTTGTGAATGCTCTGACCCTGGCACTGTTCAAGGCCAGGTTGGACAGAGCCTTGGGTGACACTGTTTAGTGTGAGGTGTCCCTGCCCATGGCAGGGGGGTTGGAACTAGATGATCTTAAGGTCCTTTCCAACCCTAACTATTCTATGATTCTATGATTCTAACTAACAGTAGATTTCAACCAGCCAGAAGAAACTGTAAGAGTATTCACTGTATAACCAACATGTAAGAGCAACTACTTTAACTGTTTTAGGATTTTGAGTGGGTTCGCCCTTCCCCCCCCCCCTTTTTAATGGGTAATGAACCAAGTTTCATATCTTTATAAATATGTGAAATGCCACAAAAGAAGCGAATTAGGAGAAATGTGACAGGAGGTTCTATTCTTACTGATGAAAAAGAGAGCCCAAATATTCTCTTTGGAAACAGGATATTCACATTTGTACCAGACATGTTGTTTTTGTGCTGCTGGCAAAGACTAACCACCAAACAAGACTCAGAAGGGTGCCGAAGGACTAATCTGTAAGAGCTGAATTCCCTGGGGACCCAGGAGTTCTCAGCTAATCCCAACCTGGAGCAGGCTTGAGGACAGAATCAGGGTCTGTCCGGGTAGTAGGAAGGTAGTTTATCATCAGCCATACAGATATGTTTTAAAGACATCCAAGTCACAGTGATGTTTTCTTATTTTTTATCTTATTTTTCAGTTCACAAATTAATTATTTATGTCATTTAGTCAAGAGTTTCAGCTTTCAGGTAAACCCTGTTTTCAAGTAAGTGATTGATGGAATAAATTTGCACTGTGGCCTTTCTGATATACTAGTTCATCAGTATCCTCCTGAAATAAGTTACTAGACAAAGAATGTAAAGGAAAAAACAAGAATAACATTGTCTAACATGATTTGGAAAGGTTTACTGTTGCACAGTGTGATTCTCACCATCCTTTCTACTATAAACAAAAGCTTCATGTGTGCTGTTGCTGTTTTGCAGGTCAAGTACAGCAGTGATCAGAGGCAGATGAAAGGTAGATGTAGTGTGCTTCTAGACACACCTGAGCTAAGGCATGTCAAAGAAACACAAAACAACATCTCAATGGTAGGGTACTTTCTTCCTATAACTGAGTATACTAAGGAATGGCACTTGACTTCCACTGGATTTTGCCTTCCATTAATATAGGTAACTAATGAAACTCTGTGCTCAAGTATGGAAGGAATATTTTCTTCTTATGCCTGTTGATGGAGTGTTTGCTAACTGCATATGACTGTAATGAACATTTTCAAAATACTAATAAACAGTTTTCTAACAGTTAAATGTCTGATCTTTTGTTTGATTTTTTTTCCTTTAAAAAAGTACATGCCTCATTTGAGCATCACACAGTTTTCACTGGATTAGGTGACACACTTCACCTTGTGCCTGTGCACGTTCCTGGTTTCTGCGTGACTTTTGTTCTTGGAATGAGTTGTTTTGTGTGCATTTGCTTGTGTGAGAATGTTTGTCAATTTAATTCTTTGATGATTAAGACTATTTAAAAAGTAAATATGCATAATCAGGGGTACTACCTTTATAACTCTTACTAATACTGGTTTTGTTGCAACACTTGGTTGTATAACTCTTTCTACCCTAATGTCCTTGGTTTTAATTACTTTTTGTTGTTGTTTTTTGAAAGCAAGCTTCTTAGAATAACTGCAGTTCTTTCTAAAAAGTATATTTAAAGACAGCTAGCATATGGTAAAATAAAAGAGCAAAAGAGTACCTTTTGCATGACACCTTGCATAAAATCAAAATTCCCAGTGAAAGAAAATACTTAAGTTCTTTGGAACTATTACTGATTGAACATTTTTAGTTGTCTAATTTTAGTTGTCTAGATGTAGTTGTCTACATCAGTAGAGAGCTATCCTATTTTAGAGAAGAAGAGAATGGGCCAAATGACCTCACAGACTATTCCTGTCCTGTGTGACTGTAAGATGATGCTTTGCTGCTTGAGTTAATGCCTAATTCAGTGGAAAACAAAGGCAAAAATTATACTAAAGTATCAGGAAAGTTAGTGAGAAAAGATTTGGCCAGCCATCCAGTTTATTTCATGTGTGTAACAAGTCTGTTATGGTGCAAAACCCAAACAATATAAGTACCTCATGAAACAAATATTCCTGTGTTAGAATAACATTTACTGTCAATGGCAGCTTGGGGAAAAATGTAACTCTTCTTGTTTTTCTAGGTAAAATATCATGAAGATTTTGAGAAGACAAAGGGTAGAGGCTTCACTCCAGTGGTAGATGATCCTGTAACAGAGCGTGTGCGGAAAAACACCCAAATTGTGAGTGACGCAGCATATAAAGGTGTGCATCCACATATTGTTGAAATGGATAGAAGACCTGGAATAATTGTTGGTAAGTTGTTAAGTAATGTTGCTCTTGAAAACAGTGTGGGAAAGCTGAAAGCTTCTGCTTGTATTCTCCATTATAACCGAGACAAAGATTTCATTTTCACTCTTCACAGCATGAAACTTATGTTTTTCTACTGGCTCAGTGCCAGCTTCTATGAAAGTAATAATGGGAATACATGGGAGATAAATTATCGTTTGCTCTGTAATTTTTAGTTGTAAGTATGGGTAGTTGTTGCAATTACTTCAAGTTTGAATTCTGACTCTTCAAGAAAGGCAGAAATATCTGCAATAATCTTAATTTTGCACAGAAGTGAGATGATGAAAACTGTCATTCTCCAAGATGTCAATGTTTAAATGTTGCAGACCAGTTTGAGATTTCCCCTTCTGTTATTCAGCAATTTCTCCAGAGCTGCACATGCTCCACCTACCTCTTGTTTTAGAATTTCACACAGCTTTCAAAGTATGTCAAGCTGTAATTCATCAACATTTTATTAGATCTCTGGTAAAAACACCACTATTCAGAAATGGTGTACTAAAAAATAGTTCAAGATGGGACCAGGTTTTCAAGGAGCAGAATACAGATTGGTTTTGTATGTAGAGATAGAGTATTGTATTAAGATGTAATTTGAGGTATTCATAATAAACACTATCTCAAAATCAAAATGGATATTTGAAATCTCTTTAAAGTTAGAAAGTCTGCTGTGTCAAAGGAGATGGTAACCTGACCTTTCCTGAACTCTCTCCCTCCTTCCCACTGCCCCCCCCCCCTTTTCTTTTTGTGTGTCCTTTTTCTGTGGGTTTTTTTTGGGGGGGACGTATTTTTGTGCTCTACAAGTGTAGACCCCAGAGGGTCTACATATAGAAAAACATGCTGAGATAGCCATCTAAAATCCTTCATACATAGTAGTAATAGCAGGGGTTGACTTTAAGTCTACCTTTCAAAAATCAGAGAAATTGCAGGTCAAGTGGACTGATCTGTGGCTGATATAGTCCAACTTCCTGCCTAAAGCTGGGTTAGTTATGTCTATGTCTTTCCTGGCAGATGCTGCTTCAGTCTTTTTCTTGAAGTCTCAAAATGAGTCTCTACCACATAAAGAAGTGTATTTCTTTCTATTTGATAGCCACCTTTTATGTGTCCATAGCTACATCCTTATGTCAGAAGGGATTTCTCAAAAGCAACTGTTTAGAGAGCTCTCCCTGGGGAAGGTACTGATGCTCTTAAGACCGTTCAAGTCTCAGAGGGTCAGCAACTTGTTCAGAAAATCTCTGTCTATAGAGACCCAAGAACTTGAACTCACTTTCATGGCTAGAGTGGTGCAGCCAAAGAGAGAAATAAAAGTTCCTTTAAAACTGCAGTTTCATACACAGGTTGCAATATGCTGTTTAGTGTGCACTTCAAACCTCCTACTCTCTATTCCACTGCATGTGCACTGTAGCCCTATGTAAGAATCATGTCCAATCCTGTATTCAGTAGCTGAAGGTTTGCTAGCACAAAGGGATGAGCAACGAGATAATTCTTGAGCTGTAAGTACCAGAAATATTAGTTCTGTTTGTCACCTTAAAATACTCCAGTATCAAAACACACAGGAACTCTTAACTCCAAGGCCTGCCAAACAGCAAAATAGTACAACTATTTACAGAAAAGAGGCCATGACAAACCTGTGAGCTTAACACACAGTGGTATTTCGGCTAATGCTTTTTCAGAGTGAAATTCAGTTGTAATATCTGCTTGTTTGAAAAGAAGCAGTGAGCTCCCTGCTCACGCAATGTCCTTGGCAGCTAGAAAAAAATTGTAGACTGAAAGAAACAGCTGTGTTTTTTTCTAGTTAATAATTGTTCAGCCAGTTAGCAAAAGTACCTCTGTGTTAGAGTCCATCTGGTTGTTTTTTAAAGTATTATCGGTGAAGCTGTAACAACTTATTAAAATGCCTGATTGCTAAAATGAATGCCTCTGCTTTGGAAAATAGGTACTAGTTTTAACCTTACTAAAGCCATCCTAAACCCATCAACATGAATTAATCTAACTGAGCTTCAGATCTTTGACTAAAGGGCCTTCATAACTCTCATGTGAGTATAAGGATATTTTAAGTTGACAAGATTCTGATTCTGTATGTTATTTCAGACTACAGAGATGGACAAAATCAATACAAATCAATGATTGCTGCACTGATGCTGCCATGAAGCTGTACTTACTATATTTTTACTTACTAAGGCATGATCAAACAGGAAAGGCTGGGCATTCACCAGTTCCCCCACCCCTCTCAATCCTGTCACTACTTTATGTAGTTGCATAATTTATCACTATCAGGACTAAAACATAGTTTATCAAAAGACTTTGCATTGACTTTTATTCATTGTGTCAAGAGGGACTTAGCACTATGCCTCACCTTATGGGAGTTGCAGTACATAACACATAATATACGTACATTGAATGTATTCTGAAGCCATGGGATTTGTTTTATTAGTTTTGTCTGTTCTTTTTGGCTATTCATCATGTGAAATATGATGTATATGGGACCCCCACAGTCCTACTTTACCTACCAACCCATTATTCAGCTTGCTGCCACTCAAACCAGTGAAAGGACCAAGTTGGGAAGACAGTTATTTTCCCCACTTCCAATGCATTGAGTAAATCTTGCAGACAGGTCTGCCCAAGAAGTAAACCTTTAGCAGAAAGCATAGATTTATGCTTTAACTGATTGTACTTTGCATCAAAGTTTTATTTTAAACTGGTTTGGAGAGATTAAATGATTATTATATTTTTAGACAGAAGATAATAGAATGGTTTAAGTTAGAAAAGAGCTTTAAGATCATAGAGTACAAACATCAACCTAAAGCTGTCAAGTCCACCATTTAACCATATCCCTAAGCACCACATATACACATCTTTTAAAAACCTCCAGGAATAGTGATTTCACCACTTCCCTGAGCAGCCTGTTCCAATACTTGACAACCCTTATGGTGAAGAAATGTTTCCTGATACCCAAGTCTATGGGATATATACTGCCACATCTCTATGGAGTAAGGATGCTGTTGTTGGACTGAGGCAATATCTTATAACTGATGGTTTTAGTTCTGCTAGTGGAAAAGAGCTCCAATATATCATACTTGGTCCCATTTGTTTAGATTTAAAAAAATACTGTGGTTATATTTAGAAAAAGAATCCAAAATTTTGGAGAAAAAGTCTCATGAAAATATTGTCAATGTTTAAAATCAATGCCATAAGTTCTTTTAAGCAGGAAATTAATGCTTTCTGGTCCTTTCAAGTGAATATCTAGATTTTTTGGTTAATTTCTAGATGAATTTGGTTGCTGATTGTTTAAAGTCATTCCTTTCATGCCTTTACTTCCTTTGTTGTTTGTCTGTCATAATTTCTATGCTTTGGGAAAAGATCTTAAAGTTTGGCGCACAGATCCTGGCTCCATCTTCGACATTGATCCTCTGGAGGACAATATTCAGTCTAGGAGTCTGCATATGCTTTCTGGTATTGCTTATATCCTGTCTTTTCCCCAATTCACCTTTTTATAACACTAAGTCGATACAGTAAATTTCCTGGTCAGTGTGCTAACCATATGTTTTGTAACTATGTTTTCGTATATATATAAATAACTGTAGTATATTAAAAGCAGTACTTTATAGGAACTTCAGCTATAATCACATGTGCAGATAAGAAATAGTGAAATAAATCTTATACTAAATGACAGTTATTCATACTGCTTACAAGCAGTCACTTAAAAAGCACCGACCTACTTTGTCCTCACTATAAGTAGAATCTTCAAGTAGTTTGACCTTACTAAAATTTCAGAGATATAGAAGGTGGCCTATTTATGAAGTTGGTTTATTTTCTATGCACATTTTGCTTATATGGCACATGATCTTATGCCTTGTGCTATTCTTTGCAACTTCAAGGTGTTCATAATTTAAGCATAAATGGAAAAAGAGAGAAGGTAATGTAATAATAGACAGCAATGTTTTGGCTCTACAAGTGTTTGTTTTTTTTTTCCCTAAAAGTGTTTGAATGTTTAATTTTGCACATTTATTTTCGTTGCTGCTAATAGTGGAACTTCAAATATTCTGAATGTCATAAAGTAGTATTTGCACATGTATTTGTATGCATGCTGGGATAAAGGAACATTTTGATTTTCCACTGGAAGTTTTCATAAGCTTCATGTTTATACTTCTTTTTAACCCAGCATTCTCAATCCTGCCTTCCGTTTCTGCTATTCTTTTAAAGCAGTGAACAAGTTTAGTTGTACCTGATTTTGAAGCAACACTCTGAAGTCATGGTGTTTAAAATGGATACAGAATTGTGGACAATTTACTTTTCTCTAAATTTAGTGCAATCATTGTATGGATATCAATGTTAGCAGTGTTGGTATTTTTGTTGTTGCTTGTCTTTGCACTTCTGTCATCTATTTATTGTGATATTCTTTCTTTCTACCGTTGTAGAAAGAGCAAGCCGTTACAGTAAGCAATATGTACATTCTACCAGTTTGGGAGAGTATAAATCAGATGGTTCAGACACGAACCCTACCTTTTCTTACTGCAGTGAGATAACAAGGCCATCTGATGAAGGAGGTATCCCTTATTCCCACCTTTTTTTTACTAATGACACTATCACAGTGTGTTTAGACCTCACAGGCCTGTATTAACTTCATATTCTTGTATAGTCACAAGTCATTAGAAACTGTATAAGCTGTCATCTGATTGATTAAGAAAGCAAAGAAAAATCTAAAGACTGCACAGTTTCTTGCATGCCATATTGCTTTATTGTGTATCCTCTTTCACCATTTTGATAACACTATCAGCCTGAAAGCTCACCTAACTTCCATTTACAATACTCAAGGTGTGTTGTGTTTTTGCAAAATGTATACAAATCAATTTTTTTTGTTTCATTTTTTTTTGTTTTTTTTTTTTTTCACTTCTCTTAAATGAGGCAGTGTAAGTGAAAAAATGCACCTCTGAAGTGAAAATAAAATTACCTTGTGCTTTTTGGTGGGCAAATCAAGTGTATAATAGTATTTTAGTGGCTGAAGTACTTCTTCCCCTATTAAATTATACAGGTGCTTGTGCCTCTCTGTTTCTATGCTAAAAAAAAAAAAGTGCATCAGCTGGCAACTTTCTCATATATGAATGTTTTCTTATGGTCTCAGCAGTTTGGGGACAGGGTTAATATTCAGCTGGAAAGCTTATATAGTCTGGTATTGTTTAACATAGCTGTTGAGCTAGCAAATGAAGTTACTAAGCCACTGTCCATCATATTTGAAGAATCATGGCAGTCAGGTGAAGTTCCCGACAACTGGAAAAAGGGAAATATAACCCCCATTTTCAAGAAGGAGAAAATAGATCACCCAGGGAATTACAGACCAGTCAGTCTCACCTCTGTGCCTGGCAAAATATTGGAGCAGATTCTCCTGGGAGGCATGCTAGGGCACATGAAAAACAGCAAGGTGCTTGGTGACAGCCAGCATGGCTTCACTAAGGGGAAATCCTGCCTGACCAATTTGGTGGCTTTCTGTGATGGGGCTATGGCACAGGCACCTGGACAGGGGCAGAGCAGTTGGTGTCATCTACCTGGACTTGTGCAAAGCTTTCAACACTGTCCCACATGACATCCTTGTCTCTAAATTGGAGAGAGATCAATTTGATACGTGGACCAGTCAGTGGATAAAGAATTGGCTGGATGGCTGCATGCAAAGAGTTGTGGTCAATGGCTCAATGTCCAACTGGAGACCAGTAACGAGTGGTGTCTCTCAGGGATCGGTGTTGGGACTGGTCTTGTTCAACATCTTTGTCAGTGACATGGACAGTGGGATTGAGTGTGCCCTCAGCAAGTTTGCTGATGACACCAACCTCTGTGGTTCTATTGATATGCTGGAGGGAAGGAATGCCATTCAGAGGGACCTTGACACACTTGTGAGGTGGGCTGATGAAGTTTAACCATGCCAAGTGCAAGGTCCTACACCTGGGTCAGAGCAATCCCAGGCACAGCTACAGGTTGGACAAAAAGGAAATTCAGAGTAGCCCTGCGGAGAAGGACTTGGGGGTGTTAGTCAATGAGAAAATGAACATGAGCCAGCTTCAGTGTGCACTCACAGCCCAGAAAGCCAACCGTATCCTGGGCTGCATCAAAAGAAGCATGACCAGCAGGTTGAGGGAGGTAATCCTGCCCCTCTCCTCTGGTCTCGTGAGACCTCACTTGGAGTATTGTGTGCAGTTCTGGTGTCCTCAACATAAAAAGGACATGGAACTGTTGGAACAAGTCCGGAGGAGGGCCACGAGGATGATCAGGGGACTGGAGCACCTCCCATATGAAGACAGGCTGAGAAAGTTGGGGCTGTTCAGCCTGGAGAAGAGAAGACTGCGTGGAGACCTCATAGCAGCCTTCCAGTATCTGAAGGGGGCCTACAGGGATGCTGGTGAGGACGTATTCATTAGGGACTGTAGTGACAGGACAAGGGGCAAGGGGTTCAAACTTAAACATGGGAAATTTAACTGGATATAAGGAGGAAGTTCTTTACTGTTAGGGTGGTGAGGCACTGGAATGAGTTGCCCAGGGAGGTTGTGAATGCTTCATGCCTGGTAGTGTTCAAGGCCAGGTTAGACAGAGCCTTGGGCAACATGGTTTAGTGTGAGGTGTCTCTGCCCCTGGCAGGAGGGTTGAAACTAGATGATCTTAAGGTCCTTTCCAACCTTAACTCTTCTATGATTCTATGATTCTATGAACATGGATTAATATTAGAATACTTTTAAGAACCTGCATTCCCAGGTTCAAAACTGCATCTTGAATCATACCACAGATTAGAATGAAATTTATTAAAATTATGAATAAGTATCTAGTCATCCTAGTAGTATTGCAGTGGGTACTAGACTTGAGTGGTGAATTCTAGGTATTCAGAAGCATGGCATTCTAAGTATATATTTAAAAAAAATGATTTCTCCTCAGCTGTGAAAATATATGCATTGAAAAAGGTTTCCAAAGGGTTACTAATATATTTTATTTTGGTGTTTAGTTTTTTTTTTTTTTTTCAAGAACATATTAAAAGGTACTGCTACATTTAGTTGCCTGGCATCCTTGAATTACCCATGCTTTTAGAAGATTTTAAGGCATCTTAATTGTAGACTATACCTGTTTATGTTCTCCCAGTCACCAGAGCAATATGTTATTATAGTGGCTAGTGTTTAGGATGTTTACATTGTGCTAGGTGCCATGTGAATACAGAGAAGCAGCTCTGATTAAGAAAAGATGAGGAAAAAAGTGTTCAGACTGAAGAACTAACTTTGAGCAAAGAAGGAAATGAACATCTTTAGCAGAATTGTATTCCCCTATATCATGTATGTTCATCTTTATTTGACATTTTAATTATATTCCCAAATATTTAAATAGATGATATAATGTTGGATTTTATGTGTTTTTCTGTGATAATGTGACGTGGCCTTTGCAGTCCAGTGCATATTGTCTCTCTGTATCTGTTCTGATCTTTTTTGGCTATATTCCTAGCCATTTTAACATTGTTTTGTCAGCTTGATTTGATTGTTAACAGATATTTTTTATTACTTGCCATATTGAGAATAGGAAATGGGTTTTATTTTCCCGGTTGTTTTGGCACTAGCAAGCTTTCTTTTTTGTGTCTCTATTTAAATATATTGTTGTGGTGATGTGTTGAATAGATCCTTGCCAAGACCAACATATTTTAGCAAGATATTGTTTCCGCTTTTGACCCAGCTGGCTAGCCAGAGTTTGAGCACTTGCAGACAGTTCCCATTGCAGGGGAGAAATAAATGCCAGAGCTAAATAATTTGACATAATCCTAACGATTTACAAGAAAATGCCATTTCCGTGAACACCAAAAAACAAACCCAAAACAACAGAAGATAGCATCTTTTGTCAAAAATACCATCCTTTTTCATGACAGCATCGTATCCCAAATGTTGTTATGCACATAGCCACAGGGTGAGTTTGCCCTTGACCTTTATATAGTATCTCTTATGGCATCTTATTTTAAGATGAGAACCAAATGAGAACCAAATCCATATTGCCGAGTTTTCATGGCTGTTTCTCATGGAGTTTGTCTTTTTAGATCTAGCAGTGTTTCTTGCTGGCAGATGTTCAATCTGATGGTGTGCCAACATGAAAGTCAATTGGAGATCTGTGACCAATTTTACAAAGTCTAAGTGTCTTTGGACTTGTCTCATCATCCTTCAGATTTATTGCTAATTTATTCTAGATAACTTTACCAGTATTTGACCCCCAACTGAAGTCTTCCACTGCCAGTGTTGATGGAATTGTTCCTTAACCAACTCTCCCAGCCTTTAACTAGGTCCCTGGCTTCATACTAGATGTTAAAGGCATAACTGTCTCTTCTCTTCGGGGAATTTCAGTAACATCACAGGGAGGCTACTAACATTGTTCGTTCACTAGAATTACTCTTCCTGTTTGATTCCCTGACCATTATTTTAGATGATGATATTGAGCTGAGCCAGATGCGCCTCCCTACAAAATCAGTAGATTTTTGCATGATGTATGTTTAAGAAAACCCTCTTTTCCCTTTTAGACTACTGCAGGTAAAACTGAATAGGTAACATTTGTTATGGCTTTCCAGTAAGCCTGATGAAAGTAATGAATTTTAATTTTGAAATTATTTTGAAATTACTTTTCAGCTTTGTTCATCCTTTTTACAGCTTGTCCCTGATAGTGTATTTCAAGGTTGACTTTATTACTTCATGGTATAATTGATTTTTTCTCCATACTGGACAAAAGATGTTGCACTAGTTTCTCAGTCTGCCTAGATGCTTTGTAATTAGTTACTGTCCTAACAAAGATTTCCTTTTTACCTGCAAACCACTCTGTAGCACTTCCCTAAAATAGCTGTTGCCACATTAGTTCTTGAAACATTCTCAGATGTTTTTCAAGTAGTAGTTTCCAGTTTGGCTAAAAAGGAATATAACCTCTTTCAATCCTTCTTTTAACACTGGCATTGCAGCTGTTCAGACATGGATCTATGAATTCAGTTTTGAGAAGGTTTTTCAGATTATTTTTGTCAGAAAGAGAAGCTGAGATGTATGTATGTCAGATTTATTTCTGTTTCACAGAATCCCAGAATCCCAAGGGTTGGAAGGGACCTCGAAGGATCATCTAGTCCAACCCCCCTGCAAGAGCAGGGTAACCTAGAGTACATCACACAGGAACTTGTCCAGGCGGGCCTTGAATATCTCCAATGCAGGGGACTCCACAACCCCCCTGGGCAACCTGTTCCAGTGCTCTGTCACTCTTACAGTAAAGAAGTTCTTCCTGATGTTCACATGGAACCTCCTATGCTCCAGTTTACACCCATTGCCCCTTGTCCTGTCACTGGATATCACTGAAAAAAGCCTAGCTCCATCATCCTGACACCCACCGTTTACATATTTGTAAACACTGATGAGGTCACCCCTCAGTCTCCTCCAAGCTAAAGAGACCCAGCTCCCTCAGCCTCTCCTCATAAGGGAGTTGTTCCATTCCCTTAATCATCTTTGTGGCTCTGCGCTGGACTCTTTCAAGCAATTCCCTCTCCTTCTTGAACTGAGGGGCCCAGAACTGGATGCAATATTCCAGATGCAGCCTCACCAAGGCAGAGTAGAGGGGGAGGAGAACCTCTCTTGCCCTACTAACCACAGCCTTTCTACTGCATCCTAGGATGCCATTTGCCTTCTTGGCCACAAGGGCACATTGCTGGCTCATGGTCATCCTCCTATCCACCAGGACCCCCAGGTCCCTTTCCACTTCACTACTTTCCAGCAGGTCAACCCCCAACCTGTACTGGTACATGGGGTTGTTCTTCCCCAGATGCAAGACTCTACACTTGCCCTTGTTGAATTTCATCAAGTTTCTCCCCGCCCAACTCTCCAGCCTGTCCAGGTCTCGCTGAATGGCAACACAGCCTTCTGGTGTGTCAGCCACTCCTCCCAGTTTAGTGTCATCAGTGAACTTGCTGAGGGTACACTTGGTTCCCTCATCCAGGTCCTTGATGAAAATATTAAACAGCACTGGTCCCAGCACCGACCCCTGAGGGACTCCATTAGTCACAGACCTCCAGCTAGATTCTGTGCCATTGACCACAACTCTCTGCCTTCTTCCTTTCAACCAGTTCTTGATCCACCTCACTATCTGATCATCAAGCCCACACTTCCTTAGCTTGTCTATGAGAATGCTGTGTGAGACAGTATCACATGCCTTGCAGAAATCAAGAAAAACACATCTACCTCTCTACCATCATCCCTCCACCTAGTTACTTCCTCATAGAAGGCTGTAAGGTTGGTCAAACATGACTTTCCCCTGGTAGAACCATGTTGGCTGTTCTTAATGACCCCCTCATCCTTGATATGTCTAGAGATGGCATCAAGAATAAGTTGTTCCATCACCTGTTTATAAAGACAGACCAGGCAATTCTTTCTTCACAGAACACCACAGGAAAAAAGCAACAAGAGATTGTTTCTTTGCTGTTTAGCTCTTTCTAGACAGCATTGTGTCTGACAAATTTCTCAACTGCTTGTTTGTGGGGTTTGTTTTTTGTGTTTTTTTTTGTTTTGTTTGTGTTTTTTTGTTTGTTTGTTTGTTTCTTTAGAAAGTCTTTTCTGTCTGTCCTGATTTTCTGTGCAGTTTTCACTCTGTTCCCTCCCACCTACCGAGTTCACACACTCTTTTGCTTCGTTTTCTACCCTACAAGTAAGGTCCCATCATGTTAGCTTGCATTTAGGCACCAGGAGAGTTTGAGTCATATGATTCAACACATATCCATTCTGTGTTGGACAGTTGCATTTGTATTTCAAGCATTTACTCCATAAAGGAGATGAATTACTTTTATGTATAATTATGAAGTTCCCAGTGTCTAATGACAGAAAGGACCACAGATATCACCTGATTGGATTTACTTGTATCCATGGTCTCCACGAAGTTTCTCACAAGTTGTGATAAAGTATTTATTTTAATAAAAAATATGTTCTCCTATTTTAAGGTCTTCATATAAAATTTATCCACCATTTTTTGCTAGTAACTTACTTCAGTAGGTCAAAATGGCATTTAGCTCACACCCTCATGGCTCAAGACTGTTTTGTTTAGTTCCATTCTCCCAGAGGTAAGAGTAAGGATGCTTGAAAGTAGCACAAGTTCACAATATTGGAGACTTTTTTTAAAGGCTTGTTATTTTAGAACGCTTTACATATATCTGTTTTTCACAGTAGTTCAATCTCCAGAGTCTGAGGGGAAGAAAGGACTTTTTAACACTAGAGTGTTAATATATGGTACAATGTAAGATATGGAAGTTAATTTGGAGTATATGATCCAGTACCAGTCACAAAAACCAAACTCAGCTGCTCAAAGCTGTGTGGGCAGGTATAGAGAAAGAGTAGCATGATAAAATGAAGGCTGCAAGTAAACCTGTAAGATTAATGAATATTTTTCTTCAGGCCCATTGTTTGTAGTAAGCAAAGCAACAACATACTACATATAACCAGAAGAAATGCTGGTTTTGGATTAAAATGTCAAACAGTTTAAGTCTTTGAGAAGGTAGAAATTTGTCTTTAAGGGAGTTGACCTAGTGTCTACAGGGGTCACTTTGCTACTACTGGAACAAATTTCAGGCTTTGCCATGATGTCAAGGAAATGACTGTATGCATTTGTCTATTACTAGAACAGTGTCTTCCTGACTTGTGAGGTGATAGTAGATGAGTCATGGCATTGCTACTAGGGCTACTGGTTTTGTCACTTCTGTTTTGCATTGGTTGTCTCATTTTGAGGTGAAGAATTCCTCTGAGAGTGTTTGGAATGGGAAGACCCATCTGCACTGAAGAGTTTTCACTGTACTCTCATTTTGCTGTTATTTTTTCATTCCCCCTCCCCCCCCCCTTTTATTATGCAACAATTTGTGTGCGCATTTTGATTTCATTATATTTCATTGAAAGTGTTTTCCTTAGACTTACCCCTTTGGTTTTAGTTATCAGAGTTCTTTTATGCTGCTTTCCTTCAGTCTTGTTTCAACTGCAGAATGTTTTCATTTCACTTTCTAATATTCTTCCTTCTCTCAGTTTTTACTTCAGTTATCTTTCAGTTTATCATATCTCTGTGGGGCTTTCTGTTTATCTCTCTCCTGTTTATCTTTGATTGAAATCAGTAGGATTTTATTTAATATTACCAAGATCTGCTTTCAGTCTTAAGGCTTCTGCTTTAAAATGAGCTTAATGAACATCCTGTAATAGATGATTTTTTTTTTGTTTGTCCTTAATACACCCTTCATTTCTTTTTAGTTGAAACCTTTCAGTTTGGCTTTCTCCCAGTTTGCTTTTGGCTTCCTGTTTTTTTGTTTTCTATTTCATTTTGATTTCTAGTTTAATTGGTGTACATCAGTATATAGATATGATATATAAATTTTTTGTTACCATATGCTCAGAATTTTTCAGTGTTCCTTTATTACTGTTTTAAATTGTGTGTAGTCTGTAGATGCAGAAAGGTCAGAGGTGAGTATCAGTTCCTTTCAGTCATGGATAAATGGTTACTCTGCTGGGAAAAAGAAAAAACTACCTTAAAAACTTGATTTCTTAGGTATTTTCTAAGTCATCATCATATCTTAAAAACTATACAGAAGTCAGTTTGATAGCCGATGGAAATCAGTTTTGGTGTACTCCCAAAAACTCATGTTATGTAGAAAAACAGTGAGTATTAGGACATTTCAAGTGCCTTTTCTTGTGTATTAGAAATCAGTGCTAAAATTGTATCTATTTGGTTGGAGCCAGTGTGTTACTGATTGGCAGCATGTTCATTATTTATCCTTGTTTCCTTCAGCCTAATTTCTTAATATTCAGATAATCTGCTGCCACAGGCAAGTAGTAAAAATTAGCATTAAGAGGCCTTGATGTGAGGTTCCTTTCTTTATTCTGATGAAAAGAGTCTATCACTAACACTTTGGCCTCTCACTTTACCTTTGTCTGGGAAACTACCTTCTTCTACTCACACTGGGAATCGAAATACACAAATTTCAACAAACATTGAAATTCTACTTATATTTTGATAGTCTTAATTTTTGATATCTACCTTAAAAATAACCCATAGGTTGTTATGACAAAAGTTAAAATTCGTGTTAGATACTTCATTGATACTGCATAACAATTGGTCAGATCCAGAAAAAATTACTACAAAAAAACTTTGAGGAATAAATATGACAAATACGCACGCTGGCAACTTGACTCCAAAGTCTATGAAAGCTGCAGAAAACACAGCATCACAGTATCTTCCTGTGGGATATTGGTACTTAAAAGTTTTGAAGTCTTTGTATAGCTTGGAGTGCAAGTTAAGTCAACGAGAAACATTAAGTCCTTTATCTCTTTCCCTAGTGGCATGTCCTCCTTGTGTGATATGAGCTTTATGAAGAATAAAGGCTTCAGAGTAGCTGTGCCTGCTTCCTTCCCTTTCTCCAAACTCCAGGGGTTATCTTTCTCCTTTACTCACCAAGGCAGGAACTGTTTGAATTGCAGTGTGAACCTAGCCCTGCAAACAGCAAATGTAGACTTTATTGCTATACGTACTGTACACATACGCTACAGCTGAACACTGACATTTCAAACATTGATTTCAGGGATGTCTCCTCTTTCCCTATCACACAAACAGTATCTGTGACTCTATATAACATGCTTGTTTGTAGGGTTTGCCTGAGGTTTTGACATCGAGCCATATGTACCACAGAAAATCCTAGAACAAGGAACTGTGCTGCTACTTCTGCTCCTTATTATTTTGGTTAGAAGACAAACTAGTCAGGTGAAGTGGAGAAAAAAAAATGAATTTCAGATGCTGGAATGGCAGAGATGCTCTGCTATGTTGACCAGGAAGTCTGCTTGTGTTTGGACAGTTTTAATGCTCTTCTCTTACTCCAGTGGAAGGTGGAAGAAAAGGAAAGGAGACAGAATTTGGTTCCATTCCTTGCTCTGTCCTTCCTATCATTTTCATAAAAAAACATTATTTTGAGGATGGGAGAAATCACCATTAATAAAAGACAAGTAAAAGAAAAAGAGGGGGATAATACCAGACTGCTCTTTATATTGTAATATAGAGATTTGTCTTCCATTTCCAGGTGCAGCTGGCAGGAATACACAGCAGAAATCCTTCACCCCTCTTTGTATTCATATTCAGTTGCTAAGCTCTCATTTTAAGGAGGTCAAGCAGAATGACACAGCAGTTATATTTTCTTCTCTGGCAGCCAAGGAAGAATGGTTCTTTTATGCTAGGTAGCTGAACTCTGTTTCCGTAACATTGTTCCCTAGAGTCCAGTAATCAAACATGGCATTTGGAGGGAGAGGAATTGTAGATTTCACAGGAAGAACTATAGGCTTTTGTGGGTTTCTTGTCCCCTTTCAAGTGTATCAGCAGGCTGCACTGCCACAGAAGGCTGAGCACATCAAAACAGTACTCTGTGTACTCGCTCTTGGTGAGGGTTACATCTACGCTTCTCTTATCCACCAGACTCTTACATCTGTTTCTGACTCTTATATATATATATAAATATGTATTTCTTTTTTTTTTCTGATTTTGCTTCTTTTACATGCAAGCACCCAGCAGGTTTACCAACCTGAAAGGTAATGTGTAGCAAAAAATTGCCTTCTTTCACTCAAAAGCATCATAGTAAAATGGATGATTTTCTGTTCTTAAGTGTATAATTTAGTACAAATTATTGCAGTCAAATAATAAATACCTCACCCATAAACCTCTTGTGGTATTTTTGAACTTGGGAAATACTTCTCTATGTATATAATACGGGCACAAGTGCATGCATATGTTTGATACCTGGTACCAGAAATAATTTAGCATGAACAGTTTTTGTTGTTAGAGAGCTTGCACTCCTTCATAATTGATGACTCCTGGGCTTTCATTCTCAAATAGGTTTTTGCTGAAGCAATATGGTTTCCTTTGTAAAGGTTTGCTGTAACCATATCCTGTACCCCATAAGGAGAGTTCTTGTTCAGGCAGCAAGACAGCTCTCTCCCTAATGAAAATTGAACCTTTCTTTTGAAGGAGATGTGTTTTGTATTTTCAGCTTTTGCCTCCTGTTTTGCAGTGATCCATAATGTTTGAATGGCAGGGTTGTTTTTCTCTGATTAAAAATAATGACATTACAGTTGGAGGGGTTTTTGAAAACAGTGGGGGGTTTCCTAGTGTTAGAAAGGTGATCCCTTTTCAGCTTTAGATTTGAAGTAAGAAGGAAAATTAAATGCAAGGTGAGTTGAAAGAGTTCTGATTTCAGTTGGAAACAGGTTGGGTGTATTGCCTGCATGTGTTATGTGAGTTTCTGTGAAAAGAAGATTTCTGATTGCTTAATTCATAATTTGGTCTCTTTTTGATAATCCATTTCAGCCTTTTAAGCCATGTAAGTATAAGAATCCAGAATGGCAATCGGACCACATTTGTGCACTGTCTCGAGCATTATAACCTAGTCTTGACTACTAGACTTTTACTGTCCTCTGCTGAGTGCTTTGCTAATGCGGAACATGAGAAAAATCAGTCCAGAAAATTAGATTTTATTATTTTCCATTACAATGATGTAGGAAATATCTGTAAAACCTTATTTTTTAATGTAAAACTTGAAACTTCTTATAGCACTTCAAGTGAGGGCTTAGTTAAGTTTTGATCAAGGTTTGATTTAGGGCTCTGGGAACAAAAATAAATATCCCACATTGGTTGTAATACATTAAGATATAAATTGTAGTTCATCTGAAAGCACATTTTCATTCAGTGTGTGTTCACAGAGGATGAGTTAATGTTCCAGGGAGAGCTTTACATTTCACAGTTCCAAAATATTTTTGCTTAGATTCTCTCTGCCTATATTTGATTCCCATGATGCTTTCCCATACCCTTGACATCTGGCAGCATCAAATGGTAATTCCCACACATGGAGGTGGAGGTGAATCCAGAAGAGATCTCATTTTCAGTTTCTGTAGCATAGCATCCTTTCAGGGGATGTTTCTGTTTGCCCTACCAGTTGTCTGAGTTTGATGTTCCCTTTTCCTTTAAACAGTTAGGGAGCAGAAAGTGGAAAGGAAATTTCCAAGGGACTCCACAGTGAAAGTGTTAATGGCTCCCCTGGCAAGCAGTTGTTTCAGTTGTTTAGTGTGATCCCCTAGAGCAGTTTTTGATACACTTCATAAGATTTTGTATCCAGCAGATAAAAAATATAATTCGTAAAATTATGTGTAGTCATGTACTTGATCCGGGTTGATAGTATCCTTTCGCTATTGCTCAGATTCATTATATCCACTATGCAAATAAGTAGCTCTACAGAAATCAAAGCACAGCTTCTGTGAGAAGGACTTGCAGTTTTCTTTCCTCAGTGGGTGAATGGGCAACAGTTGCTGTTCAGTAAATGTGAGTTCAAATTGCAACTGAAGGTGTGTGGGTAATGGAACATGTTAATATAACCTTCATTTTGCTGTCTGTTTGTGAGGAAACGTAGAGCAAAATCCTCAACCTACCTATTCACAATTTAAGAAGGAATAGTAGGTTCTTGTGGTACACAGTGGCCCCACTAAGACCAGGGATGCCTCGGGCTGGCTTTCAGGCATTTTGTACCTTCATAAATAAAAGAATGTGGTATGGTATGTGAGGAAAGGAAAGGCGAGGCATATAGTACTCTGTTTTCTCAGCTGAGACATGCTGCAGTTTAGGTGGAATGTCAGGCAAAAAAGTCAGCTGGCAATATGGTTTGTCAGTGATACCAAATCCTGATTGCAGTTAATATTCAGAACTCCAGAATGCCCTGTTATTTGGTTATATCCTGGTTATAATACTGGTAGGGAAAATGGGGTCATGTATAAGTATTATTAAATTTCCTGGGAGATCATTTACCACCCTATCTTATAACAAATAACTTTAGCTTTTGTGTGAAAAAGCTTTTGTTTAAAGGGGGTCCTATGGAATTACAGTTATCAAATCCATTCTTCTGAGTGTTTATGGCCTTACAACCTTAAATGGCTGTTCTAAAGGCAGTCTGGGGGAGCTGATGGCATTTTCTGTTCATCAAAATTGTCTGCTTTGCCAGGACAGGACTGGCTCGTGCTTTTTGGAGGCTGTGAGGGTCACTCACCACCTCACTACTCCACAGTCAGATAGGTACAGGCAAGGACTTAAATGAGTTTGAGACTGGGTGCTTCTCCTGTGAGCAGAGCACAAGATTGTATTTAATACTTTACAACTCTGTGATGCCTTACAATGACAACAATGTGTTAATGATCACAGAGGCTTTTGAGCTTTGACTCAGTATCCTCCAACCCTGTTCTTCAGTAGAAGTGATGCTCTAAAGATTATCTACAAGCACTTGCTGGCAAAAATATTCCCAGTGTTATTGCCTTTTGATGAAGAGGGTGGATATTCAGTTGATTGTCCTCTTTCTTTTAATGTCAACAAGAGAAAACTGTTTTTTTTCCCCTATGACATTTAATACCTGCTTGCAAACATGGCTTCTGGAGACTGTGCTAGCCTGGGCTTATTCTGAATACAGTCCTCTCATGCTTTTCCTCTGAAAGGGAATAAAAGCCATATTATTTTTATATGCTCAAGACTGGCTTTTGCAGTAGAGATTTAGACCCCTCAGAGAGGCCAGAATGAACCTCAAGGACTAGATTGCCCTGAAAAGAAATGATATAATGGAATTGACTGATCCACCATTCCTCAGAATATGAAGAATTAGGGAGAAGACTTGAACAACCAGACACATGGATCCTGATATACTAGATAAGCAGTCTTCTAACTGTTCTTTGCCAACTGATACTACTGAAATTCCCACTCCATTGGCTATTGGCTGTATAATGGACTTGCACAATAAAGACCAGTGTAGCCAGCAGTAATGATATTGACTGTTTGTACAAATAAGGGATTTTAGAACAGACAAATTTTTGTGGGAAAGTTTGCTCTCAGTCATAACTGAAATATGAGGTAGCCCCCTCAGAGAGGAAAACAACTTCTCAATAAAATACATAATTCCATGTGGCATGAGCACATTAGGCATTCTCTTTGTCATTCCTTTCAAAATTAGTTTCCTTGACATATGCTAAACAGCTCTGCGTGATCTTCTCTTGTAAGTTTATTCAAATCAAATTTTAATTTCTTATTGAAACTGCTTTTATAAGTTATAAATGTATGATTCTGCATAGTGGGTACATATGGGTAGGCTAGCGGATAAAGTGGTGTTATAAAATAACTGCTTAAAACAGTCTTAGCCTAGTCGTGAAATTAATGAGGTTTAGTTTAAAACATTTTATTTTATCCATTATAGTGTGTCAGTAAGTGGTCTTGAGAGTTTTGAATTATTTTTTTTTGCATCATGAGTAATGCATGTTAGTTTTTTTAAATACAAGATTAATAATATTGTTGACATCCCTCCTCCGTTCCTTCCCTCTCCCTCCTCCCCCCCGCCCCCCAAGTATTTGAAGATGGCATAGTTTATTTCTTACATCTTTAGAATTTAGGTTAAGGAAACTTCCTGAGCTTTTAACATTCTGAATTCACCACTGACTCCAAGTAGTTCAGAGCTTCAGTTCTAATGAGGTCAGTGAGCATGGCAGATATTTATTAGCACCCTGTGTGAATTAGGCCATACTTTCAGGTTGTTATTTCAACAACCTAATTATACGTGGGTTTGATATTCCAATTTACTAACTAATACTGACCCCTGTAATGGATAGTATGCAGACAGACTGCTGCTTCTGACAGTGCTGAGAGCAACAAGCTTGGTAGCTCAGACATCTGTGAAAGCAGCCTAACAGACCAGTAAAGGGCAAGAAAAGGAAGAGAAAAAGGAGAAAGAAAAGAAATGAAGGGAAAATTACTGGTACAAGAAAAAATGCCAAGATGCCTTACCATGTTGTTTTCTACTGTTCTAAAAACAGCTTTGTTCTGTATCAGGTCTCACCATCTACAGTCTTCAGGTTAGTGCTTTTTATATGCTTATGCAGTCTGAATTATTCCCAGTAAACTTGACTGTGCTGTGCTACTCTTTTTGACTAGAAAATAATAAAACTCTATAATAGATAAGAGTTACAATCAGTTTAAAGTATGTGTTTCCATTTTCTAGCTTATTTGAAAAGTTAATGCTGAGCAATTTAACTTTAGAGTTGGCTGGGAATTTTCCAATATTGTTCATCAGAAGATAGCAGTTTAATGCCAAACTCCTTTATAGGAATGTTTCACTTATGATTAACATCTCAATGCCAAACCCCCCTATTTTATTCAGTTTTGAGATTTTTAAGGTTATAGATTGATATTTTTGAAACAAAGCATCCAGCTTTATGTTGAAATATATTTAATTTTTAAGTCATGTAAATGTTAATAAACATTGAAAATTATTGAAATTAAACCTAGATATTTAGAAATGATTGACATAATATTGTTTCATCTGATTTTTTGAAATTCCTTGTTGCATTAACCTTTGAGATTTTTTTTTTCTTTTCTTTTTCATCATTTGGGACATGAGCATTCTTGCAACTAGTTCTGCCCTGGAAAATTATTAGTGAGGTTATGTTATCTGTATCTAGCATATTTTTATTCTTCTGTTTGTTTTCTCTACTCCTGTGACTGCTTTTTTATAGTATCCTTTAGAGATTATCCCCTCACTCTGTACTATGGGATGCTGCAGAGGTCTGTACCTTATTTTAGCCCCTTTACCATTTCTATCTCTGAGCAGTCGTTGCATGCTCATTAAAGTCTTTAAGTTCTCCAATACCTGTCAGGTAAACAGGTCTTGCTGGCTGCATTAGGCTTAATCTCTAACCTTCCACTATGACTTTTTTCAGATACTATAGGGACCTAGGATGCAAGTAGTTGAGCAGTACATGCCACATGCTAGCACACAGGAGCATCTACATTACATGGGATGCATTGTTTGGTGCTGGGTGCCAAGACATCTGGAGGGAAATATCTATGAGAGGCTCAGCTCTTTTGTGGTTTGAACTTGGAGCTTGCTAAGAAGTGGGGTGCTTGGGAGGGCACACCAATGGACAGCTGAACTAATCTAGCAGCTTGCTGCCTTCTGCTGCCTGTGGCCTTGAGTACCTGGTCATGCCTCTTTCCTTGCACTGCATCTACTGCTGGTCTGATACATTGCTGAGCTGACTTAGCTCACCAAGCCAGCAGAAAAATAACACAGCTGAGAGGAAGTGAAAGGGTGGTAGGAATGTTAGCCTCAGCCAGCTCATGGAACATCAACCTCAGACATACAGTGGGAATCAGGAATGGACTGCCTATAGCCTCTTCCAGATTTAGCGCCTCATGACTACTGCTGAGTTCTTCTAACACTCTTAACTTTAGCAGAGTATTATGTTTAACACATCACCCTTAAAAGCCTGCTAAATGCTTATCTGTCATAGCAGACAAGTTACTTTTCTTCTCTTTTTAAGTCTTTCACATCCTGTATTCAGCATATCTATCCTGTCTTATTTGCTGCCAAAGTATGAAGATTTTTGATTCTGAACTGACTGTGATATGGGCCTTCTTTAAAACTCTCATTAAATTCTTATTTGACAACAATTAAGTTCCAGGTATCCCACTGTTCAGACTTGGGCAGTATGTGAATTTCTGCAGAATAAATGTTAACCTTCAAGTCTTTCCTTAAAACTGTTACTCAGGATGCTTGTGTGATTAATGCAGTGCTGGGCTGAGTTCATCTCAAGAGCTTGCACAGGAATATACACTGCCTAGAAAATAAACAGGAGGAATTATAGGGTTTTGTGGTTGCCCAAACAGGTACAGTGAAATCTCCATCCCAAACTCAAAATTAACAGGACAAGTCCCAAAGAAATCCAGTCTAATTGCAGATTTGGCCCTGATTTTAAATGGGGGTGGGCTATAATACTTCTAGAGGTTTCTTCCAACCCAAATAGCTTTAAATATTTTAATGATAAGGAGCAGCAGCCAACATCTATGAAAAGTGATAGAAGACAAAAAAATAAAGTACTGAGCCAGAATTTGTAGTAAAAGTTGAATCTGTGATGCTTTCTGGAGAAGGCTTTAAAAAGGTACCAGTTGTTATTATGCACGAGCTTCAACAGAGCAATAAAAGTTTATACTAAAGCTATACTTTTTTAGCTATATATTCTTGTAACTTGGAGTGGGAGATGGTCAAGGGGGTTATAGAATTCGAGCAGTGACCCAGTCACATGAAAAACATGTGGGGTGTACCCGAACACCCCAGAAGTGTGTTCTAGACATGCATTTCCACACACGTGATTGGATCACTATTTAATGTTTTCTTATGCACCGATCATAGCTGAGCAATTTCTAAGGGAAGGGCAAAAGAAAAAAGGAACTGAAAACTATGGGAGAGGCCTTCTCATGTAAGGCTATGAGGCCTGCTCTACGTGTTGCAAACTGTACAAAATAAGGCAGCAGCAAGGCAAAACAGGGGAGTGAATTCAATATATTTGGAGCAACATGATTCCCACCAGCAGCTTCATCTATTTTTGGGGAGCTAGTCATAGTGCCAGTAACACAAATATGTACGATGATGCTGTATTCTGGCTAGGTTGCAACTTGTGCTCCTCAGAGAATCTAAAGCTTAATTTCTGGTGTTGTACAGACATTAGAATTAAGCACATAATATTAATCATCTTTATTTTTACTTCCTGCTCTCTTATGTTGTGGCTTTTATTATGATGTGTTGCAGTGTTCTTCATGAGTTCTCCAAAGTCTTAGTAGTGGAACTGTGAAGTGAGATAGCATTAAAATATGTGTTTAAAACTGTGTGATGTCTGTAAGAGGATGCAAAGTGATTATTATTTTACATCTGATCCAGTAAATGGTCTGTATTGCAGTAAATGACAGAAGAGCAGTAGTTAGCAGTGGGGATATATAGTTTTACATGGATTGTTGATGTTCTGCTGAATGAAAGAATGAGAGTTTAAGTATGGTCTATATAAAATGTAAACATGTATTGCTACCTGCCCTTTAAATTATTGTTTTGTTTTGTTTTTTAACCTTGCAGTTGTACAGTGCTCTCTTAGTTATTCCTTTTCTGTTTCCATAGTTTGACCTTTTTCTTTCCCAGTGCTTCTCAAAGCATGTCCTGATCAATACGCACTCTGCAGATCCTATTCTCTGCTGCAGCAAGTTGATACTCACTATCATTCTCTCAACTTCTTTTTCTTGGAGCCTTTCTCTCTGTTTGCTTTTTATCATGTTCATTCATTTTTCTCTTTCCTTTCTCTGGGAAGTCCTGTAAAGATATAGTAAGGGATATATGATAAATTTCTTCAAGTAGTTAATTTAAAATGAATGTCTGACTTACTTGGTGAGATAAGAAAAAAATAAGTTTTGATACATTAGAATGCATCTGGTAAAGTCTTAATGCAACAAGAAAAAACAACCACCTGTACTTCTGGGAGCAATGGTCAGCCCTCAGCTCCCTCACCAATAAATCTGACTTCAGCTAAATGAATTTCATGTTCCACCACTGTGTTTTATTGTTCCCTTAGGTTAACTAAAACCATTGCTTTTGCTGCTGCAGTCAGTGATGTTATAGAACTTTATACTTTGGTCTGAGCCAAAAGATTGCAGTTACCTATGGGTGATGATGATGAAGAAAAGTCTAACTCTTTCTCTGTGTCATTTAATCTCACCTTGAAATATCTGTATGGCACCAGAAACACAGCTCGGAGCCCTTGTCTGTTCAATAATCTACTTACTTATGATTCCCAAATTATCTTCCAAGTAGACAGTAATCTCGAGATTTCTTTAATATTTTCTGTAAGAAATTAAGTATTGATAATTTTTTTTTGCAGCCCTACTACAATATTCTTTTAATGGAAAGGTTGGAATTATTCAATCAAGTGTCTCAAACACTGATGTGTTGGTATATAGGCTCATATATATGATACCTAAATAAAGGACTAGAAGATAATTAGCAAAGCTAATCCTAAAAATTTCTTCTTTTTGTTTGTATAGAATCTTTTTCCAATACTTCAGCTTCTAACATTTCCCACTTCTCTTGCTTGGGAAGAAATGCTTTATTTCCCCAGGCTTAGTTTTCACCTTTGCAGGTGAATTCTCTTAGCTTGTGAGAAGTTGATAGCAAAAGAAGAAAGCACATCTCAACCCTGCTGCTGGTAGTTGTCACAGAGGCAGGCGGCATAAGTTATCTTCCCCAAAGTAAGCCTCTTCATTTGGAGGCCACAGTGAAGCTGACCATCAGTAGGCTTGCTGCCTTACACTGACAAAGGATGATTGGTAGGAATTGAGAAAAATCTGTTTTGGGGAGAAGGAATCAAAAGTTTCTACCAGCACTGTCACTTCTCTTAGGAAGAAGAAAGGGACTCTCCGGGTGTCTGCCCCTACTAGGGAGCAGAAAAAAACTGCTAGCCCTTTGTTACAGCAGAGCAGGCAAGATGCTGTCTGATCAGTGGCTAGTGATGGCTTGAGTGATAAAAATTCCTATTAAGTAAAAAAGTTCAAGCTCTGCTCAGTTTTCAACCCACATAAGCAATTTACTGCTGGTATGAGTATGGTACGAGACTCTGCTGGCTTCTATGAAATGACCAGTGTTTATGCTGGTAGTGAATTAAGAAAAATTCGTTCTGTCTTGATTGCAGAACCTTTGATTAGATTATATTTTTCTCTATTTTCTTATGAAGGGATATATCTGGTCATGTAGAAATAGCTTGTAACAACACTAAAACATAAATTATTTGATGAACTACTTCACTTAATGCATGATAATCCTGTGAACATGTTAACGAGCAGCAATTCTCTGATGATTAAACTGCTTTAAAATGTCTTTGTACTCATATGTCATTAGAATGAACTTGGCACTTCTAAAATATCCATTATTCATCATTGGGCTTGCTGGGAAAATAGTGAATAGTCAGTTATGTTGTGCTCATTTCTCACAGATTTTTGATCAACCATGTTTTTAATGCAATCTGTTTTGGTCTGCTGCCAAAATAAGGTGTTTCAGCAGATACAGAAGTTTTATGAGTGCTTTCCTAGTAGAAGTAGGGAGTCAATGTTGGTTGTGTTAACTCTTTTAGCAGCTCTTGGTACAATAAAAGTTAACATGTTAATGATTAGCATGCAGAATTGTTGAAATAATGTAATTGTTAAAATAATGTGAATAAAATATATGTGAAAGAGATGGAACAATAGTGTGGTAAGAGGACAATTCTGAAAGAGGTGGTCTTGGAAATATTTAAGTAACCATTGATCTTTCGGTGTTCAACAAAGAATGTTGGTGGAATCAAAATGAACTGAAAAACTCAACAACGGCCTCACTTTTTAACATATCTGTCTCTTCCTGTGAATCACAGTCCTTCTTTATTCATAGCCCAATAAATAAGAGTTAATTGGCAATGTGTTAAGAATTAATTGCAGAGAATTTCTACTGAAACATTCCAGAACTGGATTAGTATACACCTTTTTTCATCAATCTTTCCCTAAAAATTGGCAGTATCATGGCACATGATATTTAGTACATAATCTATGCCAATACCAAAATTAGTTAGTGGTGTTTCAAGCTTCTGTACACCTTTTTAGAGAAAATTCTTAAGGTATGTTAAGATTTTCCTTCCAGCTAACCTTGTGGATATATTGCTGTAGCTTTGGCTACAGTTGTGTGTAACTCAAATAATGAAAAGCCTTATGTTGTGTATGGAAATAATTCTGAACTGTTTCATACTGAGGAGTTGTTATTTGTAATGCAAATAATCTACAATTTCTACAAAAGGCTAGACAAGAACTTTAAAAAAAAACCCAAATTAATGTGCCTCTATTTCTTTAACACACAGCCCCTGTTCTCCCTGGGGCATATCAGCAAAGCCAGACCCAAGGATATGGATACATGCACCAGACCAGTATGTCATCTATGCGGTCCATGCATTCACAGCCCCATTCAGCAAGTCTGGTGAGTACTGGATTTAAAGAATTATTTTATTTGGTAAGCAACATCATCAGCTATTGTGAATTGGTACCCTTGAATTCTATAGCTGGACTATTTGACCGTCTTGTTCCTAAATGTGATAGTACTCATGTATGAAAAAGATTAAGTGTCAGGGTAGTGGCAGGAACATTTATATCTGTATGCATTAGAAAAAAAAATAATTTATGATCTCCAAAAGGCAGAGCAATAACTGAATCCTCTGCATGCTTAAAACATGGTAGATGCTTGGATGGTATTTCACAGGCTGAGATTTGGTGGTGTACTCTGTGATGAATTCTGGCTCTTAGTGCTGGAGGAAAACTACTGATCTCTTAATATCACCCTGGTGGTTTAAATTTGTTTCAGATATTTTAACTTGCTGATTTTGTGCTAGCAGGCTTTGTGCCCATCCGTATTACTCATCTCTGCTTGTATAAAGCTACATCAGATATGTATTGATGTGCTCTTTCTAATTCAACAGAAGAGTCATGAACCCACTCGTGGCTGAACCAAATATACTGCTGAGTGACTGAGAAGAAGCTTTATCATGAAATCAAGGCCATGTCATGAAGTTCTTGATTATGGTGGATGTGAATATAATGCTGGAGTGAATATTTTGTTTCAGAATAATTGGTCATGGAAGAAGAGCTGAACTGGTATTCAGCTGAGGTTTTTAGGGAGTTGACTGTTTTTGAACTCTTTATAAATAAAATTCCAGTGGTTATCATATTTTTTATTATACCACTGCCTAGAGATTTCACAGTCCAGATCTAGTCATCTTTCACCTTAAAAATACTCACTTGTAATTTTGAATTTTAAACTGTTTTGAATGGATGTAGATTTACTACTTCTGCCACTTCCTTTAGAGTTGAAGTAGTATTTAATTATGAACCAAGCTTGAAGCTTGCTGAGGTGGAAAAAACCTTCTTTCAAGATTAGCTAAAGCTTGTACTTTTCTTTAAGACTGAAACTCCATGGCATTTTATATTGCAAAGATTATGATATTATGTGAGATTTGGATGCTTTCAGGTTTGCCAGTTTCTCTGCTGCTTGGGTTCTGAGGTGTTAACTTGCTGGGAAGTCTGGATCTGGAACCAGATACCTGCGTCTTCGGGTGAACTAATAATTGAGAAACTCTTTGGGCACCTGCATTACAGCTGTGAGGCAACTGATGCTGGAATCAACCATTAATTTCCATGGATATCAAAAGGCTCATGGGAAGCTGGCTGCTCTCCGAAAGGGCCAGATTCCAGGAAGTAGGAGAACTGGAAGCCTGGGCTTTGCTAGCAGATTTGCTAGTTAGTGGGGAGCAAACAAGCAGCCTTCACATACACCAGAGATGAGATGCTTGCAAATCTGGAAATACACTTAGGTTTCACAGGTGTGTGGGCAGGTAAAAGACTACGATTTCCCTAGTATCTCTATCTCCCAGTGACCTTCCTGGTGGGCTGCCTGTTGAAACAATATAATTTCAATCATCTTGAGAGTCATCATTTGCCTCTCCTTCCAGAATTAGGAATGTAAAAGTAATATGAAAAGGAAGGGAGTGACATTAAAGCATTTTAAAAGTAGAGGATTGACTGTCTCCTTTCAACAGGTTTTCTTACTCCTTTTGAGAAAATAGTTATTTGACATCCTATCCGGGTGTGCTGGGTGCTCTCAGTGTGTGCTGAGGAAAACCCCTGTTTTGGGATGTGTTGAAATGTAGTGATTTGCAGAGGCTTAATATTGATGGCAGTCTTGGGGTGCTTTTAAAATCTTGACATGTCACAGGAGATTTGACAAAGGTTGTATCAAGGTGGGGATGATTGGAACTGCTGTAGTAAAGCCTACATCTTTCAGCTGGCTTATTGCACTGTTATGTCAAATTCAGGCCCTCAAAAGCTATAACTTCATTTTATAATCACGTTCACCAATTTCCTATGTTGAGAAATAAAATTTTTCTAATGTCTAAATTTTCAAATTTAGTTTTATTTAGTTTTGAGCTGAATATTGTATCAGTGTAATTCTAACACTGTCCTTTGTGTAGATTTTTGTCAGTTAAATGTCATTATTTTCTGATTCTTAACTTTTGCTCACTTTCTGTGAGCAGCTCTCCATAATGGGCTGGATTAAATTCTTGCTCACAGTATAGAATGTTTTATAACAGATTCCTGAAGGCTCTTTGCCTCTGAAAATAACAGAGGATGTTCTCATGCCTTTAGATAACTAAAAGTGGTAGGAAAACAAAATCCACGTTGCAAATTGGCTTTTCTTGATAGCTGCTATATGTGAAGGACACTGAAACAGATACTGTTCCTTTCAAGGAGCGATCCATAGAATAAATTTAAACTGGTAGATGCATTGGAAATAGGCATCTCTGAGTTCACATCTGGCTTGGGAGCTGGGAGTATGACAAGCTGGCTTAAGTTCTTCCTACACACAAGAGTTACTTTTCTTTCTAAACAGTAGCTCCAAGTTAGACCTTTGAGGAGGTGGGGAGATAAGCTAGTATTTGATTGTTTTACAAAGCCCCAACCTTTTCTTATACCCTCTTGTACTCTGGGTACCTGCTAAACTCTCTACTGACAGAGGAGTAACTCCCTAAAATGCATTTTAAAAATCCCTTCTTTGAGTCCTTTAAGCATTGTAATTCTCAATTACATAGCCCAGACTACACTCTGAAGTGATAATTAGGCATTAAATGCTAACAGGATTATTATGGAGATTTCTCCTGACAGCCATTTAGTACCTAATTAGGTGTTAAGGCCATAAATTTAGGTTTCTCAGCAGCATTTAGGGCTCTAATAAATTTTCTTAAAGTTTGAAATTACCAGCTTGTCTTCACAACTGTGCCACCACAGTGATGTAGTCAAGCTGCCTTAAAGGAGACAGCAGTTGTATGTCCTATGCCATGATGCTCTAAGGATGAGTGAGCATCATTCTGAGTGAGCAAAAACTTCTCTCTTTTTTTCCCCATTTTTATATTAGTTTAATAAAACAACTAATCTCTTCCTTCAGTCTTTGCCCATTTAAGGAAAACATATAAGCATGGCTCAGGAAAATCCATTCTCTGCCTCATGCCAAGTACAGACTTAGCACAGTTTTTCTTAAATGGACCTTTTTTTATTGAAATAAATTGTTTAAAGGACTACCTAGTGCTGGGCTTGTTGTCTTCCAATTGCTAGATTTCTAGTTTGTGAATTTTCAAGGAAATTTTGAGAATGATAGAACCCTCCTAATTAGTTGCTTCTATGTAGTGCATAAAAATGATGAGTTTATTCATGACCTTCCATTAACACTTGGAAGACATTAACGAACCACCAAGAAACCACAAGCCTCAGCTTGCCTGTCAGGTAGCAACATTACAAGGCATGGCAGTGAACAGTTATACACAGCAAGACTCAAAATTCAGATCAGTCTTGTCAGGAAAGGTAGTGGTTTCCAGTTTTTAATCAGGAGTTGATTTCTCTGTAGTGTTCAACCTGCACTACCAATGATAGGGCAGAATCAAGCCAAAAAGTGTATTTGCAGTGTGGGAACAGCAATGATGAGTTGCTGTATAGTGTTTGGATTAGGTGATCCCCCATTTCTAACATGTGACAACTGGCCTACTCACTGTGTGTGGAGTATTTTCTGAAAATAATTTCATTGAAACCCCTCAAAACCCGATAATGAGATGGACTAAAACTAATCCAAAGTTGTTTTCCTCTGAGAAGCAGAACAGTTTGCTGTCTCTTAAAAGGTTCAGACAATAGTAGTAGGCATTAGCTCAAACATTGACTGTTTTACCTTTTTCCTCTTTAAACTATTGTACCAGAAAAATTCATCTAGATATGTTGACACACCAAGAATTACTGGTAGGGAAATTTATCAGTGATGCTTGAACTGCTCCTGGCTTCTGTCAAGACACAAAGTAAAAGAAAATACTCCTGTGAATTTTAAAATGAGTTAGTTTTATTCTGCTGTTGAGATACAAAGGGAGACTGTTCCCTTTGCATTTGAAAATCCACTTTGGATTCCAGTGAATGATAGCATTTTACTGGTTATGAGTGGAAATAAATACTCTATTTAGAAAGAAAATGGAAACTTGGCTTACAGTGGACAGAGGTATACAGAAATTTGACTTTGCTAATGATAGGACTTAGTGTTCTGTTTAGATCAATCTTTTATCTGAATATGCAAAAAAATGTATTCACAAACATTATTTTTCCAGAATTTTTGAAATCCTGTTTGTTTGGGGTTTTTTTTCTGATTAGATGATAATATATTCCTAATTTTTATTTTGGGATAAAATCCAAATTAAATGAAGGACATTCAATGAAATGGCAAGTTAATGACCTGGATGAAGACTGTATTTCTTTTCTGTAGTGAAGACACAGGAGAAGTTCTTTGGGGATCATGCAAACAGGGAGCAAAGGCACAGTTAGCCATGGCTTGATGTAATGTACTGTTACTCGCAAATATATATGAAAAAAGAGTTGGAATATTTCAAGAGGTAGTGAAAGGCCTGAACTCCGTTTGTGTGAGAACATTGAACAATGCAGGTTCACAAAAACAATTATATAGCTACTCAGAACAAGCGACTGTATTCATTGTATATTTGATGGGGTGAAGGGTGTGTTGTTTCTTTTCAACAGGTAACATGATTTCTCTGCCTTGCTCCCTCTGTTCTTTTTTTTTCTGCTCTTTTCATTTTCTTTGTGCAAAGAAGGGAGGAATCTATTTCTGTTTAGACTTGAGACTTTACAGCCTTTTTTTTTTTCCTTCAACAGAGAACCTACAGAGCTATGTATGACTACAGTGCTCAAGATGAAGATGAAGTTTCCTTCAGGGATGGTGATTATATCATCAATGTGCAACCAATTGATGATGGCTGGATGTATGGTACTGTTCAGAGAACTGGGAAAACAGGAATGCTTCCAGCAAATTATATTGAGTTTGTTAACTGATTTTTGTCTCTATTCCTTTGAGCTTTATTATGATTTACTTAGAATCTGACCTTTTAGAAAAAATCAGAAGAATCTTTTAAGAGTACATGTTCATTACTTTATCACTGCTGTAACAGTCTGCATTCTCACTCAGAATCCAATTTAGAGCCCTTTAAAGTAAAGATAAATAATCAACAAGAAACTTAGAGCTTTCAACACAGCATTGATTATAATAGTGCTCCCTCAAAACGAAAAACATATATGGAAGTCTGGTGCTGCCAGTCCTATAATGATTTCAGTCAATTAGCTGTAAAGGGGAAAGAAACTTTTCCCTACACCTGAAAGACATTATTCTCTTTATAATAACAACCATAAAATCGATTCAATTCTTACGGCACTCTGAAGTCACAGGAGGTTAACACACTGAGTTTGAACACATCTTCAAATTATTAGTGAGTTGTTTAGTGTTTGAACAGTTAGCATCCTAATAAAAATAAAAATGTTGAGTAGATAATAATTTGAAATAATGACAAGTAATATTCTACTAAAAACAAAAAGCAGATATAAAATGCTATTGCCCAACAGCCTTACAGTAAAATGGTCTGGTTCGACAGCAAAAATTTCTTGACTCTTGCATACCCACATTTATTCCTGGATTGCACATTTTCTCTTATTTCCAACAGTGACTTCTTCTATCAGCTCTGCTTCCATCAGTTAGGTTCATGCCTGGATTCATGGTTCTTCAGTAACTTTTCCACAGAAAATTCCTTGCAAAGACTATCTAGAGTATGAAACCTGTAAACTCTTCTGTTTCATTCTAATAATAGTTAGCGTTTAAATAGAAACTTCCATTAAGGCAATGAACAACCAGTACTTCATGTTAATTCCTTTACCTTCACCTGTACTGCTGTAAATATCCTGTGTGAGGCCCCAGTGCTGTGCAGTCACACAAAGCCTGCAGTTACATCCCTCCTCCTTACCACAGGTAACTTGCTTAATGGCTGCTTTGCTGATGAGCTAATGTACCTACCCTTGCTGCAGAAATACACCTCCATTGAGTTATGGAGGAGAGCTCTGTTTAATTGTACTGCATTTCAGCTCAATGGCCTGTTGCTTCTGTTTCCTTCAGAAATCTTGGTGGTCCAACAGTGGGTTGTACACTTGCCAAATGATTAATGATGGAGAAATACTATGTTTTCTTTTATTGATTTAATCTTTTTCATAACTGACACTGAAGGGAAAATTAACCAAAAGGAAGTCCAACACACTCTATGCCATCGTGCTTCAGTTAGTTGTCTGTAGAAAACAGTAAAAATAATTTGCTGACAAACCTTCACATGCGCTATTTGGTATCCATTAAGTTGTCATCTGAGCTGAGACGTCCAGTCCTCAGTCTGTGAGGCTGAGGAGAGGACCAAGTAACTGGTGACATGATGGACCTGTAAGAGGGAATGTGTCATCAGTCTTGGGTCACAGGGAAGTTGCTTTTGCTTTGGCTGGGGTCTAGGAGGGTGCCGCATTTCCTCCCAGGGAGAAACTGCGAGGAAGGAGAAAAGAGTTAAAGATTTATGTGGTGTTCAGCCATGTGATAGAGAAGTTAATTTTGGAGTAGTTCTCAGAGCGTTGAGCCTGCTCTGAAATTTTAAAAGTAGGATTAAATACAGAGTTCATAGGTAATTTTGTATTTCTGATTTCACAAAGTTAGCAAGCCTGCAGTATCTATTTAAAGAATAAAGAAGGAAGGGAGCATAGATTTGTTATGTCAACAGAAAGTTGTCAATGCAAATACCTGCTACTTTTACATGAAATTAAGAATTGGAAAGCTTATGCAAGTTTTTTTAGGTGTTACTAACATGGGGCTGATCCCAGCTGCCAAACAGAGCGGAATAACTGCATAAAAAAAGTCAGTGACTGTGGAATTGCCTATATGTTCTTATCATCTGACTAATTCCAAGGCTAACAGTGACCAGGAGTATCTAACTTCAGAAAAATGTGGCTTAAAACCAGGGATGTGATATTGTAAATATGTGGTCTGTATGGATGCAATTTAAAATTTTTGGCAGTTTTGTACACAGAGCTGCTGCTGCAACAGACCCTTCTTCATTACTGGTGTCTCCCATGTTAAATCAGAAAGCTTTTTCAAAAGGCTGATGTAGCAAGCTGAACTAGAAGCTCTGAAACAAGCAGTCTGCTTCTGTGTTGGTTTTCATTAGTAGCCATCAACAGCAAGTAGAGGAATCCCATTTTACAATGGCTGGCAAATTTTCTGATGATGCCCGAGGCAAAATTTACCATCAATTGCTGCTGTGCAGCTCTGTTAGCTGTGCAATGCTGACAACCATAAAGAGAAGTTGGCAATTTGTTAACCAGATGGGAATAAAAAGAGATATAAGGAATAGATATATTGTATCAAGATGCAATTTTTAGTGACCTTTAAAAAAGGAAGTCTCCACCTATAAAAATACTAGCATTCTTCCTAAGTGAGGAGGGGGCTTGCAGTGTTGGACACTGTATGTATAGTGAAAAGGAAATCAGAAAATGAGCATTTGATTATTAGTCATTAGAGGACTATGTTATGTTAAACAATGGAAATAGAATTTCCTCCATTAACTTTGAATATTCATTAGCCTAGCAAAGCAGCTGAAGCAAACTGCAGAATAAAAAAGGTCAGGAAAACAAAACAGTATGTGAACTGTATTTCTCTTGAGAATGGTATGTCAGCAGAATTATTATGATTGTTTTGAGTTACTCATTCATGTAGCTATGTTTTTAATCTTGTATAAGCTTCATAGTTTGCGTTCATATGGAATGGTTCCTGCTTTTTGATATAAAACAAACTTTAGTGTCATTATGCAGTTCTGTTCTAAGCAATGGAATCAAATCCCCAAAATTATCAGAGTGCGATTATAAAACTGTTTTTTAAGATCTAAAATTTGTAAGACAGGGAAAGTAAGTCAGCAATTAAATTGTGCCAGCACTGGTTTTACAAGGCGTATGTTGGAGCCTGTTACATGCAGTGGGATATAGGGGTAAACAGATGTTATATTCTGCCTTGTCACCTTTAAATTGTATATTCCTTCTTAACACAGCATGTTCCACTCACTGTACTTTCTTCCTGTAGACAATATTTTTTTCTGGGAAAAGGAAAAGACTTTTTAAAGAGCCTAATTTCCAAGATTTTCCGAAGTTCAGGTTGGAAGTTCACACATTCCCATTTTAAGCATTTTAGAAATAAAGAAGATATAGTATGCTGTAATTCTTGGTAGCATAAGTGTAAGTACAGAAAACAGCATAAAGCATATTTATACATATGTACAAGAACAAATGGGTGCCTTGCTTTTCATTACTCTTTCTTGCCTGGCTAATCTTCGTTTTCTAAACAAAGCTACTTACAGAAACTGCAGTTGTAATTTTTCATTATGGAACATTAGCATTTAATCTTGATGAAACAGGGTTTTCTTGATTACATTTGACATACCATAAACCACTTCAGCAGATTGGAATTTGACAGAGAATCACCTCCCATGGATTATATTTTTGACAAATGTGTCCCTACTGAGTGTTCCTCAGGGATATGGAAGGTCTCCAATACTTTGGAAGGGTAATAATTCTAGTTTTTATTGTACAGTGACTGCATGTCATCTTGTACAATGAAAAAGAAATGACAAATACAGAAATCTTTAGCAGAAAGTATACAGGGTATAAAATGTTAGATTTTAATTACATTGATTAGTACTCCATTTAAAATACAGAATATGCTTTAGTTAGTAAATGTTTAAATAACATACTGAAACAGACAAAAGATGCTAATGAAAGTAGTTCTCCAAACTGTTGTGCTGGCAAATGCAAAGTACTGGTAAGCTGTAGAAGAATAAATCATTTTGCAATGCTTTAGTGATTTTCTCCAGCTTTATGCCATAGAAACCCCATCTCTCCTTTTGAAAGAAAACCTGAAAGCTGTATTTCCTAAACTGCCTGCACTACAACAGTATATTCAAAGGAATTTCATATGCTTCTTGTGTCTGATAAATAGAATTTGCATATTGTACTTAAGTTGTAATCCAGTTGTTGTTGACATTTGTTCAATTATTATTATTTTAGGGGGGAAAATAAGCTATACTGTAGCATTTCAATCATGTGTATGTAATATTACTATTAGAAATTGCTAGACCATTGGAAGACAGCAATGACTGTATTGACATTGATTAGCATGATGTGGAAACTCAGCTGTTGGTTTTTGCAGTGTGGTATAAAAAGCAAAAATGAACCGCTGTGCAGTTTGGCTTATGTTTGCTTTCAAGTGTGTAAAGTTTTAGTTATTTTGCAAAATTGTTCTGTACTTGGGAGTATACAGTTATGAAGGTAACAATTGTTTTTCAAAGGACAGATATACTTACTCTTGGTTCATATGATGTATCATCTTAATTTGGCTTTTGTTATGCAGAAAGTTAACACCAGCTATTAAAATATATTTTAGTAGAAATGCTTTAATTCCTGTTTCTTCCTCTACACTGTGAATATTTAAGCCTTAGTGGACTAGAGCAACATCATGCTGCCCAAAGTACTAACCTATGCAAACTAGTTCACATTTTAGTTGATGTCACAGTGGATGTAACATAACAATTTATTTTGCATAACATTAAACATCATTCAAATAAAATATTAAACCCAGCACTATGTATGTATTATATTCATAAGCAATAATCTTCAAAGCTACAATACCCATTAATATAAGCTAGCAAAGATGTATATTGTTTTAACTGAGGAAGCTTTGAGTTTTCAAACTTAATTAGAATATTTAGCACTCTTATTCTTTATGCTTGATCTCAGAAAATAGTTTCCTAAAACACCATTTTATTTCAGAAGTGCCCTCTTCTCAGAGTGTTAATTTGCCTTTTCAGTCTGTATTTTCAACCCTTACATTCCATGTCTCTTTGACTGTTTAAAGAAGCAAGGATAGTAAGGGAAGGAGGTCTGCTGATTTGACCGATACTGGTTTGCTGGTCTTTGAATGAGCATTTGGTTAGATGTGTTTTCAGTGCAACAATAATGAAAACAAGTTGAATTACTGGCCTCTCTAAGGTAATTTTATATACTAATGGGGTTCTTGGGTTATCTTTATTCATCTACACAAGTAAATTATGTTTTACAACATTGTAAGAAAGTTTAAGTTAAAATAAAATCCAGAAGTATTTGGAACTGCTCTGCCTGTAGCTGAAGAAGATTATTATGCTTAGGGATATGTTTTATTTATTCAAGCGTTAGGCGTACAATCCAATGTACTGCAATAGAATCTTTTAATTTTTATCAAGTCTTAGTTGGAAGAAGGCTGTTAACAATGACCAGTGACAACTGGCAGCTACAAATGGAGCTGCTTAGTTCATTCTAGGTAAGTGATGTACAGTTGCTACCACACAAATTAAGGAAGAAGGCTTTCCTGTCTTTACGGATCCCCAAGGGTCTGTGTACTGGCACTTGAAAGTCTGTGGGGACACTCCACACTGTGTATTAGATAGGTTTAGAGTTTCTAGCAATCACTGCTTTTAGGATGCCTTCATTTCTGCTGTCACAGAACTGAGCTTTTGATTTTCTCTGTTGTGTTAATTAGTAAGTAATTAAGTAAGCTGTTTCTGCATGGAGATCTCTGTACTGAGGGAATAGGTGCCTAATGCATTGGCTGTGACAAGTACTACTCGCCCTCACTCATCTCACTGAAACCCTCAAGCCCAACCATCTTTACAGTTCTGGCCTACAGTGTATCTCACTCTTCTTTACATGAAGCTATCTATGGGACACACTAAAACGGTATCACCAAATGATCCAGATTTGTGTTTTTTTTTCAAATGATTCCTTAGTCCAGGGGAGGGCCATGAGGATGATGAGGGTACTGAAGCCTCTCCCATATGAAGGCAGGCTGAGGAATCTGGGACTGTTCTGCATGGAGAAGAGAAGGCTGCATGGAGACGTCATAGCAGACTTCCAGTATCTGAAGGGGGCCTACAAGAATGCCTGAGAGCAACTTTTCATCAAGGACTGTAGTGACTTAACAAAGGGCAATGGGTTCAAACTTAAGTAGGGGAAGTTTAGATTTGATATAAGGAAGAAATTCTTTACTGTGAGGTTGGTGAGGCACTGGAACGGGTTGCCCAGGGAAGTTGTGAATGCCGCATGCCTGACGGTGTTCAAGACCAGGGTGGACAGAGCCTTGGGTGACATGGTCTAGTAGAATCATATCAGATTCTTATATAGAACCATATCAGATTCATGTATAGAATCATATCAGGTTCTTATATAGAACCATAGAATCATAGAATAGTTAGGGTTGGAAAGGACCTTAAGATCATCTAGTTCCAACCCCCCTGCCATGGGCAGGGACGCCTCACACTAGACCATGTCGCTCAAGGCCCTGTCCACCCTGGCCTTGAACACCGCCAGGGATGGTGCATTCACAGCTTCCCTGGGCAGCCCATTCCAGTATCTCACCAACCTCACAGTAAAGAACTCCTTCCTTATATCCAGTCCAAACTTCCCCTGTTTAAGTTTGAACCCATTGCCCTTTGTTAAATCACTACAGTCCCTGATGAAAGGTTGCTCTCAGGCATTCTTGTAGGCCCCCTTCAGATACTGGAAGTCTGCTATGACATCTCCATGCAGCCTTCTCCAGGCTGAACAGCCCCAACTTTCTCAGCCTGTCTTCATTCGGGAGCTGCTCCAGTCCCCTGATCATCCTTGTGGCCCTCCTCTGGACTTGTTCCAACAGTTCCATGTCCTTTTTATGTTGAGGGCACCAGAACCGCACACAATACTCCAAGTGAGGTCTCACAAGAGCAGAGTAGAGGGGCAGGATCATCCCCTTTGTCCTGCTGGTCACACTCCTTTTGATGCAGCCCAGGATACGGTTGGCTTTCTGGGCTGCGAGCACACACTGCAACTGGCTCATGTTCATTTTCTCATTGACCAACACTCCCAAGTTCTTCTCTGCAGGGCTGCTCTGAATCTCTTCTCTACCCAAGCTGTAGCTGTGCCTGGGATTGCTCCAACCCAGTTGTAGGACCATGGTTAAACTTCATGAGGTTGGCATCAGCCCACCTCACAAGTGAGTCAAGGTCCCTCTGAATGGCATTCCTTCCCTCCAGCGTATCAACAGAACCACAGAGGTTGGTGTCATCAGCAAACTTGCTGAGGGCGCACTCAATCCCACTGTCCATGTCAGCGACAAAGATGGTGAACAGGATCAGTCCCAACACTGACCCCTGAGGGACACCACTCATTACTGGTCTCCAATTGGACATTGAGCCATTGACTGCAACTCTGTGTGTGGTCATCCAGCACTATCTTGCTTCCTGGAGTCTTTCAGTTCTTAGCATTGCTTATTGTGAATTCATCAGATAGGACCTCTCTGAGACATGGTTATCTGTAGCAAAATCCAGCTTTTCTATAAATACGTAATTATAAAATAAACACATCCTCTTGAGTTATATTTCCTCTGACTCAAGATGACATTGATATCTTCCAGTTTCACAGCTTGTACTGACCTTAGGAAGTATATATCTAAAATAAGTTAGATAAATTAGGCTCTAAGGGACTGTTTAGGCAGACCTTCATGACTGCAACTATTATACAGTGTGGCTATCTCAAGTTAGATGGGATAAATGGCACATCAGGTCTTGCTGGCAAGTAGTTCAACTGAGAACAGAGTTCATGTGTTGAGTGACCCAGCTATTCAAGAGACTGTCATTTTAATTTCTACTCCAGCAGTTCAAAAGAATTACAAGAATTAGATGTTAATTATTTACAATCAATTAATTAGCTGTGCAGCTTCAACAAGTCCTCTATTGACACAGAAGTGGAGAAAGTGAATTGGGTAGTTCTGCAAACCACCTGCAAAGTGGAGCAAACAAGCAGGTTGGGTGTCTTTGGGTTTGACATTTGGATTGATGTTCAGTGTGCTTGCACTTCCAACCTTTATCTTTCTTTCTAACTTAAAAAAAAAGATACGGGACAGCTCTGTTCCTCACAGCATGACTTAATGTGCTGCTTGACAAATTAATCTTTAATGGAAGAACAGATTCAAGGGCAGATGTGAGGTCTTGGAAGACAACATTTTACAGTCCTTCTTTCAAATCTTGAAGTTATTTAAACTTTTACTTTGGTCCCTTGCAATTTCTTTTGGCCCTTAAAACCTGCTGAAATTGTTTTGTTCTGCTTTACTGTTAACATTGTGTTCTCTGTGGCAGTTACCTTTGTGAGAAGGGCAAAAGACCAGAATCATTGGAGTACTTCAGATAACCTTCTCTTCCTCCAATTTTTTGCTGCTATGCTAAATAACATCTGTGAAATATCCTCAATTCCAAGGCACATAATTCCACCCTCCAGCAACATATCAAAAGAAGTACCATATTCCACTGGACATGATGTTCTGTTGCACAACTATGATTATTATGAAATGTAGGTCGTGCTACAATGACAGCAGTTACAATCTTGATATGAGAGCAAGCACTTAGCAAAGACTCCTGTGAGACCTTTAGCACTTGTCACTATGGTAGCAGTACTCTGTGAGATCCATAAGGTGGCTACTTTGCAACTTGGTTTATTTTCTGGATGCTAGCAAGTGAACACAGCTGCAGCTGCTTTCAGACAAGATGATTTTAGATTTTGTTTTGAGTAGTTGCTGTTTATGGTTCTGTTGGTGTTCTACCGCTTTCTTTTTCTGCTTCTCATGGTATGATGGCCCAGCCAGAGGAATACATCAAGATCTGCTCATTTGAGGGCCTTCTCCCAATCTGGAGCTGTATATTTTCTTCTCTTTCCCAGCACTGTCAGATTGGTTCTCAAAGATCGAGGGTGTGCTGAGGAATGTACTTGCCCTCCTACAAGAAGGCAAGAATCATGATCTGACTTGGTACAAATGACTCCGAACAAGGGCATGCTCACTGGTCACAATCAAACTAATTTGTCCTCCAAGCTGAACACATTATCCATGAAGCACACAGAGTTCTCTGCCCCTAAAAATTTTTCCTTCTCTAGATACCACTGGTCTAGTTACTATGTGTTTTGGGGTTACATGAAACCCATCTGAGACATTTTGCAGCATGCAAAACCTGATGACCAAAGGAACTACAACTGGATCAGAACTTCACACCTGAATAAGATAGGTAGAATGAGTTTAACTGGTCTGTGCATTAGTTTGCTTTAAAAAACCTTTTTCTCATTTGAATTCTGTACAAATATACAGTGAAGTGTTCTGTACAGGACGGAACAGTTTTATCTGTTTTTAGAAAGCAGTGTTGGGAAACTGTGGATCATATAAGAGGATCTTGTTTCTTAGTCCAGACTGAGGGTTTTAGTCTGCTGTATTTCTTGTCTATCATGATGTGTATTCAGCTGAGGCAAAAACAAGGTTGAAGAGGCAGGTTTTGTAGTATATTTAGGTTCAGAACCAAGAAGATGAGAGACAAGTGAGATTTTTCAAATTGCATCTGAGTTCATCAGTATTGGTTACAAAGTGATGGAAATTTCAGTCAACATTTTGACGCTCCAGTGTGCTTTAAGAAATCAATCATAATCCTTTAATTATTTCAGTATAAATAGTAAAATTTTCACTGAATTAGGGATCATAAAAGATTTATTCACCCTTAAACCAAGTATTTAACAACTACTCTTGAGCTATGTTGACTCTTTTTTCATCTCTTTAGTGTGAGAACTTTGTTAAGTTATATGAAATGGGACGTTATCAGTGATTTTGGTGTCAGTTGTGAAGGCTTCATGGTTTGGCAATTAATTATTCTTGGACAAGATACTTATTCAAAATCCCTTTGACAATGAGAAGGACAAACAAATCCTGGATGAGGGTTTGTATTACTGGATTAAAGGAGATCTAAGTATGTCCCCTAGTCATGGTCTGGAAGACCATCACAGTTTCTTATTTTCTTTCTTGTTAAAATGCAGAGAAAGCTTCTCTTGTTTCTTTTGTTTGGGTAGTTTCTCGCTGTGTTGAGAGCAAAGGTCTCTTCACCTGGTGCAGCAAAGATATTCACAAACTGCCGCAGCAGTCATTTGTTGTAACCCTGCTGATGCACACACCACTGAGAGCTGTGCACCCCTCTGCATTTTTCTAAATCTCTCTGCATTTTTAGGAAAAAATGTCCAGAAACTGGGATGGGGACGTGCAACAATACCTGTGCTCTGCTGTCCACCGAAAGGGAAACTGGAGCACAAGATACCTGCACGTGAGCTTTTAAAACAGCCTTGCAGGATTAGGTGAGCCGTAGTTCAGTAGTCCTCGTTTTAGCAGTAAAAAGGGCCGGCATGTAAAACTGGCACAAGGGGGCAGATGTGCACCATTAAAAAGTCTGCATAGGTTGAAATTGTGTTTGTGAATGATCAGAATTAGGCGCAGGACATAGTCTGATAACTGTCTTGTTATATGCATAAATGGCTATGGTAATTGTTCTTTAAGTAAAATTATACTCTGTGTTTAATTAGAATGAATGCTCACAATTCTACATAAAAGAGTTTAGCAATACCCATTGATTACAAACTTTTACTTCCAGTGCATGTCAACAGCAGAGATAAATAGGGCATAAAAATATGTTTCAATCATATTTTTGCTGGATCAGATGAGGTGAGCCATTCAAAATTCAGCACTTAAAGTATAAACATATTGGCACCAAATTCCTGTGCTGCTTTAAAGGTGTCCTAGTACTTAGAAGTGCTTATGTGCTCCCTGAACAGTGATAATTACTTAGAAACCTATGGTGATGCCTACAGTGGTGCCTTAGGAGTTTGCAGAGTTAAATGTGTGTACAAAATGCTATATATGACTGCAAGAAGAAAGCCGGTGCAGGGGGCATGGTGAAGGAAAAGCTGCAGTAAGAGATGCTACAGCAGCAGAAGTTTTATTATGCTATTAAGGCAAATTATTCTGCTGTAGAGGCAACTCATGTAGTGACAGGATTTTCCTCCCCAAACCTCTCCTTTCTGTGACATATGCTGCATCTTCATTACCCAATCTGTTCCACACTTCATCCACAGGAAATTAACATTTTTGTTATTTCTTTTTATAGTAAAAGACAAAACTCAAGTGCTAGAGATAAAAGCAGTAATTTTATTTTATGTGATTCCATTAAAAATGAGCTTTTATTGCTGGCTGGACCTGGATTAACAGCATACTTTGTTGCTCAAGCAGCGCCAGCTTCAAAATTGTTCCCTATTTAGACTAATATGAAATTCTTCAGTATACAAGACATGGAGACGAAACTTTGCAAAACAGGGGTGTTTCATTACAACTTCACTGTGGCTATGTTGAAATTAATGGAATTAATACACAGGATAAACTATTTACTCATATGTATACAGGTTGAGCTCAATTCTGTGTTCACTGGACATGGTGTTCAGTGTTCAGTCTCTCAGTCACTGAAAAGGTGCTCAAGATTCTGTCAAATCTCACTGGTTTATTGTTACAATACCTTTGTGATAGCAGATCATTAAAACTTGCCTTGAAGCAGTGGGGCTGCTATTCAGCTGAAGGCAACATAGAGGTGAGTAGATGATGCTTCCCCGCTGCCTTTCTTGTTTCCAAGCACATTTCTTGGCCACACTTGGACTATTCCAGGTCAAAAATTAGGACGTTCCTTTCCAAACTGTTGATATCTGACTGTCAGAATCATCCCGGACTGAGACTTAAATATTTGATTTCTTCATTTTCTTCCACTTTGCATGTGCCTGGGTCCTCTGTGACTTTTACCTACATTTGTATTTCTGGTTTTGGAGATCCAGTTGATGTGCTCCAAACTGGAATCGGGTAATATGGCAATATAAAAAAAATGTGGAATATCAGAGCATTTGGGACGAAAGTAAATTCAAACTCAAGTCAATGTGGAGGTCTAGATGCAGCTGTGTGACTTCAGCTCTCTGACTTGCACCGAAGACTGGCTCCAGGCCCTGGGAAGCTGAGTATTGAAGGCCTCCTACTTCTGCCTTTCAGTCTGGCACCATAGAGGCTCCTCTCATTTATCTGAGAGTGTAATAAAATGGCTGCTAAATGGTTAGTTGCCATGATTGCCCTTTTCCAAGCTTTGAGTGTAGGCACTATGGTTACTTTAAGGAATCTCCACAGACTTGAATTTTCAGAAGTAGTTGCTTGTGGTTCATTCATGTCCCTAGCTCCTTAGCCTGAATATCACTGGGATGCTTTATTTTTAATATCTTTCTGCATATTATCTTTTCCAGTCCTAATAACTATTTCTATATAATTTTGTGAGTAAGAGTTCCAAAGCTGCTTTCAGATTGTATTTTTGTTATGGTGGTTTTTTTTTTGTTTTGTTTGTTTTGGGGTTTTTTTTTTACTCTAGAGACAACAATTTACCTAATTAATTCTGACTGTGGAATTGCTGGATACTTCCACTGTGTTTTGTGAGTGTAATAAAAAACAGAGCAGAAGATATGAGAGTTTAAGTTCCAGATTTCTTATTTTAAGTTCCAGATTTCCTATTTTGTTTATAGCTATGTAGCCACATCATTGCTGAGATGTTATAGAGACCTTTTGATTAAAATGAAAAATACACTACTGAAAGCAAGAAGACTGGGTACTGCAATAAAGCTATTTAGCATGTCATAATCTTTTAAATTCCAGTTACCTGCTGTGTAAATCTGGGCTAAAACTGGTTTCTTTGCAATATGGTCCAGTCCCACAGTAAATGTGCTAACATTATAAAAGTAATTTTAAACTTTGTACATTATTTACACAATATGATCAAGACCATTTCCAAGTGCTTTGATGAAAACTTAATTTGTGGTCTCTGAAGAAAAAATGTCTGTCATTGAAACAATTCCCCTGCTTCATCTCTCAACCCTTGTTTGTTTTCTTTCTGGAGTTTTAGTTGTTTGTGGCTATTAACCTGTATTTGACAAGACAGCTAATTTTAGCCAATTCATTCTTGTAGGTTGATCATCTTTATCCTAGCATATTGTACAAGTTGTTTCTGATCTCAGTCCTCTGAAAAAATGGAAAACAGTATTTCCTAAGTTTTAGTGGAAGATTTGTTATAAACAGCACAGTATTTACTGAATATTTGTAAAACACCAAATTATCCTCAGCTAATGATTGTTTAACACTGAAATTCAGCACATCTCACAGCTGGACATTAGGTAATGAACACAAGCTGGTCTAAATGTAATAGCTGTTTATCCTCTCAAGAGAAAAAAAAGGAAGTTTTAGCCCAGAAAGCCTGGGTGAAGCTTTTAAACCAGACAGTTTTACAGACATGTTGTCATTCCTCTAATTAAGAATATTTCTCCACTGCCTGTCCATGCTGTAGGAGCTATGAAGAGTGACTCAGTAAAGGACCACCTTCTGTGGCTGGTTTGTTCAAAAGTCCTGACACAGAGTGCTGTAGAGCATTGCCCTCACATGCATAAGATCAAGTTACATTTTAGAGCAGGAAGAGTCCTATTCCCTGTCTCCTCACCCAATTTGTGTTTGCCTTATTATTTTCTGTTTTAATAATTCTAATTATTTTCTATTTTAAAATGATTTATTGGTTTCAGTGGAAAGGACACTGATTTTGTTGGTATACAGATTTGGTATTCTAGATAGGGTTCAGGCTGGTGTACTGGCCACCTTTTTCAGGTACAGAGTTGGTCTGTTGAGTTCCTCATTGGACTAGAATTGCTGCTGCTTCCCAAGGTGACTTGTTGGCACACTTTGTAAGCAACAGGTAATTCGTAGAGGTTTTTTATTACTTTTGCTTAAATAGTTATCTCTGATGGTGCTATGATTTTGAAGTCATGCTATGAGAAGCTTATATATGCAATGACTAGAAAATAATTGTGGATGAAACAATACTAATTTTTCCAATGAAAATTTGGACATTTCCTGCTTTTATGTCTCCACTTTGAAAAGCTCTTTATGAGCAAGCAGATAGGTGATCTGCTCAGTCAGACCCAGATTTAAACTCTAAGAGAAGTGACTGGCCGGAAGAAAGAAAGAAAACAGACAATAGAACAAGTATCTGTCTTACACAGTTAAGAAGTGCTTGTGAAGTTTTTTTTTCCCTTTTTTTGCCAGATCTTCAAACATCACCTGTCAAATAATTTAGAGGAATTCATTCTGTAACCCTTGTTGACTCATGCAGCAGAATTCAGTGAGGATGTGACAGCTGTTTTGAAGTTACGCCACAAAGCACTTCTTGCTTCCCTGACTGAAAACATTGTCACTGCCAAACAACTATCAGGGATGGTAACTGATTTTGAGGCCCAGAACTGAAAAGAATATTATGGCCCATAGGTATCTTTTCCAGGTTTTGATTCCAAATATTCAGTGCTTCTTTTTGCTCATCGGGCAACTTTGTTGTGAAATGAATCATACATTTGTATCTCTGCATTCTGATTGAGATCTTACTAGTAGCACTATACATCAGCTGTTAAATATAATATCTACAATGGCATTAAAAAAGAATCCATTTTATATATTGAGGCTCCTGAATCCTTAATTTCTGTCCTTTATATAACAAAGAAGGTCATCTACACTGTCCAAAATGTAACTTGAAGTAATGCCAAAAAGTAAAAGGCAATGCCAAAATGTGTCTGGACACCTAAGATCAGGAGTGTTTTATTATGTCTTAGAAGTGTCTTATTTCAGCTCTCTTGGAAAAAATACCAAGAACTGGGAAAAGAATCAGAATTTATTAATAGCTTGTTGGTGACTGGGTAGCTTTTTTTGGCATGTCATGGATGCAAAACAAGTTCCTCAGTGACTAATGTCTTTTAGCTCTTCTTTAAAATGACCAAGTGGGTTTTACATGATTGTCTATTGGAAGAGCATTGAGGGGTGAAGTTTTGACCCTTTTACTTTCCTTAGGTTCTTGTTACTATCAAGAGTGTGTATACAAGTCGGGAAAGTTGCTTACTTTTGTATAAACTAGTGGAGGATGGCTCTTAGTGTTTTAAACAAGTCTTGTAGTAAAGATGCTAGTTTAATTGCTATTTAAGAGCTCTCAGTTTAGCTTTTTTTAAAGTGTATTCCAATCAGATTGGACAGTGCCTAGGACAATCTGGTCTAGTGCAGTGTCTCTGCCCATGGTAGGGGGTCGGAACTAGATGAACTTAAGATCCTTTCCAACCCCAACTGTTCTCTGATTCCATGGTTCTATGAGATGTATTTATATATGTGTGTATACATGTGCATATATATATATACACATACACTTACCTCTCACCATTGTAATAGATAAACAGAAAGCTAACTGGGACTCTGCTGTTTAGAATTTAATTTTGGTTGTGTAAGTCTAAGTGGGAAGCAGAGACAGCTGCAGTTTTGTGGCTTGTTTTAACTGGCATAATCTATGTCAGTGAGAAAAAGAACTGGTCCTGCACAGTCAGCCGTTTGTTCTGCCCTGTACCCTCCTCAGTATCTTGCCAGCAGAAGTGTCTGTACAGCCACACAGCGAACCAAATCCAGCAACTGAGCATGACTACATGACCCACAAAAAAAGAACACAATTTTAACCTTGATAAATTCCTCATCCCAGGTCCTGGCATGGCTGGTGAATGCAAGATGCTACTCAGTAATAGAGGTCAACCAGGAAAGAGCAAAAAACCTGTCAGAGATTATTAATAGAAGAGAAATTTCTGGGTAGAGAATCTTTCTACAGTGACATTATAGCATTGTTTTCACTACTGTTTCCCAGGGTGTAGGACACCTTAAACAACAACAAAAAAAAATCTAGTTAGGTTTGTGTAGACAGTATTTATTTATTTATTTGATTTATTTATTTACTTATATATTTAGTAAAAGTTTATTTCCCATCTCTTAGGGTATTTAAAGAGCCGCAAAGTTTCAGTCTTGGTAAAGAACTGTAGTAGAAGCAGGAACAGTAAGAGCTAGACATTCTACCTAGCTAAGAGCAGTTTAATTTCATCAGAGGTAGACATATTGGAAGGTCTGGTGTGGTGTTTCACAGGAGTCTGTCATGTTGCTGCCATGGTACATTTTTCCAAAGCAGGTGAGGTTTGCGACAGAGAAAAGCTGCTGCTTCACTTAGTCTGGAATCTGTAAGAATTTTCAAGTCAAATTTTGTGTGAAAGTAGAAACAGAACCATTAGAATTTAAATTCTTCTGACAATGTTTTGAGCTTGTTCTTACTCTACAGGCCAAGCAGCCTGCTCTTTAAAGGGCTTGAAGATTATTAACCTATGTATGAGATGTTTTGCTGTGCAGCTTGGGTAAATGTATTTGACGTGTTTTAAGATATCTAGACTAGCTCTTGCAAGCTGTGAACCCATGGTGTGTGAACTAAACCTGATCAAGGAGCTAGGCAAGAGCTTCAGTGATTTGCTATATTGGACTTTGCAATACTGTAGCTGTCAATACTGAATTAGCAACGTCAAGGCTAAATTGGATATCTATACCTGAACTGCCGGGACTTCAGAAGACATGCCCATTGTGCATTTCCAGCAGCTATTAGAGAAACTGTAATGCAAAGCACTCATTAGAAGATAAACAAGATTTCAGATTCTGGTGTCAGCAAAACTTAATGGGATTCATGGGGGTTAGGGAAAGCATTGCAATTTGAGATGACAGTGTGCTATCTGAAGTAGAGACTGTGGCTGGAAGTTAAGCTTGGCTTTTCCCCTCGATTACACCCAAGAGGAAAAAGAAACAAAGATCTAATAAGCCCACAGTGCAAGGTAATCCTGGCCTTGATTTTACTTGAACTATACCAATGTCAAACACCTGAAAGTGAAATCCCGGCACTATAGAGCTTACTGAGGAACATTAATTTCTACCCTTTATTTGCTGGGCAAAGATGTTCTCCTGCACGCTTAGGAGAGGAAAACTGAGGCTTTCATGTAAAAAAAAAAAAGAAATCGACTTTTTTTTTTTGCTTTCTTAAGAGGAAGGAACTTGCTGGTCTGCTTGGAAAATCAGTGCATTTTCACTTGACAGTCCTCAGCTGTATCTTGAGCAAGCTTGTCAAGCTGTTACAGAAGACAGCCTGACAGGAAACACATATATATATATATTATTATGATCTACCATTGCATATTTATCTATCCTGTATGTGTGGGCTTGCAGCAGAAAAATGTTCTGTACCAACAATATCTGCATTTTGTTCTAGCTAATCCCTATAATCTTAATGAGGTAACATTAGGGACATCTTAAAAATAAGTAATGTATCATTTCACGTTAGTGTTCATTGCTTTTAAGGTCTATAAAGACGTAAATCTCTTCTGCTTGGAACAGCAGATGTAAGAAAAACAAGCAAATTATAAATGCTGGATTGCATGTGTCATGATTTCCTGTGCAGACCCAAAACAGTGCAAATTATAGAGCCAGCTCTGGTTATTCGTATTGACAAACAGGTAGGGAATTTGCTGTCTCTCTGATGACAGTTCTTTCCCTTCCTTGTTCCTAACCTGTGGACCTAAACTCATTAGCAATAATAGAGTCATTACCTTCAGTATTTTATTTTCCTCCACAGGAATCTAAATTCTTCATCAAAGAAAAGATCATGAATGAGAGCAACTACTTTATAAAACAAGACATTATAAAGGAAAGGAAATCGCTTTTGAATGTCTAAGCTTTCTGCAGGCAAGCCCAATTAGCAATAAAGCAGCTTTGACTTTATGGGAAAACTATGATGGTAACTCTATTAGAATGAAAAAAGACAGACTATTTTCAGTCTTTATCCCTTTAAAAATCTTATGGTCATTTGCATTTTTTTTTACTATTGAATTTCTAACCTATTCATCAGGAGACAGACACTTTACACATTAAATTATGCTTTTGTGTGTGTATGTTCAATAGGTCTTTTCACTCCTGTAAATCCACTATTAGTCCTATTACAATGTTTGCTTATGTCTTTTCTGTGTCAGGAAGCTTCTTTCTATTCAAGTCTGCATGAAGCAACAACATTTCCTAATTTCATACAGTCCTGGTATATCAGAGCAACCCACTGAGCAGTTGTTCAGCTGCTGAATTAGCTGTATGAATTCATCAGTCCTTTGCCCATTGTACGTGCTCGGGCAGTCGGTGCAGAGAAGTCCCAACTTTCCCATCACAGCAACCCTGTTAGGTGCTCCCCTCCCCCTTCTGCTCAGCAAATGGGCACATACCTAAAATATCTTTGGTGCTGATGGAGGTTCACTGTCTTAATTTTAAACCTGACATACCCAGTTAATGGTGTAATTCAGGCTTTGTAATCACACATCCTGTGTCCTGGGATACAGGAGGGCAAGGCTTTTAAAAAGGGTGGGTTCTTTTTCCTCTTCTCTCCCCTCCACCATTGTAGCAAATAAGTTTCATGGACTCATGAATCATTTATGTATGATTCTTTTTTCCAGTTAAGCTATGTCCTCAAGAGTTTGGAAATGCATACATTTAAATATATTTAAAGAATTTTAAAATTAACATAACATAAGCAAAGTCCCTTGAGAGGGACTGAGTGAGATTCTCTGTCTAAAAGAATCTACAGTTTAATAAAAGCACCAGCAGTCCGTAATAGATTTTATGTCTGAAATGTAAAGTTTCAAACATACTGTGCATCCCCAGAACAACCATATATCATCATTAAAACTGGGGAGATAGTGAGAAATTATTTGTAAACATGACTTAATTGGGTACACACTACTAAGTCATTCTTGTCTTAAAAGTTTTGTGAGAAACAGGCAATAAAAAAGAGACTGAATGAGCTTCGAAGCCTTAATTCTGTCAGCCAGGCTTTTTCAAATGGAGAAAAAAGAATGGAAGCCTATACCTTGTCAAACTCAAACCATGTCATTGTAATTCTTCAATTCATCATTCTGATATTCACCTTACATATAGAAGTGGAGTCTGGCTGAAATTAGCATCCCTTGTCCCACCATCAGTAGCAGCATTTTGTGCTGTATTGGACAAGGTTTGGTCCACATAACTCTTTGCTGGCCTTGGAGCTCAGGCAGCAGCTGGATATTCGAACAACTAGTAGGGCAGTGTAAAGTTTACAGGCTGCTCTAAAGGAGTAGCATCCAGTCCTGTGCAGTTTGGAAGGCTGACATGAGGCTTAGTATATGACTCACAAAACTCCAATAAACCCTTTTGCAGCAGAATACAGCTTTTGAGAGATGGGGATGAGCAGGGAGAAACACTAGCTGGGATTTAAATTTTGTGAAGTCAAAATAATTTTCAATAGCTCTAGAAGGGCAGCATGCTTTAGTAAGATGTTGGAACAATTATAATAACAATGCCCTTTTAGAGGTAGCAGTAGGTAATAGAGTGTCTAGGGTAAACAAGGATAGGAGATAAAACAATCTGAGATTTGATGCTGCAGCTCACTCCAGGGAAACAGAATTCACTTGAGTTCCAAAAGCTTCAGAACCAGGAGCTGTCTAACGTAGAGCATTAGAAAGAATGAACTCAAAATTTAGTTACTGTTTTGTTTTATTCTGCTAGCCAATACTTTTGACTTATGGCTAAAATGTTAATATTCCAGGAACAGAAGAGGCCTTCTCTGGGTAGCTGTTTCCTTAGCTTCTGCCTCATTGTGTCCTCTTTTGATACTAAGAGGAGATGGCTTTTGAAAGTGCAATAATTACCACACTTACTTAAACATGAAAAAAAAAAGAATTTATTTTTAGACAATTTGATAATCTAAGCAATACTGTATGATGGTCAGGTATCAGGTTTCACAATGTGCTGTGAAATACAAAAGGACCAACAGCATTGTAAAAAAACAGATAAAATTATGGTATCACTTCCTGGAATCATGGAATCATAGTATGGTTAGGGTTGGAAAGTAAAATCACACTGAACATGTCACCTCAGTGTTGAAGCTTTCTGACTCTGATGTTCTGCTTGATCAGTGTGCACTAATAAGCAAACATCTGTTCTATGTTGTCACTCTGATCTGTCAGGCAGTGGTGGAGAAAAGGTTTCCTTTCGCTCAGACTAGAATATAGTGAAAATAACTGAGTGTACATAGCAAAGTGTGTTAATAATTCTATTATAATTCTCATTCTTTTGCAACTAGGTTTAGCCTACAGTACAGTACGGTGACATTTGTTGTGACAAAGCCATTGGGAACAGAATGTGAGAAGGTGCCATAATTAGTAGACTGTACTGCAGAAAATCATATTCAAATCCTATATCAACATTATGATTTTAGTGATAGCATTCATTACATTCTCCTGACAAGTATTTTAAACAAAAACACTGGACTTTGGTTCTGTTATGTAAAACTGGTCACTCTAATAGTAACACTCAGCATTTTAAAATGTTCTTAGTGCTTCCTATGTATCAAATAGTTAATACAACATCCTCATGATTACTGTAGTAATCTTCTTTTACAACCGATAAAATCAGTTGAATGACAAATGATTGCCCAAGGCTTTGCAATGAGAGAGCTGCAGAACTGGAAATTCAGTGTACCCTCAGTAAGTCTGCAGATGATATCAAGTTGGGTATGAATGGTGATCTGCTCAAGATAGAAAGACTCTGCAGAGGGATCTGTACAGGCTGTATTAATGGGCTGAGGCCTGTGTATGAGGTTCAACAAGACAGAGTGCTGGGTCCTGCACTTGAGCCACAATACCACCATGGAATGCTATAGGCTTGAGGAAGAATGGCTGGAAAGCTGCTTGGAGAAAAAGGACTTGGGGGTGAATATAAGCCAACAGTGTTCCCAGGTGGCCAAAAAGGCCAAGAACATCCTGGCTGGTATCAGAAATACTGTGGCCAGCAGGACTAGGGAAGTGATCATCCGCCTGTACTTGACACTGGTGAGGTCACACCTCAAATCCTGTGTTCAGTTCTGGGCCCCTCACTACAGGAAAGACATTGAGGTGTTGGAGCAGGTCCAAAGAAGGGCAAAGGAGCTGATGAAGGTTCTGGAGCACAAGTCTGATGAGGAACAACTGAGGGAACTGGGAGTGTTTAGCCTGGGAAAAAGGAGGCCTTATGACTTTTTACAACAACCTGAAAGGAGGATAGAGCAAGGTGGATGTTGGTCTCTTCTCCCCAGTAACAAGCAATAAGATGAGGGGAAATGGCCTTGAGTTGCAGCAGGGGATGTTTAGCTTGGGTATTAGGAAAAGCATCTTCACTGAAAGGGTTATTAAGCATTGGAACAGGCTGCCCAGGGAAGGGGTTAAGTCACCATCCCTGGAGGGATTTAAAAAAGACATGTAGTTGTGGTGCTTAGGGACATGGTTTAGTGGGACTTGGCAGTCTTAGGTTAACTTGATGATCATAGAGGTCTTTTTCAACCTAAATGATTCTATGATTCTCTTCCATGAACTGCTGCAAAACTGACTTAGGTAAGTTGGACATGGAACTTTGGAATGAGAGAGGGGAATAAGGTTCATTCTGTGAAAAAGTTTAGGACTTGACATGGGTGCTTATACAGAGCTCACATGCCCTGGGGTTTCCCATCTGGCCTCCAGCTGCCTGTGCAGAGGGGCATGTTTCTCTTAGCTCCTCATTTTTATCTAGGGCCCTGAATAAATAAACTGCCCTAGGAATTGGCCATGTGGCTGTCAGTTTCATCTGAGTTGATAACTGTGAGGCTCTCTTTTAGTCAATGCAAGGAGCAGAGCTGTGGGGGGAAATTTGTCTGACCTATTTTAAATGTCTACCTTAGGATGAGAAGAATTGTGCCCTGGAGTCTATTGAGCATTAACTCATTCTCCATTGACTGAAGCAGGCTGGGAAGGTTAGCTTTGGTGTGTTTACATTGGAGACATGTGTTGTTAATCATATGAATCTTGATAAATCTTGTTAAGTGTGACTGAGCACAGAGCAGCCTGGGGCAGCTGATCTATCACTTTGTTATTGGTTTCTTGGGATAGATACCACTTTGCATTATATCTGAATTAAACTTCAGAATCCCATCTGCGTGCAAACTGTTGTGCAAGGAGGAGACTTACTACAGGATTCTGCAGGTACAGTACATTCAGCTGCTCTGTAGGAAAATTTGATTCCTTTTTTGGCCATTGTAGAAGAGGAATATTTTAAGTGTAGAACTCAGAATCAAGGTAGTTCTCCTGCATAAAGTTGGCAAGAACTTATAATCAGCTTAGCCCTATTTTCAGTCAGAATTTATCTATCTGTACCACTGATTAATATGGCTGCTGACTCAACCAATATTAACAGGCCTTGCTGAAGACATGTTATTACATTAGCAATGATTAAAGATATATTCCAAGAAGCAATGAGTCTCAGAACCATACTTGTTATTGAAATGTTGACAACATTGATATCAGGATTTTAATATCCTGCTTGATAAATAAAATTCTGCCTGGCAAAGATTTTGTCTAGTTCTGCTCTATGGGAACCAGCTACCACTTCTGAGCTACTGAAGAGAATTATATGCATGTACTGGTCAGTGAAAGATTGCCAGTAGGGCTTTTGTCTTGGTTATGTTTCACAAAGATGATTCTAAAGTTACAAAGAGCAGCTGCCAGCTGAGGAGAAAAATCTGGGCTCTCTAGTCTTTGAATCTTCCAGCTTGTCTTCAGTTTCAGGCTGACATGCTTTAAGGGTACTCTGTGCTGTCAGATTTTCACTTGACATGGGGGCTGGTTAGACTAAGGGAAAAAGAGAAGCTTTATAAAGAAAACAACATCAAAGAATGATGAGCTCTTTGCAGATGTCAGTGTGGTATGGCACATTTTACATGAGTTATTGGTGTTGTCAACTCTTCTGCTAGAGTACAGAGAAGAATAGGCTTTGCTTCAGTTCTCTGCTCAATTCTTAATTTCCCTTAAAATAAATGAAACAAAACCCAGCTTATTAAAGAGGAGGCATTGTTTGGAGGCTGCCTTCACTATTTTACTGTTTTTCTAATGTATTTTTTTTTCAGACATTTTAATTGAAATACCTTTTGTGTGTCTTCCTAGGGGAAGAAGGATTGTAGTAACGCACTGCATGCCTTTGCATAGATTTCCAAAGCCTCTTATGGATGTGTCTGTTGACTAATATCAATCCAATGTAACAAAAAGGGGAAGTGCTCTGGAGAATCATAATTTCCTATATGGTTTAAGAAACTATACAGCCAGGCTGAAAAGGCAGGCCTTGCTATATCCTTATTGAAAGAAAGACTGCTGAGAGAATTCAGATGCCAGGCAATGCAATGGAGAAAATAGTCTATCCTGTTCCTTGAAAACAAATAATTTGTTGCTCACATTCTGTTAGATATTAGAAGCAAAATTCATATATGCTAACTTAAAACATCTACAGAGTTCCTTTACAATCAGTGAAAAAAAGGCAAATTGCAGCTTGTTTTGAATGCTTTTTTTAGGACAAGAGTAATTTTTAATAACGGTCTTATCAAGAGTTTCTAGGAAGCTAATGCCTCCTGCAGTCAGACTGGAAGGACACAGGTATGCCATAGGCCTTGCCATATCTTCCAGGGATATCTCTCATGTTCTAGGGCATGTCACATGGCCCTAAATGCCTAAAAAAGCCTGTGCTTGAGCACCTAAGATGAGCCCTACCAGTTCTAAACTTCTCTTCCTGGGATTGTATGAATTCTCTCATGCCAATTTCACAGTGCTATGACTAAGCACAAAATGCTGGGCAGCAGTGTTGTCTGGTGTGCTCAGCACTAACTGGGTTCACCTTTAATTGTGCCACCTGATGTTGCTCCCCACCATCTTCTTCTGCCTGGGTTCACTGCTAGCTGCTTGTGGAGCCCTGAATATAGCCAGTCCCATGTTTGTTGGCAGTGGCAGAAAGGAACAACTCACAAACAGATTATCCTCTGCATCAACCACAGTGTTATTCACCTGGAGATACAGCTGCATCTTCCACCCCTAAAAAGCACAATAATCATAGAGTCATAGAATAGTTAGGGTTGGAAAGGACCGTAAGATCATCTAGTTCCAACCCCCCTGCCATGGGCTACACTTCACACTAAACCATATCACCCAAGGCTTCATCCAACCTGATCAGGTAGGTATTTTTCCCCTAATTTTATTGTAACCACTATATATATGCACGTATATATCTCAGAGCCAGAAAAATTTGCCAGTGTATCTCTTCTATCACCAGGCAAGAAAAAAAGTCTTGTTTTTTGTCTCCCCATTGAAACTTGCACAGAATATGAATGTTCTGTTCTTTCTGAAACACAGTCCATGCCCAGAGATAAGTAATTCCCATTGGTTTCCAACTAGTTTCAGTGCAAGCTGGACATGCAGACAGAAATTAGATTCCCAAGCACCTTCATGAATGTGGAATTTATTTCCTATTCTTGCAAGACCAAGGGAGAGAGGAGAGAAGGAGGGTGGAAAAAGAGAACAAATTATAAGTTACGGTTATTATGGGGTATTTTTTGCAACATAAACTTATTTCCTCAGCTGTTTTCCAGGTTATTTTGAAATTTATTTTGAGGCATTTCAGTCTCTGCAAACAGAAAATGTCATTCTAAGTGGCTAGTGTGAGTTGTATTATTCCAGTCACAGATGGGAAAGGCAGTACACAAAAAGCTGTGCCTGTCATTATTTAAATCTTAATGTCAGGTTTCTAGGGATTTATGAGTGGCTGGGTTTAATCTTGAAACAGGAAGTTCTAATGTTCTGTATGCAGATGTTATAGGTACTTTATAAAGATAAATAATTTTAATAGATTGCCAAACTGGGGCTTTATAGAACAGTTCTGCCGTTATTGTTCAGAATGACATTGCATAATTACATAATTTTGAATTCGGATGGACACAGTCTTCTTTATGCTTTGATAACAGCATGTTAAACAGGTGCATTGTAGACTATTAATTCTTCCACACACACACAAAAAAAGGCTTATAGCTTTATCTAGTGTTTTTTATGTCAAGCTAAAAGCGAATGGGTAAAACTTGAAAGTGGTAAAGGCAAATGTTCCTAATTATGCAAATACAACCTTGCAGTGAAAGGAGGAGTTTTTGGTCTCTAGTGGGGTCTGGCAAGATTTTATGTAGCAGAGATTTGAAAGATTGTGTAGATAAATGATAATGATCTCCACACTTCAGTATTTAAATCTTCAGCTCATCCGTTTTGTCAGTATTCATTGGATGGATAGAGGACAGGTTTGACTTTTCAAACCTTTGTTTAGAGGTCAGAAATTTGAACATCTGATTGAGCCAAGGTGTCCCACTGGGCTACAGAAAGGTCAGTCTTCTGTGGCTGACAGCACACAGAAACTGGTATGGCTATCACCACATTCATCTACCTTTGATACTTTGAGTCTATTAATTTTGTATTATTTATAGCTTCATGGAGCAGGAGCTTGTTTCATCATGAATCTGAAAGGAGTTCTGAACTCTTGGCCTGTAATAAAAACAGTTAAACTGTGTTGTCACAATATCTTCTTGCTCAGGGTCTAGTGTGAAAATATATGGATGCTATGTATATGTAAAATTATTGATGTACGCATTGATAATTTTATGTGTCACAGTCTTGCTTGAATAGACCATGTGTTGTGATGTAGGCAGCCTGGAAGGTTTTCTCTTTACTATGTCATTATAAAACTAAAAACTATTGTTGTCAATGAGGGCAGATTCTAATTTTTAAGTGGTTAGTGTATGTGAACATATCTTATTGCAAAAGGTTCGATGGCCACTCACACAGAGGACACATCCAAGGACTTTATTAAGTATTTTGACAGGATTCTAAGTTGGGATTAACACTTCCACTTTATTGCAAAAAGAACACAGAGGATCAGATTCCTTGGGCTGCTCTGGCAGCTTTGCACTGTGTCAGCAACACAAAGTAATAACAAAGCTGGTTTAACTGGCCTGTTAAACCTGGTTTACAGCTGCTTCACATCACTGGAATGGTACAAAGCAGCCGATGTACAGCAGCAAATCTGGCTCTGCAGGCTTAGGAATCTGCTCCTGGTGCTGGTAGCAGCAAGATGGTTGTGAATGACCCCAGTGTGAACTGTGTGTGTTTGGTACTGCTGGCAAGGAAAAGTTGCTAAATTTTATTCCCTAATGAGCGCGTGGCTAAGAGCCCTTTCTGAATTGCTCTTTCTCGTTTGTTTCCCTCTGAAGCAAAGAAAGGTGTCAAGAGGCGGAGAAAAGCTTTTCTGGTGCTAGAGCAGAACTGACTTGCAGTGAAACTTAGAGTCATTTTTAGTCCTAATGTTTAGTATGATGTCCTGTCCAGTGTATCTCTGCTTCACAGAGCACTTTTCTAGGAAACCCTTTGGATCAAATTTCTCTTAAGATGGAGTATTTCTCAATAAGAGGTGAAAGCCTCTGTCTCTTGTGCCTGTCTTCTTTTCATGGCTTCTCTAGTTTGAAGTGGCTGACACTGTGTGTATCAAACCTTACCAAAGTGCGGTTTTGTTCTGTAGCCTGAAATCATATTCTGGAGCTGTGCGTGAGTTGGGGCAAATCCCTGGATCTGACTTGTGACAAGGACAGGTGGCCTTGTATGCCTTCACTGGGTATTTTTTCTGGAAATATTTGCTTCCTGATACAAAACTATGCAGTCTGTGTTTGTGGATTCTTGTGCAGTGAACATGTCCTCCTTACATGCTGGACAAATCCTTGAAGTTCCTGATGCTGAACTTCTCTCATGCCTTTGTTAAATTACTGCTTTGTGTACTGAGGCTTTCATATTAAACATGAATGAATTAAATTAATTAATTAAAAATATTAAATCACATTAAACAGTGGCTTGCATAAGCTTCCTTCAGGCGGAGGATTCTGATGGTTGGAGGCTAAGCCCCAGGCTGGAGGAGGCTGGTTACACCTCCTTTGAAAATCTCTTACAGGGATCTGCTATCCCAGAATGTGCATTTGTTTGTTCAGAGACTGGATAGTATGCAATAAACTTAATATCCACAAATATTGTCAGCCTTCAGGTATTTGCATGAGGCAGCTAAAATGTCACCTTGGCTCTAAGACTCTAAGATCTTTATACTGAGGAGTCACTGCTTCAACTAAAACTGAACTAAAATGGAGAGAGAAGGCACTGGAAAACTATCTGGAACCTCGTTTCTCTTCCTCCAAAACTCTCATTCATCAAATTGCACAGCATCTTGCTGGCCCCCTCACTAAGCTGGGGTAACTGGGAAATGCCAGTGTTTAAAACTGCCTTTTCTCACCTCCAGCTTCTCAGGAAACAGCCCTTCTTTTTGAGCAAAGAGCTCTCCACAGCAAATACTGAATGAGCATATTTGTCACAGCAAGCCATTTGTCAGCTCCAATTGGGATTACTGTGTAATGCTCTTCCTGCTGGTACACAATATGGCTCAGGCTACCACATACTCCAGTTCCCATAGTGATCGCTGGACTCCTGGTGACTGTTTAGTGTCCTGGTTCATTCTTCAGTGCTACTGGTGCAGCAAACCTCGATAATTTTAAAAGGCCTTTTCCAGTTTGAGTGTTTAACTGTCGTAGCAGACCTAGAAACAAGGACAAAGTTTATAAGCACCTGGATCAAAGTTTTCTCTGTTGGAAAAAAAAAATAGTATGAAACCAAATTTTAGAGCAGAATAGATGAATTGAGTGTCCTACTGTTCTCTAGATGTGGCTGCATAACATTCCTCTCTCTAACATGGTGAGAATGATGCTCTCAGCCTCAGCATTGGAAGCTTTTTTTATCTCAAACCCACTCAAACAAGAAATTAAAGAAAATATGTCAAGCAAAAAAAAACCCCAACACAAAGACCAACAGACAAGAATATTCTTAACTGTATTTTGACAATGGAAACAGGAGAATTGTTGAATATTGCAAAAAGACCTCTGGATACCTTAGACATAGATACAGAGTGCAAAATAGGCACAGTGGTGGATGCACAACAATATGACACAATAGGTTAGCAGTTCTGGTGTCTCTTTTGTATCTGTTTTGTATTGCTCTCTCCTGCCTGTCGGATAGGATGTTTCTGTGTGTACATACATGTGTAAGAAAGAAAGAGAAACAGAGTAACGTGAGGAACCAAATATCTCATGTTAAAACAAGTTTGCTGACAAGGCAAAGAAATGTGTGAGAATTCCGCAGCAAATATTTAGTATGTTCCAGTTTACACCAGAGGACAGCTGGCACACAGATGGCTTGGGATCAGAGGAGTACAAAGCTGCTTTAAGCCACACATGCTTTCCCTTGTGAGTTGGTGTGTGCACGGTGTAGCTGTAAGCAAGTTTTCTCCTGCCATCCCAGTCCAGAGGGGTGGGACAAGGCAGATCATGAGGAAAGGATTGAATTATTCCCTAATAGTCTTTTTTACTCTCTTGGTTAATTACATCAGGCTTTGAAATGCAGTATCATCTTGGAAAGTTGGCTTGGGGTATCAGCATTTCAGAAGAGCTTTGTCTTCTGCATGTTGTGTTTTCGAAGTATATTGGAACGGAAATAATTTTTCTTACTATATTTCTTTCTAAAAAATCCAAAATGCAAAATGAATATGTCAGATGAAGGGTCCTAGCTGAAAAAAGCTGGCACCAGTCTGATTCTTCAAAGATTCTTCAAAAAGAAGGGATTGTTCATATTTTCCTTGTCTTGCATTGCACAGGAGTCTTTGTGTATCGAGATTCCTTCTAGTGACCGCTAATCATGAGAAACTGCAGTGGGAGGGAGCAGATTTCCACATCCTACATATGTGCCAATGTTCAGTAAGACAAAATAGTTCTCTCAGTGTTAGGTTTTCCTGCAGGAACATGATTACCTGACACATAGTAAAATTTGTAAGGCAGTGTGTCCATACCTGAGAATGAATGGCCTGCCTGGTTCTTTGTGCTTTCTTCATAACATCTTTGCACATTTGGGGAATTTATCTACTTTTAATTATTAGAGGCAGTGGAGGGTGGGAGGATGGACTGTCAGTAGTCAAAAAGGTACTTCTGAGCAGGGATCATTGACTCAGTGTGGTAACAGGCTTTCACACCCTTGAGTTACAAGGCTCATGAGTTTTACAGTGGAAAGATAGTAATGGTCAATGATGTGATCCAGATTCCCATTATAAAATGCCAAGCTCTGTGTTTCTGGTTTTGCATCATCTGTTGCTTTCTACTGGCCTCTTTATTCCAAGAAACATGCACAGGAAATCATGGCTCTAAATATAAAATAGCTGAAGTATCAATTTCCAGTACTTAAAAATATGGATGCAATGGCATTTGCAATGGATAAGTGCTGATTCTTATCAGAAAATCTTGTCTTATTGAACAGCATGATGATGACATATGCAAGGAACCCTAAAAAAATCCCTAGTCTTTGCCTGAAATTCATATTTTCCAAAACAGGTACAGCTGCTGCTGTGGAAAACAAATTATATAGGATAGGTTTCACAGATTTATTATCCGAGTTACAAAAGAATGATTTTTCACACTGTTGTTTGGTTGTTTTGTGGCTGATTTTATTTTCCTAAAGGTGTGTGATTTATGCTTTGTAAGGGAAAATTTTTCTGTTTCTGGTCTTAATTCTGTTTGTAGTGAGTCAGGCACCATACTAGAAACTCATAATTGTTTTGCTGGAAAATTTGTGGAGAATGCATATCAGATGTGGAATTAGTTCAGTGCATCTCTCTTAATTAAGAAAAAATAATAATAAACTCATATTTGTGTTCCTTTCATTTTAAAGTATTTAAGAGTTTTGCTCATTATTCCTAGTTATCAAAGTGTACTGGAGTGACAATTCACTTTACAAGTGTTGTTCAGTGAGTGTACTGGAATAGACTATGGAATGATTCTTATCCACACTTTTGTGCATGCAAAGAGTTGTGGTCAATGGCTCAATGTCTGTCTGGAGACCAGTAACGAGTGGTGTCTCTCAGGGATCAGTGTTGAGAGCGGCCTTGTTCAACATCTTTGTCGCTGACACGGACCGTGGGATTGAGTGCGCTCTCAGCAAGTTTGCCGATGACACCAAGCTCTGTGGTTCAGTTGATATGCTGGAGGGAAGGAATGCCATCCAGAGGGACCTTGACACACTTGTGAGGTGGGCTGATGCCAACCTCATGAAGTTTAACCATGCCAAGTGCAAGGTCCTACACCTGAGTCAGAGCAATCCCAGGCACAGCTACAGCTTGGGCAGAGAAGAGATTCAGAGCAGCCCTGCGGAGAAGGACTTGGGAGTGTTGATCGATGGGGAAATGAACATGAGCCAGCTTCAGTGTGTGCTTGCAGCCCAGAAAGCCAACCGTATCCTGGGCTGCATCAAAAGAAGCGTGACCAGCAGGTCAAAGGAGGTGATCCTGCCCTCTGCTCTGCTCTTGTGAGACCTCACCTGGACTATTGTGTGCAGTTCTGATATCCTCAACAGAAGAAGGATATGGAGCTGTTGAAACAAGTCCAGAGGAGGGTCACGAGGATGATCAAGGGACTGGAGCAGCTCCCGAATGAAGGCAGGCTGAGAAAGTTGGGGCTGTTCAGTCTAGAAAAGAGAAGACTGCATGGAGACCTCATAGCAGACTTCCAGTATCTGAAGGGGGCCTATAGGGATGCTAGGGATGGACTCTTCATTAGGGACTGTAGTGATAGCACAAGGGATAACGGGTTCAAATTGAAACAGGGGAAATTTAGACTGGATATAAGGAAGAAGTTCTTTACTGTGAGGGTGCTGAGGCACTGGAATGGATTGCCCAGGGAAGCTGTGAATGCTCTATCCCTGGCAGTGTTCAAGGCCAGGTTGGACGAAGCCTTGGGTGACATGGTTTAGTGTGAGGTGTCCCTGCCCATGGCAGGAGGGTTGGAACTTGATCTTAAGGTCCTTTCCAACCCCGACTATTCTATGATTCTACTTTGTGCTTTGAAGCAGCCTTTTTGGTTCATGTTTCTCCTGGATATATCTAAAGTCATAAACCATTTGCTATATAGACAGCTAAGGACATATTTGCATGTATTTTTATGATAATTCTGTGTGAAATTATGGTAAATATATTTGCTGATGCAGGCAGAAATAATATTTCATACAAACAGAGCCCTAGTACTACTTGACTTAAAGTATGTGTACACTATTATTTTGAATAATGTATCTCTACTACATGTACAGTTTTAACAGTGTACAGTACAACAGTAGTCTCATGGCTGGTTAAAGTCGTTGTGGTGACTAAAACATAAAGAACTGAACGTAGAGCAGCTATTCTTCTTACCTTGTAAAAATTTAACTGAAAAGAAAAAAATCTGTCAAGCTGCAGATTGAGAAGACATGGCTGTATATTACCAAAATCGCAACAAGCTTTGTTCCCCTGCTGTCTGGAGTAAGTCTGGAAATGGAGATAGTTTATCTCTTCCTTTTGTGCCCCTACAATTTTAAAAGCATCTGCAGTTTTTGATTTATATTTCACCTTCCATTACTAAAGATAGAAGCCTATTCCTTCTTTTTTTTTCTGCTTCTAAATCTATAAAATCATCTGTGAATATGAGATATTAGAAATGTTTAAATCACTGATTAATTTAGTCACTATCTCTCTGCCAGAATTTTCCCAAAAGAAAGATGAGTGTGGGTGTGGGGTTACTTTAAAACAACCCTGGGGAAACTGAAGTGTTAAACTTGAATCCACGTTAACATCAGGAAGAACTTCTTTACTGTAAGAGTGACAGAGCACTGGAACAGGTTGCCCAGGGGGGTTGTGGAGTCTCCTATGTTGGAGATATTCAAGTCCCACCTGGACAAGTTCCTGTGTGATGTACTCTAGGTTACCCTGCTCTTGCAGGGGGGTTGTACTAGTTGATCTTTCAAGGTCCCTTCCAACCCTTGGGATTCTGTGATTCTGTGCAATAAGTGCTTAAATTTCAATGTAGAAGTGCTCTTGCCTAGTTCAGATGTCTGTATTAGAAGTATATGTTTGTGCTAGTCATGAGTGGAGAGTAATGAGCGCTTCTGAGGTGTGTTTCAGTTGATCTGTTTTAGATTTCTTAGAGTCTTAAATCTTTGGGTGCAATGAATTTCTATCTAAATGTAGCTGCTCACTGACATGAAAGGGAGTCCGACCTGGAGGTCTTAAATAAATGCTGGACATTTACATCAAACACATTTATGTTTGAGGGCAGAAGTCCCACTCTGTGCCTCATCTGTTTTCCTTCAGTTCTGTATTCCCATCCTGCTGCATACTTCTGTGTTATATTGCACTAACTATGACTTTCGTGTTCAATCCAGCTGGATAGTGGGAATACTTGTCATGCTTTAGGTAAGGCTGAACATGAAGCTAAAATTCCAGGTTTGATCTGAGTGATATGCGGCCTTTTTAAAAATACTGTAATGGAAAAGGTATTTCCTCAAAGAGATTCCTTCAGACATATAGTTATAAAATTGGCATTTAAACATTTGGGAAACAAAATGTAAAGCTGTGGTTGTTTTAACCTGTGGGCTATTAACCTTAGAACTGATAACACTGATTTCTCACAGGGTGTGCATAACAAACTCATGGCAGCAATTTCCAAAGAAGTGTCTTTTAAAAAAAACATTTAACCTGTAGGCTGAAACATAATAACTGACTTCCAAAGTGTGGTAATCAGATATGGACATGTTAATGTAGAATATTCCCTTTACTATGACATCACTTGAAATGTTCACTTTTGCTTCATTAAACTTGGCAGACTGTTCACTGCGATGGTTTAATGAGCCAATGAGTATTTAATTGTGGTCTACTGTCAAAGCATGTGTGATGAAGTCTGCACAAATTAATGGCCATACACAACCTCTGAATCTGCAGTAGAATAACTGTGATAAGTAGAATATTAATGATTATTATCAAAGCTTTCATAGGGGCAAATATGTCAAACCTGAATTCATTTTAGAGAAGTCTGAAAGTGAAATTCCTTATATGTTCCCTCCCTCATAAACAGCATATTAATTCCTCTGACACATTTTAAAATGAAATGTTCAGAAAAAGTTACCTAGATGCACCACTAATATCTTTCATTTCTGAAAACACTGAATCATATAGAAACAATTCCAGCTGTGTAGCTTTGGCCTCCTGTTTTCCTAACCTTTCTGGTTTTGGAGTGGACCTAGTGCAGACCAGGGACATTTTTCAGCAGGTAGTTTGCATGTGATTATCTTATTTTGAAAGTTAGGAATGTTTGGAGGCATGGATATGGGCAGTTCTGTGCCACCTGATCTCAGGGCCAGACGATGGTCAAGAGCACATCTAGCTTACTTACAGAGGCATCACTACTGGCTTAGATACAGATGGTGTGTCTGAGGAGAAACATGATTCAGTTCTGTCTTTGGGTCTTTGTTCTTAAGTACTTCCCCAGCTTACTCCTGCCAAAGAAAGAGCATTAGCCCACACACGTACTTCTATGTCCATAATGGCACGATCTCTGTCTTGCACATGACACAACCTGCAGTGTGTATTATCATGACTGGAAGACTATATAGTAATGCTGTAAGCCATGAAGCTAGCCAATATTTGAAATGTTAGAATCTTAAAATGTAAGGTGACTGCATCTATATCTAGTATTCAACAGAATCAGATTCTAAACATTTGTTTAGGCTTTTGCTAATGGAAATGGTTGCCTGGCTCTTTTTAGGATTTTACCTTTCAAAATCTTGGCTGGAGTCCTAAATACATGTGAAAGAATAAACTGAGCCTCCTAAACATGGCAATCAGCCATTACCCATTGCTGAAAGCCCATGCAGCAAAAGCAGTGCCAAGAGCCGAGCTGTGAAACAGCTCAGTTCAGTACCAGTCATCACCTGCAGCTGCTTCTCAACTTGTTGATTCTAATGTGATAATGAGAAATGCATTGGTCGTGACATTAAGTGCTTGTGTATGCATCCAGAGAGAGGATGTTTAGGGTGCTTTGGGATCAGAAAACAGAGATGAAAGATGGAAGCTTGTGTTCTTTGTGCTTACGGCTTACTTCAGTGAAGTGTGAGGAACTGACAAGGTAATGGTTGGATAACAAATGATAATGAGTCCATTTGGTATTACTGAGCTGCACAGGCTAACAAAATTAACATTTTCTTTTGAGGGAGGGATGTGGCTTCAAAAGACTGTTAAAAGGTATCACTCTTTGGCATGCAGACTGAGTTGTGCAGTTGAGACGGAAGTTTTTATAATCCAGATCTAGTACACTGCCCCTAGAAAAATGTAAAGCAAGAGGGAACCTGTTTGAGTCCTTTTGATTTAAACCACCACCTGATCAACTAAGAAGAAACAATAGAACAATGTGGGCACAAGGTACCCGATTTAGGTTTTTTCCTCCAACAGAACATTTCTCTGGATTTTGTATTTCTATAACCACACAGTGGTGTGACTTAAGTTTTCTTTGTGAATTAATAAAAGAATGTAAACAAATTCTGTCAGTGTAGGGTGTTAATAATGAAAATGAATGAAAATTATACTTTTGGTCAGAAAGCTCTGATTTATTTTAAGATGATTAAAGTGTAATGTCTAAATGCACCTATTAGCACTTCTGGGTTTAATTTAAAAGGATCTGGAAAACATAATAATTTTCCAAGTTTCATTTTTATATTCTTACAGTCAAAAATAGCTGGTACTGCGTTATTTCTTCTCTTCAGGATGCTGAAAATCCTTGAAAATTTTTGCTGTGAGATTTCCAAAGATCATGCCACAAAGAGCAAGAAATCTTATAAGAATTACTAAACAGATTTCAAGCACAGATATTATGGACTGGATTCACTCTCACAAACACGACTAGAATTAACACACACCTATGTGGCTGCTACCTACTTCTGATAAAATTCCTGATAAGAAGATTTCTGACATTTACATTCTAAGACTTCTCAAAATGCTGTCTCTCTAGACACCCATATACACATGCTTTTAGTCTCTTTATTGTGCACCAAATAGCTTTCTTTTTCAAATCCTCAAGCTATTTCTCCTCTGAAAGCCACAGCTGTAGCTTGTTAACAACATCTTGAAAAGACATGGTTACTAAACACTATTTACTGTCTAGTCTATCCTCATTGTATTGAATTTAATTGCTCTGGGTATATACTAAGTAATTAAGCAAGAATTAAAATGATTTAAAATTTTGTGTATTTTATGGATGTTCTATGAATTTGCAAATTATTAATAGATACAGCAGATACTGTAGATACTGTGTTTTAGATGTTTTGCTGCCAGATTATGAGTACTAACAACATAATTATTACTGAGTTGTTTCTGGAGGTGTCCACAGTATCCTGTTAGTTTGCAGGCAGAGTAACAAATGCAGCAGTTTCAACCACAGCCTTTGAAAATCTTTTGAGCTCAGGATGTTGCTAATAAGCTACAAGCCTGGCTGATGGAAGAAAGGGGGAAAAAAAAGCATGCTTGATATTTGGTGTGAGACAGAATCCAAAGCTAACACAAAATTTGTTGGCTTCTGATCACATAGGTTCATACTCTGGCATTTCTGAATGCACTTGGGATATAAATAAATCTCTTCATGCAAACAAAAATTACATTGGATCCATAGAGTTGTTTTTTTAAACGTGCTTTCAGGTCCTTGAAGTTTTTCATCTGCATTCGTGTGAAAATTGAGCCAACTTTGACATGTGGCTTTCAAAGTACTGGGTGAACCTGGGCTTACATTGTGGAACCTGATAGGAGAGCTGCAGTGCTATAAAAACTGGCTTAGGACTATTCACAGCATGTAAAGTTAAGCATGGCTTGAAGCCAAGGTATGCTGCACTTGATTTCATTAACAAAGTCTTTTACTTATTTTGTTTCTTTTCTTTTTTGCTGTTTTTTTTTTTTTGTGTTTAGAATTAGGAGTGTACTAAAACTCAATGGTCTAAATCGGGGGTCTCAAAATAACTGAACTTATCAATTGTCTGAAACAGGAGTCAAATAGTCAATGTTTGACCTATACCAGGTTGGAATTAGGTAGTATTTTTGTTCATATACACCGACTGCTACCAATAGACAAGGGAGAAAAAAATGACACCACAGCAAAATAAAAAGGAGATTTAAATGTAAGAAAGTGTGAAGGAAAGCAGTTTCTTAACTGCACTGTAGATATTCAGTCTATCTCCAATCCCTGTTAATTCACCCTAAATCAAGCACTAAACATATGGTATGCGCAGATGGCTCATGCAGCTGCTCATGCCTAGAATCCAGGTGGGTGTTTCTCTGCAGTTTTATCATATTTAGTTTCAAAATTGTGTTCCAACTTTTAATGAGGAAGTTTATGAGAATGCAGTAATAAAAAATGTCTTGAGTGAAGACTACTGGGGAGAGTAACCTCATTTGGATCTAACTTGTATTGTTCTTAGGTGTCTGGCCCTTGATCTGAAATAGGGATCCCCAATAGGCATTTTTCTCAACAGGTGTTTCAGCATATTATTCAGGCTCTTTCACATTTGCTTACTTGCATATCCTGTATGTAGTTGCTGAGATTCCTGTAGCAGCTCACCAGCACACATAGTGTTAAAGATACTGTTTGCTAAGGCACTGTGGTCTTTGAGTGGTGGCCTCAGAAATATAATTAGATTAAATACATTGTCTGATATTATTGTCATTGAAATAAAATTGTAAGGTTTACTGGCTCTGAGACCATATCTTGCTTAATCATGTAAGTCAAGGTTAGACAATGTGTTGCTGATAACTGCAGCCCCTAACTCCATCCCAGATCTGTGCCTACCTTCTCCATGGGGTGGATATTGAGATCTTTGCTTCTCTTTGAGCAAAATTAATGCAGACTTAAATTCAGTTCGTGTTTCTCCTGGATCTGCAGAGAATTACAGAAAGAGGCCAAACCACAAAAAGAGATTGCTTGGTATAAATCAAAAAACATTTGTTAAAAGCAATGGAGTTATCCACCAGTTGAGGATCTTCTCTGCTTCATTTAATCTTTTATTCAAATCATTCAGGTTGTGATTTTGTTTAGCTGTGTTTAAATAGGCTCATCTCCACTGCAATTTCAAATTGAAAACTGAAAATGGACCCCAAGATCTGAGTTTTTGTTAATGAAATGTAAGTCTTTTTAGACGAAATCGCTTCTAGATATGGTTCCTTTCTGGTCTTCAGTATAATTAAGTGGCTCAATCTAAAATATTGGATCTATTTCTTTCAGAGTAAATCTTTTGTTTATCCACTTCAAAATAAAACACTTCTCTAAGGAAAAGACAAAAAGATTACTTTCTACTGATATGGCTACAGTGTAATTGAGGTGATTTCTAGGGTCTTTGTAAGGCTTGTAATTTTCCTGCCTGGAAGTTTTCATGTAAACACATTGTCATTGCCTATAAAAAAACTCATCCCCAGTCTAACCTAGTTCAGTTCAGTCCAGTCAGGAGTTCAGGATACAGTATACATGATACAGGAAATCTTCCAAACTTGGAGCTGTTAGTTAAGAAAGAAGTAAAAGGCATGGGTGTCCTGGGTTTAGCAGTAGCAGTCATTTTTCTCCTTCTTAGTAGCTGGTGCAGTGCTGTGGTTTTGACTTTCGGCCTGGCAACAGCGCTGATAACACCAATGTTTTTAGTTACTGCTCAAATGTTTAGTCTGACCAAGGACTTTCTGAGCCTCATGCTCTGCCAGGGAGGAGGGGAAGCCGGGAGGATGCAGAGACAGGACACCTGACCCAAACTAGATAAAGAGGTATTCCATACCATAGCATGTCATGCCCAGGATGTAACTGGGAGTTACCTGGATGGCCTAGTTCATTGTGGGGTTGAACTAGGTATTGATCAGTGCTTGGTCAGGCTGGGTATTCATTGGTTGGAGGGTAGTACTGTATTCTCTTCCCTTGTTATTTCCCTTATTATTATTATTGATGGTAGCAGCAGTGGTCTGTGTTATACCTTAGTTACTGGACTGTTCTTATCTCAACCTGTGGGAGTTACATTATTTTGATTTTCCTTCCCATCCCTCCAGGAGCAGGTGGAAGAAAAGGGGGGGAAGTGAGAGAGAGGCTGCATGGCTGATTTATGGCTGACTAGATTTAAACCACAGCATCAGGGTACTACTTTAGCTGAAATGTTGCTGCAGTGTAATAAAATCCAGGTTTTACTGGGAATATAAGACTATAGAACATAAGTGGGCTTGTTAAATTAGAAAATAGAAAGTTTTTTGGTTAATTTTTAGAATAATCTTGTAATGTGCTTTGGTGCAATTTTAATCACAAAAATTTATCCTAAATATTGCCATTATTGTTTTACCTTTATTTTTAAGAGTTTAATCAACAATTTTTGGGGAATTTGACTATAAAAATGCCCAGGCTAGGAATCTGCAGTGTGTAGAAGGTATTAGGGGCTTGTGTGAACCAAATATTTATGTAACCATGGTGATATGAAAGGATAATAAATGTATTTACAATGTTATAGCTCTAGAATTATTTTTGATTCTTGCTTTCTCAATTTCTAATATACGTTTTAGGATTATTGAAGGGGTAACTTTCAGTACAAGGTTATACTTCAGTGTCTAACATGGCATCTGAAATACATTGACATTTTTTATCTGAGCTATGCAGATTTGAGGAGAAAAAATTATAAGAGTATTAGTTCAAAGGGTCATAAATATATCCATCTGATAGCGTTTTAAGTTTATGTTGATGAAGCACCTGTGCATACTGAGTTCCAGGACAAAAAATCTCAAAACATACCAATGCTGAACATGAAAAAAAAGCCTCATCTAGAAAGTTAAGTTCAATTCTTTTTGAGCCTTTGAGAGAGCCTGGTTGACTGCTCCTCATTATATTTGCCTTTCTATATATCTGCTTTTGGGCTATTTCCAAACAACTGGAAGCATAAAATATAAGAATAACCCCTTTCCCAAAATTTTCAGGCCATTTTACTCACTTCAGAGTATAACAGGACTCTGACTTGATTTTTAAGATGAGTAATAGTTCAGATGAGCAAACCTATTTTTGTGTGCCTATACAAACTGAATTTCAGCTTAATTTAAGGCTCTAAACACATTTATTAATACAGAGTATAGACCAAATGTAAAGTGGTGATTGTATGAAAGCCTCAGGAATCAGTGATTCTGGGTATACTAATGGATTTAGACTAGCTCTTTAATAGCTCTGATTTAAAAATCAAACACAAATAAAATTGGTATTATTTTTTAATTTTCTCTATGATGCTCAGTCATATTCTTTAAGTTAATGATGGTTTAAAAACACTCTGCAAAGCTGCAGATCTGTTTGATTTACTTCCCAGGAAGCCTCAGTTACTGAGCTGAGGTGTCGGTGAACGGCTCAGCATTTTATTTTTATGGTCAGTGAATGAAGGATGATGAAACTTTGCAAATAGGACTACACAAGAGGGTGCAGAGGGACTATCGGCACTAGTGCCAAAGCTTGAATGTCATACGCTTACATAAAAGCAAGTGTTTGTGCTCGCAAGTGCTGTTGTTGGCTACAGAGGAATTTCTAATCCCATCTGAAGTTCATCCAGAGCCTCGTGGTAGAATAACAAAGTAACCTTCTAGCAAAAGAGTTAATCACCTTCGGGACAACAAAATGTAAACAAAGAAATGCTCTTAAAAATTATGATTGAAGCCTGTAGTGTTTTAATGACTTGGCAGCTAGCGCAGTATTGCTTTATAAACAAACAGAAACCAGTATCAATGTGTCTCTTGGGTTGGGAAGTAAATATAATCACTCACATTAAGCCCTTTGCTTTTAATACAGATCACAAGGCTGCATAATAACTTATACTTAGAATCACAGAATTGTTTAGGTTGGAAAAGACCTTTAAGATCATCAAGTCCAAATATTGACCTAACACTGCCAAGCCCACCACTAAACCATGTCCCAAAGTGCCACATCTTTTAAACACCTCCAGAGATGGTGGCTCAACCACTTCCCTGGGCAGCCTGTTCCAATGCTTGATAACCCTTTCAGTGAAGAAGTTTTTTTCCAATATCCAATTCGACTCAAGCTGCAGTGCAGCTATGGTGGAGCAATTTGTTGGGGCACTTTGTCATAGAGTTAATGAGAAGATAGTATGTCCTCCATGCAGAAAACAATGTTATGTTCTCTACACTTTATTAGCTACTTCAGATTCTTTGATGGCTCAAAAAGTATTAGGAAAGAAGGAGAGGCATCTTAAACAGGGACACACACTGGAGACATGGGTAATACTGTTGAATTCCCTATTCTTGCCATGAGAGAGACATAAATTTGGTAATTCAATAAAATTTGAGGTTACCTCCTATAAAAGACACATGAGAAAATAAGACTACTATTTTATAGAGTAGGCTACCAATTCTGAATACACAGACATGCACCTGTCTGTGGATTTGTGGAGTTAATTTTAGATCCTGTGACTGGGTGATGAGGGAAAAGAGAAAGAATTTCAGTGAATTCAGAGGAAAGGTTTTATGCTTGACATAAAATGCCAAATCCCTCATCCTGGGTTTGAATTGGACATGCCTTGCAACAAAGCAGAAGCTGTGTCATTGTAGGTTTCTAAGTACACCAAAGCTCAAGAAAGGACACTGGGGTGAGAAGGAAAGGAAAACAGGGAAAGAGAAAAACTAGGTTAGCATGTGTATTAAAAGAGAAGGAAATTATCTGGAGGTAATGTCCTGTGGCAAAATTGTATGGCATTGAATACGAATGAGCCAACAGTATTTTTCAGAAACATGATAGAAGTCTTAAGGAATAACAAAAAATACTTATCTGAATGATTTATCTCTTTTACAGTCTTTCAAGACTTTCATACAATTCTTTAGCAGCAATATCAGACCAACACTTATCAAGTTAATGTGGTTAAGGTATGCTTATTTCTGAATCATGTGGAAAAGAAGAATTGGCATGATGTCTGGCCACCTTTGATTCCTTAGCTCAGCAACCTGCTGCACACTAAACGGCTTGCTTACTTGGAGGCAGCACTCACTATGAGTTCAGAGCAGGGTTTAGACCTGTGTTGCAGATTCTTAGTGAGACCTTTTCACCATTCTACTTCACCAATTACCTGATTTTTGAAGACATAAATATAGAAAATAATATAGAAACACATGGATGTTGTGGTTTAAACCAAGTCCGCACAGCTCGTTCACTCCCCCCCTTTGCTCCCCTGACTCCCAGAGAGTTAGGAAGGAGAATCCAAAGAATGTAGCCCCCACGGATTGAGATAAGAACGGTTTAATTGCTAAGGCCAACACAAATCACTACTGCCATTACTACTACAAATAATAATGATAAAGCCAATAACAAGTGAAGAGAATATAACACCTCACCAGCCACCGACCCGTAACTCACCCCACCCTGCCTGACCGATACCTCCTCCATCCCCCCAGAGCTTCAGCCCTTCCAGGTCTCTCCCAGCTACATCCTGGGTATGACGTGCTATGGTATGGACTGGGTCAGGTGTCCTGTCTCTCCTTCCTCCCAGCCTCCCCTCCCCCCTGCAGAGCATGAGCTCAGAAAAGTCCTTGGACAAACCAAACATTTGAGCAGTAACTCAAAACATACTTGCTATCAGCAACCGTTCTCAGCCTGAAAGTCAAAACACAGCACTGCACCAGCTACCAAGAAGGAGAAAAATGACTGCTACTGCTCAAACCAGGACAATGGATTTCAAAGGTGCGTGCATATGTGCACATGCTATCATACCATGCAGACATACACAGAGTTAACCCTTTCTCCCCAAAATTCTACAGCATGTCTCTGTAAAAGGATAGCTATTCAAATTTACTGTCACAAATTTGCTGCTTCAGAAAGCAGCAAAACAAATGATGGATATACTACTGGATGTACTACTGGAGGAGGGTAGTTTTGAGCTCTGCTGCATGGAAATACTAAGCATAACATAAATAATTAGTTATTATTAAACTACTGGTCAGTCTAATGATCAGGCTTGGAACAGAAGAATACATGGCAGGGAACTGCAGCACCTGGGAGGGGAAAAAGGCAGAAGAATAGCAGACAGCCTTCTTTATTCAGAATGCTGTAGAGAGCAATGCTGAAACAGTGTTCTGTATAAGTGACTATGGAAAAATAGCTTTTAATTGTCATGTCATAAATATTTGTAAGGCATGAAAGAAGATGGGAGTCTGTGACTTATTTCTAGAAGTGACTTAGGTGTAATTTATGTTAAGGAAATACAAGTCACATACAGAATTTTGGGATTTTGTTTTGTATCAGTAAGTGGGTAAAATTCCTTAGGGAGACACTTTCATCATTAGGAGGGTATGAGTATGATAACTCTCACATGAGCATAGCTGCAGTTCTGGGTGGGAGGTGTTGGGGTTGCTGATGGAATCATAGCAGTATAATCATAGAATCATAGAATAGTTAGGGTTGGAAAGGACCTTAAGATCATCTAGTTAATAAAGGAGAACAATGTTTTAATGTAGGCATGAAGACCAATGGATGCATGCAATCACCATCAAAAAGTTGGTCTGTGACACCTTATTTTCAAAGCATAATTTAGCTTTTAAGTGAGCTGTACCATCTTGATAGTTCCCATGATGTCCAAATGTACTAGATGTCTAACAGAGGCACTACAGGTAAATGCCTAAATAAAGATGGATTATATTCATGCCCTCTTCACAACAAGGTCCAGCCCTAGCATTTTTCTGTAGGTTTGCTAACTTTTTGGTAACATTCCTCTGTAACCAGCTCCTGCTTAACATGGACCACCCTGCCAGAGTACAGCTAGACAGAGGTATCATATAAGTATTTGACACAAAGGGAAATGACGCAGGGTCCCCTTAGAATATGCAAAAGTTTTACTGCTATTACACTCATCTTGCTACAGCTGACACCAGCTATCTGTTCTTTGTATCCCCAGTGATTCTTCACTGTCATGTTAAACTTTGAAGAATTGCTACAAAAAGTGAATATGTAGAAAATTGACTTGTGTTAAAAGGAAACTTCGACTTGATACACTTGCCATGTCCTCACTGGTTGCACATTATAGAACTCAAAGCTCATCTCTGGCTATCTCAGTTGCTTGCATACCCAGCACTTAGAAACATGGCACTGTGGGGGACAAAACCTCTGTTCTCAGAGCTGAGGAAGCTGCTTGTTTCATTTTATTTAAACTAGTGATCTTATTAAGGTTTTAGAAGATTTCTACTTGAGGAACCTGACTGATAGAATAATAGTCTTTTATTTTTAATAGAGCTATTGTTCAATAAAATCAGTGTAATCAGAAATCATATCCACATGGAGCAGGTAAATTGCGATAGTTAAGGGAAGGATGGAGAATACATATTCTGTTAAATTATACTTTCATGTCTATCAATTTCCTTAAAGAGGCATGCTTTAATGGCCCGATTCTAGAAGACTGGAGATGTATCTGCAAATTTTATTCGTAGCAGTTCGTATGTTTTTTTGTTATATTTTTAATTGTTTTTTCTAATTATTTACTTCATTGCCTGCCAGATGATAGGCATTTTTGGACATGCTCAGTAATATTCTGTGCCTGCACCTCAAATTTATGTATTCTGCTCTCAAAGCAAATGTTCCAGATAATAAAATTTTGTAGAAAAATTACTTTAACTGGACGTAATTATTTTAAGTTGAAATCAGTTTAGTTAAGTTATAAACCTTTCTAGATGCTCCATGAAAATGGAAAAGAAAGCATAGTCTTAAATTAGAAAGAACTTTGGTGACAGGTGTGATGGCAGTGAATTATGGATCTCTTTAGAAAGGCACGAAAAAATCTTGATTTTCTTGTTATAATTAGCTGCATGTGTGTCCCTTTGTTCTGATTGTTGCTGGAGTTCTTCCCATTAAGAAGGAAAAGGAGCATCTGATTCAGTTCCTTATTAACCACAAGTCCAGAAGATGCGTTGGTGGGAAGGTGTCGACCCTTCAGAAAGCTGATGTCAAATTACCTGAGAGAGGTAATCCCCTTGTCCCAGATGGTTGGGACTTACTATCTTCTGTCAGATGCAGCTGGAATTGCCCAACATTTCGAAAGCTATGGGAGGAAGATGAGAAGGATGGGGTCTGACAGATGGACAAAGTGACTGACAGGCACCCACACATGCCTTCATGTTCCCATTTTATCTGAAACCAGGATAATGAGTGTGTTCCCCCACTGATGAGGAATGGGGAAGAGCAACTTGACAGACTTAGGACAACTATATGTAATGTTTAAAAGAAACTCTTCAAGAGGAATAATGCTTTCTTCATTACAAGATTGATGTCAGTCACTGAACTGCTGCCCTGACTCAGACTTGTAGGTACCTCCTGCCACCTCTCCCACCTTCAGCAGTGGTCAGTATGAAGGGCTTCAGGCCCCAAGGGAAGGCAGATATTAAATGCTAAGCTTTATGGGGATATATAACATGTTCTGACACACACAAAGAAAAAACCAACCTGTTTTCCCTGCAGTTTTTGTCAAAACTCTTCACAGGCACCATGAATGTCCCTTTTATTCATGTCCATGTCCTGCCTGTCTCCTGATCTGGGCTAATAAATTGTTGGCTTCTCAGGAAAAGCCTTAAACCTCTCTCTGAGATGGATTTTAACACTTTTTCTCATCTCTGGAGTATCTGCTCAGCCTCCATAAAAAATCATTATAGTAAAGTTAATTGGGTTACTATAAATTTATACACTGGTGTAGAAAATACAGTCACCTTTTGTTTCCCAGGTTTCACTTCTTATATTCTGATGGGAGATGATCTTGAATCTTTGTTACTGATCCAGAGCACATTCACTCTGTCTCTGGCTGTTTGTGTTAGTGGTTTTCGTTAAAGGAAATATTATTTTGCTATGAAAACGGAGTCAATTCAACAAAATGTGGGAATGAGATATGAAAAAATCCAGTCAGTAAAAAAGAGTAAAAGTACTGTAAGTGGCACTGGAGTCACTTGCAGAAGCTTTGTTACTCTATTTGTCAAAGCGAGTCTGTAAGTGGCTGTGATCCCCTAGCTCCTGGTGACTTGCAGAAAGGATTGCTGTTTGGGATTATAAAGAGAATATGTTCAGGGGTTTGTCCCCCTGCCCTCCCTTGCTTTTGTATTAGCCAGCTTTACTGGGCCCTGTTCTATGCACCTCTATTTAATTTTTTTTTTCACAGAACTCATAAGTCTGTGATGTATAGAGCATCCTCAATTTCTATACAGTCTATACAGCAAGTATACCATAGATTTATATCTGTATTTCCTTTTATCCTCCCTTAAAAGCAGTGAAGATAACATCTGAAATGGCTGCAGATTTGGAGTTGCAGGCAATACAATACCTCTAGAAGCTTCTGAAAGCACAAGAATAAACATGATAGCTTCTGGGCATGTTCCAAGACTGAAAACCCAACCTTTCCACATCCTCTCAATCTTCTTCTGTTTGTAGACGTGAGCACTGTCAACAGTGCTGGCTTCACTCAGGGGAGCATATGCATTGCAATATGGCCTGTAATTACTCAGTCGTAAACTATTCCTCAAGTAATAGGGAATAATATCCATATTGCTCTGCAACCTCAGATCACTGTTTGCTGTTCAGCATGTGCCAGGCAAACACAGACATAGAGCCCCTTGTAAGAAAAGTGTGTAGGATTGCACAGTAATACATAATATTTGACCATGTTTGAATGCTCTCCGTAGACCATGTTAATTTTCAGCTAAAAAAGTCTCACTGTTGCAAGTCTATCTGCAGTGTATTTTTCCACCCACCTTTGGTGTGTGTAGCTGGTCTTGGAGTATAAACCCTCACTGAGCTCTCAAGAGTAGAAGCAGCCACTGTGTGACCTAAGAAAGGTTCTGGGGAGCAGTAACAAATATGAATACATTATTCAATTGAGATTAACATACCCCTTGTTGTGGGTTTATGTTGAGAAACTACCGATGTTAGCCTGAAGGTGATTGCTTCTGGAATTCCTAATGATTGAAGTTTCTATTAGTCTGTTGTTTCAGTTATATGGTTTGAAAATAGGCTTTAATTCTTCCATCTAGACATGTTGGACACAACTACTGTACAATTCTGCAGGGCTCAATTCTTATGCTGCAACAGGCTGTGGTCTGTCTCTCTGCCCACCTTTCCACCTCTCTCTCCTCTCACTTTTCCTCCCTCTCTTTCTTCCTCTCTCTCTTTCTTTCTCTCTTTCTTCCCCCCTCAGCCCCTTAAGTTAAAAATCAACACATTAAAATACTTGAGAATCAAATGCATGACTTAAAATGTCATGAGGAGAATGTCAGTGCGTAATTTTAGGAATGAAGATGGGTATTGGTAAAAGGAAATGCTGATGTATCCAAAACTCTGCAGTACCAAAGGATGCCACTGTAATGTAATTTGCTAGAGATTAAAGCAAGAGGGGAAGGGTCTCTGCTGCCTGTCATACTGCACTAACAACAAACACAGCACATTTTAAAATGATTAATAGCGAGAGGGTAAGAAAAATATTAATTTTAACAGATGTTAATAAACAGTATTTAATAGAAATAAAGCTGTGCAGAATGTCTGATATTTATTTATGTCTACTCGGGTACAAAAAGAGAAGAGCATAAATTACTCCTGACATCTCAATTCTCAGCAGAATTCCGGTGAATGCAAAAAAGCTATGCAGTATCTTTAGTTCATTATAAGCTATCTGACCTGTGCATGCAGTTATGAAATAAAGTGTTAACAAATGCTTTCCTCTAAGCAGAAAACAGTGCTGTCAGCCTTGAAATGTGGAATTGCTGTGCCTCAGCTAGTACTATGTCTTTGGCTCGTTTCAATCATTTTGAGGTGATAGCTGTAATGCAAAAAATTAAGTCTTAAAGAGCTTTTATCAAACTTGGGAGTGAGTAGGGCACAGGAAACTGTGTGCATGGATGAGGAAAAAGAAAGGCATGGTTGGTCATGTGGTCATGACTTTGTCTTTCCTCAGAACATATGTGCTCGTATGGAAAAGGTCTGGAAGCGGTGTCCCAAGAGAAAAGACAGGTAACTAAAAAGCCCTAAAAGCATCAGAACTCAACTATACATGGACACAAGGAAAAAAGACTTGTGAAAAAAGATGAGAAACCAGATCATTATTGGTGTAAGTCAGCACAGCCCTGTGTGAATCAATGAGTAAGTACTAAAGGAACAAATTTAGGGAGGAAGGTACCTGGTTGCTCAGCATACATCCAGAAACTTGGTACAGAGAAAATGGGACAAAATCAAACAAAAGCAGTTAACATGATGAAATCCCCTCTGTCCCCTGCATTGTGTGTACAAGACAGTCACTGCTAGACCTTAGGAGCAGACCTGGCTTCAGAGCTGGGCTGGAGTCCAGCCTTTTGGCTGCGCAGAGCCAGGTATTACTCATCGTGAATCTGTCACTGAACAGATTAATTTTTAGGTGCTTCACTCTCGCCATCCGCCGTGGTTGCTGTAGAAGAAAGCTTTGCTTTTCTTGGCTAGAGTATCTCCTGACAATTGATTTCTTTATGAGTTAAATCTATTTGCAAAAAATGTCCCACTCATAATAAATATGCAATCCTTGTCTAGCAACTGCCTTGCTCTGTGTAGACATGATGCTCATATTCATGAAATGAATAGTATGTTCAGCTGTATTATTAACACCAGAACTTGCTGAGAGTAGTAATATATTTTAAGTAGCAAATGCAGGACAAGATTGAGATGGGGACCAAAGGAGTTCTGGGCAGGGGTCCTGGGGAGAAATCCCATTAAATACCAGAGGGGCTATTAAGAATGTACTTCCCTGCTACAAAACAGGTTCCTGGGGAAGAAGCGCCCAAGGAGAAAGATGTTCTGTGTTATTTCTCACTCTTTGATTATAAAACTTTCAGTACTTTCTGATGTAGGCAGAGCCCCAAGTTGTCATCCTTGCTGTTTCAAAGTCTGACTTTCCCTACAGTCTTGCCCCCACAACTCTTAACACAAGCTCCTTTAAAACTCTTGCTATACATTTCGTCCAAGAAATACCCTCTTCCCCAATGATCTATTTCAGAGCACCTTGTTTCCTGACAGTCCTCTCCACGGTGCTCTCATTCCCTGCCCTACAGCCTCCTACTGAAGCCCTTTTGTCCTTCTTTCTTCATTCCCCAGTCACAGCCTTCTCACCTCAGGCACTCTATCATTGCCCATTCTCTATCCATTTTGGTGGCTGGCACCTCCTGCTGCCATGCCTGTAGCTGATTTTGTGGGTTTTTTGGGGGGAAGAGGAAGGAGGAAGGACTTAAATTACTCTTGTTCCTCCAAACTAGAAGCAGCCAGCAATTACTGGGAAAAAAATCCATCTAGAATAGACCTTGGAGATATATGTAGGGATAAGTAGACATATGGTGATCCCAGATGCACCTGTGAAGTCACCATGACTTGTCAAAGCACACTGAAGCTCCAGAACAAAACAGCTATTGGAGAGAAGGCTGAGAGCAGGAAGGTAAATGATGTGGGAATACTCTGAGTTCTGAGACAAGGCATACCCCATTAGTCATGAGCTACACTTGCACAGCAGCGTATTTTAAAATTCCCTGAGAACAGCAAGGACAGGTAATCACGACTAGCCTGGGGTCAGAAAGAACCTTCCTCTCAAGGGTGCATCATTATGTGTTTGTCTTGCATTTTCTTCTGAAGCTGCCAATTGTTAGAGCAGGGTATCAGATTCAACAGCCCCAGGACAATGTGTGCTCCTTTGCTCCCCTTCTGCCTCTGAGGCAGCTGGAGGCGGACTACCTGTTTTCCATTCTCTCCTAGAGTCCAGGAAAGGTCTGTAGCACGTAGAATCTTCTCTTTCAGTGTAGTAGGGTTCCTTATTTCTGAATTCTTTGAAAACTGCTGTAAGAGTGTGGAGCAAGGTGACCACCTAAACAGGGAGACTTTAATGCTACGTGACATTACCCTTCTCAATGCTTGTGCATTGCAGCATGTAGGGAAAACAGCAACACACGAAAGTGGTTGAGATGCAGAACATTTTGGGAAGGGAGGAAACTGTTCCGACAGGAAGAAGAAAGGCACAATGGTCTCCCAGGTGGGAAGGGTAAGCAGTGGGGAGGAAGGGAATTTGCTTCTGCACAAAGTTTGACTTGCAGGCTTTCATCTTCACGCATGTCTGAACATGTGGATGGTCTTCTAGTCGAATACATGAACCTCCCATCTGCGAGAACTTGTGTGGCCATCCTCAGAGAGGCCAGGGCTGAGGTGCTATATGCCATGTCATCAGGGTCCTGTGCAGAAGAAGGCCATCAGACCTTAGACCACACACAGGTTTTGCCCAGAATTCCCTTCAGAGTGCAAACCTGCATTACTGAGCCTTAATTCTATTTTCACTTATCATCTCCAGCTGTTTCAGCCTGCAGTACTAGCTCTTTTATTAGTAACAGCTGCACCAAATTTGAGGCAATACTCTTGTTAATTTTGCCTGAAGCAGATTCTGAACAGCTTGAAATGTCTCTAATGTATTTATGTGCTTTTAATGTTTGTGTTACCATTCAAAAGGGAAGGCCAGAATTATACTCAAATATAGAGAAAGAAGATGATATTATTAAGTAAGTGGTCTACCTTTAACTTTTATCTTTCTGCTACTGTATTTGTTTTGAGGTTTATGAACATACTAAATTTCAGGGACTAAGTGGAGTCTATTCAGTCTATTAAGGTTCATTTTCTTTTAATACTCTAATCCCCTCAGGATGCCATTTGCCATAATTGTTTCTTGAATGATCCTCCAGTGTTTAAGCTTCAGCCTCTGACTCATAAGCTATTCTGCATACACTTGTGGCTCTGTGCAAGAAAAATGGGACACATGACATCTGTTCCAAATCTGTTTTTCTTTACTTTGCAGTTATGTTTCTTGTCTTCTTATCTGTCTTCTAGCAAAAAAAAAAAAAAAAGGAAGTGCATTTCTCATAAACTATACTGGTTAAGATTTTATGTACCAAAATTAAATCTTCTCAGACTGTGTTTTTGTAGTCTATAAACTCAGATTTTATGGTCTCTTCTCATACTTTTTTTGTCCTTATATCAGTAGTACTGCCCTTCTTCTGAACTTTGCAAACCCTAGCCAGGCTTATGAAGTTGTGCTGGCCAGAATGAAAGATTGCATTGAAGGGAGAGTGCAGCCAAATCGTGCTTTTTCCACTCACAACAGGTTTTGACTTGTGGCTTAAATTCTACATATACTTTCACACTCAGGTCTTTTAAAATTTCTTTGCATTGTTTAGATTAATCCAGTTAACAAATAAGTATTTAACTGTTCACTGTGTTTAGACTAATATCTGTTATTCTCAACAGTAGAATTCTATTTGCATAGAAGTCTTACTGAAAAGTGACTAAAGATCTTTTTAAAAAAATCCAGTCTGTATTCCTCAGTAAAGCAGCTTCTTTCTCTGCATTTTCTATGTGTTTTGTCCAGTCTGACTTGAAAAGTCCCCAAGTTTCTCAGGTTTTCTTTGGAAACTGTTTTAGCCTTACAGAAGTTAATATCAGGAAGGATATTTGTCTGACGTTCAGCCTGAATTTCCTCTTCTCAAGCTCATGTCATTGCTGATATCTGTATTTTCATGTATTGTACTAAAGGATGTCTCACAACCCTTAACAAGACCCCCTCCCATTACCCTATAATAGTGTGTTTAGCCAAGCTACACATACTCAGCTCTTTTAATTTCCCCACAGTTCAGTCCCACTGTGCCCTGAAAATTCCCATTTCTACTTTCTGAGCTTCTCCCAGCCTCGCTGGACATGACAAAGCACCCCCAGCCGAGTGGAGTGCTGCAGTGCAATAGCACCAGAACTAGTCCTGCAGCTGTGCCAGCTGCCAGCCCTGAAAAGGCAATGAAGCCATCAAAATTTACATTAGCTACATATTTGTTTCCATGCTTAATCTCCTGTATCGCTGCTATTGTGTTGCAATATGATTCCTTCATTTAGGCACTCTAAAGCTGCTCAAGTATTTTCTGTAGTTACATCTCCTTGCAAGTATTACATGTAACACTTTATCACTCAAACTTCTCTCAAAGCTCTGGAACTTCCCCAATTTCTCACTTATATGAGCAAGGTTCTCTCGTCAGCCATACAAGGGCATGTATTTATTTAAATGTATCTACTTGTGGGTTTTTTTTGGATGTATTTCTATGATTTCCAGACCTTGTTTCCATTATTTTTTTTACCACAAGCAGGTTTTGCTGCACATTCTAAAGTGCTATATGCATTTTTTCCCGTTTACTATAAAGTTCTATGCTATACTACATATATTAAATATATATCATATTTAAACTTTACATTAATATATAATCCTATGCCTCAGCTTCTTCATTTCCTTAACTCTCATTTCTTTCGTTTTCTAGATGATTGCTAAAATATGAAAACATCAATATGTAGGCAAATATAGAATGCAAACTTTAAAACATAATTCACACAAGACCACTTTTCTTAAAAACTTTTTAACAAGAACTTTTCTAAAATGATACAAAAATTCCTATGCTCTGGTTTTATATTCAGGTTTTTTTTTACTGAAAGAAAGGAGGAGAGAGGGAAAAGCATTATGTGGTGAGTGGTGGAGAAAAGAGTCTTTCTGTCATCAGTTTATGTTTTCTTACTTGGGAAAGATAGAAATAGAAAAAGGGAGAGAATTTGGAGAACATGTATCTCTTCTTGTCTTTTCTCCTCACAAAGAAATGAGAAAAGTAACAAGGAGAAAATTAGAACAGTTTAATTTTCCATAAGAAAAAAAAATTATACCAGTTTTTCATATGAAAACAGAAAAATTTAAAAATGGTGTTTGTTCTTACCGATGATATTTTGAGGACGGTGTGAAAAATGAATTTTCATGGCTGCCAAAGTCATGTGTCAAGTGCTATATTTGGGGGTATTTATGTAAAGTGTATCTGTATGGTTGAAATGTCTCTTTCTTGGGCTCTTTTCTGCTTCCCACCCTCTTTTCCTGAAATATCAGTGTGATGGTTCATTCCTATAATCCTTCATTGACATAGTTACCAACAAGCACAAAGGAGCTATGCATGCTTGCATAGCAAGGGGCTAGTCAAATGCAGTTTATCAGACCACAAGTGGTGCAACAGTCGTAGATCTATCATCGATGAAATATGCAGCAGGGAGTGAGTAGAGTGGAAGATATGGTGATACGTTCTGGGACACTGCTTTTGCAGCTGCACACCTTAGTCTTGAATTGTTCAGCTTGCTGAGTCTGTGAGGATGTCTCCAGCTTCTGGATGTATAATTTTCTCCCTGCTGCTGTCAGCTGACAAATTTCTCTGCTGGCAGGTGTATGAAACCTGATAGATTGATCGACCTTATTTGCAATGCTCTGCTTCCTAGAGACTGCTCGTGGGCTTTCCAGCAACTGACGCTTCATGCTTCAACTGAACACTATACTTGGCTCTCTGTGCCTCACTCTGCCAAGGTGCAGGATTCAACCAAAGCTTGTCTCAGCATCCCTGAGCCTTTTCCTTTATTACACTAGAGAAAATCAATCTTTGTAGCATAAAAATATAGGTCATGAATATATGTCCTTTTTCCTTCTGTTTGAAATGACAAATTTAGAAAATTAATCTCCATGAAATCTATTTGCAGCTTTGGCTTCCAAACAGAGAATGTCAGAAAAAATGGTACATATATTCTTTAAACTAGGTGACATGAGGCAGCAGCCAGATAGATGAGTATCTTCCATGTTCAGAGCTCTAACAACAGTTTTACAATGAGAAGTATGTGAGCTAACATGGATTAAACTATAGTAAGTAAATACAGAGCAACTGCTGGAAAAACTGTGAATAATGAGAAGAGCTTGCCTAGGCGGCTCTACAAATTTAACTGCAGCCCTTAGGGGAGCGTATGATACCTTTGCTATGGAGGACTTGTGGATCAACACTGATAAAGAAAATAAGGGTATACCTGAGTGATAGGCAAAGGTGGTTTGCAAGCACTATGCTGCAGGCAAACCAGTCAAAGAAGACCAGACAGCTAAAAAACACCCCTTTTTCTCATCAAAAGGCAGTACTCAAGGAAGAAAAACAGCTGGTAAAGGGAAGGGAGAGCAGTATCAGTGATGATCAATTGTCTTTACAAAAGAGATGTCAGCCATCACATAGTGGGGTGTTAAGGATATGAGGTGAGGACAGCTGATGGGTGAAAACACCTCCTAGATATCTAGCATCTTGTCCCAGGTGCTTTACAGCTTTAAATTATAACCCCTTAGACTGTTGTTCAGTTATGCAGGGAACTTGAAATTCAAGTCCACTCACAAATTTTCAGAATACTCCCTCAAAATTCAAGGAGAGCATAAGTTTCTTTTCAGAAGCAGCATTTCTAAGATATTAATGGGGTTAAATGCTCAACTCCTATTGACTTTTAATGTGAGTGAGGAATCTGACTTCCCTTTACACCTTTGAAAAACTCCTTGTTAATCTCCACAGTTTAGAATTTGCCCTCTGAGATTGCTCTCTCTTAAAATAAAGAAACTGATCCCCCTGAGAGTTTGAAGGGCTGTATGACTTGCAAAATCACCCCTGGAATACAGTATATGTAGTAAGGGAGAATTCTTGTTCATTATTTTGCTCAGGATCTCTCATGCAGTTTCATGAATAAATCAGAGAGCCTGAACATCCTCCAGGTCAGCTAATAACTGAAAGTAAAGGTGCAGGGCAAAGTATTGTGGTTCACTGCAGTAAGAACAAAGCTAAATCACTATGATATTTGATACATAATTAATGAAGTCTGATGATAGTCACCGTTATTTGATGGTGCTACCCAGACAGAAAATCTTCATGAAGTCCCACAAACTGAACGCCTGCTTGTGATTCCTGCTTAAAGAGAAGCTAAGACCTTTCCCAAAGGTTACGTATTATGAAGAACTGCTTCCATTGCCTCTTTCCAGTCTTATAAAGCCACAAACAGCTATACATTTTTGAAACAAGATGCACTACTTGAGCTAATGACCTGAGAGTCTCATCTGCAAACATCTTCGCTGCTTCAATAATTCAAGTTGTTTTTGTTCTCCAAGGTATATTACTCACGACTTGATTAGTGGCCATATCACATCCTGAAATACCATCATCCTTCACTTAACTGTAAACAGATGTGTGTGCTCCACACCCACTTAACAGAAACTTCTCTGTTCGTGTTACAAATAAGAGCAAAAGCAAGTTAGAGAGGCTTTGTATAGAAGGTAAAGAACATGGAAACACCAGGGGATGAAAGAGCCACTAAAGTAAATGCATATTCCCCGTGTCAATCAAATACCAGCAGAGCCAAATGTAATTCAAACTGATAACTTTAATAATCTCTGAAGCCAGTGAAGCAAGCTTGCATAGATAATCTCTATAAAGGCTGAGTGCTAACAAAAATCAGTGAGATCACAAACATTCTAGATACAGTGGAAGAGGTTCAATCTGGTTGTCTTCAGATTTGGTAAACCTGAACACAGGCAGACCAGCTTTAACATGAGATTAAGGATGCCATTTTACAAAACTGATAACAGAAAGAGCAGGTGCATCTCAAAGGAAAAGACAACGAGTACCATGTGAGATTCCCAGTATTTTATTTAAAATTGAACATTTGTGTTTCTCTCTTTCTGAATTTTGAAGCAGAAAATATTTTAGAGACGGGGATTGTATCTGTCAGATTTATGCAGGCTTTATGAGGGGAGGTAACTTTAGAGACAGACCTCTTGCTGGTAGACCAGAACTGTCAGTCTCTCATCGCCTGGAATTTTTGTTGGCACCTGAGAAATGAGTGATTCAGTGGAAGCCAAATTTAGATCTCTAAGTTGCTCAGATTTTCAAGGAAATCTGGACTAAATTGATTTTGCACAATTTTGCATAAAGATTTATCAAGATTCCTTAACTGTGATTATTCGTCTGGATGTCATATCAAGGAAAATAGCCTCACAAACATTTACCAGTTTATATAATTGTTTCTGTTTCTAATTAGTTTGTCCAGAATGAAGGCGAGGTGCTCTTTGCATATTTCTGAAATTATGAGTGTGTCTGAGCAGTCAGAACTGTTCTGTTTTCAAGTGTGTGACCGAGTCCCAGGGGTGATGGTTTCTGTCTTGTGTGTCTCCCAGCCTACCAACAAAAGCAGTTGTCCTCAGAAGAAGAAACTGCATATTTAGCTGGCTATTTTTAGCAGAACTCTAACATTTGCAAGCCTTTTCATTACTTACTAAATAACTATTCCTTTGTCACCACTCATACATTAAAGGCTGTTTTTGGCAAATCAGATTAAAAAAAATAAGCAATATGCAGAATAGCTTAGAAGCACAGCAATAAAAAATCCTAACAACATAGCAAGTTTTACAAGTAGTGAAAATTCTTGTTTGAAATTCTTGTACACCTGGTGATCTATTTCATGATGAGCCAGAACAAAAAATTAAAGTGGTGATTATACCTTTGCACTCATGGCAGACAATGTTGATAAGTCGCATTCCAGAACACCTGAAAAGCCAAGTAGATATCTTATTAGTCTTAGCTGTAATTAAAAGATTAAAAACAATGAGTAGACATTTAACACTGCTGATTTGTAGTTATCCTTTTTCTTGGTAGCTGATGGTGCATATATGTGGCAGAGTGCCAGGATACTCAAGTTAGCTCTTGTTACCTGGGGCATCTCAAGTTGTCTAGGTACTTCAGAACTTGGCTCTGCATGGGTTTCTCAGCAAGTGCAGCTACCCTGCAGGGTGTGCTTAGGGCTCTGATGGTTCTGATAGCAGAAGTAACTCTACGTGTACTGTGTGGATAAGTATCCTTCTATTCCTGCACAACTCGAGCTGATGAGTTTATTTATCCTTATGAAACAGCACTGGTATGGTAACATTTCTGAAACAGATGTGTTATTCTCAGTGGTAGGTGGCTTCCACTGCTGAAGCAGCAATTGCTCTGCGTGATATTTGGAAAATATACAGGGATAACAGGTCTTTTCTATAGTGGTTGACATAAAAAAAACTCTTCAGCTATTAGCAACTACCAGAGGGCAAGAAGACTAGAGTGCCTGTCTTGCTGAGCTTATAGCAATAGTGACCATAATCTATAGCAATAGTGACCATAATAGTCACTGTACTGCATGGTTTATATAATGTAATCTCAAACACTGAATATATCTGAATAGCTGTAAAGTTGTAGTTGTCAGTGCATCGTCTTTCAACTAATTATTCTTACTCTTGCTAGTTCACTTTTGCCCTTTAAGAAAGCTGTTACTGATATGTTTATTTTTGCTTTAAAGTTTGCTAGGAAGTTCTAGGCTGGCTTCTCAGAGTGCCTACAGCTGCAATTAGAACAGAGATTGAAAATCCCTTTGGTCAGAGAAGTGAAGGATCTTTCTTTTGCTTTCTGAGGTATATGCTGGGTGTATGGTTTCTAGCTTATCACAATTTTGGTTTCATATAACAGCTGGAACCCGATATTGTATTCTCTGCCAATAGCTGCTTTCATAGGGCCCAGAGGTGGGGTTCAGATCACCAAAAAGGTGTTATTGTACCTTTTGATTCACCACTCGCAACCTCACTTTACTTCTTAGCAAGGATGATTTTATCTTGGATTAGGATTCCCTGTGACATACCAGAATACTGTTAGGAAGACTGAATCCTTATACGTACCTTCTGATAGAAAATAAGCTTCAACATTAGAATGGTTTTGCATCCCTCTTGCATTTACATTACAGCCTTCAAGTCTCAAGCCTGGGGTTCTGGGTTACACAAAGAACAGAAAATAATGTTGATGGGGAGTGGGAATATACTGAAATTACCAAGCATCCATTACTATACAATTTACATAAGGCATATATATCATGGTTTAAACTCAGCCATGCAGTCTCTCTCTCACTCCTCCTCTTTCTCCCCCCCCCCCCCGTGCTCCTGCGGGGATGGGGAGGAGAATAGAAAGAATGTAACTCTGATGGGTTGAGATAAGAACAGCCCAGTAACTAAGGTATAACACAAACCACTACTGCTACCACCAATAATAATAACGATAAGAGAAATTACAAGGAAACAGAATACAACCGCTCACCACCCACCGAGTGATACCCAGCCTGACTGAGCAGTGATCTAGCCCTTCCAGGTAGCTGCCCCCAGTTTATATAGTAGATATGACATGCTGTGGTATGGAATACCTCTTTGGCTAGTTTGGGTCAGGTGTCCTGTCTCTGCTTCCTCCCAGCTTCCCCTCCTCCCTGGCAGAGCATGAAACTCAGAAAGTCCTTGGTCAGACTAAACATTTGAGCAGTAACTAAAAACATTGGTGTTATCAGCGCTGTTGCCAGGCTGAAAGTCAAAACCATAGCACTGCACCAGCTACTAAGAAGAAGGAGAAAAATGACTGCTGCTGCTGAACCTAGGACGATATATTACCAAAATAAAATGCTTTCTACATTAAAACTCTTCTCTTTAGATAGCTCATATCTTTTATGGCTCTCTTGAGAACTTTAAAGGAAATGTGTGTACACTATTGGCCTCAGTCTAGGTGCTTTGTTAACTTTTGTATTTTACTGTGTTTAAAGACAAGCAGAGTAAAAAGGTTAATGAAATATTCATCAGAGAACATGTAATGATCTGTTTTACAAAATCCCATACCCAACCAGAAAATACTAGAAAGCAGTGTGGAGTACCATAACTGCACAGACGGTAAGTAGTTTTTAGCAGTGTTTTTTGTAGAAAATCAATCTGATGGCCTATAAAGCCCCAGTATATTCTGTAAATTTATTATAGCAGGGCTGGCACAAAAAACTATGACTCTTCAAAGAAAGATTGCCTGATATAACTCAGAGCCCTTAATGGCTTTTCCATGAGCTGCAAGTAACATATCACCACTTTCTGTCATATTTTTAGTTTCAAGGCTGGTAGTCCAGAGACAGATGTTTCCCTATATTAAATACAAACAGTTTCCTCCACTGGTGGTCACTTACAGAGACCAGCATGGCTGAAATTCTCATAATTCCCTTCAGCCAATCTATATTTCCATTTTCAGGTTTGTCTGAGAAATACTCAACCCTACAATTCTCTTAGAAGGGAAAAACAAAACAGTGCATCCTTTCACATGCTCTAAATTGGCAATGGGGCAATTCAGCAGGAAATACTATCATGAGCTGGTAAGGTGCTGGTGTATCTACAGATTTCAATACAACTGGCTCTTATTTTATAGAAAAATATACAACCCTAAGACAGAACTTCTGCAAGTCTTCAATCAAGTTACTATTTCCACCTCAACATACAGATGTGAAAGTTAGAAATATCAAAGTGATAAACATGTCTAAATGGCTTGAAAGGGAAGGACTAAGTAGTAAGTGAAAACAACCTAAAACAAATGCTCAGATTTATTAGAAATTTTAGCAATTCTTTACCACTGGAAAGAAAAATTGAAATATTTATAAAATATTAAGAGTAAAGCCGTTTTTTAGTTTGGATGAAGAATGAGCTTCTTGAAATTAATCTCCCCCTGAGCCCTCTAAAGGTCCTGTGGAAATTTGTCTTCCTGTAGGCTGTGATTGGTGCAGCTGCGAGCTCATCTGCCCCAGTTGTTCTGAGATGGTTGAAGGCTGAAATGTTGGTCAATGCATGGAGACAAGGTTTTTGTCCCCTTCTAGCATCTGTGTCTTTTGTAAACTCAGAATTTTACAGAAAAACTCATGCTGGGCTCCAGCAACCATTTGTAGTGCAGTCTTTATCCCTGAAAAGCTGGTATCTGTCTGCCTTAAAGAAAATAAGTGAGCAAACAGAATAACAAAATAGAAAAGTAAAAGCATAATATTATTCTATATGCTTTTGCACTTCAAGTGCTGCCAGTGACACATAGCCTTTTTAAAGTAAAGTTTTGCTTATTTAGAACCAAAGACTGACTCAGAAATCATATCATAAGCCACTAATCTATTTATATGATTTCTGCCTCCTTCCAAGTCTCACTTCTTTAGTTCTGAGAAAGACTCTATTCCTCACCACTCTTCAATTCTGTCAGCTACTGATCTGTTTATTCCCCCATCCCTCTCTTTTCAGCGCTGGTTTGGAGTATTTTTAATGTCTCTTTCTGAAGATCGTCTCTAGAGATTAGGAACAAGATAGGATGCATACAGACAAAAGCTTTATTTTAGCTATCATCTTTCAGGTTTGATCCTGATTATGTGTATCTATGGCGGTATTGCATTACCTTTTTGCTCTTTCTAAAGATGTAATTGAAAAAAACCCCAAACTAAGGCATATAGGGAATATTTCAGTATAAGAAATAGCTAATCAGAATTCTTTATTGAATAGTAAGTAGTCTTATTTCCTACAGCAATATCTGATGAAATATGAATTAAAATCTTTAAAAAGGAAAAATAACAGATGTATGATATTTAGCTATGCTATTCCATTTTTAGATTCTTTATTTAAAGACGTTGGAATCTCATTCCACAGACAATTTGAAATATGGATTTAATTTGTTGGTTTATAGCAATTTTAGACTGATAGTAATAGAATTTTTGTTGGATGTGCTGCAGCTTAAAGCAGTGACAGCTGGGCACTGCATAGAAAACAGGATATGCAGTATTCTGTTACTAGGGTCCATCATTTGTTATTCTTAACAGTATTTCCTGAGTTAATTGTAGGTAGTCTTTGTAGTACAATATAGTGCATTCTTTGTCCTTTTCTTTTTTTTTTTTTTGTATTTAAAAATATTTTGAGGCAAAGGCTCCGTGACCTGATGCTGCAGGTGAGGCACCTGTTTTCTCACATTATATTCCCAGAACTGGTGCATTTCACACAGTATCATGTGGTAGTTATACAGACTTGAGTCATTCCTGGGACTACATAGCTGACACATTCCAGGCAGAGGCTTCCTCTTCCCCAAGGTTTTTATTAAAAGCACATTTAGAAAAATGCAAACAATGCAATAAGGAGGCATCCCTCCAAAATTACATTCTCTAGATAAAATAACTCAGGAAGTTATTTTAATAATTTGTAAGTACTCCGAGGATATCCATACCGTATCCACCCTAAGTCTGCTTTCTGGAACCTAAACCTGCTGAGATATATTTGATGAGTAATTTGAAATCCTGAAATCTCTTCTGTATAGCATGTTTTATCTTTTCTGTGTATATGCAAAGCCCTGATATTTTACCATTGTTTTAAAATCTGGAGGTCTCAATTAAATCTTTGAAATATAGCTGTCTCTAGTGTGTCCTTGAGATGACCGAGGGATCAGAAATCTGTTTGTGATAAGGAGGTACCATGCCTTTGGATGACTTTTGGTGCCCATATTTGGGCAACAGGATTGAGCTCAGACTGACTGTTGCTAAGCTTCCTGGTCTCAAACTGTAGCACTAGCAGAGTCTTCTCAAAACAACAGAAACAAGCCTACATCGAATTGCTTTATAAATCAGAATAAACTAGGCTAGACCAGAATAGAACAGAATGATAAGAACCATTTATTCTCACTGCCTGACCATTTCAGGCCTGACGAGGTTAAAGCATGTTGGTAAGGGATTGACTATCTCTCTGGGAAGCCTGCTCCAGTGTTTGCCCGCCCTCTTGGTAAAGAAATGCTTCCAAATGTCCAGTCTAAACTTCCCTGGATATATCTAAGTGGAAAAATTCTTTAGAGAATTTAATAGAGCCTGCAACCTTAAAACCATCCACAACAACCTCTTTATGTGAGAGAGTGACTAGAATGTATTGACTTCTGTCCGGGGGCAGATGAGGAGCAAGTGGAATGTCTGTGGGTACGAATTAAGGGATAGACTGGTACGGGTGATACAATTGTGGGGGTCTATTATAGACCTCCTGATCAGGACAAAGGAGTTGATGAGGCTTTCTACAGGCAACTGGAAGTAGCCTCACGACTACATGCCTTGGTCCTCATGGGGGATTTTAACTACCCCGATATTTGCTGGAAGACTCACACAGCCAATCATTCACAGTCTAGGAGGTTCCTCCAGTGCATTGATGATAACTTCTTAATGCAAATGGTGGACAAACCAACTAGGAGAGGAGTGCTGCTAGATTTAGTACTCACCAACAAGGAGGGTCTGGTTGAAGTGGTGATGGTCAATGGCAGCCTTGGCTGCAGTGACCATGAGATGGTGGAGTTTAGGATCCTGTGTGGGAGGAATAGAATACCTAGCAAGACCACAGTTCTGGATTTCTGAAGGGCCAACTTTGGCCTGTTCAATCAACTGCTAAGGGAAGTCTCATGGGAAAGGGTACTAGGCAGTAAAGGGGCTCAAGATAGTTGGTCAGCATTCAAGGACCACTTCTTCCAAGCTCAGGATCAGAGTGTCCCAATGGGTAGGAAATCAAGTAAGGGAGCTAGGAGACCACCATGGTTAAACAAGGAACTGCTGGGCAAACTCATGTGGAAAAAGAGAATCTATGGATTATGGAAGGAGGGGCTGGTGACCTGGTAGGAATATAGGACAGTTGTTAGAGGATGTAGGGAGGCAATTAGGACAGCTAAGGCCTCCTTGGAACTTAATATTGCAAGTCGGATTAAGGACAATAGAAAGGGCTTCTTCAAATACATAGCAAATAAAACTAACACAAGAGGCAATATAGGCGCACAGCTGAATGAGGTGGGTGCCCTGGAGCCAGAGGATATAAGGAAGGCAGAGGTGTTGAATACCTTCTTTGCCTCTGTCTTTACTCCTGCAGACTCTCCCCAGGGGCCCCAGATTCTTATAGCCCCAGAAGGAGTCAGGACAAAGGAGGAGTTTGCTTTGGTAGATGGAACAACTTATTCTTGACACCATCTCTAGACATATCAAGGATGAGGGGGTCATTAAGAACAGCCAACATGGTTTTACCAGGGGGAAGTCATGTTTGACCAACCTTACAGCCTTCTATGAGGAAGTAACTAGGTGGAGGGATGATGGTAGAGAGGTAGATGTGGATTTTCTTGATTTCAGTAAGGCATTTGATACTGTCTCCCACAGCATCCTCATAGATAAGCTAAGGAAGTGTGGGCTTGATGATCAGGTAGTGAGGTGGATCAAGAACTGGTTGAAAGGAAGAAGGCAGAGAGTTGTGGTCAATGGGCAGAATCTAGCTGGAGGTCTGTGACTAGTGGAGTCCCTCAGGGGTCGGTGCTGGGACCAGTGCTGTTTAATATTTTCATCAACGACCTGGATGAGGGAACTGAGTATACCCTCAGCAAGTTCACTGATGACACTAAACTGGGAGGAGTGGCTGACACACCAGAAGGCTGTGTTTCCATTCAGCCAGACCTGGACAGGCTGGAGAGTTGGGCAGGGAGAAACGCGATGAAATTCAACAAGGGCAAGTGTAGAGTCTTGCATCTGGGGAAGAACAACCCCATGTACCAGTACAGGTTGGGGGTTGACCTGCTGGAAAGTAGTGAAGGGGAAAGGGACCTGGGGGTCCTGGTGGATAGGAGGATGACCATGAGCCAGCAATGTGCCCTTGTGGCCAAGAAGGCAAATGGCATCCTAGGGTGCATTAGAAAGAGTGTAGTTAGTAGGGCAAGAGAGGTTCTCCTCCCCCTCTACTCTGCCTTGGTGAGGCCGCATCTGGAATATTGCATCCAGTTCTGGGCCCCTCAGTTCAAGAAGGACAGAGAATTGCTTGAAAGAGTCCAGCACAGAGCCACAAAGATGATTAAGGGAGCAGAACATCTCCCTTATGAGGAGAGGCTGAGGGAGCTGGGTCTCTTTAGCTTGGAGAAGAGGAGACTGAGGGGTGACCTCGTCAGTGTTTACAAATATGTAAAGGGTGGGTGTCAGGATGATGGAGCTAGGCTTTTTTCAGTGATATCCAGTGAAAGGACAAGGGACAATGGGTGTAAACTGGAGCATAGGAGGTTCCATGTGAACATCAGGAAGAACTTCTTTACTGTAAGAGTGACAGAGCACTGGAACAGGTTGCCCAGGGGGGTTGTGGAGTCTCCTATGCTGGAGATATTCAAGGCCGCCTGGACAAGTTCCTGTGTGATGTACTCTAGGTTACCCTGCTCTTGCAGGGGGGTTGGACTAGATGATCTTTCGAGGTCCCTTCCAACCCTTGGGATTCTGTGATTCTGTATTTTCCTCCAGGAAAAAAATCTAGTAGTGTTTTACTCTGTAACTTTTTGTTAAAACCCCGTTTTTTTACAATGACTGTTTTTGTTAGGTTTGTCCCAGAAATTTTTGTTGAAGCCTTGGGTGACATGGTTTAGTGTGAGGTGTCCCTGCCCATGGCAGGGGGGTAGGAACTAGATGATCTTGAGGTCCTTTCCAATCCAAACTATTCTATGATTCTATGAAATGGAGGAAAACAAGAATAGAGAGCATCTTTGTTGTTAATATAAAACTCAGTTGCCAAAAAAAAGTCTTTCTCTCCACTATTGGACCGTCTGAAATTAAATGAATGACCAGGCCCTGAGGTTTCATCTTGTAGAAAAGTTCTGAAGGTTGCTTCTAGTATAATTTTGATTTCAGATCACTTAATTATAGTCACCAATATGGGTCATTATATTCCTATAATATTCTTGATTTACCAATGAATTTGGGATGCAATATTTAATTGGCTTAGCTCCATTTGTGAAACATTACATTACACATTAAGTTACAGCATCATCTACACTTAATCTTGTGTATATGTGCACACACATTTTTTTCAGTTGAAATAGTTTGTCTCATAAGATAATATTTATAACTGTAAAAATGATTTTTCTTTCTAGTTATTGAGATGATACTCTGATTTTACCAAATGGATGTGTCACATCTACATAAAAAACTATTTTATTAAAAAAGAGGCACACTTCATGAAAATGCTAAATTGTGTTTCCCTCTGTTCATTATCATTATTATGGTTAGTTAGGCCATTACAATTTTAAACACCAGACCTTTCTAAAGCCACTGAAATGATATCCTTATGTGAGTGCTACTGTTCTCTCCTTTAAGACCAGTTGTATAATTATGAATAGTCATTACCTGGTTATTTCTGTTACCTAGTTAATTTCCATCACACAAAATCTGTGTATTTCATTAGTGGTCTAAGCTGTAAATTTAGCAATGTGTATGTTAAAAATTCAAGGCTAATTGATTCAAACAAAGCTTACTGGTTAGCATGGTCTGTAATATTTAATATTTAAAATCAGAAGAAGGGAAAATGTTTGTGTGACCGGTTACTTTGGGAAATAAAAGAATAAGAAAGTGGCCTGATTTCAGCCATGGTAAAATGTTATACTGCTAGTACCCACAGAGTACTGAACATTTCTTCTGGCTATAATACTGCTGTTAAGGTCTATTGAGCCATGTGGTGACCTTCGCTCCATGCTTTGCAAGTGAAGGTGACCACATTTGTAGTTTGTGTCTCTGCAAAAATTTATATACATTTTTGCTGAGCTTAGACATGTGAGGTTTATATTTGACCTTTAGCTCAAGCATCTTACCAATCTTGCAGAAAACAGGTATTGATGGAAAATGTAGGCAAGCAAACCCAAGTAAATAATTCTGTGCACTCTCAGATCAATACCTTCATTGGTTTAGTATTCTTCAAAAATTGTTAAGTCACTTCCTATAAGGCAAAAGGCTTTCCCAGCTTTTAGCTGAATTAGTACCTCAAGAAAAACAGTCTCTGTAGTGTAAGTGCTGACAAAAGCTTAGCTACATTATTGTGAAGCCTGTGCAAAGCTAATAAGTGATGCCACCTTTCCTAGCAGCTTTTTTTGCATGTTGCAGGTAATTATTAAAGCTGTCTGCTCTTATTCCAGTCAGAAATCCCTAGATACCTCTAGTGCTGGTTTCTTGTTGTGTCAGGGTACTGAATGATTTGCTGTGATCATGACAGATATATCATGTTCCAGGCTGATGGATTTCTGCCTGGGACTTTATGAAGGAGCCAGAAGTGTAAGAGGTAACCAGCTCCCTGATTTAGCATATATAGCCACCAGAGAATATCACAAACACTGGGGTTGCCTGCAAGTGTGCTCAGATTAGTGAGCAGACTTTAGCAAGAATTTTGGCATGGGCTCCTATCTGGCTTGGAGAAATGGCAAAACCAATGATTTATGAAAAATAAAAAATACATGAAAAAATATTGTGAAGAAACAGGAAAGTTGTTAGTTTCTGTAAAGCCCAGACTCTGGGAATACTGTTTTTTACATAAAATAATACAGCGTACTGACAGCTATTGTAACATAGCTGCAAGCATATGCAGGAACATGTGTCTGTTGCACAGTTAATGAGCTCCGGGCAGCGAACATACCTCTCAGACAGAAACCTGCCAGGTTTATTGACTAATTTCTCCCTGCATACTATACCAAATAAGGTCTTTTCAATGGTTGGAGAAGAATGACTACTGGGGAGGGGGCTATTTATGTGTCAAAACCCCTGTGTTTCTGTTACTAAAGAACATGCCTTGATTTAATGTCCATAACATACACAGAAATGGAGCAGAGTTCTATGCAATAGGCTTTAGACAGCCCAAACTTGTACTACCATTGTGCAATAATAATTCTTGTGAATGCTAAATAGTGGAAAAAGTGTAAGCAGGGGGCATATTGTAAACCCACCTTATTACTAACCCCTGCTAGTACTGAGCTCCCAGTCATGCTACATGTCACCTTATCCTTAGGCTATAAGGGTGAATGAAGAAGAAGTTTGGTTGGCAGGAACTAGCAACACGTATTGAGATATGTATGATATGCATGGTTGCCCTTTTTAGTCACTAAATCTCAGTAACAAGTGTGTATTTAGCATCATGTGTGCTACAAAATATAGAATGTATTCAGTTCTTGCTTCATTATCTATTTGGAGTGACTTACCTGGTGGTAAGACCTTAATTAGGTGGTTATGGTCAGCTGAGCATGACTACATGTTGCTGTTAGTATTCCTCTCAGCTTTGTTTCCTCTGGTCAAATCATGGGTGTGGAGAGCTGTTTTCTTTAAAGGCTCAGTTTTCAGTAGAACACCATTTCTGGTTAAGAAACAAAAAATAAATCTCAAACAATCAAGAGGGAACTTTAATGTGAATTTCTTTAACTAGGGAAGGGAAGTATTGGTCTACTTGCCAATTACAAACGGACCAGTCAACAAAATCTTTGGGATTCCTGGCAAAAGACAGAAGTACATTTGACATGATGCTTGTACAATACTCTTTCTACCTTTCCTATGAAAACAAAAGGAAAAAGGCAAATCACCTCTTATATTTATATTCATCTCTATTTACCTCATACTTGATATCTAGATTCAGAACATGCATTTTTCAGGAAAAAAAAAAAGAAGTCTGGGTACAATGAGAAAGGGAATTAAAAAAATCATATTTGCTTTTTATCTAAGCTCATATTTGTTTTATTCTGTGCCTTCTTTCATTCCTTTATTTAGAACAAGCATTAACAAGATTATGGCTCTAGTTCTCATTTTCATTACGGATGGCTTGGAGGCACTGCTTCATCCCAGCCCAGAGCTTTGAACACCTGTATACACATTTATGAGGAGTTGTGCCAGCTACTCAGAGTACAGTACTTCATTTTGTTCTGTTTTCCTTCTGTTCTCCCCCTACCTTACCAGGGAGGACAAAACAACAGATACATGGTAGGCACGGTTTGACCAGGTGGCACATGGAGACCTGGGATGAAGAGACTGGCATTTGGTAGACAGGAGAGCATTTGGGCTCTATGCCAGAAGCATCACGTGGTCCAAAGGACATCAGAGAACATGTGGGGATGGTGTATACTCAAGTCCATTCTAAAAGGCAGAGAGAATATGACAGGACATGTGGCCAAGGACAAGGATGTCAATATGACACTGTTCAGACACTAGCCATATTTTTACATACTCTCATGACATTCCCACAGCTAAAATAGCAATTGCTGTATAGGTTAACTGATTCTTCTGCTGTAGGCTCTTAGGTGACAGAAAAGAGTACCAAGTCATCTATGCTCACAGCTGCAGAAAACTGTATCATGTGGGTGGAAATTGATTTCCATGATGGAGTGAAGAAAAAATCCAGAGAAACAGGATTACTTGCAATGGGGAGAACCAGAGCTGTTTTTAGACTTGGTCCCACAGAACTCGGAACCTAGTGTTCCGGGTAGAACAGGCTTCCCAAAGTGCAGATAGCAGTGCACGCTCAAGGATGCAACACCATATGGTCCAGACTTATCTGTCTAGCCAGTTTATGTTACTTAAAGGAGTACACCTAATGGGGTGGATCCTGCTTCATTGATCATACAGTATAAAATCATTCTGTTTCAGTGAGCAAGTGTGACATTTTAGATTGGTGTGCACACTTAGGCAAAAAATATGTAGAGTGTGCCAAAACCCCAACAAATGGCTTTCAATGGAATAAATTCTTGCTGCTTCACACCAACAGAAAACCAAAAGACTGGACAGTCCACCTCCATCAAGCTCCTGGGACATTTGTGAGTGTAGTTTCCAAGAGCCACTTGGAATGATGATTCCTGAATGTAGGTGTAAATCTCCAAAATGTGTGCTGCTCTGGCAGAGGAGAGGTAGGGTTTCCAGTACAAAGGAGGAGACAGGGCAATCAGAGGAGGGAAAGGGTAATTCTGAAGTGTCCTGTCATCTTGTGCTATCCTTATCCCTTCCTTATTATAATGTAATTTGTGACTAACTTTAGGCTCAGATAAGTTGGTGTTTTTTGGTAGCAACTAAAGTATAACTAACTTGAAAAAGTATAAGGCTGTTTTTTGTATTTTAGAAAACATTAAGAAACTTGGCTACAAGGACATGCAATGCCAAATTGCTTAGGAAAGTGAAGAAGTGGTGAAAGACTACTTGTTATTAAAAAACAGTCAAAGTGGCAATAGCAGAAAGGATATTTTCAATATAAAGAAAGTAGTAAGAGAATGAAACAAGTTCTGGATGTGCATTAGTATTTTTATACATGTGTTTTCAGAGACAGTAGTAAGGAAAAGTGTTTGCCTGAATTCTGGTGGGAAAGGTGACATTTATGTTATGAAAAGACTTAAACTTTTACAGACACTGGGTGAATTGCACTACGAAGATTTAGCAAAAACCTCATATGTGAAAGATTGGTTTTATTTAAAAAGAGCTGAGAGGAAAATGAGACTTCGTAGCCATCTTTAACAATTCCCAAGAGCTCCTTTCCTTCTTAAATTAGGAAAAACGGAGAAAGTATTTTGCTTAATGACACAAGAGAGCTTGAGAAGAGGGAGCTGGTCAACTAATGAGCAAGCTGCACAATTTGAATGGAAAAAGTAGCCCACCCTACACATTTAAAAGCGATTTCCTTTAACTTTCAGTATGTAGGAAGAAAGACTGTATCTGTAAGAAACAATAATAAGTAATAAATTGTGAAAGCTAAATAATTCCCTTTTTTATGAGTTTGTGTTTATATCATCTTTAGTACGCTTCAGTCTAAAAATACAAGAGGGTCTGTTGAATATAACACTGATAAAAAGATACTACTTTAAACATGGAGATTAGACCACTTATTTCACTCTAAGTGAACTTTTCTCCATCTGATAAAGACATGACAGGTGAACAGATTGTACCTTATATTTAAAGAGTCTCTTAAAACAGCACATTATACTTCCTTCTCATCATGATATTAAGTAGCAAAGGATATTCTTTCTTATGCTTACATGAATTTTAATATAAGAGAGATATGCATGTTAATATGCTGGTTGAATTAGAGGGAATATTTTGCACTTTAAAAGGAAACAAAAAAAAACCCTAGATTTTTTTTTTTTTTTTAATTTCAGAATACTGACCACAGTGAATTGGCTGTATTTACACAGACGTCGTGAGCATACTTGAATGAATTCTTTAGGAGCCACCATCTGGGTTAAAGCCCGGCTCCTTCTCACCTGTATCTGAAAGGTAACCTGAAAAGTGTAAGCAACTACCCAAAACTGGGTTTGGGATGTCCAAACACAGTCCACAAGTTTAGTACTTCAGCTGCTGAGGTGAGCTGAGACATGGCTTTTGCTGCTTGTGGGGTACCTGAAGACATTTCAGATTGCACTAGTTATGGCTGGGATAGAGTTAATTTCCTTCCCAGTAGCTGGTATGGGGCTATGTTTTGATTTGCACTGAAAACAGTGTTACTACAGGGATGTTTTAGTTATTGCTGAGCAGTGCTTACACAGAGTCAAGGCCTTCTTGTGAGAGGACACAGCTAGGACAGCTGACTCCACCTGACCCAAGGGATATTCCATACCACATGGCATCATGCTTAGCATATAAAACTGGGAGAAGAAGAGGGAGGAGTGGGATGTTCAGAGTGATGGTGTTTGTCTTCCCAAGTAACTGTGAGGCATGGTGGTGCTCTGCTTTCGTGGAGATGGCTGAACACCTGCCTGCCCATGGGAAGTGACGAATTCCTTGTTTTGCTTTGCTTGTGTGTACAGGTTTTGGGTTTTTTTTTGTGTGTGCTTTTTTGCACACTGTCACCATGTCAATACATGAGTTCTCTTCTACTCTTCTGATTCTCTCTCCCATCCCACAGGGAGAGAGTGAGCGAGCAGCTACATGGTGCTTAGTTGCCAGCTGGAATTCAACTGTGATGCAGATAAAGGTCTTCAGTCTGCCCCTGAAGAGTTTCAAATACTCTAAAGGATAAATTCAGTAAAGCGCACCCTGAGTATTGCTTATCAGCAAAAGGTATCAGGTTAACAGAACACTTCTGCAGACACTTTCAAAGGGCCTTAGGAAAAAAAAAAGAAAAATCAATAGTCTGCCGTACAGAAAATTGCAGCAAAGTTATTTCTCAAATGTCAGATATGAATTAGGTTTGATTTATTGGATTGTGTTTTAGCAAAACAACTAAGAATACAGTAGAGTAGATGTATTTCTAAAACCTGAGTACACATGCCTTGACTCAGGAGTAAGTTCAGGGAAGGATGTTTTGGAGAGAGATGGGGGTGTTGCAGCCTGTGTTTTCTGTAGCAGGATTGAAATGCCAGATAATGGAGAAATGGGATGGCCATTTGCTCCAACATAGAAACTCCAGAAAGGCAACAGATTTGCCAGTACTGAGGATGTTTTTAGAAAGGGAAAAATGGGATAACCTGTGTTGCTACAGAGAGATGAAGGCAAATAATCCCATTTTGATCTGTGGGACACATACTTCTGGACCAGGGATCTGTAGTCATAATGAAATACAATGCTTTACAAGTCCAATTATACAAACATCTAAAAAAATTGTATATAGCTGCTTTAGTGTTATTCTAGTGTGATTTGACAAAGTATATGTTATGTATATACATACACGTAGTGGATAAATATAGCATACTTGAAACATGACTGCACTGGTTTTCATTTTCACACGCCACCTCTATAGCACATTATTGTTGCAAAAGAAGCCATTTTGTGAGGAAACCCTATTACAAAGAACACTGGAGGAGAAACATCCTGCTGCCTCTAAGGACTTGATTTTTGTTCTTTCTTATCCGGCTGCTTCACCTAATTTAGGATGAATATTATTATGACTTATGGCATATGACATTCCCTCTGTATATGAATTGTAGTCAGTTCCATTAGCAATCTAAGTTAACTGTTTTACTCATGAGAACTTTCTGAACCTGTAAAATCACTTTGCTTTGTGAAATAGCTGACTTTTCATTTTTCATTAAGAGCCAGTCACAAAGGAAACTAGAGGCATCAGTATATCAGCTCCAATTTTAAAATGTGCTGAGCAGACAACATTTGATATTTGTTAACTCTAGATTAAAAAAGTAGTATCTTAACCTGGAAAACTTAAATGCAGTCCTTTTGGTTTTTACACTGAACTGTATATTTCAAAAACAAACCAGAAATTTGCAGCAGGCAAACAAGTCAGGTAGAATGAAAGGGGTCTTTTGTCATAGTTATTAGTGGAATCTTACATTTTCTGTAATGTTGTTTATCAGTCTCCAAGACTTATCTGTGCTATTACTGAACATGGTTTATGTGTTAATTTGTTTTTTGTGAAGCTTGCTTGAATATTAAGTCATGACAAACATAAATTACATTTAATAATTATATTAAACATTTATCCAAATCTGTCCCACAACAAGCAGAAGTGTCTAAGAAACATTTTAAAGCACAATATTAATTTATTCTAAAATGTGAGAATATCTTACATTAGGTTAAAAATGTTGTGTTGAGTAACCCTGAAAGATTGGCTAAACCAAGAGAGGAAGGTTTTTAAAATTACAAGAGTTAGAATTAAAAGAAAATTATAGCTTTGCACACCAGATTGCTGTGTATGAGATCATTTGTAACGGAGAGATATGAGCACCAAATAAGTTGATGCAGACAGCTGAAGGAAATGAGCAGTGTGATCAAATTAGTCTGGAAAAGTAAATATGAATATTAATGAGATCTTCGGAACTAGGAAATAGCCTTGTGATGAAAAATATCATTACTTAGTGCTTTAGTGGAGTAGGTTTTGTAGGATGCTGTCACTTTTTGTGGGTTGAGTGCACAGTTGTCTAGACAGGACAGATCCTCCCTGGCACAGGAACAGGAGGATCTCATGCTTTTGCAGAGACATTTCTTACAGATGAAAGCTGTAAAAGCCATGTTGACATGCTTTATGGACACAGCCCTAAGAAGCAGAGAAAATCTGCAGATCAACAGAAAAGGAGACTGGCAAGTAGAAGGAAATGCTTTCTCTCTCATATGACACTATAAAATTGTATCAGAAAAGAATTAAAAATCATAGATAAATAATTATTTCCATAAATAGTTAATCCTTCTGTCACATGAGTAACTATTGCCCGAGAGGATTTTTGTAACAACATAGAAATCACTGGTGTGGAATGGGAGTCATGCCTGCAAATATTCCTCTCTGCGACAAATCCCAGATATCTGAGACAGCATTTCTTTAACTACTGCAGTAGAGAACAGTATGTCTTGAAAGGTTCTTTGAGGAGTATATTTTACCAAAATTGTCATCTGTCCAACCTCCCTTTTGGTCTTTCACACAAGAGGCACAGCTTGGCACAGTATAGGTCTGATGTGATGGTTTCATTTTAGTCTATTACTGTATTAAACCAGGGTTTGAGTTGTCAAAAATGTTGACCACTAGTACTGAAAATGAAAGATTATAAAATTAACTTGAATTAGGGAAACAAGTTTTGAGCCATGAGGTCATTCAAAAAGCAGTTCTTACACTGGAAGTCTTGGATCAGAGATTTCCCCTCACTGTTTCCTAGTACTCATTGGAACTACAGGTAGCAATTTCCTTTAGAAATCTGTTGTGGGATACCTGGAGCTGACAGTAGTCTGAAGCTAATAATTTAGAGTGGATGAGTGAAAAGCGACACAGTCTTCACTGTGTTTATAATTTACTGATAAGCTCATCTCAGGCCTTCTTCACCAGCCATTATAGCATTGCCGCACAGTAGTGACCCTTGGCTCTCCTGCAGGTTGTAATTTACTGTGAACACCAGAAATTGCCTCACCTAAGAAGCTTAAGTAACTAAAAAATTTATGTTTATTTCTGTATTTTATGGCTTTACAAATGTTAATCCACTCCCTACTCTAACAATAAGAAAATTTATTCTCTGACAAATTTTGCCTGTCATTGTAGTTGGGAGTTCACACCAGTGCCATGAAGTAAGAAACTGAAGGAGAAGATTGTTTAAATTTCCTCTCGCTATTTAAATAGCTAGGCATGGGTAAAGGGTAATAGCACTTTATTTGCAACACAAATAGAAAGCCTAAGAGAATAATACAGAATCTCTAGATTAACAAATTGTGGCAGCAGGTTAAATGCTTCACTTATAAACCAATTTGTAGTGCTACTCTATGGATAGATTCATTGTAGGAATTCACATGGGTAGTTATGGGACTGCAGTCCAGACCAGACTTCATTGTAGTCTATGATGTCGTGTTAGATTTGGGTTCCAGGTTGCACTTGCATCCACATATCTGATCGTCTACACTGCTCCAAACTTAAGTTTGGAACAGATCACACAACTTACCAGGTGGAGGACCATAGACATAGTAAATTGAATCCTACCTTTTTAGGCTGGATGACTCCAACCTCTCAAACTGCAAGGCATAAACCTTGAGTTATTTTGTCATAATTAAGCACTTAGTACAGATTAGGACATCATAGCAAATCACCCCCAGAATTTCTCACTGAATGAGTATTGTGATTTCTCCTGGGGTTATATCATACAATATGCATTTTTCTTTTCATTCTTTCTCTCTGCACACCAATGCTTCTGATTTTTATCAAGACAGCGAAGAGTGACAGAACAGAAAAGATGTAAAGCTGAAATATTGCCTTTTTTAACTTATTTAAACTGTTCAGGATTATGCAGGAGGAGGAAAAACAACCCTCAAAAATGTTAAAGCCAGTGCTGATTTCTTTCCAGACATTTTGAAGATCATAACATCTAATTCTGAACAGAGGCTGAGGTCAGCAGTGTGTTTTCCATTTTAGTTTCCTGTATTCCAGTAATTTCCTGTATTCCAGTAATTGTGCTTCTGATTCCAGTTAATGCCATAAAATACAGTTGTGCAACTCGCAATCATGAATTTAACTGTACTTTTTCTAACCTCACAATAGAGTTTATCAACTAAGTACATGAATATTTTGTCACACAAATCGATGTGCCATTCAGGCTATTTTGTCCATCTCTCACTGAAAATTTTCCCTTCTTTTTTGTTTGTTGCTTTGTTGCCTGCCAGTATAAAAAAAAAAAAGGTAATTTCTATGTAATCAATCATCTATGCATTAGAACTTAATCTCCAAAGTAATAATTGCATGTTATTCTAGATTGCCATGGAATTATTGAATTTCTGGTGCACACCCTCTTGTTAAACTCATTATACCTTCAGTCTTGTGAAAACATATGGACTGAGAACTACTGGAAGTGCAGCCCTATCTCCAAACAGTTGCTCCATTGGCAATATTGTTAGCAAAACAGGATGGCGAAATGCTCAGGCTACCCAGATTATGTATCATACTGAAAACAGTTAAGGATTTACATAATTTCCACTTCCATAGTTATTAAAAAAAGTTTTCTACAAAGATGTTTGTAAGAAATTGTCTGTAGCCCAACAATAAGAATATTTTCCAGGCATTAGGTTTTCATTTTGTATATACCCTCTTTAATAAGTGACTGACTCTACCCTTGGATGTATGTAAAATAAAACAATCTCTGTGCATGTGTAAGGTATGATTGGAGATTTCTGGTTTTTTAATCTAAAGTCTGTTCTCCCTGACCTTTCAACAGAACTGAGTTACTCTTAATGTCTATGAGACTCCAGAGACTACAAATACACCTGTTATATAGATCTGAACTGCAGAATATATAGTGTCAAACAGCATAATATTGTTCCCTTAAGACTCTATTTTGTGAATAAAATCTGGCTAATGGCTCTTTAAAATCCCTGTGAGAAATCTCCTGATCTGAACTTTTTTTTTTTTTGTTTGTTTCCTTATGGACAAAGTTTTCTGAGTGGAAAAAGGAATTTATTTAAAAAATTACTGTTTCTAAATATTTTAAAAATGGGTGAATTCAGAAAAATCCTGATACATTCCTGTATTTATGGATATGCTTGGCTTGAGAGTGGGAGAACATTATCTGTTTGTACCTCTTCATGTCCTGAGAAAGTGAGGAAGGCTGAAAGCAACTTTGATTTCTTGAAATTATACCTTTCACAAAATAACTTTCTCTTTAATGAAGAGGAAGCTACACAGATTTTTCCTATCTGAAAAATATCTAGAAAATTGAAAAATAAATATAGGAAAATTATTCAGAATGCTTTCTCCTTTCTTACTGGAAGTCATATATTTTAAAAAAGAAATTAGATGAGAACACACCTAAAAAAAATTAAAATGGTTGAATTTTTTTTTTTTTTTTTTTGCAATTACTTTATAACTTATTTGGACTAAAAAACTTTGGTGCCTATTTTTGTATGGAAATTTGCCATTTTCCATTCAACTTGTACATTTACATTATGACTTCAGAACTATTCCAGAAGTCACTGAACACTGAAAAAAATTCTTTCAAATGATCAGATTCAGATGGGTTAAATTCAACCTCAGTTACTGTTTCAGGTGTCTCTTTTCATTGAGAATCAGCTGGAGTTTAGTGTCAGCCAGTAGCAAACACTAAGAAAAAAACACGTGCTGATATCAACTAGTTGATGTGGATTGAAAAGTCTTAGGAGAAGGGAGCAGGTAATAATGACCTGGGCAAAATCACTCTTGGGTCTGACTGGGAGACTGAGCTTACCAAGGAAGAGAGGACCTGACCATTTCTATGTCATCAAGTAAAAAATGGTATTTATTATTATTTAAAAAAGGGGTCACTTGAAGATCATATTTGAAACTTTGAAAATAATTTTTATAACTTAAAAACATTTTTTTTTCTAAGGCTATAGTTTTCCAAAATACTTTGAGAATATTTTGAAGTTGTATGAGTATTTAATCTTCCTATAGATGGTATAGCCCAATGTTGTAAATTATATTTCAACAACCATCTTTAATACAAATTGCTTCCTTTTATCATTATCACAAAAATAAAGTGCAGCAAGTGACTTTTTACTTTGTGTCATTTCATGCACTATGTCTAATATTCTTTATATTCCAGACCTATTGAGCTGTTCTTCTCTATTTGTATTGTTAGTTACAGTAAAATTGTGCTTTCTGTGAATATTTATGTGTTTAAATGTATTTAACCAGAAAGATAAACAACATATTTTTGTTACTATTTTTAAAACTAGAGTTGAATGTGCATTTAATGTTCCTCTGGATTATATCTGGTTAAATATTATGGGAATTGAAAATCTGCCCTTGCTCCGTGCAGTAAAATTTGAAGTCTATAATTTAAACTGAAGTAGTTCATAGTACCAGAATTGCAGAAGAGACTAGATAGAAGCAAGAATAAAAAAAAAAAAAAAAATCACTAAAAAAATTACTATCTATTTTTGCACAGTTGTTTTAGGTTTTGTTTCTTTTTCACACCAAGAGGGGTAGGTTTTGGATTACATTTACCCCTTTCACCAGAGCTGCTGGAGTGCAAGAGTCAGAGTGCCGAGCTGAGTACAGTGGGAAAATTGTACTGGTGCATGTGAGCCCCAGTCTGTGGCACAAAGGCAGTGCTGAGATGGCACTTCAGACATGTCTGGGTTTCTTTTGGGTATTACATCTTCATTTTACTTTGTTGCATACCCCACAGACGGCCTGGACTCCTCAGTCAAACAGGAAGCTATTGATAAAATTAGGAGACTGGTATTTGTGTAAGGGGCTATGGCTGTTAATCTTGGATGTGCCTTTTGGACTTTCCTTCTGTTTGCGTGACACCCTGGTGAGGAAAAGCACATGTTGAGACCAATGCTTGGCTTATGATTGTGGAATGACCAAAAACTTGACTTCATTGTTTAGATAATCCTCTGTCTACCAGACACTGCAAACAATAGCTCTGACCACTCAATAAAAATTGCAGCTGGCAACACTAGTTACCTAAGTTTTTGTGTAATAACATCAAGCAGGTCTCCATGGAAACAGCTGATATGCTGAAGTGTGAGCTGGGGTGGAGGAGAGGAGCATGGCACACTGCCTCTCACTATGGAAGCCTGTCATTGTGTACCAAACACATGGGACCAGAAGGCAAGTGAGAGGAGACCTCTTTTGCAGTCCTAGCTGGAGTCCTTGTACCAAAGATTTTTATGGATATTGCAGTTTGCTTGTTCCCCCGGCTGTCTGATCTCAATGCTTAGGTGAGATGAGATGCTTAAGTTTCTGTAGAAGCACTTTGGTCTCCTGAACTGGCCCTGACTTGAGTTTCTGAGCTCCCAAGGGGAGTCAGAGCTCAGACATATCCTGCTGGTTAGTGCACTTGGTTTTGGGCATTCCTTTGGGCTTTTCCCTGGGATTCTACAGAAACCTCAGCTCCTGGCCTTGGGTTTTGCTTCTCACCTCTGAGCGCAGTCATTAAAAGTAGATAAATAAATAAAATAATAAAAGAAAAATACAATGCTGGAAAGCTAGACGAAGAGCTTGACAGACTGAGGGACTTTGAATTCAGGATGTCTAGTCTCAGTGCTCAAAATGCCTAGACTGTCGACATGGCATAACTAAGCTGTTAGATGGTTACACAGTAAATACAATTTTACTGTGAGCTGCTATGAGTATAAATCAAGCTGATGGAAGCAATTTTTTTTAATTATGAAAATGATAAAGAAAACTTCTCAAAGAGTTGCTAATTTGATTAATATCTTCAGGGGGAAGGGGGAGAATCACCACCTTATTGGCAGCTTGATTAATAGAAAAAAATGTTACCTGAATGTATGAGTGGAGGGATAAGATGAATTTTTATAACTCTGAAGTTTTATAAAATGCCAGGTAGAAGATTAGAAAGATGTGGCCCTGGTTTCTTCTAAAAAATTCTTTTAAGAAAGATTCATGGTGTATTAGTTCAGTTCTGAGTAAGAGTAAAAAATAAGAGTTGGTTATTAATATTAGATTTGGGAAAGATAACTTTTTTTTAACTCATACGACATCTTAAACATTATGTATGTCTGTACATAATTTAGCAGGACTTGCAGACAAATTACCTGGTATGATCAAATGTATACTCTGTGACTATGATAAGTTATTATTTTAGACTCATTACTTCATGTTTAGAGAGATCATATTAAATAGCAAAAATATAGAAAGCATAGCATATTAGAAACTTTTCTCATATATTTATAAAGAGCAAAGGATTACTACTAGGTTTCTTGGCATATCTGTCTTTGTTTCTTCGATAAAGAATACAAAAATATTTTGTTAGCTAAAGTTATAAGATTATTGGGGGCTTATCTAAATTTATTTGTATGGGGAAGCTGGAAATCAAATAATTCATGCTGCTTGAAGTGGGTAATTTCTGTTCAAGGCATAAAAAGTCATATAATAGAACAATTAATTTGTCTTACAGTTAAATAAAAAAAATAGTTACTTTAAATATCACCATATTCATAAAGCTGTGCAATATCAGTGTATCTTCAGATAATGAATCATGACATTATCCTGAGTATTAGCTCCCACATCTGTTCGCTGGTACCATGGATTGCATGCCACCTGCATACTTAGTGATTTCCAGCTCCTAAACATAGTTTCAGTATGAGGTGAAGCACAAATAGACACATGTGCACTGTCAGAAGCAACTGAGACAGATGGAAAAGCTGCACATCAAATGCTGTAAAATACATGTGTAAATGGTTTGAGTGTAACATTTTGGGGGAAAATTAATAAGTTTATTAACTCTTTTGAGAAGCTCATCAATAAACTGGTCAGTGCACCTGGAAAAGACTAATTGCTAGCACCCCCTCCTTCTGCTGGTTATCAGAAATTATTCTGTTTCTGGGACTTATTCTGTCACTACAGATCTTGCTTTACCGTTCCACAGTCACTGAAATTATTCTAGCCATGTGCCATGGTGTGATCAGAGGTTACCTTTCCCTGTATCTTTAATGGTATGTCTCTAATTTTGCTCTGGATTGGCATCACCCCCCAGCCAAACACATGTGTTAAAAGTCGGCACAGATATGGCTATGACAGTACTAGCTCTTGAGGGATATGGATAACAATTTAAATTTGGATTTAGAAAGAAATTTCTATATGCCAACATGAACTGGCTGTATATTTTATGATGTACACTGAGTAGTCAATGCTTTTATTCACTTAGCATTCAATTTTTACTGGATTATTTTGGCATAGGACAGACTGTCATGTTGAATAACCTGGAAAATTTCAGGTAGAGTGTTCAAGAATTCAGGGTAATATGTATGCAAGATAGAAAATCTTTTCACTTAAGATTTTTTTAATTTTTTTTTAACTTACATTCTGTGGTGAAAGATGTGTGAGTAGAATTAAATTTGTAGGATGCTCTGTTCAAAAGTCTAAATCTCCTAGTCCAAACCAGTCATAGTTAATTGTAAGAAGCATACATATTTAAAGCATAAACTCTGGTTATGCTAACTTCACCCACATCAATTACTTTCATGTGCTGTTTGGCACCTGGGTTAGGTGTTTTTTTTTCATGGACTTGCTTGCTTTTGACATAGCTATGAAAGGCATGACAGGTATTTCAGCAGTATAGTAGTATATATATATATACATATGTTTTAATATAACTGAAAGCATTTTAATGTATCTCTGATTGGGGGAGGGAGAAGGTGAGGGTATGATAATGTTCTTAGCAGGAGTAAAAAGCCTGCAAACCAAGAGGTCCCTACTGAGGAAAAGCACTGCTGGAAAGCAAGTGAGAAATAGAAAACACTCGAAACCTGTCACACTTTTGGGAGCTCTGTGTGTGTATCTGAAACCACAGTTTGGTCTGTTGTTTGAAAAGGTTGCTTGGGGTTAAGATAAGATTTTTGGCATCTGGCTCAGATTAGAGTCAATGTGAGTCCTCTGAGTGCATCTGAGGGCACAGTATGACCCTTCATGCTTATTTTCACTCACTGTATTTTTATGCTGTAGCACCTCTGAGCTGGGATATTCTCAACTGCTCATTCACTTTAAAGGCCATATGTAAGGAAAGCTATATTCTTGTGTTTCCTCTAATTCTCTGAACAGTCCTTAGTCATCTTAAGTGAGTACTTTTTTTGTTGATTTATTAAGCTACCAATGTTCAGATCAGAGTCTATACAAATTAAAACTTCAATCTGAATGAAAAAAAAACCCAAGTAGATAAGTACAGGATAATAGCACAAGCATCTACTGGCAGACAGCATATTTCATTTTCAGTCATCTTCTCAAAGATAAAGAACAGTTCAATAAAATTAAAAATGTGGAGAGATTTTCCTTCAAGCCACACTGAGCAATCAAGTCTGAAAAACAAGCCATACTGTGCTCCTGAAGCAGATAATAGTATCAGCGATGAGGTATTATTATTAGGAGTAAATGGCTCCTGTAAAATAATAAACTGATTTAATGGGCCAAATGATGATAAGGTACTTTTCATGGATATGCTAGAGGCAGAAATGTATTTGGTTACGATTGGAGTCCTAATGTGACATTCCTACTGCAAAGCTCTAGAAGGTTGGAGGCTGATGACAGTTTTGTGATTACCATGATGGGAAATGAAGAGAGACCCTAAAAGCTGAATGCTCCACAGCTTGATTAAGTATTCTTTAGGGTGGACAATGCTTAAAGTTCTGCCTTTTGTTCTGTGTTGAAGCTTGTATGATTGCAGGATCATTGTGCTCACAACTGAGGCTTCTAATGAGCAAAGCTGATTACAGGCTTATCATGGTTATGAGAAGCCTGACTTGAAGGTACCTCAATCTGATAGCTTTGTCCAAGGCCTAGTTTTCTGTCTTGTTGCCCGAGTCTGCTATTGTACATTTAAACTACCTTCGTATGTTTTAAAGCTTTCTGGAGGGTCCCCAGTTTCAGAATTCATAGTCACTCAAAACCTAGATTAGTCAAGACCTAGACTGCAGATCATTCTGTATGGTTAACGACATAATATTTAAATATGCTGTTGCTGTAACAGGATCCCAGTATGACACTGGAATTTGTTGTCCCACAGAGAAAGAATTAGGTACCCTGGAAAAGCTACCTGTAGGGAACTTGTTGCTGCCTGCAGGTAGTCTACAGGGAATGATAAACAGAAAAGGAGCATCTGCACATCTGCTCACCTCTGTTGTTGGGGCACGCATGAACAAGCTAAGGCCTCCTATCTTGTCCATACAAGGGGACAGAGAAGAGGAATGAAGAACCTTTAATGGAGAGGGGCTTTCACCATTCAAAATGCACTGCTGCCTCGGGAAAAAGGAAGCTGGCCTTGGTGAGCTGGGAACTCTTCTTTAGTCAATTACTCCTTCTTCCTATTTATACTGGATTCCTGATTTATTAGGTGGCAGAAGGCTATCATCCGCATTGAAGAATCAAAAAGTCTTCAGAAGCCTAATATTTCCCCTCAGTTCTACTGCTTGCAATCTGGAAACTGTCCTCCAGCCCTTCTCCCTGAAGAGCAGGCATCACATCAAAGTGAGGCACGCAGCGGTATGTTTTCAGAATATTGCCAGAAGATTTTTGTGTCAATGACTGCTTGCAATACAGATGTCCAGATGTTGATCCCCCACTCGGCATCATGCAGTGGCAAAGTACAGCTGCCACAGGAGTTTCTTTTGCTGAAAGGAAAAATACTCTAAATGTTTTAGCTTTTAACATTTTGATGACCTGCTGGAAAGAGACACAACAGAAGACTCAGTTTGTGGAAGGAAGAGCTGAACAATCTGGTCTGACCTTCAAGCTGATACTGTTTTGAAGAGGAGGTTAAACTAGAGACTTTCTGAGGTCCCTTCCAGCTTGAACTATTTAATGGTCTTATGGAAACAGTTTCACCTAACTGAGCTTTCAGGCAGCTGCAGGAAAATTCAGCATGTGAATGTTTAGACACTCAATTTTTCTAGAGAGCTCAGATTCTCATATAAATTAAGGTGGTTGTTTTTTTTTTTGGTAAAATATCCAGTAAATAAACAGAAAGTCGCCATTTTTGCAGTGATTTTTTTTTTGTTGTAATTTACTTCTATCTGTACCATACTACTGAACAGAATTCAGTTTTATTTCCTGTGTCCTTAGAAATGTTCATCTCTGACAGGTGGAAGTTCATGCCAAGAACATGAAAGGAATTTGGAAGTTTCCTAATTATCTGGTGTCGCCTTTGTTTGTCTTTTCATTTTTTTTTTTTTAAATACAAATGAAAGAAGTAAGTATTCACAGTGGAAGACTTTACTAGTAATATTTAAAGAAGACTTTGCTCCCAGAATACAGCTTTCAGATTCTAGATGATGCTGATGGCACTTTCTAGTTGTTGGGTCCCCATTGTAAATGAAATGTAAAGTAGGTTTTGGTTCAAAACTTACACAGTCCTCATGAGTTTTTTTCCTTTGCTTGGAATATCCAGTTGCTGGTTATTTGAATGTAACATTGATTTAAATAAAAACATTGTCAAAACAATTTTGATTAGTCCAAAAAAGAGAAATAAAGCATTAAAGTGTAAATACAGATTTTTCCTATGAGCTTATTCTGCAAGTTAGGTAACTTTTGCTTGGTTTTGTTATTTTCTTGTAGAAAGACTTGTAGAAATAATTTAAACCAGTTGCTAGAGCCTTGATCAATATAGGGAAAGAAAAATCTACATGTTTTTTTTTGTAGGAAATGCAAGTATTTCAGTTGTAAAATGTTTAGTTTATACAGAGATGTCACCAGGTTCAGCAATAATTCAAATAAAGAGTTTTAGTGTCCTTTAGGCACTTTTATTGTGGGAATCAAAGATTCTTCTGAAACTTTTAATTTCCTCAATATATCTTTCTTACTATAAAAGTAATGAATCTACAGAAGAAAAACAGATATAAAAATACTGTGGAAGGGGTTTGGAGGGTTGGAAATAGGTATGATGGATAAACCTGCCTTCCATGTATTAGTAAGAGAGAGAGGACAAGATGATTTACTCCCAGTTTTCAAAACGTGAGATCCAAAGCATAAACCACAAAGAAGTTATAGAAGAATCACTTCACCTTTTAATCTTGAACTTTATTTTCTCAGAATGACAATTTGCAACTGAAAAATTGCCCTGGAGACACAAAAAAACAGTTCCTGACACTTAATCTAACTATTATGTCATGAAGGTTTCACTATGCATTTTCTATTAAGTTATCTGTCTCAGTTTCTCTCTTTTTTTGTTTTGTTTTGGTTGGGTTTTTTTATGCATCTATGTGTGAGCTGGTTTCCCCAGTTTTCTGTTTTATATTTATGAAAATGCTCTGACATTTCTAGCTAATGTTTAGGAAAACATTATCAAAAAAGATACATATACTTTCACAAGAATATGAAGTGTTGGCTGAAAAAAGCTTAATTATCAATACCATTCTGGGTGTATTATGTCATCTTAGAATACATGATGAATGCATTTTTGGGGTCACTTTTTTTGTATATTTCCATTACAATTTCCTGAATGTTTTAGGAAGGTTTGTGGACTTTCTGAGTTTGGATATGCATAATCTATTTTCCTTGCAAATCAGCTTAAAAAATGCATCGCAGCTTAGCACTTCTGTGATGGGCTCAGTTGTGTCTCGCTAACGCTGTTAAGTGTGTATATAACATAGTATTTTCATTTATCAATAAAAGCTATTTTTTTTGGCAAAAGAACAAGGGAACCATCAAGAACCATATTCTAATATATCTTGGTCTAAACTGTTCATATCCCAACAGCTGTTGGGAGCATTACATGGAGGGATATGGAAGGAGGATACAGCCTCTGCTTAGTTAATCATTGCTTGGAGGAAGAGAGACTTTTTTCCTTTGGAGATTGCAGTGTCTGAAGGTTATGTTAATTGTGCAATCTGTTAAAAAGACAAGAATCTTATTAAGTAATGGAACAAAAGACTAAATGCACGTTCAGAGAATTTTTATTAAACTGAGTATAAAGTCTACTGGATTTCTAGTCTAATAAAAACCCTCTGTTTTTCTCTGCATAGTTGGAACATTTGCTCAGTGATTATGTTGAGCTTTCATTTCAGAGGCATGCAGGTATTCTAGGAGAGAGTAGAAATGCAGCATGTTTCCTTGATGCAGAGAAACACATTCTGTCTTTGAGACTAATACTTCAGAAGTGTCCTTGGATTCAGAATGTTCACCTGTGGTTGGTGGTGATTTTTCTCCTTATGTCTGAGGTATTCTGGGAGGCTGATTGTGGTAGATGATATGTTCTGCATTTTCATGAGGGTTTTCGAGTTTCTATAATGGGTTTCCTTGCCCAGATTACCTGAAAAGAAAAAATGCTATCCTAATAGTTTGGTTTTGGTAGACCCATTGCCAGCATTGCCACGATAGCAAGTGTGTATTTTAGTGCTGAAAATGCTTTTCCATTGATCATCTGACAGCGTAACAATATATCTTCCTTTTCATGCTTGCATTTTTTATTTTCTTGTCCCATTAGCACTGATAATAGGTTATGGAATTCAATACCCTAATTAACATATTGTTCACGTAAATGGTTTCTGTTTCTAACTTTTAATATTACTTGAATTAAAAAAATATTGTTAAAAGATCTACTCAGACATCTTTACGTAACATTGATTCATCTCTACTATGTATCTTGAATGATGCAATTTGGAAACTTGTATTTGAAAGGCATAACTGTATTGTGAGGTTGGTAGCAAACTACCACAATACACAAATGGAAATGACATATCTTTAGGTGCCACTGCAATACAGGATTTTTAACATGATGTTTGGGTTTTTTGTTTGTTTGTGGGGTTTTTTTGTTTGTTTGTTTGCTTTTTTTTTACCCTCAAGTGATTCTACAGTTAGAAAGTGTTCAATTATTTCATTAAGAAATTTGGAAAAAGATCCATCTGACTCTTTCTGAGCACCAACTCTTCAGTCTTAGCAGTGATACCATCTATTTGTTAATCTGAGTAAGAAAAGGTGCAGTCTTGTCTTATACAAGAGTTTCATCCTAGCACTTCGAAGTTAATGGGAACTATTTCATGAATGGAAATGGGAGCAGCACCAAGGTTGTACAAAACTTGCTGCATACAAATGACCTAACTTTTGTTTGAAAAAGGACAAGGACAGGAAATTATCAGGAAGAAGAAATGGCAGTAAGGAACAAAATTTTTACTATTAATAGAAGTTCCCTCCATCCTGTCTTGGATTTAGACATGGAAAAAAAATTTCCTTGCACTCTGCTGTGTTTATGGCAGAGATAGAAGTACTGCTTTAATTGACATTGTCCAATTCCCTTTTATGAGGCAGTTAACACATGCTTAGACATTTTGCCAAACTTTACTCAACTAGGTTGATATATTCCATGTCAGATGTAATCCTAAGTCAAAACACCTCTGTGTTAAGCACTGGGGCTGAGGAAGTACTTTTTTTTTGCTATGTTGTCTTTGACGTTTTCTAGCTCCATATACAAAGCTCAACAGGAATCTAAATTAATTCTTTGTCATTACCTTTATACCTTGATATGGAAGGCAAGAAGAGGCATATATTTCTGCTATAGCTCATTCTAAGAGAATCGATACTCCTCCCCCCCTTATAAAAATTATGTCCAAGTAAATATATTTTATTTTATTTTCCCTAAAGGTACTCTGTTTAAATCAAAAAAGCAAATTCTAAAGGAAAAAAGCTTTGTTGGGTTGTTGGTTTTGTTTTTTTTCCCTTCGATCAGCTCTAGAATGTGGAATTACATTATGAAGGTCAGATAAGGCAATAATGAAGTGTTATTTACATTTTAGGGGGAAAAAATAAGCCTTAAGTATTGGAAATAATTTAAAGCATTGTTGATGCTCTTCTGGTATGCAGAACCTAGTTAGCACTGGCCAGAAAGTTAACTACCTGCTTGGCCTCTTCAGATCTACAAACATTAATGAATTGGTGTTATTGTTGCTCAACAAATTTTCCAAAATTAATCTTAGGAAAACGTATTGCTTTCAGTATGATCAATGCTGTGGCACGAAGAAATGATGAGAAATGTATAGAGTAATTTGCTTCCACTTGCAGAAAAATAGACCTGCACTGAAAATCTATCAGGAGAAAATTAAAGAAAGGCAGAAATAAGCAGCCAAGTCGCCTTCAGTAACAATATTGAAACTGAAAAAGTGAAGGCTTTGAAAATTGCAAATACTAATAGAACAATAGAAAAAAAATAAGCAGTTTAATTTAATTTTGACACCGTATATAAATGATATTCTACCTCAATAGAATAGGTCATGTGACACAATTTTACTTTTCATTTGTACTGTAAGATTGCTTCCTTCTATTTTACATGTGTGCTGTTTTGTTACACCTTAACAACCACCCTTACTGAGATGTAAATATTGTTCTCAATCCCATTTCATAATATTTTGGTGAATTTCATAGATTTTTGCTTAACTGGTCTTTATTACTTTCACATGAAATATTCTGCATACAAGAAGAGGGAATCTGAATCTATTTCCTTGGTGATTGTACTGCCTAAGTCTGCTACCATGAAAGATCTAAATAGATAGCATTTTTAATTTGCCATGAAGCAAAGATGAAAACTTAGTATGAAAATGATTTTTATGTATTTGGAGACTGATAGTGAAAAACAGAGGCCTTCATTTCTCATGAAAAGGCAGTGATGGTTGTTTTCACTGTGAAAAGAAATAGCAAATTGTTCTTCCGTTAGTTTAATTATTTTTATTTAAAATTATATAAATTAGTAAGATTTGTCAAGCACATGGCAGTCTGTCTATTTCTGTACTAAAGAAAATGGATAATTAAATATGAGAACACAGCCCTGAAATTCTGAAAGAAATAGAGATGAGATCCAATAAGTCGCTTGAACTGGATCTCCAGAGACTGTGGTGTGAGAAGACTGATGCTGCTGAACCCATTCTTTAGACGACAGCTCTAGAAGTGAAAACTGCATGCCATTCCCACACTCCTTTTTACAACAGTTAGGAGAACATACCTATCCCAGAATAAGATGCAAACCCATCACCCTGTTTGTGTGGTAAACTGCTGAAATCTGTGCAGAATTGCTTCAAGTCAGCCAAATGGAAACACTGAGCACAGACATGTTTCTGTAGTGCTACCCCCTTCCATGACATGCATGCCTTCAGTAACTTCAAATCCAGTATCTTCAAATCTTCAATACATTTGAAGATAGGTATCTATAATCTTTCTTCCAAAGGAGTAATTTTCTCTCCTTACAGGAACTAAAGTTAGCTATTTCTACAGCTGCATATTCTAGCCTAGCCTCTCCTCTACACTTTTCTTGGCAGGTGAAGACAATTCAAGTTGCCCTAGAAGAAGGAAAGAGAGGTGAAAATAACTATAGATTTGTAGACAAATCCTTGTCACACTTATCTCAGAGAGTAGTATCCAGCTTTTTAGGCTGTTATCTGACATTAATCACTGACAATAAAGAAAAAGCCCTGAGTTTGAGTGCTGTTAAGTGTCAGGATACTTGCAAGAGGCAAGTACATTTGGATCTTCATAAGCATCACAACGAATCATCTAGTTTCTACATGAGTGTCATAATGACTAATTAGCTGCACAAAAGACTACATAAACTATAGGGGACTAGCCCTGGTGGTATATCTTCTGTGTGTCTTGAGAACATCTATAGATCAAGCCTCCTGAAAAATGAAGGTGAAGGAGCACATAGTCTATGCAGACATCAGACATTCCTAGTTCCAGTTCAGAAAATAAAAATTTGAGACTGAAGGTTCCAATTTTTCATGCTTTTTTCATTACAAGAAACTCTGTAAGCTTTTGGAGCATGACCAGCAGGTCGAAAGAGGTGATCCTCCCCCTCTGCTCTCATGAGACCTCACTTGGAGCGTTGTGTGCCGTTCTGGTGTCCTCAACATCAAAAGGACATGGAACTGTTGGAACAAGTCCAGAGGAGGGCCATGAGGATGATCAGGGGACTGGAGCACCTCCCATATGAAGACAGGCTGAGAAAGTTGGGGCTGTTCAGCCTGGAGAAGGCTGCGTGGAGACCTAATAGCAGACTTCCAGTATTTGAAGAGGGCTTATAAGGACACTGGGGAGTGACTCTTCATTAGGGACTGTAGTGACAAGATGAGCGGTAATGGGTTAAAACTTAAACAGGGGAAGTTTAGATTGGATATAAGGAAGAAGTTCTTTACTGTAAGGGTGCTGAGCACTAGAATGTGTTGCCCAGGGAAGCTGTTAATGCTTCATCCCTGACAGTGTTCAAGGCCAGGTTGAACAGTCTTGGGTGACATGGTTTAGTGTGAGGTGTCCCTGCCCATGGCAGGGGGGTTGGAACTAGATGATATTAAGGTCTTTTCCAACCCTATTCTATGATTTTATGATTGGTCCATGGAGATTTCACATACAAATTCCATGCAACACTGTGTCAAGTTCATCAACAAAATACATATTGTACAAAATGTGATAACCAGGATTATGTTAGGACATGTGTAGATTTTGTATTATAGCCTCTTTACAAAATATATATTTATTCATATACATATCCATATGGTCATAAAAGCTATCCCACCTAATTCATTGTAATAGACTGTTAGATTTACTGTAACACAGTAATTCTTAGAGAAGTTTCTGGGTGTACTGACAGCATGAAATGTAAGGAAAAATAAGGAGAAACTGTAAAAAAGTATCTTTCAAATCAATTTTGCTGTAAGCAGCATTGCAGTTTTGATCTCTGCTGCTTTGGATTACAAAGTTGCTAATGCTGCAAATAATTATCCTCAGACTTAAATTTGCATGCATATGTTGTTCCATTGACATAAGTGAGACTACTTATGCACTGAAAATTAAGCACAGGTACAAGTATGTGCAGAATCAGTGCTTTACAGAGTTGTCTTGGTACTTGATAGTATTGATGAAGATTATTAGTTCACATACCAGAGAGTGGGGCAGAGCACAGCAGTGAAGCTGCAGAAGTCTCTGTTTCATGGGTGTTGTGGCATTTGGCTAGGATATATTTTTATCACTTGCAGATTCCTATGTGGTATGAATTGTTCTATTATTTCATATTCTCTTGTTTTCTAGCCTTACAGTGTTGTAAATTATAGTTACACATTTCCTTTTTCCTTCATTTGCATTCTTTTCTTATTTTCTGTGTATGAATTGAACATCTTGTGTTTTCAGCACGTTTTTTCAGTGGTACAGCATTTTAGAAAATGCAGGGAAAACCTCTTAGAAAAAAATTTTGGTAATAGAATGCTTGGTAACCAAGTAATAGAAATCTTGTTCTCTGTCCATTACATTAAAGTATCTGCATAAAACAGATCAGACTTTGCAACAAAATTTACCCAGAATGTGCTCTTTCTTCTAATTATATTATGGTCATTGACTCAAGTCATTGTTCATTTCCATTGTTTACCAAGCAAGGTTAACTGCTTGTGTGTTTGAAGTTGCTGACCTAGACCTTTATTGCCAACTGGCAAAGACCTCAGATATACCAGTTTGTGAATGGACAGAAAAAAAAGCAGTACTACCTCTTTCAGGAGACCTGAAAAACTTTCTCAAAGATGCCATGTGTCAGGAAGAAACTTGAGTGTGTTTCCAATTCAGGGTGTCCAGTGAAGAGATGAGAGCTGGCTTTCAAGACTTCTTGTATCCATTTTGTGAGCTGAGCAGTAATTTGTTTATGAGAACCAGGGAAATTTCAGCAATGGGCATACCAAAGATTTTCTGTTAATCAAATGAAGTCAGGTTAATTATCCAAATGACAGAGACCATTTGATCACAAAGACTAGCTGATATGGCACAGCTTACATCCGTAGAGCTAAATTATTTTACTCTTAACTCTCCTATTTTAGTATTAACTTGAAGTTTGTGTCTAGAAGGTTGGTTTTTTCTGAGATTGCTGATTGGTAGGAGCTGAAAAAATAATAGGCACTATGCTGAAATTAAACCATGAGGAGGGTGATAGGATGGTTGTTGTAGGTTTGTTTTGGAACAGTTTTGGTTGCTATAGAGCACAAAAGGTATTGAAGAGAAACCCAAAACCTCAGTTGAATACTACCCCATGGGCAAGTTTCTTTGTTCTGTTGTCTATGCTCTAACTTGATCCACAATAGACAATTGACTAGCAGGTAGATTGTGTAGGTCAGGCTGCTCTATAGCATTGTAAACCACTCCTTTTCTGCTTAGCAGGAAAGTCTCTACCCAACTTGTGCAGTTAGCTCTCTTGTAATTGAGCAGATCCTGTGCAAGTGTGCTTGACTGGTGTTTAATGGAGGACTGTGTCCTAAATGCTGATATCCTGAAACAGCTGTTCTTTAATGCATGTAGCTTAAAATTTTCACCCTCACTAAAGCTCAAACTACCTTTGACCATTTCCAGTCTTCACCTCCAATAAACATGAGACATTTAACACGGCAAACACTGTCAGTCCTATTAACTCACCACATGTTGCAGAATTTAGCAGTGAACTGGATTCTACAGTGGCTTCTGTTCATAGCATTACCCTGATCCTAGCCACATCTTTTCTCTGATTAGTATTCATACCATCATGTTAAATTTCCCAGTCCAAATCAATTAATTAACCTACCTGAGAGCTCATTATGAAACCCTATAGGTCTCACTGTATGAAGTAGTATAAAGAGATTTCTATCCAGGTTCAAGAAGCACATTCTGCCAGAGGTGAAAGTTGTTTATGAAGTTAGACATGGGTCACAGTGGCGGTGTAATGCTCAAGCTTAGAGTTAGCGTAATCTTGGGATGTGGGGAAGAGTAGCTACAATTTGGCTTAGTGGAGTATTCTTTAATGATTGTTTAATCTAGGAAGACTGGTGACCAATAAGGATAGCTAGGTGAAAGATGAGAGGCAAAGGAGGTGTTTGGAGGAGGAGGACTGTAAAACTTCACTGATTCCTAAATTCTTTAAATCTGCTGACACCAAGAAAAAGACACCTGCTGCCAGAAGCTTAAGATCTCATAGTTACTGATGGGATTGGAAAGTCCTGTGTAACTAAAATGTGATACTTACATAAATCTATTAAGCTACAGATAATGATGTTTCTGTAATGATTAAGACTAGCTTCAGGGTTGGCAAGAGAGGATCCAGAAAAAAAAGCATCTGAAGAACTGGCTTGTTGATGTCACCAAGCTGAGGTAAGTGTGGTATTGAGAGAAGCCAAAGTTATCTAGCGAACATGGTGGTATATGGGGATCACTGGATCATACTCAAACTGCAGGCTCATCAGGAAAATATGAGCATAGGGAATTTTTTTCTTGTCTAGGTCAATGACTCCAACAATTGTGAAGTTGTCTGGCTTAGTCCTGAGTACATTTTAACAGAGGAGATCTGTCACTTAGAAGTCCTCTGCAGTCTGCTGCTCTGTGTAAACTGTCCCAAGAGGGAACATAGCCATGCAAAGATGTGCTTTTCAAAGTTAACTGTTGCTTAAGAAGCAGCAATTTATGAGTAAATTTATTCCTATGGTGAAAAGAAGTAAATAAGTTATAAATTATCCTGTTGTAAGATTATGTTCCATTTCAGTGGAACTGGAGGTGCTCAATGTCTTGCAGTAGTCTGATATCTGTAAATGGGATAGATAGCCAAGTAAATTGTATCCTGTTTGTTAGGGGAATTTCAGCAGCATTGAGCACTTCTAGGCTGAGACCTGTGTTTTTCCGGGGCAATGAAATCAATCCCATTGCTCAGGCATTTTACACAAGGCTGGGCAAGACCTTCCTGAGAGCAAGAATCTTGCAGTGAAGGAAATGGGAAAAAGATTCTTAGCTTTTTTCTGCCTCTTGTAGAGTGAAATACTGTCTGCTGGGTGAATGACATGTCTGTGATATTAGCATATGAGATCTGTGTAAGAAGGCAAGTACAGAAATGAGCCTGGCAAAATTTTTTTGCCTGATTCAGACAGATGCCTGGAGTAGAATGAGCTTGTGTCTTTTTACTTAAAAATCCATAAATTGCTTACACATATTTACTATTAGACTGCTATTTAAATGGTTTTATTTGTAAGTCAAAAGTTGATAATACATTCATAAGAGGTTGTAATTAATTAAAAATTAAATTATTAATATTTTATTCTGGAAAAAAACTGAGTCACATGAGGTCCAGAAAATATCAAATAAGAATTATGCTGTCACTAGGTTTATGCTCTTCCAAGCTGCATAATTCTGAAGTGTGAAAAGGCTAATCTGATATTTGTTCTAGTTATTTTTAATGCATAAATCTTTTGATACTGGAGCATTACAAATCTCTTAGAGGGAAGCCATTATCCAATATTTATGCAAAGCTATGTGAATACTCTGTTATCCTTTGCAAGCTTTGCTTCCTCTTGCTGGACATTATGTGGTGACAATAACCAGGCAGCACTCACTTGTGGAATTTACAGAGAGATTAGGTATTCCCTAAATTGACCGCAGGCAGGGCTAGCGCGCAGTTAGGGAAATAAAGAGAAAGAATGCTTTATCTTTTGTTCCCTCACTAGTTATTTAATAAAAAATGCATTAGTTTTGGTATTTAAATAAATTAACTGGCAACTGTAAGAGATCAGTTTTGTAACATTCAGTAAGGTGTTTGATATTTGCAAACATTAAGGTTTTAGTAGAATATCTATTAAAAACCTGAAAAGAATATTTGTGATACTTTGCAATCTGGGTTAAGCAAGGTTTATGGAAAGGTGTAAAATCTTTTGCCAGACCAGGTGATATAATTAGACAGACAGAAATGTTTAAAGGCATGAAAACCTTTTGACGCTTGAAGGCATCAACCTTCAATGCTAATTACTAGTGGAGATTAATCACTCAGACTTTAACTTGCTTATGTTCAATTAGAGACTCAGAAAAAAAACTGGTTAGCACCAGTAGAGCAAGATGATCTAAGGGAATATTATAGCAAGGGAAAACTCAGCTAGTGCTGAGAGGGGAAGGAGAGGGAATTGTTTTCTGATGAACACTCACTAATTAGTTAGAAGCTGAATGGGGAAAAAAGAAAATTGTGATCTGACACAAAAGCAGAATCTTGTGTCTGATTTTCAATGTTAAGGGCAGTTGCAAGTTTAAGATTTTGTGCAGCACAATCACACTATAATAAATGTTACACTTTCTGTATTTTTCTGTGCAACAATATGTATAGTGTTTGTATATAGCTAAAGAAGTATTTTTACACAGAAAAAACTGCCATCCTTGATACAGTTAAGAAAGCAAGCGAAGCACATGTCAAATTATGTACTCCCAGAGGCTATGCCCTTTTGGCATAGGCATTTCTACAGACTAGAAGAATCAATGTTAGAGAGGATCCCAGGGTTAAAATAACAATTGTCCATCAGTTTTATTAAAGACCTGTGCACTGTGTGCACTGGATGCATGCCAGATAAAGCATCCTGGGAGTCACTGTAGAAGAGTTTTTGCGAACTGTGGGTAATATCTAAAAGAGTTAAAGACTTTTGGAAGGAGATATATGTATGTGTATGCATTTTTTTTTCTCTAGGTAACTACACCAATAAATAATTCTATCAGGTTTTCTGTGCAAGAAAAGTGATAATCCTTAAAATAATAACCCCCAAAATGGTCTCTGTTTCCACCTACAATAATTTTTGCCTGAATGCCAGGTCAAAAAGTTACAATGACTAGATTTACATTTGTGTACAGCGACAAAGAGAGTTTTGCTGCTCACTCCCTTCCAACCTTATTCTTCTCAAGTCTACAAATTAAATAAATGTTAGCTCATGGGTATATGTCATTGCCCATTGTAGTATCACAGAGCTGTTTGGTATCTGTATATGTCTGCAAAAAAAGGGAGATGACATTTCGTGTGGGAGTGGAAGAGGGTTTGGCAGAAAGCTGTGTGTTTAAAGGAAGGAAGGATCAGTCTTGAGGGGCAGCTCAGGAAAGAAGGATTTAGGTCTTAATCATGTCCACATTCTCCTCCTACAGAACTAGTATTTTATCTGATGCATTGAAGTTAGATTTTCAGAAGAAGAGAGCAATATCTGAGAACTGTCTGAATTTCCAGCTCAGCCTGAAAAATTCCCTCCAAGTGTCTAAGGAAGGGATGTTAAGCACAGATGGAGTGGTGATATACCGGGCTGGGAGAGCTGCCCAGGCTGTTTGCTGTTCTGAGTATTTGATTTTGTGAATAGCAGTAAAGGCTTTTTCATTGACCTCTGAAGGATTAATTTCTTAATTTAACAGTCAGTGGCCAAGAAGTCTGCAGAAAAAAAACAAAATTGAATGTGCACATAACAAATTGCAATGTTTATAGTTTGTATAGGGCACAAACTCCATAATCTGCTGATTGCAGTTGAATTTGAAAAGTGTTAATTCATGAGCTTTGACATTCCAATTATTTTGTTATTAATACGTTCTGCATCCACCTGTACTGCTGTCTTTGCATCATTTCAATAGCCCTGGTAAACAGCACTAAAGACAGACAATGGGAAATGCCATATCACTCAGCATTTTTCTAAAGAAGAGTGTGGGAAATTTAATGAGACTTTTATTTGATTTAAGATGGCTGCTTTTCTAAGCAGAAGTACAAGGTGCTGTTAAGTTGTGCTGACAAAGGAAGACAGAAAGTGGACAAAAACTCAATTCACTGAAATTTTAGGCTTCTTTAACTAATTTTTGTGCCAGTCACATTTATCAGTAGCCTGCTGCAAATGGCTTCATATTTCTTAAGTGTTGCATTAATTTTTAGTTTTAAATTTTTCTTTTTTGCTCTGCTGGATGATGGATTTAACCACAAAGATAATTATCCAAGTCATGCTGCCCTATGATTAAAGCACATAAGAAGGGAAAAAATATAATGTAATACAGACAATTACTTGAAAGTGCTTTTCAGGGAGTAAGCTCTTCCTGGTTACAGAGAAGTTTTTACAGAAATAAAACAGTGACATGAATTTAATGTTGTGACATGCAGGCTGTGTAACATGATAATTCCAGATTGCCTTTCTTGGAGTGACTAAAAAAGCCAATGCATTTGAAACCAGGCAGGTGTTGAGACCATGCAACTACCTGCAGTTGTATATGGTGAGGCAGTCAAAAAGAATACCTGAGTTCTCTTATGTTAAACTAAAAGCACTTCCGATGATGAGATTGAGCCAATCTGCCCATGTCATGCTGAAGATCTAGGATGCTGCTCTGTGGAACTGCAGTGTAACAGGAGCAGGACTGCAACTCTTGACCCTTTTCTAATAGGTCTGCAACCCCCTTGGGCAGGATTTATTTCAATCCTGAATATGATTTCATTAAATCTGGGTTTTGTTTTCCCTGCTAGACAAACCTGGTAAAGAGAAAAGTGATTTTTAAAATACCCCTTTCTTGCCCTATTTCACCATCTGGCATACCGATTAAAAAAAAGGGAAACCAACATTATAGATCTTAATGACAACACTGGAGCCCCTGGAGATCCAGCTTTTCCCCTCTGACCAAAAGCTGTAAGATACGAGCCTCTGACAACAAAGGATATGATTTTTGGTACTACTAATGATTCCCCTTGCTCTCATTAAAGATGGACTACTTGTGGAAATTTTCATTCTGAACACATCAAAGTAAATCTCTTGAAGGTAAATGCACTAACCAGCCAATGCTAATAAGCTAGAGTATGTACTTTTATTCTCTTAATCTTTATGAGCAACTTAGCAGCATTTCTGTAGGTTGTTCTAAGTAACTGGGTACCTACTTATTCCATGCACCTTTTCTTGGTTAGGTAATCTTTCCTGAGGCTACTTGTCAGGAAAATTATTTGCCTTTTCTTCCATGTTCCATGTAATATAAACTTTTTTTTTCTAGTGATGAATTAATGTTCATATAGACAAACAGGGGCTAAACCCCAGACTTTTAAAGACCACTGCAGTGTAATTAGTGATCCGTTTAGCAATCCCCCCCTCTCAGCTTTTTCCCCCAAGCAAGCAAACTCCTTTTTGAAAGCTTTGCCAGTTAGTTTTTAGTGCAAAGATGGATGTCTCGCTTTAGTGGATGGAAAGAACTTTCTGTTACTGCATATAGTAACTCAGTATGAATTGAATCATTAACATGAGCATTCGTGCGGTTGTTACCAACCGATTCTGCCTCTCTGTGAGTGACTGTAACAACCTTTTTGCTGACATTTATGTGCATATTATACCAGAACCACATTTTAGAACTCATTTGACTTCTTCAAGAGCTGAAGATGGGGAAAGTAATTTTCATAGCTCTCTGTAAAAAAACTTTTGTCTGCAGCTGCTTAGTTTAGGAATTCTCAAGTTAACAACAATTTTAGCCCTAGTCCAAAAAAGCTCAGACCCTAAAAATTAGCCAGAACTAACACTTAAAACAAAATATAGTGAGATAGTGGTTTTTACAGATTTTTTTATAGTCACCAAAAAGTATAATTTTCTTCAAATATGTCTAATTATGAGTTATGAGTTTGTGTGACAATTAAAAATAAGTAAAATGATGAATATTTCCTATGTTGAAATTACCTATTATTAAATACAAGGGATTAACAGTTGTCTGCTCTCAATTTATGAAAACTATAACATAGATGATTATTGTAGTAAAAAATTTGATAAGCACTGTCCAAAATAAAATAAACCCCAACAAAATAACCCACTCATGCCCTATAGAACTTACAGCAGAGAATAAGTTGGTACAAATAGTGATAAATCAGTAGTAAAGGGATGCTTGTTTACTGATGATGTACTTTGGAAAGTTATTGACTGTCTTATGGTTTAGTCAGCTCAGTTATACAGCTCTGTCTGTTTGTTACTTAGGTGCCTTGTGCTCCTTATCACTGGCAAAGCAGGCAGCAGGAGAACGTGAAACTGAAGGCACAACATTGACTAGTGCTTCTTGGATAAGGATGTAGCTTCTTACCTGCTCTTCTGCATCCTCCAGCACTTGAGTATAAAAGAACTCTTTTTAAGAAGGTGTGGTATCTTCCAGATTTCCATTGAACTGCCTCTTAGTTAAATTTGGCACATTTTTGAGAGTAAAGTTAGGAGCATGATCATTTTAAACTCTAGTCAATTACAAGAAGATGTTTGGTCTTCTACACTGAATGGAAAAGCTTGGGTTTAGAAAGACTGAGATAAATGGGAGCTCAAGTGTTTGGTTCAGTTTTATTCTGATATTCCAGAAGGACACCCAATTTCAGAGTTCAGAGCTTAGGGAGAACTTATTTGACAGATGGTCATCAGTCCTCGTTGCTGTCTCTTTGACTTTCTGGCAGAACTGCACAAGCTAGTTAGCCTGGGAAGCTTAGGGATATTTTTTAGCTCTTTTAGCTGATATGACTTTAGCTATTCCTGAAAACAGATCTATGTACCTCTTAGGGCAGAGATATGTCTAATTTCTATTGTATGGCTATGTCAATGTGGACACGCACCTGTAAACTTATTCTTCCTTTTATTTGCAAGCAAAGTGCATGTTCATCTCTTGATCCAGAGGATTATCATATCCTGCTAGGCACAGGGGTAGGATCACACTGGATAACATTAATGTGGTTCTGCGTAGAAGCAGCTCCCACCAAGTTCAGAACAGTGCAAGGAACACTCTTCATGGGGGAAGGGCTCCTGGCCCCCATTTGTCTGAAAACTCAGAGCAAGTGAGGTGATACTGCTGCTTAAGGAAATGGATGAGACCTTGGATATGTGGATAGTGCTCATACAGAAATAAAGAGACCACACATAACACAGCAGTTGTATGTGGTCCCCTGTATTGTCAGGTTTCTGAAGAGTAAATTGTAGTTTTTTTCAAACAGTGCTTTTCTTTCTGAAATGTAGTCCAGAGATGGCTACTGAAAATATGCTGATAACAATGAGAGCTTGAGGAACTAATTTTTATATAACCTGGGATGCATTTGGAGAACATTCTTGCACAAAAAACCCTTCGTTAGGTACCATGCTATCTTTTACTGAGAATCGCATACTAAGATAAATAAGGAAATAGAGATTAACAGTGTTTGCTACCAGCAGACTTGAGCCAGCTCCCAGTGTCTGGAATAGAAAATCAATCTGAGGATCTGGAAGAGTAAATGAAGCAATTAGTAAGTAAATTAATTCCAACTGATCTACTTAGAAAAGTGTCTCACTTCTCAGACCTGGGAAGAGCTTTGTTGTTGTTGCCCACAATTTATGTTGTCTGATGCCATTTATTGACTATATTTATAAGTAATGAAAGTATGTAAATCTGATATGAAATAAGCAAAAAGTAATTCTATTTTATTTTTATTTTTTATTTCTTGCTTTTATTTAAATGATACCTGCAAGTAATTACAGCTGTCAATGGTGCAAATATGTGTATGTACTTCCCCTATAAAGAAGCTTACTGCATTTTTATTCTGCACTGACACTGAAACTCTCAGAAACAGCATGTGATCAGCTTGGTAAGGAATAACTCAAAGTCAGGACCCCTTTTCAAGCATTTTTTTTTTAAAATGTATTTTTGACAGTTTGGGATCTAATCTCCAATACATTTAATCTTGGTGCCCCTCTGATAACAAGGGTTGATTTTCTGTGTTAAACTGCTGCAACTCCACTTATACGGAATGTTAAAAGTTTTTATAGAATCTTACCACAGGTCTCAACTGAAAATTCCTCAGAGAAAGAGGAATTTTTTGATAGCTTATGTTGGTTTGTGAATGTTAGTCTTGAGATCCAGCTCAGGTCCTAACTGTCTAGAGTCTGTAATTAAAATCAGACATAGCCTGATGATGCTTCAATAGCGCTAGATTATCCCCATATCTCATATGAGTTATGGTGCCATTGAATTTACATGTTCACAAGAAAGATCCTACTTCATCTGTAGGAAAAAATGAACAAGAAAGCTTTATGTTTGAAAGCTAGTTCATTAATCTTCCCTGACACATACAGAAATCTGCTGCATTTAGCTGTGGTAGTTTTAGAAGTGAAAGTGTAGAAAGCATGGCTATGGTAATCGTAGATTTCATATGGTTAGTTATGAGTTCAGTGTGGGAAAAGGTTATCTTCAGTGAGCCTGCTTATATCAGAACATGCTGTCAAATATGTTCCAAAGCGTGTTTGTTTTTGTGGGTTTGGTTGAGGGTTTGTTTGGTTTTGTTTTTTTTTTTCATGCTACAGAAGATCATTGTCTTTGTCTTCAATACCATAAGAATGACTGCCCTTTATGTATTCTGATAGCAGTCCTGCAGTATGTGCTAGACTCACTGAGAAAAACTGTTGTGCTTGTATATATGTATGTGCAGTCTTTTATTTTGTTTTCCCCTTTTATTTAACCCTGAATCAGAAATTAGTGTTGCAGTTCTTCCAGCTGGCGCCACCCTTATTAAGGTAGGACTATATTTACCGAGATGGCGTAGGATTACTGTTCTCACTGATCCTATGAGATTATGGGTTGGGTTTGGTGCAGATAGGAAGTGGTGTAAATTACAGAAATAACTATGATAACGTAAAAGCCTGTTATGTCCATGGGTGTCCTGTTCGTGTGATGAACAGGTGGTTGGCTGTACAGTGTCATGTAGTGTGGATGTATACAATGCTCCAGACTGGGATGCCCATACTGGGATAACCTAAGAAAGTAACAAAATAGTGTGCAGCCTTTCGAATAAAGGCTCTGAATAAAAACGAAAAGATCTGGGATCTGAAACAGCCTTGGAGAAAGTAGAACTGACACTGTATACGTAGAACATATATCTAGTGAGAGAATTGCTCTTTGGTGAGGGGCTGCATTTTTGTGAGACTTTCAAGGCTGGAAAAGTAGCAATGGGAGGAACTTGTAAGAGAGAATTTTCCCTTTCTTTTCTTTTTTTTTTTCCCCTATGGACTATTTTTAATCAAGGTCATTTAGTGAGCTTCTTTATTGTGTGAACTCTGCAAACCTCTCTGTTTGTCCCTCTCTAAGGATGTGATAAAATTCAACAGAGGAACAAAATTAAATTAAGGGAGGGGAAAGCAAAAATCCTTTAAGAGCTGCTTAAGCCAGATTTGCCACAAAAATCAGTACATTATTAAGTTAATCTTATATTGGTATAAATTTCTGTAAATTAAAAACTAAAAGAGTTTTAACAATGTATAAAAATCTATTTTTAAACTGGGCCTGATTGATAAACTGAATTACTTTCTTCTATTGATGACATGTGCAGAATATGGTGTCCTTATCTGAAATAAGTCAAGTACTGGGAATACACAGAGATATGTGGCACCATTCTACTTTGCAAGGAACAGAGTCTGCTATCAGAAGCTGTTTTGATGTGTCTTCTGATTTGAATTGTCTTTCAGCCAGCAAAGGTGATCTGTTCTAGTCTCTAGTGGGTGATGGAGGGTGCAGGGTTGGAGCATCTAAAGTCAATCAACATGCTTTTCACCTGGTTTACTTAAGGGAATACTTAAGGCTGCTGAAGTTCAAACAATAACAAAGATATTTTCACAAGGGAAAATATATCCAGACTTAATTTTGAAAGGGCAACAACTGTGGTGGAGCAAGAAAATGGGCTGACTCTACATATGTTGACAATTACCCTTTTCAAAACTCACCTGTGAGAATGAGCCAGGTAACTTATGTCAGATGCTGAATGCAAGCCCATCTGCCTCAGGGATTAAGGTCTGAAGGAGCAAAATATACTCATAGCCATGTACACCTGTCTTTTTTGTGGATGTGCCTGGCTGCCATCAGCCATTTTCCACATGCACCTTACAGGGTGATGACCAGGATGATGATGACCTTTGCTTTAGCACGTGCATGGTAAGTCTGAGACATCATACAATGATGAACTCACTGTCTACCCACTGTACAGTTCTTGCAGACATATTTCAGTCTCAGAAATCCCAGACAGAAATATGAACCCCCAGGGCTGTAAATTACCATTTACTCACTGAATCCTAAGGCTGATAAAATTTGGGTTGGCTTCAAGCCTGTATATGAACAATAGAGATATTTGGGCCACAGAAAGTCTGCGGGTTTTAAACAAATCTCTTCAGACAGTGGAGACTTCAGGTGTGGAAAAGGGTGTGACCAAAGAGTGCTGAATGGATGATAGATTTATATATATATATATATATATATATATATATATATATATGTATGTATTAATATTTCTTGAATCCAGTACCATTTGTCAGATGTCAGTGTGGAGATTAAATATTGGGCTGCTAGTATTATAACTAACAATTCCTTTCCACCTCGGAGTACTTACATTGACTAAAGTTGGATGAAAGATATTTGGCTTTGTCTGTTTTATTTGCTGTGAAATAGCTGTACACATATTTTTTCCTTTTTTTCCCCCCCCCTTCCTCCCCTTCCCCTGTGTACACATTTTTTTCATTGTAAGGAAATAATTTTTGCTCACTATTCAGAAGCATCAGGACTGATCATAAAACTGTAGGTCTTCTAGGAATGGCATGAAAATATCTGCGATATTGAATTTTACCTTTCATGCTTCTCAGAGAAACAGTTGATACCATTTGAAGTGGACTAAAGAAAAGATCCATAAGTGGAATTGCACTAGAACTTTTGTTCCACAAAGAAGGAAGGTGGGGAAAAATCCACAATCAAGTTCAATATCCAGGATGCTCTCCCTCCACTACATCATCACTCACCACCTCTGACTCTGTGTAGTGTTTATTAATATTATATGTGCTAATGTTTATTAATATATGAGTTCTTCTTCAAAAGTGCTTTGCATGAGCTAGAGCTGAGTGCTGTCACGGAAGGGAATGATACAGGCAAAAATATTCACAAGCTTTGAAGTTAATGATCCAAAAAGATTGCTTCAGTGCCATCTTCTGCTTTACTCAAATAGCCACCCCTGTCCCACAACTGTATGGGAGTCGTCTCCATCAGAAAATGTTCATTAGAAGAAGATAATAAAAAGCAGTAAGTAAAGCTTTCCACACACATCTGAGTGCATTTCCAGTGATTACTGTATTCCAGCTATCATAGATCTTTGCCTTTCTTACCAGCATATTGAAACATCTTAGCAGCTGCAAATAAAAGATGAGCTTTTCTTGTACTGTGTTTATTTTCTGATTAAAGTTGTCATGTACTCTTAAAGAAGGGATATTTGCTGGTACTGAGGAGACATGCTGATGAAGGTCAGCTATACACTTACCTACTCATGTTCAGGACTTGAATGTAACTTCCAACTGTATTCCTTAATCAAGCTGTGAGACTTTGGCTTTATTATGTGTAGTGCTCTGGATGGACAATTTGTGTAATAATTTAAATGAGACATGTAACTAAGACTTAAAGCTAAGTGGGTGAGAGAATTGGCTTTTGTATTGTTTCTAAGTTCTCACAATCACACATAGCTTTAAGAGGAAAATACTTGTTCAGCTCTAGCCACCATATCTTCTACAATTGTGCAATATTCTCCAGAATTATTTATTCTGCTTTTAATTAAAATTCACAGCATCAGTTGTCATTGCAAGTCTTTGTTTTCAGTTTCAGTGATGATTTTGTAAGTCTACACTCAGAGATATATCGTACAGTAGGGTTTTCATTACAGTCTGAAAGATTAATCCAACAGAATCCAACCATTTTAGACAAAAAAGATAGATGGAAAATACCTTTACATAGAATCATAGAATCAATTGAACCACACAGCTTGGTGTCATTGGTAAACTTGCTAAGGGTGCACTCAATCCCACTGTCCATGTCACTGACAAAGATGTTGAACAAGACTGGTCCCAACACTGATCCCTGAGGTTCACCAGTCGTTACTGGTCTCCAGCTGGACATTGAGCCTTTGACCACAACTCTTTGCTTGTGGCCATCCAGCCAGTTCTTCATCCACTGAGTGGTCCACCGATCAAATTGATGTCTCTCCAATTTAGAGACAAGGATGTTGTGCGGGACAGTGTCGAACGCTTTGCACAATTCCAGGTAGATGACATCAACTGCTCTACCCCTGTCCATCAGTTCCATAGCCCCATCATAGAAGGCCACCAAATTGGTCAGGCAGGATTTCCCCTTGGTGAAGCCATGCTGGCTGTCACCAAGCACCTTGTTGTTTTTCATGTGCCTTAACATGCCTTCCAGGAGAATCTGCTCCAAAATTTTGCCAGGCAGGGAGGTGAGACTGACTGGTCTGTAATTCCCTGGGTCATCCATTTCCCCCTTCTTGAAAATGGGGGTTATATTTCCCTTTTTCCAGTCACAGGGAACTTAATCTGACTGCCATGATTTTTCAAATATGATGGACTTTTGCTTATATTAAAAGTGTTTAAATGCGAAGCATTTAGTTACTGTGTCCTTTGAGGTAGAATCTGAAAGAGAGGCTCATGATGGTTTCCCTGTTGCCAGGTGAAACTGTTTGAATATGCAAAATCTGAGTATTTAAATTTAAAATCTCCAGTAGAAACACTTGCCACATATGAGACAAAAAGACCAGTATTTCCCTGTTTGTGGTCTGTACCAAACAGCTAGTCATTGAATGACTGCAGCTCTTTCATGATACGTACACATCCATGCACAGAAGCAAGAAAGTAAATAAATGATGTGTCAGACTTGATTTTGTTTCAGAATGGTTTTGGGGTTCTGATTATTAAAAAAAAAAAAAAAAGAAAAGGCAGGCAAGCAAGCTTGGAACACACAGCTGTGAACAGGATCTGTATTCACTGCATTTATTCCTAGGATGCTCCTCCTTGTGTGTCAAGAATAAGACAGACATCCCTCAGCAGAAGAGCTTGGAAGCTTTAATTAAAAACACAATTGTTTCTGAGGATTGAATCACAGCACGCACAGACAAATGTCCTGTGACAAACCATAAGTTTCTACTTTTGATTTCTTCATTATAAGCAACTTTAGGACATGCTAAAAACAAATGGGATTCTAAATATGGTTGATTCTCCTCGATATCCATTTTTGATTTGTATGCTAACTTTTGATAGAAAATGTAGAGTAAGTCACAGTGTCATTTGCTCAGCTTGCTTTAAATATATAGTTTTCTATTAATATTGCATGCACAGATGACGCTGCTGCACTCTTGCTCCTCTTTTTTCTTTAGCTTGAATTCAGTGTAATTTTAAATATTCTCCCATCAAATTAGATCTATTATATTACTCATAAGAGAGATCAAATCAGTTAATTTTTTAAGTTCTTTAAAAATATCGCAGCAACAAAGTGGATTTAATAACATTAGGTTTGGGCAGGAAGAACTAAAACCAGGAATAATCTATTTTTCATAGCTCCAAGTATCATGCAAGTAATATATACTACTCAATTTCCCTGTTGCCAATATGACTTTTTTAGTAATAAAAAATTAGAGAACTAAAAATTTTTGTCTTTTCTCATTTTAATACATTTTACTGACATGAAATTTGATCATGGATCAGTCTTCAGGACTGGAAAAAAGATAAAAAGCCACAGCTTGGAGACAAGCAGGAATAACAAGTAAGCTGTTTAACGCAGCACTACTTTGTCTCTTTAATGATTTTCTGCTGATTGTACAACTTCATCTTGAGAACATTAATGAAATAGCAGTGTAAAATATATGTTTGGTGAGACTAAGGCAATGTAATAAGCAGCTTTGTAGGGATTTTTTTTTGTCATTTAAAGAATATTTTTTGTTTGTTATTGCCTTAAGCTTTTTCAATGAGCTCAATTTACATTTTTTTTTTCAGATGTGTCTTCTACAATCGGGGATCTTTCAAACAGAGAAGAGTGAAGATGCCAAAGTTTATAATAAAGGAGGGTATAGAAACAAAGTTTTAATCTGAGGCAGACAGATTAAGGTCCTGACTTTTTCCAGCATTGAATACCAAATACTCCCTGCTGATTTTAAGGTTTAAGAATAACAGTGACTTGTTCCTTTGCCATGGGGTACTTACAGCTTTGTGCTACACCTGTTCCGGCTCTCCATATCTAACCTGGTGCACTGGGAAGACAGCTGGATTGCAAGCATGGGCAGTTCACTTACCTGGAGGGCAGTGTCACTAAAACAGGACAAGGCAAAGGGTCAGTACCAAACACAAGACATTTCCAAGCAGCTTTACTTTTGATTGCATTTGCTTTCACTACTGCTCCTTAAAAGCAGGTCTTTACACTCCATTTCTCTTTCTTTTCAGTTCTTCTTCTGTCCATGTAATGCACTCAGCAGGATGAGGCAAGGTTCAGATATGCAGGGCTGGTTCCTTGCATGTCTTCATCATCTGCCTCAGCACAAGGCTGTCTTGCACCGTGGGGATGCAGAGAGGGTGAAAAAAAGAGGATAAGATCCTTGCAGTGCTTCTTCCCAGAAGGACCATGCCAGATACTCATATGCAGTCCCTAATGAGAGGGAAGGGGTATTCTCATTCATAAAACATTCCCCTGCTTTGTTCCAGGAAGCATCATATAGTGCAGTACTAGACAGAGCTCATTTTAGCAGTCTGTAATATATTTCTCGTAAACATCTTGCCTGCACCCTTACAGTTCTATTCTGCTGAGCACATTTCCTCTAGCAGAAAGCCCCATGGAATTTTATTTGCACTTTGTCAGTGGGGAAATTGCATGAGAGTCAAACATTCCTCACTTCTGGGTTTGAATTGCGCTGTTATCCTGCTGTCTACTGTGAAGAGCTTTTAAGTGGAGTGTTTGCCATTAGAGCTTCTCCATGTGAATTATTTACTATTGACAGTGGTAGCTGGTAGGGAAAATTTCTGTGGGATATGGGTTTATAATTACACTGTTAGCTTAAGGATTAAAGCCTTTTTTGATGGCTCAGAGAGCATTTTTTTGGTTTCGAAACCCAGAAGAGATGTATGAGAAATCTGACCTATCATGTTGTCTCTGGATCAGGGGAGGGAATATGGAATGAAGAAGAATAATAGTAAAAATAAAGCAAAGAATTATTTTCTCTAAAATCACTGTAATTTGATTCCATGGACAGATGGCCAAAGCAGAAATTGTTGTGTTATATTGAAAGGTTTGTGCGGCTGCCTGGAAGCTCTTGTCCCTGCAGCAGGGCAGGCAAGTGAGCTAAGCAAATTCTCCTGGTGAGCTTCTCTGAGCAGTCAGCCAAATTAAAGCAGGAGCCAAAGAGCAATAACAAAATATGGCAAAAATACTGTCAGCACGTATGTTTCCATGCCACCATAGATTTACTGTATACATACTGTATGGTATGTCTACACATAACTCTGGGCCACGAGTGGAAGCATGGCTGCCATGTAAAAGGCATGGTTGTGCAGAGTACACATGCAGCATGCCCATTGGACCTGGGCCAGAGAAGGGTGATGCTGGGGTGAAGGTTTGGCTGCTCTGCTAGGGAGCGCTGCTGCCATGATGCTGTGCTAAGCTTTTTCACCAGAGACGTTTGCATTCAGCCGGCTCTGGCTATAATCAGAGAGTGTTTTCCTAGAGAGCCTGTCGATATGGATATATCCAACACTGAACTTGTATGAAAAGCTTTTACTCTGACCTTGGGGTTTAGTATCCAAATGAAGACTATAAATAGGGAAGGTCTTATTTAATGACTGTAGAAGGAGATTTAAAACACACAATTCCATTAGGTCTTAACTTTATTCCTTCTATAAAGTATAATACTTTTGAAGTATGGGTTTTTTTATGTTCATTTGATAAACTGTGACTGTACAAGAAAGTTCAAAGCAACCTTAGAAATGCAGCCTAAGAATACCATCCAGCACAAGGTGGATAGGCTTCTATAAACAACCGGTCTGAAAGTGGTTGGCTTCTAAGAGTGGAAAAAATCAGCTATTCTCTGAATCAAAGTACACATCTTAACTAATTTCTAGTTTACTTCCTAACTGATAGAACAAAGGGAAATGAGTTCAGATGTACTTTTCTAGTTAGACAATTACAGTTGTCCTTGCTTCTGCAAGCTGGTGCAACTGTCATAAGAGGAATTTCAGAAAATCACAGTCCAGAAAATGTAAAATTGCTTCAGAAGGAGGGCAGCATGCCAGAAATATGTTTCATTAAGTTGCAAAGAAGTTGCTAGCATTTATAATGAAAACCACTGACTGTCTCTAGTCAAGTTACAATGCAGCCACAGATGATATAGCCTGGCAGCAATGGTGTGCTGCTGTTAGTGAGGGCCTGATCATGGCTCAGGTAAAGCACCTGCTGGAACAGCTGCCATGTGCCAATTTCTAACCCATAGCTAACATGATTGTTTTCTAGTCTATAGTATTTTTCCCAGCTACAGTAAAATGTTTCTGGCAAATGCAAGACTAAAATATCAGAAAAATTCTGTTTTTCTGCAAGCCTTTCTTTTCAAAGTGACATAAAATAATGGAGTTCCCATGTCTTTGCATAAATGACTAAAGCATGTGTCATCAAACTGTTGAGTAGATTTTAAGTACATCTTTACATTTTTAATATTGTATTTATTTTACAATAGCTTTCACAGTGAGCTGACTGACAAAGCCATCTGAAATGTGTGTTTTTGTTTAGATATTCAGATAAATCAAAAAGCTTTTCTCCAGGATATTGTCTCAGGGCAGAAAGAAATGTGACAACTGAATTATAAACCCTTAATAGACATTTCCAGTAAAATGCTGATACGGGAGGAATTGCAATGCTGTAACCAATGCCATTTTAATATAAACATTCTATTTTCCTTTTTTATTTTGCTTTTTCTCTTCAACATGTTGTGAACTTTAACTAATACTTTTTAAGTAAACCACAATCACCTCTTGCTTTTCCTCTTCCAGAAAGAGAATTCTATAGGCATAATGGAAACTTACTAATCAAAACAAAGTTATGAGCTGCGAAAATACTTTCAAGACTGTGACAAACTCTGTTCGGTAAGGTTATGGCTGATACCCACTACCATTATGTGCAGTCTTTTCCTATTGCAAAGATTCAGAAAATACTACAAGAGACAACTGTCTCTGTTGTGGAATAAAAAAAAATCAGAATGCTTTGATGTAGAAAGTCCTTGAAGTTCCTGAGCTTGTCTCAAAACCCGCTGTAATCTAATACTTTAGGCTGGAAACCACTGCCTGCAAGATGGACAGCATTTTCTTGAAAGATGAGATGGTGCTGATATTAAGATACAACAATAGAGAAAATTGTGGCTGTCCTGATGAAACTTGGGATGCTACAGTTCATCCAAATTGTCTCTGCAGAGATGTGAGGACTGTTAATAGGGATCTTTTGAGCCACTTGCCAGGATGCTGGACAGCCTGCCTATTCTACAGCTACTAGGGAAAAAAGAATAGAAAGTGTTAAGGATTCCATGACTGGAGTATTAATCAGTGAAAATGGGGATACAGAGAAACTTAAATTTTTCATACCATGAACTAATATTCAAGTCACTGTCTCTATGGGATTAGGTTTAGACTCCACTGATAGCTGAGCTGGAACATTCAGCATGGTCAATTCAGCACCATTGCGTGCACAGACAGTAGCTTCCAGATGCTGGCTTGAGTCCTGAAAGCTGAACAAGAGTGTTGGCTATAAATAATACAGCCTGGAATATGGAGACAACGTTGTTTTCAATACTCATGTATTCATAACCCTTGTTTCATAAACTATTACAAGTTTGCTTTGGTATCTGTCGCTGACATGGTGCTATACTGCTTGAAGACTTACCTTTCATGTGAAAGCATTGAGGCTCTCTGACTTTCTTGTGCTTAGGCAGTATGTAGCTCTATAGTCATAGCTGTACTTTGAGAGGGTGAAGAAAAGATGGGGTGAAAGTATGCATGATACCTTCAAAATATCAGTTAAAGAAAAATTTCATGATGCTTGAGGGATAGAAGTCCAAAGGAGAAAAGTCTTCAATTTATTTTTGTATAGATGATCATATTAAAATGAAAACATGGGCATAGTTTCACAGTGGAAAGAGAATAGCTGGCAATGGACAACTGAAAGGCACAGAGTACTTTGAAATACTGCAGAAATGTTTTATCCTGATAGTATTAGAGAACGTATAGTCTGTCTTCAGGTTGCAGGCATATTGTGTTTATTCAGACATCTGCCTGTGGACTGAAGAAGACTTGGCTGTGCTTGGAGACATGAACCCTGCAGGAAACAGTTTTCTAACGGCAATAGCAGGTGAGATGTGAGTGACTGAACACAGGACTGGCAAACACAGAGCTAGCTTACACAGTGTCCCTTATAATTGCCACAGTAATAAAACCTTTCTGCTGTTCTCAGATTTCTGCGAAACTACAGACAAGAAAGTCAGACTGATGCCAACAGGGAACATGTCTGAATATCTTTATTATATTGTCTGGTTTGTATTACATTGCATCTTATTTGTGGAATTCAAAGTGATGTAATTCGCAGGTAAGTACATGCCCACCTGTGTGCCCATATATATTGATGTTGTTCTTTACAACTGGTCAAAAACTTTTCTGATTTCTATAAAATGTATTATAAAATGTAACAATATTGTAAAAATCCCCCAAACAACGCCTTTGCCTAATTTTGTACACAGTGCAAGAAGAGATGAATGTGATGAACACTAATATACGAGGCAGGGCGAAGCTAGAATGAATAAGACTGTTATCCAAATCAGTTTGATTAAGCACAGGTATTTCATTTCAATTTTCAATTATTTTTTTTTTCTGTTCTCAGCCATGTGCTAAAAATTATTTATTCTCAGAAACCTCTTTGCAGTCCATAACATCTTGTGGACACTGGTGTACTGTGAAGGAAATTTGGCACTCTAAGACAAGGAAAGGCAGAAGTAGACAGGTCTGTGGGTTTTCAGGCTTAGTATGAGCTTTTCTGGGAGCAGGGGAAGGCTTCACAGCTTGGAGAAAATTACAGGGCTCTGTTTTAAGGCTACAAGGTCAGTAACTCTGTGTATGCCTCCTTAATCCATCCGCATAATAACCTTTTCCTTTTTCATATGAATATTTTTGAAAGTGTTTCTAATATATATTTGCATATGGATGCCAGATGATGATGTGTTAAGTCTTCAAACTGAAAGGAGCATAAAACCAGCTCAAATGAAGAAGGGAAATATTGCTGTTTCAAAGCCACAGACAATATTCCAGATGCAAAATCTACCCAGCAAGTTGCTGGAGAAGAGTCGTCTCTTGAGTCTTGCAGCAGTCGGATTAGCTTTTAACTAAAACAGCGAAGTTTTTGCTGACAAAGAGTACAGAAGAAAGTAATAGGCTGGACCTAAAATCTATCCAGCACTGAAAATCAGTCATGTGGTGGGTTTTGACTTAAAACAAGTTATGATTATCATCTGGTAAGTCCATTTAGAAAAAAGAAAGTAAAAATGCTTAAACATGGAATTCACATTGGCTCTCAAGTCACCTGAGACTGAAAGATTAGGAATATGTCATGCATGCTTTCTGATGATAATATAATACACGTGATGTGCCACATTTGACTCTCTTGTATCTGGCCATGCTTGAAGAGCTATTTCTAAAGTGTGTATTTTATTACTTCCAGTACAGACCATTGGTGTAAGCATCAGTGTGTGATGGCTGAGATGATGTTGTGCTACAAATGGGATTTCCATTATTATAGGTGCCAAATAATATTTATCTGAAAAGCCTCTGCTTCCTGACTCTGCAAGGTTTTCTTTGATCATTGTAATAATAGAGACACAGATTTTGGATTCTACACAATGAGAAATGAGTGTATGAGTGACATTTTTTCCTTAAGACTTCTGTTTTAAGTATTAGTGAAAGGAGAGTATGTCAGCAAAATGTATGGAGTTGGACTGCTACTCTGATCTTAGCTCTGCAAGTGTACTCCTCTTGCCTTCAATGCCTCTGTTCCAAATTCAAAGCAGACTTTGGGACATGGGAAAATCCCATTAGGCATAATTTTCATATGTTCTTCCACTCATGACTCAGTACATTTTTTGCACCATGAAGTTTACATTGGGCCTTTTTATTTCCTTGGGACAGCATCATTCTCTTTCCTGTATGAGATATTTTGCTTGGTAAACATATGCTTATTGGAGCTAAAATGTATGTAAATTGCTGCGATGTTGTAAGCAAACAACACTTTCTATTAAATTACTTTTTTAGCCTTTATGTAATAACTGCTTGAAAGTCAGACAAGGACATTGTTTCAAATTTACTAGCCAAAGTTGTCACCTGCAAATGTTATGCAAGGAAAGGAACTAATGAGATAGTGCTCATCATTTGATTTCACACTTGTTCTACGAGTTTTAGGCACAAGAAACTGATGTCAGATTTATTTCATTGCTCACTCAGATCTTTACTGTACAGGATAAAATTGGATGTCTACAAAGATATCTTTGGATTCTTTCTTTTAATTTCCTGCAAGAAAGGATAACAGAAAGGTTTGCAGCACTCCATGTACTTCATTGCTACTTATACCTAAGGGTGACTTCTCATCAAAGATGTATTTTAAAAAGAAGGCTAGTGAAGATCCTTTAAATAAATGCAGACTTCCTTGCCCAAGGGCTGGAGAGGTACAGGAAGGAGTAGGTTTATAAGGAGGGAACTGGGCAGCATTAAGTAGAAGTGCACTTCAGAAAATAAAACTTATTCCAAAAAGGCCTGTTTCAGTAGTCCAATACAGAATTTAATAAAGCCTTGGGAAATGTCTCCATTTTTAGATGTTGGTGTGACAAGCATCACAAGCTAGCATCGTTGTAGATTAAATTTTCTCTGTTATATTTTCTTAGCAGACTGGCAAATTTTGTGGTGTTTGCAAAGTCTCATATTTTATCTCTAAACAGAGTACCAGTGTCGGAACTGAAAGCTGGTCCTGTGCTAAACATCCTGGAAGAAGGAATTAATCTGCATGCAGATTGGTTGTCTGATTTCATAGAATCATAGATTCAGAGAGTGGTTTGGGTTTGTAAGGACCTTAAGTTCATCTACTTCCAACCCCCTGCCATGGGCAGGGACGCCTTACCCTAGACCACGTAGCCCAAGATTATATCAGAAAAGACATCAGGCACATCTAAACAGTCATGCTCTGCTTGAAAAGCAAAACAATACAACAGTACTTTCTTAAATTACTATTTTAATTGAAACGTTATGTGAAGAAGCCCTTTGGTATTATTCAAATTTTTAAAGCAAAGTGTATTAAAAGTTGTAGCTAAGTCCAGAGCCTTGAGCTGTGCTCCCATTTGTTTCATTTATAACTTTGTTTCCTTCTACTTAGATAGAACTCAGGAGCCATCAGCTGATCTCCTTGGAGTGGAATTACATTAATGCTTTGAAGTGAACCTGGAAGCAGATTTCTTGATCATCTGTATAAACATGAAGTCACTCCTGTGGTCCATTCTGGAGCCTACCAACTAGTCACCTCCCTCCAGAACAAAGCCCATGATTGCTGCAGGGACCCTTTTTTCTAGGCAGGCTGAATGACACTGCGCCAAACTAAACTCACAGGTACCTTGCACAGCTGCCCAGTGCAACTAACTTTCCCACTTTGTGTATGTGCCTTCATGCTACACAATGTGATAGGACCCAAAAAAGTTTTCCAAAATCTTAATAAAGAATCATCATTCCTCTGTTGCAACCATCACCCAGCAGTGCTATTGAGTGTACTTTAACACCAAGGGCATCTTACTGCTGGTTTGAAGAAACCAGAACATTAGTCTCCTTATACACAGAAATGCCTCAAAGAGAGCTGACTGTGAATGCTTACATTTCATAGTCCTTATGGAGATTAAGTCTCTATGGGACAGGTAAAAGAAAGTGTGAGGGTGGTTTGTTGTTTTTTTTCTTCTCCTCAAGTTTTTCAGCCAATCATTCTGACAGAAAGGATATAAAGCAGAGTGGTTTTCTTTGAATTCTGTGTTGGCAATGCTAGTCCTAAAGCACTATAAATTTAATTGGAATTCTCTAGCAGTTTCACTGTTTTGGTATGTATACCTGATGAAAACTTGTGAGTTATAGAGAACTGCAGAGACATCCAGAGGCTCTCATTTAGAAGAGCATTTAATGTATTCAGGAAGTCAAAGGAGGAAGAGATTTGGTTCCACTGAAGCTAAGAAACCTGAAGCATATCCTTAAATAAACTCTAGCTTTTAGAATAAAAAATACTTCGAATTAAAGACAAGAGCTGTTAAATTGACTTGATATATCTTCTGTTTTGGGAGATTATCCTGAAGATTTATTCAATGTTTTCTAGCAAAAACAGTGTCAAATTGAGCAATGCTTTAATGTATTATATGTGCAAGGTTTTAGGGTGATAATATCTTTTGATAGAAGAATTAGCATAGTTCAGAGGTTGATAGACCTAAAACATAGCTGTTTTTTCCAACTTTATCAACCAGGCTAATAACAGATACCATTTTTTCCTCTAAACTCTGCTTGTTTCAACATAATCATTCTTGGATAGGAAATTACATTTTTTGCAACTTCGACCTTTGCTGTTAGTCATAACAGCATCTGATATTACAGCAGAAAAATATATGAAGAGAGACTTTGGCACTTACAGAAGTGGGAATATCCTTTGATGGAGATAACATACAGATTATCTGAATGTCCCTTAACCCTCTTAAATCCCATGATAAGAAGAGGTGCAGCAGTACAGAACGTTTATACAAAAGACAGGAGAAAAAAAATGGGCAAAGTATCTGATTGTATGAAAATGTGTTAAATAATAATAAACCTCTAGTTTCTTGAATATCAGAGCCTATTTTTCCCTGAGCTTTCATGTCCTTAATCTCAGCCATGTTCTCACACAGAGGCAGACTCTCTGTGGGATATATTTTAAGTGTGATAGTGAATGGTGCCTATGTAAATTGGGAAAAGTATAACTGTAGTTAGGAGCAAAAAGTTAAAAAAGAGCTCTGTTATTCTTCCTCTGCCTTCAGGCAGCAGTTGTATAAGGAAATACAGCTTACATGAAAAAAATACAAAGAAGTGTTAAGAGGCAAGTTAATGATTGCTTAGCAAGCAGTTAAAGAAACGGTAGCAAAGTGTCTATGATGAGATTTCTTTAATTTTGCTCATTTTAACCAGGGTGCTTGATTTTCCAGTTCACAAAAGATATTTTTAGCACCTTCCAATAACTTTTTAAAAATGCACCTTATACTACTTTAAAATTAAGTGAGAAAACAAAAATTCTGAGTGTTGGAATGACTCATAGCAGACCCTGGTATTTTCAAATAGGGTAACTGATGGGAATAATAATGGTAGTCTTTGTGGCACTTTATATTTAGAAAGAAGGAAAAGAAACAATTTGCTAGTGGGTTATGCTGGATTTTACTGCAAAGAGGAGGGATGAACCCTGTAAATGCTGAATCCAGTGTCAGGCTCTGAAGGAAAGTGTACTGTCACCATCTGACTCCTTCACCATTTTCTGCCTACATCTTCCAAATGATCTCACTACCTGTTCCTCCTCTTTGCTTTCTTAACATGGTTTTGATTGTTTATCTTTCTTTCTCTTCCTTCTACTATACAACTCTTTGTTTGGTCTCCTGTTCTTTTCCTACAGTCTTTTAAGTCTCATCTTGACCTTTTTCTCTTTTACTATTTGCGCTGGAGTTACTGTAATTACTACAGTAATTGAGGGCATAGGAAGAGGAATTATAGAAGTGTGGATAGGGAAAAGAGTCAGGGAAAGCGTTAGGGTTTCTACGAGCTGAGGTAAGGAGGTAAAGCAGAGCTGCAGAGTAAAGATAAAAATCTTGGAGATCAATTCTTCTCCTAGCAGGGCAGAGGTATGGGAATGGAAGGGAGAAGGACTAAAAACCAGTATCTGTAGAAAACTGTGCAAAGGGAATCCACAGTTTGAATGATGTTTGCTGTTTCTGTAGTAGGTGAGATCTCCTGTGTAGACGAAGTGTGGCATTTCAAGTTGATGCAGAGACTCAAATCTTCATTTATTACCCCCAAGTCCTTTTTATCCCCTTGTTCACTGCTTTCCCAACCTGCACATACATACAACATTCAATCCCACTGGCCACTGTGAAACTCTCCAATAGTCCAAACACAATGTTGCAGACCCTCTCAGAAGCCCCACATCCTCTGGCCTCCAACTGAGATTCCTGCCACAACTACATCTTGGCCCATCCTCCCAAGGCTTTCTTGTTTACTTTCCCTGTCCTTCAAGGTTCCAACTAATCGCTCCAGGGCTTGTCCAGCACCAAAGCCTCAGAGCTCATTCCCAAACACTTTTGCATGCAAATCTTACCACCTTCACTCCCCACAACAAAGTTAGCAGCCTGCAGCCCTAGCAGCCAGACCGTGACCCAAAGCAGTCTTTGTCTGAAGCTGTTTGTGTCATTCTTGGTCAATTTTTCTTCCTTATGAATTTCTGCTTCTCACCCCTCTCTAGGGATGGTGTTTTCATTTTGCCCAATACATGGATGCACCTGTAGTGCTTAAAAACAGCAGCCTTGATCAATATACATAGTAGAAATACAGACCCACATATAGTAAAATTTTTATAAAAGCACATTTCATATATACCAGAAAGAGATTTGCCCTTTTAGAGGCAGCATTGTGATTTACAATATACTTTTAATCCTTTCCTAAAGCAACTTTGGCTTTTAACTCCATATTTTGCATTTATGCATTCAATCTTTTCCTTTCTCATGTGATGTACCTCATACATAACACATCATATATCAACTTCTTTCATATGATTTCTCAAAGTTGTTAAGATAATTTTAAATTTTAATTCTGTTACCCAGAGAGGTTTCTGTTTGGTGTCATATGTTAATTTGCCAATCTGTTCTCTGTATAATTTTTCACCTTAATGAAAATATTGAAAAATTTAAGACATAGGACTGATCTCTGTAAGAATCTATTTAATATCCTGGCGATAGAAAGCAGACTTTGAACTATTCTTTATTCAACCTTCTGTACAGCAACTTCATCTAGAATATATTTCTCTAGTTTGATTATGAGGATGGCATGTTGGTCTGTGTCAAAAGCCATAATAAGGACAAGATATGTCACATTTCATGCCTCCCACTCATCCACTCAAACAATTATTTTGTCAAAAAAGGAAATCTTATTGCAAGAGCATAATTTGATTTTGACAAATGCATGTTAAATGGTTCTTATTTCCTTCTTGGTGTTAATGAACTCATAGATTATGTGATGATTTGTTCCACTATCTTTGGGGTACTGAAGTTAGATTGAATAGTTGCTATTCCTTCGATACACTTTTTTCCTCTTTGAGAAGGATTTTATCTTTTCCTTTTTCCATTCCTTAGACTGTCTTCTAAGCACCTTCAGAAATAATTGCGAATAGTTCTGAGATTGCTCTGACTACTGCTGTGAGTACTCAGGGGGACACTTTGTCAGGCATAATACCTAAATATCTTCCATGCTTCTAATTAATCTCCCTTACCCTTTTTACTAATTACATAATAATTTTAGTATGATTTACTGTGTGCTTGCACCAGCAGATACTTTTAAAGTAGCTGCAGTTCATTGAGTGACTCCTCTTAAAGCCCAAGTGCTCACCAGGGATCCACATCTAAGGTCATGATTGGAAACTCTAGGTTAGATCCATGTTCTACCGTCCTTTGCTGTCCTGGAAAGAGAAGTGCCAAGATTTCCTCTGACGTTCACAGGTATATGAGCCTTCAGGAGCACCAAGCTCGGCACAGTTCCTGGTTCAGATCCAACCTGTTTTGTCTCTCTGAAGAGTGATGGAGACTTCATTTTTCCTTTAAAACAAAACTAATCCAGTAGCTAGCACCCAGAGGTAAAGTTCCAGTGCCCATGCCATGCCCTTTCTCTGTGGCTCCTCTCACTCCCATATGAGAGCCAGTACCATGCCAGGGACACAATGCGAGTGGCCAGAAAAGAGGTAGAAAGGATGTTCTAGGACAAGAAGGAGTAAGCCTTGTGCTACTGTACAGGTACATAGAATGAGAAAAAGTTACTCTGTGGCCTTTGCTCCTATGATTATTCCTGCTTCTTTTGAACACAGAACTGCGAAAGTTTAGTGTCGTGGTTTAAGCCAAGCTGTAAATCAGAACCACACAGTCTCTTTCTCACTTCCCCTCCTCTTTTTCCCTCCTTCTCTACCCCCCCTTCCCCCGTGCTCCTGGGAGGATGGGACAGAGAATAGAAAGAATGTAACTCTGACGGGTTGAGATAAGAACAGTCCAGTAACTAAGGTATAACACAAACCACTACTGCTACCACCAATAATAATAAGGGAAATTACAATGAAAGAGAACACAACCGCTCACCACCCACCGACCGATACCCAGCCCGACCGAGCAGTGATCTAGCCCTTCTGGGTAACTGCCCCCAGTTTATATAGTAGATATGACATGCTGTGGTATGGAATACCTCTTTGGCTAGTTTGGGTCAGGTGTCCTGTCTCTGCTTCCTCCCAGCTTCCATTCCTCCCTGGCAGAGCATAAGACTCAGAAAGTCCTTGGTCAGACTAAACATTCTGACCAGCAACTAAAAACATTGGTGTTATCAGCACTGATCCCAGGATGAAAGTCAAAACCACAGCACTGCACCAGATACTAAGAGGAGAAAAATTACTGCTGCTGCTGAACCCAGGACATTTAGAAAAGTTCCTTGTGGTAGAAAACATTGGCAAATTTTATGAAAAACTTATTAGCAAAGCTACAACGTCATACATTCTGAGGAGCATAGAAAAAGCTACATATAAAAGCACTGCAAATCATGTGTAGTTCCTCAGTGTAACACCAGGGTTCCCTCTTGAGATTATCCATAGGACAGGGAAAAACCACTAAGCAAACCAAACTAAAAAGCAACAAAAAACCCCTTCTGAGATGTTTACAATATGGTAAACTTTTTAAAAAAGGAGGTACTACCTTAAGCATGTGACATTTTACAGATATGGTCAGGCTACCTAAGGATTTTATCCTAAAAAAATCCCTGTAGAAATGAGGTGCACAGACCTGGGGGCAACTTATCTCTTTCTGACATAAATCTCTTCTTAGTTTTCTAAGCACTCAATTTTTCAGCAATTTCCTTGAAATAGTGATAAGCTTTTTAAGAAGAGATTGGGGGAGTGAATAATGTACTGAATAATGAAAATGTATTTTCTTTCTGCTTCATAGAAAATAACATAAAGGTAAGAGAGAATTCTTGTTTATTAAACAGTAATCATAAGAATCTAATCTTCAGTTTATCATTAGTCATGTTCCAACCAGCCTGATAAATAGAATATTTGCACTTTATGTGTAGCATTCAGATGAATGAAAATTGAATTTATTCTCCTTTGTAACATTCACATAAAAGATTATTTTCTGAGGTTTCAAAGCCTGCTGTAAAATTTTACTGGGTTATTTATACAGTGTTGTTTTCTTGTTTACTATTTTTTTATAGTAAAAGAAATAGAGACTTCATCATCCAAACAATATTTCTTTTTACCTAATCCTTTTTAGAAACAAAAACGTCATAAAGCTTCTTGCAATAACAAATAAGCCATCAGGAGCTCAAGAGAACCTGGTTGTTTGTAGCTGCCCAGTACTACACTTTAAAAGCAAAACCTGCAGAGACAGCCCTGCTCCGCATAGCAAGAAGTCAGTCTAGCAGGAATAACCACCAGCTAGTAAATAACAGCCCAGAGAAAGACACTGTACGGTGGGAATTAAGGGATTTTCATGCATGTCTGCTAAACCATCCATATTGGTTTGTACTAATCACATCCCACTGCCACCTGAAAACACAATCTGGCAACAGAGAATGGAATCAAGCTTTTAAAGACTTAGGATTTATATTTCCTGGATTTTGAAGAGAGATGCAACATAGAGCTGGGCACAGACTGAAGAATTACTGACATCTTTTGTATATAGGCTCCTTAAATATCTGCTAGTGAAGTAAGACAAATCTGGGGGAATGCTCACTAGAATCAAATTAATAGCAGGAAGACTTTAATAATAACACATTTTCCTCATTATTAATGCTTAGTAGTATTTCTCCTCACCCCCTGAATAAAAAGCTCAGCATGAGCTCAGGGGGCCATATCCATGCTGATCAGTTGATGGAGTCTGTTCAAAGGTGCTGTACCTAGACACATGGCAACATTACAGCTGAAAGTTGCTGGGAACCCCTGTGTTTTTCTCCATGAATTCCCAGTGTTACAATCTGTCAGAACACCCAGGGCAAGGGGAAGATTGCTAAGGAGTTACCCCGACCATGTAGGAATATAACAGAACAGAACAGTGCAAGAAAGATCTTTGCTTTGATTCACAAACACTGCTCTTTTAGTAGGTTATTGGGGGAGCAGTAAGTAATGGAAAAGTGTATTTCATACAGGACCTCATCCATATAGCCACAGCTATTGTGAAGGCTCAAAGACAATGTAAAAGCATGCATTATTAGGAAGGGTGAAAATAATCCATGCATTTTCTTTCCTTTGACAGAGAATTCAGATATATTTTTGTATCTGGGTTTGGATGAAATGTTCCTGCCGTTTGTGCAGCAGTGATAACTGCACAGCATTCTGAATATTTGGCAGCGTACAGTGATATTTGTGTCATAAATCATGGACGACATCAGCCAGGCCATTCATAAACTCGGTAAGTAATGACAAATGGAAAGCCAAGTTTGGCTTTCAGTTGTGATGGTGTAAATAGCTTTGAAATCTACTGAACACTCAATTTTGTAAAAATCTCTTCATTTTCAATATTCCCAGGAGACCTGAAAATCAAAAGGCTGGTTTCAGAGCACTCACAGCAGCATAAAGTTTAAGATAAAAGTTGAAGAAATCCAAAGACTTTGTGAAAAAGAAACCTCTTTTCTAGGCTTGCATGTTCCAATAAATGTTGTCATAGTTAAAATAATGGTGGCAAATTGTTTTATCAGCAAATCAAATTTAACCTGAAGAGGCTATGGAAGGCAATAAACTGAAGCAGTATAGGAATTACATTGCTTTGGATATTTTCTAGCTGCAGGAAGGCTCTGTTTAATTTTTTAGCTATGTTGCCTCCTGTGAGCACAAAAAATGTCTCCATGACCTCCTCTGGGATGCTGCTGTAGCTGATGCTTCAGAATCTACCTGAAGACTCAGATCTGGGTAAGCATTTTCCTTGCTTTCCAATAGTTATAGGTCTTGGCTGTTGCTCTTTAATTAATGGGGACCTGATTATTATGCTCCTAGTTGGCAGTTGTGGATGCTGGGGAGACTAAGGGTAACTAAAATGAGGTGGAGAAGAAGGTGGTATTGTTCTGTGTAAACAGGAAAGAAAACAAGGCCACGACTTCCCTCATTCCTCAGTCCTGAGGTGCCAAAATTATGGCAGTTTTTGCCATTGTGCCCTATGAGTGGGTCAGGAGGGCCAGAAATCTGGTGTTTCTCCAGTCAGAGGTCTAAGCTGGGACATAAGGTTTTAAAAATTGTGTATTAGGTTATACAGACTCCTTAGGTTATATGTCTCCACTAACAGAGGTTTCCAATATGAGGGTCTGTATACATGGTCTTGGAGGAATTTGTGCATGGAAACACATACACTCAGAGGAGTAATTTAGTGTCTCCTTATTCAAATTTGACAGAGGTACACCTGGTAAAACACCAGTGAGACAGAAAAGGAGTAGCAGTTGGATGCCAAATGTATCAGATATTACCTTGATGAAACAAGTCTGTGCAGAGATATGTACAAAGAATTTGTAGTGCTTTTGGGATGAAGGCAGAATGCAGATGTCTAAACTCCCTTCAAATGTAGATTAGTGTCCCTGTTGTATAATTCACAGGAGACTGGCAGTGTAAAGTTGCAAGTGCCTAGAACTAGGTCTTTGCTAAGAGTTCTACAAGGTCTACTTTGATACTGAGCAGTTTTGAGTGAAGAGGAGATATTAGACTGTCCTTATTTAATACATCTTCTAAGCTCATGCACTTGTTTCCTTTAGTGTGTGAATATCCCTGAAAGACAACGCTTCCATACTGTAGTGTACATCAGGTAGGGATGAAGTTGTCAAAATCCAGATGTAAGCAACAAAACTGCTCTGCTTCCTGGGTACTTGGTTCTGGAGCAGAGAAGTGGAGAGGTATTTAAGTTAAGCCTAGTGTTAATCTGTATTAGCAAAAAAAGCACTGCAAGCCATTTTTATTATCCTTTGCTTGCTTTTTGCTAACCCTTTGTTAGTAAGAGAAAAAAGCAGTATTGTGAAAGCTTAAATTTATTCAATCTGTTCTGTAGATTCTCAAGTAGTGAGGAGCAGATGCTTAGAATATTATCAGTCCAGGTGTTGCATACATTCACCTAATTGAAGACCACCTGATTGCCTAAATGAATTCCGATTAATTAGGGTTGGTTGAACTGTTTCCTCTGTATACTCTCCTGCCATTAGATCATACGGAAAAAAGGATTTCTTAGATAGTTAGTTGGCTGGAACTTTTTATATTGGAATTGAGCAGCAGTACAACCTCTCACTTCTTGCCAAATTTCTTGTGTGAACTTATAGCAATAATACAAATAAAGATAGTTAACATTTATATCCTCATAACTCTTGCTCTCTATAGAACCCAAGCCACCTATTACCTCCAGTTTGCTCAGCTGCAAATTAAAGATTAATTATTTGTTCAAGACAACATGAATAATCACATATTTTTTTCCTACATTTTCAGCACTACAATAAATCATCTGACATACTGCATTTTTTAGGTGATACCAGAAGTATATTCAATTTGATTCTAGCATAGTGATACAAAGTAATATTGGGCAAAATTTTCAAGTTCAAAGGAAAAGCCACAAACTTTCAGATATACCTACCTTGTGTATCCTGACTGTAAATAACAGGAATATCACAGATGCTTTTGGTAATGTGTGGGGAGCAAAAGGAATTTACACAGCTAAAAAATTACATGAGATTTAGAAAACTTGTATCTGGTTTCTACATTTGAACAAAATGTTTGGATCCTGCAGAATTTGAATTCTGCTGATGGTACTCTCAGAGCTTCATAAACTCCTGTATTGCCATATCAGCAAAATATCTGACCCAAATATCTAAATTTATAGGTGTTTTTTAATCATAACCAAAGAAACATTCTTACTGAACTATATGTTGGCAGTTATTCACAACGGAAAAGGAAAATAAGTTGAAATACACAGAAAAAGAGAAAGCTGAGCCAGAAAAAGGAGTAGAGGAATGAAATAATAGATCAATAATGGGTGACTGGGACAGAGATGGGTTATGAGCTCAGCTTTCAGTGGTCTTATGAAGTACAAAAAGTGTCCTTTCCCAGAGTTTTCTCCTGCTCAAATTGATGCATCATGCTATTTCTATTTTTCTGATCTCAGATAAATTTCATCTAAAGACTGCTTCAAAACATTTGGAGGAATACCCTCTGGTAAGGTCTTGAAACATTTTTCCTGAAAAAGGCTATTCTGCTCTGCTGGCAGGCCTGCCTTCTTTCCTCAGGCTCTATTTTTCTGATACAAGAACTCATTTTCAAGAAATTATCAAGTTTCTGCAATAACTAGGATAGCCTGCCCTGCTTTTAGCTGCCCAGAAAACCTTTTTACTCCATGGGCCAATGCAGGTCCATTCCAAAGGGATAGGAACTTGCTATGGCATCCCTGTGTTGTGTACATTCTCTAGGAACATCAAACCTGAATGTTAGCCTGATCTAGTGTGAAGCATTTTCCACCTTGCTAATTAAGTGAATCCTTCTCACCATTATCTAGTAAATACATCTTTTCCTAGCTACTCATATATGTATTTCAAATTGAGGGTACTAATTTGTAAAGCTTGGTAGCTAATGATCAGTGATCCTGTTCTGTTTCCTGGTGCTTTCTTCCAATTAGGTAATTTTCTCAGTCTTCTTTGATCTTCCTATTCCGTGATCTGCACTTTGATTATTCACATCACTCCATTCATATATTCTTTTTTCAATCTACTTTGCCAAAGGGTTTTATGATACCTACCGTTCCCATTGTTCTTTCCAGAAATCAGTCATGCTTAGTTCATTTGTCACTGTATTCTTCTTTCTGCCCAACAGTTGGAATGATTTCTTCTGGGCATCTCCCTTCACTGGTAATAGTGATGTTTGTGTATATATTCCTTTAGTTCTCTTGTCTGTATCGATAAGTCCTTCTTCAAATCCAGTTCAACTTCTGCAACGCTATGATATAAAATTAAGATTTGTTTTTCCTGTGATTGCATTAGCAATCTGCTTTTCAATTTCCCCTTATTCGTGCCACCCCAAGTAAAGCTTCTGTCTTTACAATGTTCCTGTAGGCACAGTGGGACAAGGATGCATATGAAATGAAGCCACGCCTATATATCAGTAAGTGTAATTTTATACGTGGAAAAGGTTTGAAAATATAAACCGTGCAGCATCATGACTATTTAGATGTGTTTCTTATTATGGCTATGCTTTTTAAAGCAACACTGTACTTATAGGAATCTTCATGATTCTTGACTGATTCCCTCAGGAATTGTCATCCTCCTCACTCCCCGCTGAAATGCTTATTGCATAAATACATATATAGTGCTATATTTCACACTAAAAGTGAGTAATTAAGACACAAAATTCTACTGTATATTCTGTTTCTTTCTTTTCTCTGCCCTTCTATCTTAATGGATGAAGTAGGAAAGAAAAGTGGCAGAATTCTTATGCCTTTCCAGACACAACTTCTGCGTCAGCTGGAATCTGAGGTTTCTCAGAGTGAACATTATAATCTGTTCTCAAGAAAAGTTTTAGAATTTGAAAAATAAGTGACATAGTGTTTGGCTTTCTCCTTTTCTAGACATCGGAAGATTATTATTATTTATTTTTATTATTATTATTAATCAGTTTTTTCATTGTGCTTTGCTTCTGAACTAAATAATAAATTTATAATTTCTTAAAGTGAGTGCCTAACCATGTGGTTTAGGTCAGGATTGCCAGCATTACAGTCTATCAAACATAGAATCGTAGAATCATAGAATAGTTAGGGTTGGAAAGGACCTTAAGATCATCTAGTTCCAACCCCCCTGCCATGAGCAGGGACACCTCACACTAAACCATATCACCCAAGGCTTCATCCAACCTGGCCTTGAACACTGCCAGGGATCAGGGAATCAGTTACGCTAAATGTATTAATTTGTGATAAATCTGTCAAAGAACTGTTCTTTTAACACTGTGAATTTCTATGCTTTTTGGTAGGTGTTATGCCTGTCTGCATGATGGCTAAGGACCTGTTTTAAGTGATCACTCACAACTTGTTGTAAGTAAGTGAAGTGTTTTCTGAGACCTGTGCCTTGATAGAAAGGATGGGAATCTGTTCTTCCAGTGAAAAAGTAGTTGACTTACTTACAACATAAAGACACTAATTAAAAATTTAAATCTGCTTAGTGGAGAGTGGAATGTGTTTTGGAGCTACAGTTTCATAATTTGGAACAGCTAGAGCATCTGTTCTTTTGCAGATAAAGGGCAACTGTAGTCTGAGTCAAATTACGTCAGCCATTGTTTTATCTCTGTGTTGTTGGTATCCTTGCACTTATTCTCATCTCTTGTCTGACCTTTTGAATATTGGAAATTACTTGGTGAGAAATGTTTTATTCCCATTTTAGGATTTAATTTGTTGCCTTTCATTCGTTTTTACATTCTTTCTTCCTCCCATTGTTGTGATACCTTTGTCAACTCTTTTGAAAGCATATATTGTGAAACACATAATTAAATAATTCTACAAAACGTGATTGCACAAAGTGCCAATGCTTCAAAAGAAAACCGTGTTAATACACTTTTATTTTCCCTCCTGCACTGCTTCCTTCCTCTCTACATCAACTCTGTATATGGAGGTATACAAAAAGCATAGCAAAGGTATACAAAAGTCATAGCAAAGGTATACAAAAGTCATAGCAATTACTGTGATTAAAAACTTATACTTTATGCAACTTAAGAAGCACTGCATAAGAAAACAACACATCCACATCACAGTAATTCTTTGATCCTGTAGGGTCAGTACAAGCCTCTCTGTGAATTGCTGTCCATTACAGTTGAGGAGTGCCAAAATCTTTTTCTTGTGTGCTCTCTAAATACCCTTTAGCTGATGGAATAACATAACAGAGGTTACTGAATTAAAGTACTATTAATCCCTACTTTTAGACGTTATGTTTGATTGGGGTTTGAATTCTGATTGGAAATCTCTACTATGGCTGTAAGTAGAAAATACTGTTTGTTACTTTAGCATGAACTTGGTACCAGCAGAGATGATGATATATCAGGAAAACAGCTCTATCAGAAACTTTCAAATGCATAGATTTTCTAATCTTGAAAAGAAAAAAAGCCCAAACATCTTTTGAAACCAAAGTTAAAGAAAATAACATGTGAAGTTTTCTTCCATTCTTGTTCTTTCTCTGTTTTCATGCTTTCTGGGATGTGATAGTATTTCAGAGAAATCTTCCTAAATATTTTATTATCGACAACACTCAAAGTCAGGATGATGAAATCTCTAAGTATCCTGCCAAATCTAGGAGAGGAGCCAAGTCTATTCTCCACATAATTTTACTGTCTTTCCCTATTGAAGGTTGAGGTTCTTAAAGGGTTTCCAGCTGCAGAAATTTCCAAGAGGTCTGCAGCAGCCATGGTCAGCGACTGCTGGTGATATCTTGGGGACAAAAAAGCTCAGATGGAGGAGATTGAGCCATAACAGAGACTCCTATTCAGGCTGGGTGTTGACTTCTATTTACTACCTTTTATGTTAATTGGTTTGTGTTGTATTACCAGTTCTAAGCAGAATCAATAGAAAATCCTGACTGGAGCACTGTGAGTCCAAGGTAGGCGTTAGTGAGTAGCTGCAACTGTAAAAATGAGTATCAGTCACATTATACCACTTTAAACACATAGCTCTCTGTAAGATACGGAGAAGCTGTGGCTTCATGTCAGAGTACCACTCAAATCCTCAAGCAAACATTCATCCAGCAAAATCATGGTGGAAATTTTGCAAACTAAATGTGGCATGTAGGCACTCCTCTTCCACTATGCAGATCCATTACATTACTAACCAGACTTTATGTTTACTCTGGAGAGAGAAGAGCTATTAAGCAAATGGTTAGGGACATATTTTGACCAAGATGTGCAAGAGCAGAGCTTTGCTTTTTTCAAAATCTTACACTGGTGCTCAGCACAGTCTCTGAACATGCTTGTAAATTTGAATAAAATGCATAAAAAGAGTTAATGAGAAAAAAAAGGCCATGTGACTAGCTTAAATGACCCCAAGTTGTGCCTGCAATTGTGGCCCTGCTTGCAAATTTAAATAATGATGGTTTTGTCACTTAAAATTGAATGTATAGAGAAAACTATTTGGTTCATTTCTGCATATTCTTAAGTCTTTGCTATGAAATAATTGAAAAATATTCTACCCACATGTGCCGAAGTTCTTTTCTTTGCTTAAAGGTCATTCACTGCTGCCTGCACTGGATAAATAACAAGATCTGAGGATCTATTTATCATAAGAAAAGGCATTGTATGGAAGAACAGGGTGGTAACATTGCTTTTCAGAAAAGCTGTGCTGCAACACTACATTCATTTCTGAACACCATATTTCTATGTATATTTTCGGTGGGAGATCTAAGAAAAAAAATTATAATGATGAGAGAGCCAAAGACTGACTTCCTAGAGAAGATTTAGCACCTCACATACATGTGCTAGTTTGGAAAAGTGACTAATGGCTCCTGGAAGTACAACAGAGGTCTTCCAATATTTAATAGGCATGAAAACAGAGAAGTGACAGAATTTTTCAGGATAATGAAAGTGAAGGAAAGTGTAAATCTTTTGGGGTAGGAAACTGTTGTGTAGGAGGTAGTCTATTAGCTGTTGAAATAATCAGTCAGTATAGCATTGTCCTAGTTTTTGTTTGTAATTTTTGCATGACTGTTAGAAATTCAATTTAATAAGGAGAAATGCAGTCCAAGTAGCAAGAAAAAAAATCCAAAACCCAACTCAAATTTGAGAGGAAAATCTTCCTGATATTTTGATGATCTCTAGAACTTTCTGAAAAGTAGTAAAGCTCTGTCTCTTGGAACCTTAGTAGGAGAATAAGAAAGATGTAAGCAAATACATAATAGCAAGCACTTTTAGACTGATAAAGAGCAGAGCTAGATTTGCTGAGGTTTATCCATTTTAAATTGCAACAATATTCAAAGCCTTTAACTTTGGCGCCTCTGTAATTCTGAAGACACTAGAAAAAGAAATAAGCAAAAGGTCCTAGTGTGTTGAGGCAATCCTCCTCCCCTTTCTTCTGAGAACCGTGACACAGAGGAAGCAGTGGAGTGAATATCATTTAAGTTAATTCTGGAATAATCATCTTCACCAGGATTGTCATACACTTGCCTTGCTTTACCTCCTAGCATAGGATGACAAACTTCAGCAATTTTTATCATTCACTTAAACATTTGCAGCAGGACTACAACCAGTGAGACATATGGCACAGCATCTTGGAAACTCACTTCTAGAAAATGTAGGGTAGTTGCTGATGCTGCCAGGCTTAGGATGGGCACCCACAGGGTGATGTCAAGGTGCTTTGTTTATCCATATGAGTATTTTGCCTGGAGAATTCTACAATCTCCAGCTTGTCCTACTGACTGCAGTGACATGTCATACTCCTGTTGGTTGTTCAAAATAGTGGGTTTGATTTATGTTCCTGCTCTGGCTGTGGTGATAAAGTGCAGGGCTGCTTGACAGGTATGTATGGACAGTACTGGCTGTGTCATTTGCACACCTTATTACCCCTCTTTTTTTGTTCCTTCATTTCTCTTGCACCTACCTGCAGTTGTCTGCCCCAATCTTCTTCCAGCTGAAAAATCAGTGCCTAACTACTTTTACCCTTATGTGCTTTCATTTGGTATTTCTGTTACTGTTGTTTAGGTAATCTTAACCTTTTATAGAGTATTACTGACCTGGTTACTCAGGCACTATTGACCTCGTAAGACTTTACTATCCCAGAGATCCCCAGTGCTTCCTGCTAGTTTTCTGTGAAATTTGTCATTTTACACATAACTTCTCCTTAACCAACTGTGAAATTCAGACCTCTCCTACAGAGAAGGGCCACTAGAATGAGTAAGAATCTGGAGCACCTCTCATATGAGGAAAGACTGAGGGAGTTGTGCCTGTTTAGCCTTACAGAAGAGAAGGCTCAGGGGGGATCTGATCAGTGTGTATAAGCACCTGAAGGGTGGGTGGCAGGAGGATGGGACCAGACTCTTCCTGGTGGTGAAAGGTGGTAGGATGAGAGGCAACAGAAGAACTTCTTTAACTGTGGTGGTGACTGAGAGTCTCCTCCCTTGGAGATATTTAGGAGCCATCTGGGCACAATTCTGAGTAATATGCTCCAGGCAGCCCTGCTTGTGAAAGGAGGTTGGACTAGATGACCCCCAGTGGTCACTTCCAACCTCAACCATTCTTTGACTGTGACAAAATCCCAGTGCACTAGAAATGACTGGTGCTCCATTTTTGCTTTCCATCCCACATATTTTCTCCAATTCTTATAATTGCTGATTGTTGCTGTTCAATATTTTTTGTACCTTTAAAGTGATAAGGATCTCTGCCTTTCTTTGCTATTGCCATATCTGGTCTTCTAATATATATTCCAATTCCATTAAAAATATAATTTAAAAAGTTTGGTAATACTTTTTAATTTCTTATTTTCTCCATCTTTGTGTCTTATGAAGATAACATTCCTTTCTTACTTGCTGTGCATTACTGCCCGCTTTCTAATGTAGTAATTTATACTCATCTCCAGACAGTTAGATGCATCAACTGAAAAGTGATTTACAGTTAATGAGGCCAGGCCACACATTTTATTGTCTGAATTCACATTTTCCCTATCATCTGTCTCTGTCTCTGTGTTAATGTCTCACACAAATGACTTATTTTGAGCACTCACAGTTAAAACTTCAGGCTATTCTGTCCTTCCTCCTTTTCCAGGTCACTTATACTTTTCCATTTTATTCAATGAGATTTTGTGGAAGGTACTCCATGTGGGTTTTTTGTTTGTTTTTTTTCATCTCTTTTTGCTTTGGTATCTCTTCCTGTTGCATAAAGTCTTATTGTCAGAAGTAGTATATTCTTCAGATAGTTTTGGTTTTGATCCAGTAAGTCCATTTCTCATAGTTTCCTGTCATTACTCATCATATTCCCTGACATCCATCACTGATCTCATCTTTTCTTCTGTACACTTCATGCCAACACAAAGTCACTTCAGGTCGAGGTTCATACAGTGCTAACTTCTTCCTGCTGCTCCTGTCAGATTCCCTTAAATCCACTTTTCATCAAGTCACTAATCCCAGGCATATGATCTAATTGGGTGGTATGTTGCAGCTCCTTAAGTAAGCCTAAGAATTATTGAATTTCCCTTTAAAATAATCTTTATTTTCTGTTTCCTTATCATAATTCTCTTTAACTGCTGCATAAAGCTGTGTACATCTGCACTGCTGGATAGCTCATGCCTCTTTCCTGTGGCATTGTTGCAATTCCTGTCAGCTTCACAAGACTGTTAAATCTAAATACCAGCTCTTAAATCTCAGAAGGTTTTCACTGAGGAATTCATATCAAGGAAAACCTGCATATTTTCAAACCTATAAAACATATGGTATTTGTTCTTTTCTTTTAGTTTTCCAATAGTAATTCCCATACATTTCAATAATTACAACTTAAAAAAAACAAACAAACAAACAAGGAGATAAGCAAGTGCAAACTAGGCTTTTCCTAAACTTGTTTTCCCATTTTATCATTTCATTAATTTATTAATTTTAAATTCCATTAAGATATACCCATAAAAGGTTCAAATATATTACAAATTTCTATCAGTGTTACTGTTGTATAACACAGTGTAATCTACCCAACTAAACTGCAGGCTTTTCCTCATTTGTTTGGCAAAGTTTTCCTCTCCATGTCGTCCTTGTCTGCTATCCAATGGCTCTTTACAACCTGAAACTTTGGCACCCTTCTTGTTCTTGAGGAATCCTATCATTACTTTCAACATGCTTGGCAGTTTTTTGTTATTAATGCAGTTAATCCATTTCAGTTACACCCAAATCTTTGGAAAACAGAATATAGACTAAATGTTAGCTGGAACATTTATTGTGTAAGGACAGTTTTCATTAACAAGATCTTTCTTGAAACTATTCAGTTAAATTCACTTTTTCCTGATTGTCTGCATGCATTTTTTTTTTCAGATTTATGTTTGCAAACCCCTTAACTGATGATTTTAGATTCCCTTCATTCCCAGTTGCTTTCCAGTTAGGTAATTCTCTCCAAACATTCTCATCTGTGATCTGCACTTTATCTTGATTGACCACAGCATTTTATTCACACTTTGTTTTTAATATCTGCTTCTCAAAGAAGTCTTTGTTTCTCAGCAGTCAATAAATCAAGCATACATTTCTTTCAGTAGTCCTTGTATTCTTCTTATCTTTGTTTCAATCATCTGCCCAGTTTCTTCTTTTCATTTACAAACAATTTTTTGGTAGAAGCATCATCATGATAAGTGAAGCTAGTAGCAATTTGGAAGGTTTTCCCAAATTTAATCTGCAATAAATGTAATATTACTGACTTTAAATATGCTCTTCCTCAAAATAAATTCCATTCTTTAAATGTGATTCTGAGATTAAAGCTCTGTGTTAAAAAAAACATACATCCACTTTTAACTGAGAATGATAAGGACTCCCCGGATTGGTTACCAAGTAATGATTTGTTCAAGTTTCTGTGGAAATTGCCTTCTGTCATTGTTTGTTATCACAGTAAATATGCATCAAAGGTGATCTATTGTCTGTTTAAAAGAAGACACACACAAAATTCGAGGATTTCTTTATATAAGTGAGGTGCATGAGAACCTTTCAGGCTGTGAGTGTTGGAAACATTTGCTCCTCTGCCAGGTTTACAACTGCCAAAGAAAAGGATGGGTCCCCATCCTACTTTGTTAGTACACAAAAAGCCTGCATGACCTACTAGCATACCTGACTGCCTTTGCTTACTGAAGAAAGCAGTCTGGCAAGAAGCCCTCAATAAACATACCATCTGCTGGGCCGTTAAGTTTTCTCAATAGAGAAATCAGTGTTGGACAACACCATGATTTGGCTTTCTATGTCAGTGTCACTGATGACAAGGAAAGGAATCAGGATTTTGGCAACTACATAGGAGCACATGATGCTTGGCACCGAAAGATGTGATGAGGCACACATAATTCAACACATAACCTCTTAGTAATGTGATAACTGGCCCAGGATTTGCTGACTGCTTGTTAATTATTGAACAGTCCTGAACTGTCTGACCAATAGCCTACCCTATGTCTTCTCAGCTGCTTGTCCCACATGACTAATAGCAACTGTTTTTGAAAGAGGTCCAGGAATGTCTTTGTAGTGCCTTTACATTTCCACAGCTTTAGCCAAGCATCTATGTACCAAGACCCCTGAAAGTCCTAGCCAAAACCTCTCCCTCCTGGTACTTCTTCCATAAACAAGTTCTCTGTTATATTTCAAATACTGCTGACACTTAAACATGCCAAAAAAGAAGCTTGAACAGAAGGATTCTTTGATTAGAAATTCTCTTAACACCTTAAAAAATATGGCTTCTTTGTTGTTACCATTAGTAACATAGGGAGGAAGGAAAAATACAAACTTAAGACAAGCAATGAGAGTTAATAAACTACAAATTCAGCTGTGACTAACAACAAAAAGAAAAGGGCATTTTGTAGACAAGGTGTCAGCTCCTGTGTTTCTCTAGGTTTCCAGAAGAATTTGGGGAACAGAGACTTGATGTTACTTTCTGACCTGAATGTTTAGAGGTTATACCTCTAGAAATTTCTTTTTCAAATGCTTTCCTTTAGAAACTTGTACTTAGCTTTGGCAAATAAGAAAAAGGAGGCTAGTTTTACAAATTCAGCTATATCTGAAAGAGAAGTCACAACAAAGGTTAATTTTATGAACAGGTATCTGTTTTACTTCTGTTATATTTTGAAAATGCTAATGTGAGGTTTATAAAAGGAAAGCAGGTTTATTCCTTCCTCATCAGTGTCCTGATTCACTACTTGTCAAATGATACCCATGACTAGTTTAATCAGAGCTTTATTCCTCAAATGTTGTTCGAGCACAGGCTTTATTCATATTCTAAGTTTTAACAATGCCATGTACTAACCCTCACAACACAACCCAAGAGACTCTTTTTAACAAAAACTTTTCTTTCTTCTCTCAGTGATTCTTTCACATCTACTACTTAAACAAAAGGAATAAGAAATACTTAAAATATTTTCTTCAGCATAATTGAAATTAATATATCTTGACCCTTTTCTACCCCTAAGGTCCCAGGAAAGTGTCCATAGAAATGACTAAAAACACTGCAATAGTCTTTCTAACTGTGGCTTACACACTTATGCTTCTTTCAGACTGGTAAGGCAATTTAATTTACTTTGCCTATCTCTATGGAAATGATGCCATTTTCTCTTTAACTCTGTTGATTTAATCTTTGCTTGGGAATTTGACCTGTATGTAGCTTAAACTTTCAATAAACACTTTTTTGTTGCTGTATATCGTCTTAGTATTTCTAGATGGCTTAGTTGAAATCTTGACACTTTCAGGTGGAACACTGGAATATGCAGAAACTAGCAATTTTATCTGTTTTATACTTAATGACATACCTTTCTCATAATCCCCCTCTTCAGCTTAGTTACTTGACATTTAAACATGCATTGTTGTTCTAGCTGATAAAAGAAATTTCCTAAGGTATATTTCTTTGGTCTTCATATTCATACTGAATCAAAAATAGTGAGAGTCAACAGCAACCAAAAATTATGCTCCTCTCTATGTTTCACTCAAGTTTATTTTCTTAAATCTTTTACCTGGTACCACATCAAAGAACATTTCTTCAAATCGGTTCCTTGGGATGAATCCAGAGCTGTGGGTTAGATGGGAAGGTATATCCTGCAGTTTAAGAGCAAAAATTAGAGACATTAGGATGGGATGGAAAATGACCAATAGAGTGATTGATCTAGTGCAAGCCAGTAGGAAATACTGTGTTCTCTGACTTCTCCTTAGGCATTTTCAAGGCTGTGGCATTAGACAGGGACATACATAGGCTTGGATTCCCTCCTGGTAACAATTCCAAATCATGGCTCTTCCTATAAACTGAGCAGTGTTCATTTTTTTTGTTTGTTTACAGAAGGAGGGTGGTGCCATCACCTATTTTCCGTAGTGAAGTGTAATGACTATGGACATTCTGAAAAATAGAAGAAAATTCAGTGCAGTGTGGCTGCTGCAAGTTTTGTGTACTGCAGTTTGAACAGCTACCTAAATCCTCTGTTTGTTACAAAAAAAAATTATCTGCATCTATCCTGAAGACAACTCAGTGTTATAAACCCATATGTGTTATAAATTGTCATTAAATTGGTGAGAAATCTGATATTAAACTAGCTTTCCAGGACATTTGACTGAAATATTCTTGCCTACTTGAGTTGGAAAATGTAATCTGTATTTATTTGTTAAGGAATCTAACATTAATAATTGATGGATGTCTGGAATGTGTGAACTGTAACCTGCATCAGGAAGGCAACGCAGATAAAATGGGGAGCTGTCAAGCATCTATACTGCAATTTGTATATGGAGTCTTGTTTATACCAGGGTTTCAAAGAACCAGCTTTAGCTTTGGTTTTGCAAAACTAAACCTTTTATGATGAAGTTTTGAAAGACAAAACCAAAATCTAGTTGTTATCTTGGCATAATTAATTTTACTAAAATAAGTTTAAATAAAGTTGAACCTACCAAGATTTTAGCTTATTGATAACCTTAATATCTTTCTTCTCTTGTCTCTCTTTTCAGTATGACAGATACCTCTGTGGCCTTAAATTCCCTTAAAGTTATGATATCCAAATCTGACAACCTTCATCTTCCTTCCGTAAAACTTATTCCACACAGACTTCCTAATCATGCTATGAAATAATATTCCTCACAAGAGATACTCCAAAATACACTCTTTACCAGGCCAGGGAATACACTCTTCGGCTATTTCTCTGGCTGTTTGTCTATATCTTGTCTTTGTGGATGAAGAAGTGACTACAGTCTTCCCCAGGTTTTGCTCTTGAAGCCTATGACATGTCCATGTCTACTCTCAATGTAACAGTATTCCAGTGCTGTCTGCAGGGGCTATCAGATCTTCAGATCAGGAACAGATCTTTGTGCTTGAGTCCTCTGCCAATATTTATAATTAATAATATTAGTTAGAGAACTAATAGTTCTCTAACTTTAGCCTTTTACAGTATGATTTGATCTAGGAAGACCAGCTGTGCTGATTTTAGAGATTTAAGCTCTAAGATTCGCATCGCTGCTTATAAAAATGAGCTAAAAAACTAAGATGAAAAAAAAAAATCCAGACATCTGTTCTCCCTTTTCTTTTTATGGGCATCCAGTTTTTCATTTCAATAGATTCTTTGTTTTTCTGTCACCACATACAAACAAGTGGTTGAAAGGCAAATAATGTTATTTGGAGATTGTTCAATAACTAAAAGCTGTGTAGTTGTCATGCAAATCGAATCTGCAAAATGAACCGTAACTTTTCCCAGTTTGACTCTAATAAGACTAGTTTATTGATTAGAGGTGGTAACTATCCACATCTTGTCTGCTTCCTGAAGCAGATGAAAGGCTGCCCTTCTGCTGCACACACAAAGTATGAGTGTCACATCTGGGGCTGACAAGGACACTACCGCTGAGTTTTATGTACACAGGAGAATTCATAGACCAAAGTGAGAGTTTTCGTTTTTTTTTTCAGTGCATTGAACAAGTTAGTTATAACATACTTAGCAGTTTCACAGGATAGTGGACATCTAAATTGCTCTGCAGACCAACTAAATGCATATTTAACATCTGAATATTTCTTAACAGCTGTTTCCTGATCACCAGAGACAGTCTGTGCTTTTGTTCACTACAGACAATACTACTTCTATTTAGTTAGGTATTTTTGTATGCCATTTTTTCTTTTATATTGTGTATCTGTAAGGCTTTGTTCAATTAATAAAAATGTTGATTTTGCACATTTTTAGTGTACTTCTTGTTTCCACTAGAATACAGAGTGACACAAATCCCTACTAAGAAAAACAACTTTGGCATGCCAATAAGTAATGCAGCATATGTTGTTTTTGAACAAAATGGATAAAACACAAAAATTAAGAAGCTGGCTATTTTGGGTTAGTATGAATCACTTTGGAACTGCATGTCTTGTGCAACTATCTAGAATGAATTTAACTCAAATTAGGTGCTGAGTTTCTAGATAGAATCATAGAATCATAGAATAGTTAGGGTTGGAAAGGACCTTAAGATCATCTAGTTCCAACCCCCCTGCCATGGGCAGGGACACCTCACACTAAACCATGTCACCTAAGGCTTTGTCCAACCTGGCCTTGAACACTGCCAGGGATGGAGCATTCACAACCTCCCTGGGCAACCCATTCCAGTACCTCACCACCCTAACAGTAAAGAATTTCTTCCTTATATCCATTCTAAATCCCTGCTGTTTAAGTTTCAACCTGTTACCCCTTGTCCTATCACTATAGTCCCTAATGAATAGTCCCTCCCCAGCATCCCTGTAGGCCCCCTTCAGATACTGGAAGGCTGCTATGAGGTCTAGATGTCTAAAATTAAGTTACACAAATCCCACCTTCTCTGGATGGTCTATAACTGCAAATTAAACAAAACCAAAATGTCCTTTATAACTGACTAGTGAAGAGGTATTCACAGTTTGGGGTGAAATGATATGCAAAAATAAGTATTTTAAATTAAATTCTTACCAGCTTATATGATTATTAAAAAAATATTTAAAAAAAAAATTCATGGCCTTAAAACAATCCACTACAATGGCAACAGGTGATCAAAATAATGGTCTAGCTTTCCAACCTACGGGAAAGAGGTGAATTCAAATAAACACTATGTGGTAGAATTATTCACTTATCTTTGATTCAAGTATGGCGTCTAAGGCATGAACTTCATGACTACATTTTAATAAGATCTGGAAGTCTATACTGTGGGAAGAAAATATTTTTTAAAATGATCTGTGATTAGACACCAGTGAGATTTGGGATCAGGTACAAATATTCTGTGAAGCACATGAGCTTATTGCGTAATTGTATGTTGTCATTGCTCATTTTTAGGCTTGCACTGATTTCATTCAATATTGTGATTAAGAGTGTTTTTCAACTACATTTCTCCAGATAATACTTACAAATGAGCAAATATTGAGATAGTTTCACGTTTTGGTTCACTGTAGCCAGTGCAAATGGGAGAGGTCTGGGGGGAGAAGCCAATCATCTGGGATTCTAGGTGCCAGAATGTGTGGCAACTCGGGAAACAATCCATATTTTTAGACCTTTGTGCAAACTTTCCAAGTAACCTAGTAACTTTGTGAGGTTTATGTGTCTTTATGCATTTTAATGAGCAGGTAGCATAAACAATATTTTAATTCCTATTGTAAATATACTTCAGAAATATGCAGATCTTAGGATGTCTGGACCTAAAAATAAAGACAACTGAGAGTTTCCATTAAAGAAAGAAGATAATTAACATGATTTGTAAATAAATATACAGAAAAAAGTAAGAGTTTAGCCACATCTGCCATAAAAGTCAAGAACAGGTGTCCAAACAGAAGCTTATGTAAGAAATGTCAATAAGAATTATTTCACAGACTTCAGATGGATTTGGCGTACTGAATCATAAGGTCTAAGGGCCCACAGTACAAAAGGGTACTTCAAAATACATAAAAGTAGTGAAGTGAGTATTAATGCTTATGAAACTAAATGCAAATATGATAAATTGCAGATTAGAATATATTCAGTCCAGTTTATACATGTATAATTTACAGTTATTTTTTCTTTGGCAATAGTTTTCTGCTATGTCACTTTTTCCAATCTTTGTTCAATTCTTTCAGTGAAGAACATACCTCTAATTGATAGTAAAGTGTATGTTGCTTTCCTAGGTTGTTTCAGTTTAAGAACACAAGACACTTTAAACATTAGTCGTTGATTGTGATAAAGGCATAGCTGTGTTAGAAAATAAAGATTTCCAATATACAGCACACCTAGCTGTATATTTTACTCTGCTAAACTTCACAGTCCAGTAGATTGCAGAAAAACTCCATATTCCTGTTATTTTTTTCAAGATAACTGATAAAGAAATGCATGAAAGAAATGCAAGTAAGTGGCATTGACCTTCCCCTCTATTTCTTTTTGGATCATTTCATACATCTGCTAGTGGAAATTCTTTTGATTCTGACATGTCAGCTGTTGACAGCAATAAAAATAACACCTCATAGACAGGCAATGAATCACTTAAATTTTCAGATTGAGAGTGACTGTCTCTAAATAGGCGCTAATGAGCAATCTGAACAGCACAGGTTCTGAAAGCCTCACTCTTGCTCAGTTATACCTCACTTTAGAAAAAAGGTTTTGAAAGAGTGAGTCTCCTTGTCAATTTTGTAGCAATGAGTTTATTATCATTTACTTACATCATGGGCTTTAGAGGGTGTTTTATGTCTTTCTGTAATGCTATTTTCAATCCCACAGAACAGAGGAAAAAATACAGCCTCTGCCAATATTTTCATTTTTTCCTCAAAGAAACCTTCAGTACTTACTGGCTTCAGAAGAAGATGTATGTTATTACATTCTAACATTTGTTTTTTGCCAAAAAGAAGGGAATGTTTTGAAGAACTTTGGTCATGGAGCAAAACCAAGTAATTCCCATTCCTTCATTTTGATGTTATTTTCCTCTTTGCCGTATCCAGTACTGTCCCAGAAGAACATCCTTAGCATACTTTCAAAGTAGTGTGGCAGTTTCTGAATCCTCATTCGTAGCATCACTACTCACTTTAAGAGAAAGAATTGTGTATATCTTTCGTGTAAAATGGTGGTGTCTTTTTAGTCAACAAAACCATGACAGCAATAACAAATGGGATGCAATGCAAATTAAATTAGCAAAATTATTTAAGAAGACCTATGCTGGCTAAACAAGACCGAAACATCTGTTTTCTTCCTGATTACATTTCCCAGAACACAACACATACAAAGAGGATTTGTAGCTCCTATCTGCTGTTCAGTAGGTGCTAAGCTCTTGCATCCACACTTAGCAGTATAGCACTGATAAACTGATAAACAGGTTCAGGGTACAGTCTGAAGGAATCCCTATATATGTTGTAGCCATTTAAATACATATTATCCCAAAGTTAATAAGTTATTCATAAGAGTACAGACCTTTTGCAAATATCCTTTTCTCAAAGAAATTGTCATCTATGTTTATTTCCCTGTGTAAACTCATGACTCCTTCAGGCAGACTCATTACCTTTTCACCATAAGCGTAATGGCATCTGGTCTGCTGGAGAGAGCATATTTACTCAATACTTTTTCTTATTAAAATGTTTAGCCACATACTGGTAAAAGTGATGTCTGAACTAAAGCAGACATGCGGGTTTTAAAAAACAACAAAATTCTGAAACTAGGAGCTCATTATAAGAAAAAAAATTGGTATCAGATATTATGATGATATTTAATCACAAATTGCAAGAGGGAAATTGGAAAACCTTGCTTGCTGTTAGATTTTTTTTTTAATGAATCATTTCCATTTTCTGGAAATGAAACCATATACATCAATGCCCAGCTGATCATGAATGAAAGAAATTGAAAATCTGAAATATGATCTTACATTTAGAATAGCATATAGTAGCTTTTATATTTATTTTAGAGCATAGAAGAATGTAATTGAAAGAACACAGCATTTTTTAGTTTAAAAATATGCATTTTTTCCACCCAATTGATAAATTTCAAGCTATTTATATATGCATCTCTGTGTTTCAATGAAAGCTCCAACGGCATGATTGTGTCATCTTCTCAAACAATAATATGCTATATGATAGAATTATATATTTGTCCTTGATGACAGTAACAATGTTCAATTTGGGAATCTAACTATTGCACCCTTAATTCAGGAATGGAATTGTCCCAGGAGGACTTCAGACTCACTTAAGCCCACTTGTTTTAAACAAGCAGCTGTGCTCCTCCTAATATCCTCCACTGCCTTGATTGAAGAGCATATCACACCTCTCCTGAGGAAACAGAAGAAACGAAGCCTGAAAAAGCCCTTCATCTTCCCTTGTGTACATTTTATAGGAGAGTTTTTCTGATGTGAGTTTTTGGAAGGAATAAAATTCTCCCCCAGCATTTCAGTGGGATCTGTAGGTGCTCAGGACCCGGGCATATCAGTCACCTTCAGTTTATGCATCTGTGTAAGCCAAAACCATAATCTGTCACAAGTTATTACAGCTGTTCTAGTGATTTTTAGTAATTAGTTTCAAATAAACCCTGCTGAAGCAGACAGCCAAGAGCAAGAAAGAAGAAGAGTGTAAAACTACATTTTTATCGCATAATTTCTTCCATTTGTTTCTGGCTTTCTTTTCATGCTCTTCCTAAACTTTGCATCCCAGAATGACTAGCTAGATGTCAAAGACACATAGAACTTGCATTGACGCCTCCAGGGGAGCAGGTCAGCAGGGCTCATTCCTTGTCCAGCCCCAGTGTGGCTCCTGAGTGCTAGCCACAGAGCTCTATCTACAAGCTGAGGGCAGAGCAATGCCTTAGAACAGAGTGCTGCCTTAGTGGTTGATTTTAAGTCGTGCTTAAGATTTCAGATCTAAAACAGAGCTCTGCAGTGAAATAAGGAAAAACAGAGGGGAACGGGTGATGAAGGAAGAATCTGACAGATACATCTGTCTAATGGAGAATCCCAAGGGTTTTGGTTACCTTTGCTGAAACCCAGAGGATGAGATCCTGGTGTGAGTCAGCAGAATCACCTTGGTAAAAAGGATAATATTGACTTCTCCAGCTGAAAATCTGGTCTGCAATGTATTTCCCATCTCCTTCCTCTCAAAGTTTATTGAACTAAGCTCACTTAGAGGAGAAACAGAGAAAAAGAACCAGAAACTTTCTATGCATTCACCTTTAATGTAACAGAACAAACCTACTTTTCTTCATGGTGTTATGGTCAAAGGAGTGTCCTGTTGAGATTCTACCCTACAGCTTGATAGTACAAGCTTTGGATAACTCCTTTATAAAACCAGCTGGTATATTTGGCCTTGCTGCTGATCTGTTTGGTTAAGCCTCTGCATATTAGCTGAGACTAAACTTTTGTTTGCAGTTAATTAGCACAGCTCAGAGACAAATCTCATGCCATCTTACTGACCCAGGACTGCCTACCAATGAGAAAGAAGTTTCATCTTTTCCTGGAGCTAACACCTGTCTTTCATCTTATTACTATCATAATTTCTTTTTTTATTCTTGGAATATAATTGAGTTCTCTTTCCTTTGTAGGATATTTTGTCAGGGACAATAGATAATGGTCCATGGTGAAACACACGAAAAGCACTGTTTGTCTGCTTTCACTCCTCCCAGGAGAGTCCTACTTTGGCTGCTCCCCAGACAATCCAGCTTTGGTTCCTACCCGGAAAGTTACGCTTTAGAACTCCCTGGAAAAGTCTCAACCCTTGGAGACTTTCTAGATATTGCTGGCCACTTCTTCAGGTGTAGGCTGGCTGCCTGCTTCAGAATGAGTGTGCATTTTTGTTGGTATAAAAGCCTGAGCCACATATGATAGGAGGGAAGCAGAACCTCATATCACCCAGGTCAACTTTGTCTCTGCAGGGACTTCTGCTAAGGTTGAGCCTGCCACCTCACACTGCAATGATGATTCTCAGAGCTGGTTTTCTGATGGTCTTCACAGGGTCCTTGTGGTTGGTAAGATAACCAGACATCAGAAGTATCCTTTACTGCATCCTTTACTAGCTCTATATTTTCCTATATTAATAAAGGAGTTGTGAGTCCTCTATTTGTCTCTTGTTTTCTCTCACCAGGAATCCTCGAACTCCAGAACAGATATTTTACAGAGACTTATGAACTCAGTTACATCTTATTTAGATATGCAGCACAATACCTTTTGTTTCAAGACACTAGCTCTTATTAACTATATAATTTGGAGTGTTTCTTGTGCATGTGAATAACTGTCTCTTTCATCCATATTGCTGATGTCAGGCTAACTCTGCCTTAAATGTAACATACTCCAGCACTGAGTCAGGAAATAGTAACATTGGAAAGGAAAGAGGATGCAAAATGTCCCTGTCCTTCTCTCCAGCAATGCAATGAAGTGAATGATGAAAGTCAAAAATGCATTATGGACAGTGGATTTGCTAAGAAAATTGTTCATTCAGCCTTGGATGATGTCTCTCTGTACCCTCTTCCTCTCTTGGAGAAAATGTTTTTCCGATAGAAAGAGACAGTTCACAGTTTACCTTAGTGGGGGTTACCTCTGCTGATACAGAGTTGCTGTCTCAGGTACCCTCTACCTCCTAGAAAGCTGATCTCTCCAGGGCTTGGCTAGGACCAGAAAATAGCTGTTACTTTTCAGCAGTGTCTGTGTGATTCATTTGCCCAATAGAGCAACAGATCTGCTTTTGGTGCTGTGGAGGTGTGCTCCCCTCCTCCTCCCTCTCCTCCCTCCCCCAACCTCACCTTTATTTCCCAGCTCTGCTCAAATGATAGCTATCAGTGGTGGTGGTAATGGAAGTGTCTGGGCTGTGATAACTGTGTCATAACTCAGTTCTGGGGAGACAGATAACAAGACAGTAGTCAACAGTGAATCTGAACAATGTGCACCATCACCACAACCAACCATAATTCTGTCCACGGTCTGACTCAGCCAAATTTCTACAGTTGGTATGTGAACATGACTATTATCTTAGTCCATAAACAGTGAACAAGTTTAGGGGCATTGAGCAACCCTGCATGGCAGCAGGCTACATGTCAGCATCTCCCTTTGTCTAGTGATTCCTCTCAAGGTTTCTCCTCAAGGCTGAGAGATTCCTTGTCACAACAGATTCTCACTAAACGATTTTGCAGCATGCTAAGTGATATAAAGGATTGGCTGTGCATATATGATCCTTTAGACATAAACCACTGACCAACCTAGACTCCTCTTTGAGAAGTTTAGAAAGCAAGGGGTCCTTTCTGTACCTCATGACTCAAAGGGATGGTCTGACAGTTTCATCTGACCCTGTCCTCTATGCAGTAAATAATCCAGTGCACCTTGACACTGAATTTTGTTAAACCACTGTCACATTTGCTGACAAGTCTTGCTTAATCACTGTTTTACAGCAATAAATATATTACTACTTCTCTCTTACAGATGAAGTGTGTCACTCCTGCATCTACAACAGGTGCACCCTGATAATGCATCAGCAGTCATGTACTTGGTCATGAGCAATTCTGACCTGCTTCATCAGTAAGAGACTTGTAACTAAGTTACCAGCCCACAGGTTCTTCCAGTGCTGACAGACAATTGACAGCTAATGCCTGTTGTGATGTCTTTGCCTGGTGAAACCTGAACATAGAAGAAAGCTAGTGTTCATCACTTAATTGCTCTCCTCCTCAGTTGCAATCCCCCACTTACCTATTATTTTAAAGAAGAACACATGAACTACAAATGAACACATTTTGTGGGTAAGCAGTTATGGGAAAATATCATTTTGAGGTAGGTATTAATAATTTTACTTCAGAAATACAATGTAGCAATGATAAATGTAGTTGTCTGTAAACAATTCTTCCAAATGAACCAAGGATTTAGATTATTTTTATAGCATTAAGTTTGGTAAATACTGGGATTACAGAAGTTATTTGGCAAGTTAGTCTAAGGTTTCCTTTATTTACAATGATCTACAATAAAAACATCTGCTGCTACTGTTATGGTAGTTAAAATACAATGGCGTATTCCTTTAAGATTTTAAATACAACAATAATTTTCTTGAATAGACCACATTGTTTCATGCATAGTAACTTTTTAATGTTGTATATTTTTAGACCTCAGATTGCTGAAGAAGTTAAATTCTGCCATTGCTCTCATGTCTGTTATCATTCTTTATATGTTTCCTTCTGTGCAGCATGCTTTTTTTGGCTATATGCTGAAGCACAGCCTATCCAGAAGACCATAAACAACAGCTTAATTACTGCATTAAAGATTTCTTGGATCCCATGGACTTTCTTAGGCAGCCTATGAGCCTGACCATGATGTAGAAATTTGGCATGCCATAGGTGTGCAGAATGTTCAAGGACAGGAGAAACATGTAGAACTAATGAAACAAAGGAGAACAGATTCACCAGCTTGAAGACAAAGTAGATACATTAACTGATAACAGATAAAGTGCTTTGTAATTAGTTTTAACTAATTCAAATAACAGCCAAATAAAAACCCCCAAACCTTAGTATTGATAAATGCTGAGGGAGGAATACTTTTTTTGGTAGGAAAGGATGGGTAAGTGTACCGAAGAGGGGGAGAGAGGGCAGAAGACAGGTGACCTCCATTGCTACACCCTGGCTTTGGATTCTTGGCTGATTCTGTTCTACAGACAATAGATAGTATCTCAGCTGATTAAAACAGAGGAAGTTAGTTTCTATTGTAATAGCATGAAATTAAAGACTGAGCTTCCAGAGAGATTACTACTTTTCACAGGCGGTTGAAACTGCTTGGCTTGCATCCCTCGTACCTTACAACACCATGCAGGGAGCTATAATTGCCTACAAATACACTGTCAGTCTTTTCTTATGGCTTTATTATGGCTTGAATTTGCTGGCTACCTCTCCCCTTTTTTAAAAAGGTAATTTTAAGATTTAATTAGCATTCCCTGTATTTTGAATAATGGGTAATGGAAAGTAGGATGTCAGTGTGTCAAATCTGCTTGCTAAATTACTACAAATATTTTTTAAAATCAGCAGTATTTACCAATATTCCTAGGAGATATTTACATATAATGATATGGACAATGTAGTTTGTTTTCTCTTGGAGTTTTTTTCAGTAAAATTTAAAAGAACTAAAAAGCTGCTTGAAATTATATTAGTTTTATTAATGTAGGGTTAGTACACTTTCAAATTCACTGCCATAATGTTGTCTAAATAAAAAACCCTTAAAGCATGCTGTCACTAAACCATTAGTATTGCACTTCCACCTATCATTGGATTTGCTTGAGAGTATCAAAATTATCAGATATATAAACAACCTGATAGTCAAGGGCCCTAAAGAAACTAAAATTATGAAGAATTTCATTTAGAGAAAATAATTCAAAGCTTGTGTTGACCCCATCACAACCGTTTTGATGCATCATGCTTTCATTTCCACATGGATGTTTTTCTTCTTGGAAAACCAAAAGAAAATGCTTTTAGGTTAATAAAATAAGCACAATGAAAGAAATGAAAATATGTTTTAATTGGGAATGAGCAGTTCATAGGTTTATTTGATGTGACAACTTTTAAAAATGTACAGGTATAAATTCCTAAATTATTACAAATATATATGTGTGTATGAAATTAGGCAGAGTTTTTACAGCCACTCACCATAATTCTAATGCTAAACATAATCAAGACAGCAAGGTCATTGCTATTTCATCCAAAGGCACAGATGTGTTACCATATCTTGTGATGAATTGTTTCTCAATACTGCATTAATTTAGGCATATGTGCTCCTGAAGGAGAACCATCAAAGGATATAACATATATTGCTGGCAGTATTTGTCAATTATCTTTCCCTATGAACTGTATCAGTTTTTGTTAAGGGAAACTGCTCTCCTCAGAACAATAAAAACATTTGTTTTCTGTAACAGATATGATGAAAATCTTTTTGGCATCTCATCATTGGAATAGCAGCCTAGGTACCTGCACTCCCAGTAAGGAGTAGGAGTAATGTTAGCATGCCTCCAAAGGGTGTTTTCTGTCCCTCAAGTAACCTAGATACTTCTCTGATTTCTACGTCTGAAGAGGGCACAGGAATTTATAGGTTGGGTGATGAGATTGATGTGGTCACTGGAACTGACTTCTAAGTGCAGTGAATATCCTTACCGTCAAAAGCGAGCACTCAATGAATTTTTGACAGCTCCACCATTAAATGTCTGTTTAAAGTAGTTGGATGTTTTTGTGGCTGGGGAGGTAGGAATATCCACTTTGAATTTATGCACCTATAGGCTATTTAAAAACCTCACCTATATAAGTGCCTGATTTCTTTTTAAGATAGTGAATGCTTACTTCATAGTGAATATCTAGAGGTTTTGACTCTCCTTTGCAAAAGGATGACACTCAGACACAACCAAAGGAATGGATGCTGATGATTCCATCCTCAGCCTCTCTCAGACTGTTCAAATTGTTTGAATAACATAAAACTTTGTATGGTAAGTGTGCTACAGCCTCTGTAATCTGTAGTGTTTAAGCAGAAGCCTGTGATTCACCACCCTCACCATGCCATGCACAACACGTACCCCTTGCAATCAAATCATAAGACTGCATCAAATGCCTCAACAAAACTTAAATTCCTATCTCACCATTATGGACATTCTTAAGTTATTTTTTCTTCCAATTAAGTGGCCTGAGGACAACAAGATTATCCAGATAAACTAAATACTATTCATCCCACCTAGGTGGGCTTCTGACTAGGTTGACAACTTCAGGTCCCTCTAGAGTAAACTGTGAGAGATAGATACCTCCAGAGTTTATTTCAGTTTATTCTAAGGTAGATGAGGCAAACCCACCTCTGGAAGTGCCAATTTCTGTTCATCAGCTGTACTTTGTTCCTAGATAGCTAACAGAGAGACTTACATACTTTCAGACAGAATAAAGTGGTGTGTGGTAAATCCTGCCCTTTGTATCTAGCCTTTGCTTTTAGGCATGGATATGGTCATTTACTCATGAACAAACTTTTCCTTCTGTTTTAAGATCACCTGAAGTGGTAACTTAGTGGGTACATGCCATATCCTTTCCTACTAACCAGCCAAAGGAAACAAATTTAAGGCATCTTCATGTTATTGCAATATTACAAAATACTAAATTTCAGTTTTTAGTAGTTTGAAAAATCAAGAAAAATGATTAAATTCGTAGAAGGACCTTTCATGTGATTACATCTGCTGCACCAAGAGGAATAGTACCTATCTCTTTGAAACAGATGACTTCCAGGAGCTCTTTCACTTGTGAGATTGCTGGTGAGACCTGTGTGTTATACTGCTTGTAAAAATTCTGGGGAGGAACATTTCATTTCCCTTGCTGTCAAGCTGTTAACTTATCTATTCATCCACTTCAAAATTGTCATGAACACAGTGAATTCAGATGCATTGGAGAAAAAAACAGCCTACAATTTTAGTGATGTTTAGTGCTATTAGGAGTTGCTGAGTTTAGAAAGATTTATCTTCGTAAGCTACTCCCTCTTTATCTATACAGCTGCAATTCCTATATTTCCAATAGAAGACAAATCGTAATGGTAAAAAGTAGGCAGTGCCTGTGAGGGTCACTAGATTTACTTTATGCTAAATTGTGTATTTGAATATTCTTATTTACTAAGAACCCACTGTGATCATATAAAAGGTCCATGATTTTTCAATCTGTCTACGAATGTATGTTTTCAGGAGAGTTGCACTAGTATTTTTGAAAGCATTGTGATTTTCACCCAGGGGTACATATTTTGAAATCAGCAAAGGAGAAAGTATAAATCCCACTAGCAGCAAGAAAATAATGGTTAATCATCAGTTAGGTTTGATTACTGTACACAGGGCACAAACAAAAGTTAGCTTATTTTCTGAACATTGAAGAATTTGAGTTGACAACAGTGACTCTTAAATGCAGCTTCTGGGCTCATTCCAGCTAAGCTTCATGCAGTCAGCAGGAGCATTCACCAGGAAGGCTTACATGGGGGTCCAACACTCTTTAACTTTAAAAGAAATTGAATCTCTTTTACCCATGTGGCAGGTCTGGGATCTTGTCCAAATTCTGTCTGAAAGGAATCATAATTGGTACTACTAACTAATGAAGTAATGTTAATGTAGAAGTGTGTCCCTGTGTGAGCCAGCTAGCCAGTAAACAGTGGAACTGTGGAGCCTTTCTGGACTTTCTTCAAAGATGGCAAGGTTTTCTGCAGCCCAGTGAACATAGTGAGGACCTAGTTTTCCTAATCTGAAAGGGAGAAAATACAATTTTAAAAAGTCCAATTACTTCGATAAATAAATTCTTGAATGCTCTATAAACATGACAAATAAGCATTAAAGAATGGAAAATAGATCTCTGGCTTCATAGGTCACCTTTAAGACTTCCAGCTCTTAGGGAGAATTTTGCCTTGAGAAATCACAGATCTACTGCTTTTTAATGGCTTGTTTTCAAACAGAAGTATTTTTCATTTTGATACCAGTTGGAACACATTGGCAAATTTCTTACTAGACAATGACAGCAAGCAGAAACAGTATTTAGCAAAGTTATGTGCTGAAGGAAAATACTCAAAGGGTAGTTTAAATACATCAGGGAAGATGAGAGGTTTTAAATCTCCAAGTTTCTTTTTTCCTTCGGATATCTGCTCAGAGCTGTATTAGGGATACTGCTAAAATGAGGTGTCTCAAGACATTCATCTCTCCCAGATGGGAAGCTTAAGCCTTTGCTTCCACTCTGTCTGTTATTGATCAAGGTGTTGGGCCCCAGTGTATATCTAGCTAAGGCACTATGGACGAGCTGGGATATTTCACAGGGGTTGGTGAACCCCCTTTCATAAAGCAAGCTTCTAGACTTAAGGTTCTGCCGTCATGACAGCATGGCAAGGACAGCATTTCTTCATCCTAGAGCCCCCTTGGGATTCAGAGGCATTGTGATTTTCTCAGGGTCATAGAGGAAGAAACAAGTGGGTAATTGAATTTCATGGAAATTTCCCAGCTCTGTGGTGGCCACTAAACATGCTTCTTGTCATATGGCTGTTTTTATCAGCTATGTGTGACTCTCCAGGGTGGAGCCCATCATGTTATCATGTTATCAGTGCTGACAAAAGTAGGCTAACCTTCCAGACAATTCCTACTCTTTTTAAAACAAAGAGAACTCCCTCTTTGCCTTGTGCAAAAGAAACTGATGATTGTGTCTTTTTCTTCTCTTTCACTTTGCGTATTCAGAAACATGTAGGCACTGAATTGATGTCTGTTTGCTGTGTTTTAATATAACTGTTGAGAGCAAGGAGTAAAAACGAGCAAGGACAAAAAAAGCTTTTCCTTCAGTCACTTCTAACAGTGCCAATGGCAAGCTCTGCTTTAATAGCAAAAGGAACATTGCTGCTGCCTGTTGAAGCAGAAAGAATATATTGCTGAATTAAAAAAAAATCAATGTAAATTATTTTAAATGTCCTGCATTATATTACTCTAAGTCAGACAAAACAGATGAAAACAGTGATGTATGTGATGGAGAAAGGATGTAGCTAAATACAGAAAGGCATGAATAATTTAAAGGCTAATAGATGACAGAAACAATTCAGCACAGAAGCAGATGACTTATGATCCAAGAATTTGCCTTACAAGCTTATATAACATAAACGAGAGAAGCAGTTGTGAACTAATGCAGAAAGGTGATGTGAAATGAGAATGAATGAGAAGGAAAAGAAAAGCAAGTGAGAAACCAATGTATGTGCCCTGGGGTAAAGGCTGTGCTTCTAGCAAATCACCTTTTTTGCCACAAACTTTTAAGCAGGGGGCGGTGATATATCTCAAAGTGTGGGCCTCTGAGGCCATACTAGCTGACCAGTATAACCTGTGGTCCAAGGATGCCTACTTGATAGAGGTTTTTCAGCTGTCATATAGTGCTGGGCTCTAACCATCCTGTGTAGCCCACCGGCCTTCCTATCACCTCTCTGACAATGTGAGATGCCCTGGTCAAGTGGGCAAAATAGGAGGCACCTTTGTGATTAGCTGTAGCTTTGTTCTTTTCTGGAGGATGAGGACCGGAGCTGCTTTGCTTCATAAAACACAGAAAAGTTATTGTTGTTGAATGATCTCATAGCAGCCTTAAGTTACCTGGGACTGTTTCTGTCAGGATGCTGCAGTCAGCACATCCAGCAGGTTAAGTGAACTGAAAAAATTACTGCAATAATAAGGTACCCATAAGGCTGCTACAAAGTCACTCACATAGCAGTTTCTGGAGACAAGAAGCTCTACCCTAGCAGGAGGTATGGGAGCTTCCCCATCACCCTCAGAACACACACCTTCAAAACTACATAAGCCCTTCAGAGGGTTGTAGGGCAAAAGAAACCAGTTGAACATTTAAAAAGATTTCCTTATGTTTATCCGTTTACAACTGACTGCAGTATGGCTGCTTAAACAACGTGTGTTACTCTAACAATGCTGGCTTTGTTGTATCTTAATGGGCAGAGTACTGCTGGCACTCAAACTAGTTTTTATCATTACAAATATATGTTGTCAGTGACTTGCTCTGTGTACTTTTTACAATTGCTTTCCTTAGGCTATTTCACTTGACAAATAGACCCATCAAAATCAAACATACATGCATGCAAATGCATGTTACTAGGCAAGTTTCATTCTTATTTATAGACCTTGCACGGGTGATAGGCTTTCTGAGTAGGGCAACCTTGGCCATTTTATTTTCTTTTTTATTTTATGTTCTGTTTCTTTCATCAGTTAGCCATCCGGCACAGGTACTGCTTTCTAACTAATCTTCTCTTATCTGTCCGATGATATTTGCTTAGTTAATCCGACTGCTTTAAAAATGCTATACTGTAACACTACTCGTGCTAACTCAGATATGGCTGTTTAAACTTCCATTTATTAAAAAAAAATTGATTATTTGCACATTAAGATACAATAAAGCCAGCATTATTAGACTAACACGTGCTGTTTAAGCAGCCATACTGCACTAGAGTTACTAGATATGAGCAGCAGGGCAAATAGGTACAGACTGATTTTGCTAATAAAAATAAGAAAAAACATTCTTCTGGATACCCTGTTATCAATGAAATTTTTGTAGACAGCAATGCCAGGCTTGCCATATCAAAGCTATGCTTATTTTCAGGATGGCTTTCCATTAGTGAAATTTTTTTCTATTTTCTTCCTATAGTAATTAGTGAACTTCCTGATAGATCAAACATTTATAATATGACCTTTTTAATGTGAGATTTTGCCATGTATTAAACTGCTGTTCACTCAGGTATCCAGGTGCCCTGGTTTCGGCTGAGATAGAGTTAATTTTCTTCCTAGAAGCTAAGTCTAGTCTTTTTAGTGGCTTTAGTCTGAGAACAATGCTCATAACACACAGACAGGACACCTGACCCAAACTAACCAAAGGAGTATTCCACACCTCAGCACAGCATGTCCAGTATATAAACTGGAGGGAGTCAGCTGGAAGGAACCAGTTGCTGCTCAGGTTGGGCTGGATATCAGTTGGTGGGTGGTGAGCAATTGTACTGTGCATCACCTGTGTTTCTTGTTTTTTTCTATCCCCTTTTAGTTTTAGTCTCCCCGCTTGTTATTTCCCTTATAATTATTATTAGCAGTATTGGTATTGTATTGTATTTTATTTTAATTATTAAACTGTTCAATTCTTTTGATTTTCCTCCCCATCCCTCCCATGGAAGGGGGAAAAAAGGGCTGAGTGAGGTGCTGCATGTTAATGAGTTACCAGCTGGGTTTAAACCAAGACAGAATATAACAGCAGTGTATAATCTGGACAGGCTATAAACAGGGTTCCATGAGATGTGTTCCCATTTCAGATCATTATCCACACACTCTGGCTTTGCTTTCTGTGCAAGAAGTGACTGATTGCACTTCCTGGACTTCTCTGGAAACTCAGCGTGAGAACGGATGAATGTGAGGAGCACCTAAGGGAGTAGGAAGGAACAATACTGTAGTGCAAAAAAAATCTCCTGATATTCTGTGAGAGTTATAAATATGTATGTGAAGGACATAATTTGGAAATAAGATAACCTTGGCTACTATTTTAACACTCATGTAGGTATTTCCAGAAGAAGAATAGTGATGAGTATGGGAACAATGATGAGCTAGAATGACAAAGTGTCAATAAACCCTTCAAATTTGGCTCTTTAAAGGTCAGAAACTTTTTAACACATTAGAACATTGAAGGACTATAAAATAGTATAGCATATGCTATAAATCTGCTAGCAGAAGCCTGCAGAAAGCTATAAAAAATAATTGTTAGAACATACATATGATTGAATTTCAATGGATCATCATTCGTGGCTGTGACATGAAATCTGTATCTTCTGAAACCGAAGGTTGAGTGATACACTATTTTTCACTGCCCTGATGTTTATATAGAATTCTGAAAACAGCATAAAGTAAAACAGAAAAATAAAGGAAACATTCAAAACTGAGTAAGATAACAGAATAACCATATGTATGTTACACATACGTAGTTAACTGGAAAAGAAATCCACCTTAATTTAGTACTATCCTTTATTCCATTAGAGTAACAATCAAGACTGCCTCTCTTTGGCATCTGTAGCTTCATATTAGCATACCTAAAAGACACATCCAAAGTTTTTAGAGCTAAAAGGAATTTTTATTTCATTTTTTAAGCAAGTGAGTAGTAAAACCTTTGATTTCATCCTGCATATGATTGGTTCACAATATGGCACTGAGACTTTTGACACAATTCTAGGAAATAAAAATAAAAAAAAACGTAATGAACAATATTACAGCTCTGTGAGCTTTAACTTCTTCTGGCTGGAGACATAACTGGTCACCTAGCAACAGTGTCAAACTTTCCTACACCAAGAAATTTCACATGCCAGTTGACTTATATTTTTCCTGTGTTAAATAAACAGTCATACATATTGCAATTAACAATACTTCCATGAGGCTGGTAACCAGCTCTTTGCAAAATAATGTAGGCTGATCGTACTGTAAATCCAATAGTCACATGAAATGTGTAAGTTAAGCAACATATATTATAGGCCTAATTTAGGAAGTGTTTATTTTTTCAACCAAATCATAGATTCATAGAATCATAAAATAGTTAGGGTTGGAAAGGACCTCAAGATCATCTAGTTCCAACCCCCCTGCCATGGGCAGGGACACCTCACGCTAAATCATATCACCCAAGGCTTCATCCAACCTTGTCTTGAACACTGCCAGGGATACAGCATTCACTACCTCCCTGGGCAACCCATTCTAGTACCTCACCACCCTAACAGTAAAGAATTTCTTCCTTATATCCATTCTAAACCTTTGCTGTTTAAGTTTTAACCCATTACCTCTTGTCCTATCACTACAGTCCCTAATGAATAGTCCATCTCCAGCATCCCTGTAGGCCCACTTCAGATACTGGAAGTCTGCTATGAGGTCTCCACGCAGCCTTCTCTTCTCCAGGATGAACAGACCCAACTTTCCCAGCCTGTCTTCATATGGGAGGTGCTCCAGTCCCCTGATCATCCTCGTGGCCCTCCTCTGGACTTGTTCTAACAGTTCCATGTCCTTTTTATGTTGAGGACGCCAGAACTGCACACAATACTCCAAGTGAGGTCTCACAAGAGCAGAGTAGAGGGGCAGGATCACCTCATTCGACCTGCTGGTCACGTTTCTTTTGATGCAGCCCAGAATACAGTTGGCTTTCTGGGCTGCGAGCTCACACTGAAGCTGGCTCATGTTCATTTTCTCATTGACTAACACCCCCAGGTCCTTCTCCACAGGGCTGCTCTGAATTTCCTTTTTGCCCAAACTGTAGCTGTGCCTGGGATTTCTCCGACTCAGATGTAAATAAAAAGTTAGTTACGCCATCCTACTAATTGGTTAAAAACCCCAGATTAATAAATTTATTAAAGATAAACACATTACGTTTATAGCACAGGAGAGTGAAGGGAAACAGGATTATTGCATTACTGGCCTCTTAGAAAGGGATTTGGGGAACTATTGACCACTTTCTGATTTCAACTTCTTAGGTCACCTGGGACAACTTCCTGTAATCTCAGTCTCTGGTATCCTTTCTTGTCTCCCAAAGATGTTTGCCATCAAGGCATATTTACTTATAATTTCAGGGGCTCAGTTCTAACACCTTAGAGCATTTTGCAACTTAGGGTAAGAAGAACTACACAAGTATATACAGCAGGCAAAGCATTATTGTTGTTATTACTACTACTACTATTACTAAATAGCAGTGTCAGAAAATTTACACTGCCTCCTCTTGAAAACATGGCCCAGATGACAACAGCTAATCTGGTTGGCATGTGAATATAAGCCTTGTACCTGGATAGAATATCAAAACTTATCTGTTCTGAGAGTACGTTTGCTCTATAACTGGTAACACAAACAAGAAACTAACAATGACAAAAGTTCGCTTGAGGCTTCCTTACCCTAATTAAAGTGATCTGGGCATTATGAAGAGATTGTGCAGAAAAGAAGCTTCATTTTGGAAGAAGAATAGACAATACTGGGTGCAAAGAGGAGGGACTCACACCTTGGGGTTTAGCTGTTTAGAAATTTGGTGTTCATTCATTATCATTTTTTATATTTCTCATGCTGGTGTTTATATATCTCAATGCTGATAGTGTATTCTGAATGTGCAGTTCAGGATAATTACACATTTTCTGGGTAATTATGTGTGATTAATAAATCGATAACCTGCTTCAATCCCACTTCCCACTGATTACTTGCATCATATTCAGTGTTGTTCTTGGTGTTGACCCTTCCAACTAAAAAAAAATGGAAAAGATACAGTAGGCTCAAGCAAAAGAATAAAATAACTTAAAAATCAAAATGCAAAGGGCAAGACTTCTGCGTATGTTGCAATTAATTGCACTTGCATGGTTTAGCTAGGCTTTTGACAAAGATTACTGTAAAACTCCTTTTCGCTAGCTGAGATACTCCATCAACTAGTACACAGAAGAGCACAAGACCTGTCTTGCATCTGACATGGTATTCTTATGCTAATATTTACTTTCTTAGAGCATGAACCAGTGACACGGGAAAATTAACAAAGTAGTAATTCTGATATAGAATTTATGAAGAGCTTTTTGTCTGAAATGATTTTGTTCCATTGTGCTAGTTCTATAAACATGAAAGGAAAATGACACTTCCCTAAGCAAGATGCTCTGTGTTGGGCTTTTGGCACATGAAGCAGAGAATTTGCACATGCCTGAGGTGAAAAGTGCTTTGGTGGTCTGGCTTCTGCTAAAGTTTGATCGGACCTCAAGTCTGAGTATAACATGAATATGCATGCTGTGGAAGTCCCTCTGACATTCAATACGGGCTACAGTTATTGACTGGACTTCCTTATAAAAGGCTCTGTTTTACAGCTGCAGTTGGAAACCCATACAGTTATGGTGGTGTTTGGGACAGTACATGGGGTTGCTGGGGAAGTCTTCTCACCGGCAACAGGATCTGACAGAGCTGTACAGCTTTGGGACCATTAGTTTCTCTATGCTATGCTTTTCCACACAATGGACATATCAGTTCAGAGGTAGTTTCCACTGACAGTCTCTATCACCACACTTCTGAGGTACAAAATGCCTTCAAAATGCACTGAAATCTTCAATTATCAAAAAGAAAATTTCATGCTAAATTGGGATACCTAAGACAAAAATATGGACTGGGCTCACTGGAAAGATAAATGCTTGTTGTACACTGTCCACAGATATATAGGAGGTACCCAATTAGTTTAGTAGTCCTTTGCAGCTTCAGATTTGCTGGGGCAGTAAGAACAAACAGGGATAGTATAAAGCACGGACATAAGAATTTGCATATGAATTCTTTACTTTTGTTGGGTGTGAATTTGAGTCAAAACTGAAATCTCGGAGATTGTCCTTTTTTTTTTTTCACTCTCAAGATTTCACTCTCAAGATTTTTTTTCACTCTCAAGATTTAGCAGTTTGAAAATTGCTCCATAATAGGAACTGGGGGCATTTCTAGCAACTACAGATTTTATCTTTTCTGGAAAAGCTTATGTTTTGATTTTGTTTTGGGTGAGCTGGAATGAGTGAGTACTTGTGATAAGAAGAATAACTTAAAAACATCAATGTATTTGCAATAGCTCAATCACAGTAACCATGAGATAACCTTGAAAGAAAAGCCGAATTTTCTGAGTTGAACAATCTATAGCAATCACAAAAAGGCTTGCTATACCCCAAGCTTAGTCACAGCCAAGAGCATGAAGAGTGTTTGTGCCCACAAATACAAATGTGGCTAGAAAAATGTATCGCAGTAGAGCTGAAGGGTATGCATGTGTGCAAATATAATAGATTACATTCACACTGCAAGTGTGTCCCTCTTATGCTCTTTTGTATTGGAATGACAAGAGCAGATGACAACTTCTGGTTTATACCAAGACCAAATTTTATGTTGATACATATGTATTCTATTTGTTAAGTACTGGTAAACCCAATGCTGCAAAGAGCTTATCACCTATTGGACAGCATGTGTGGGAATCTGGGATACTAAACCTGTTTCATCTTCTGGACTTCATATCATTCAACTAAATAACAGGTCATGTATTACAGACTAGTCATAGGAAACCTGGAAGTTTTAAAAGACATGACACAAAAAACCCCATGACTTTAGCTGGGTATTGCAATATATAATCACCATGAAATGCTCAGCCTGAAATATCTGCTTATAACAAAAGTGAACATATAAAAAAGGAGAAGTTTTAGTTCCACACATTTATTAGACTTTATAGAGATGAGTGATGAATTTTATGAATCAGATCATCAGGACATTCCAGGTACTTCTGCTTGTCTGAAAACCTTATTAACAGTATATAATGCTTTCCTGTCACTTTGACAGGCTTAAGTAAGGCTAGATCATGATAAAGTCTTACGTAAGAATGACTCCTTCTTATTCATTAGATATGGTTCCCAGTTCAGCTCATCTATGTATTAATATATATGGCTCAGCAAGATGGGTTTGTAATAATTCATTTGCTCCAGGCAGCACAATTTGCCAGGGCGTTAAAAGTGAAAGATCTAGATTGCATCCCTGCTCACACCTCACCAGCAGATTGTTTCCTGCAACCCAGTTCCTGGAAGAGCGTTAGATGTGAGCAAATCCACCAAGGGCAATCAAAGTGCACAGGTATTGCTCAAGGCAGAAAAGAGAAACAATTTGCCTGCCCAGAACCCTGACATCAGTGTTTAGCCTTATATGACCTGTATTACTGGAGCTGATGTATAGGGAGGAAAAGAGTCATGTCAACCTTCAAGGCCCAGTAATGATTTTTCCAGGCTAATACTTAGTCAAAGACACAATTAGGTTCATATCCTATAAACCAAACTAATTCTGTTTGGAATTACCAGGGACAAAAGATATGGATACTCAGAATAATACTTTTACCAGACACTTTGTATTATGACTCTATAGGAGTTCAGGATGATGATTTTTCTGTTTTTTTTTCTTGTCAAGTTACTGGTTCAGAGTCTCAGCTGTGTGGATCACTACATCTTATTTGAAGTTGGCAATATAACTGATAGTCACATTCATCCATGTTATGAGCCTATTATAAATACAAATTTGGCCTGGTTTGTGGCTGCACTTTTTTTGGGACATAGTTTAAAGTATATCTCAAAAGTTTCCATCAGAAAAACAAACAATGCTAGGCTGGGAGGCCACAAAGTCTTATGGGAGGTTATTTCCTTTCACATGTAACCAAAAAAATTAAATTTTATGTATTATATATTTGTTCAATATAGGATTAAATTTTAAACAAATAATTCATATTGCTTTTGGCAGCCTTGGTGTAAAAAGGCAAAAAAATCAGAAATTAATAGACAGAAAAATATAAATACAACAATGTTTCACTTATATACAGAGGAAAAAAAAAAGATTTCTGGTACACTGCTTGGCCTCTCTGTCTCTCTGTCAAAAGATGAAAGGATTGAGTATAATACGTAACAATGTAAGTATAATTTTTATTATTGTAAGTAGTCTTAGAAGTTAATTTTATTCATTTTATTTATTTATTTTTTAAATAAAGTTCAAGAGCCGACACTGAATTTCTCCCAGGATTTCTTCGCCGGTGTTCCATTTAACTAAAGTGAGAGATTCCATTGTATGGTTAACTAAGTAATTTAGAAATTTATTTAACTATCTATAAGTCCATAAATGAATCCAGCATTTTCTTTGCCCTGTTCGTTATTACTCTGTATGCCAGGTGCATTATCTCACTTCCAGCTCCACTGAAATAGGAAAGAGGATTACTTTTTTAAATTCCCATTTGTCATCAGTGCAGCAGTCTTGGAGCATTGTAAGTCCACCTCTCCATTTAGTTTTTGTAGCCTGATTATTGCCTGCTGTTGGAAACAACTTCTGTAATACCCAGGGCTGCAATATGGACCCCCATTCAAGTATTAACCAGCCTATTTTCTACTCAGCGTTTCTGACAAAATTAAATTGGCAACATTGTTTTGAGTGTCACTTGTGGCTGGTGGAAATAAGGTGACTTTTGCTATTCAGTACCAGGAAAATCTTACAAGGAAAGAGTAGCTCTCTTTCTTGTGTTGAGATGAAAAAATAACCCTTGGATTACAATGGAAACAGAGTTGATAGAGTTATTAACATTAAAATGTATTGATAGTGGGTCTTGAAAGCCTGGCTGTATTTGTAGTCAGTACTTCTGGATTCCTCCCAGGGTTGTCCTGTACAGAGAACTCATTGCATTCAGGCATATCTTTAGGGACGGACGGAGAATGGAGAATGCTCATCTTTGCTGTTGCTGTTCAAATTACTTTTGGATTTCTGAGTCTGGTACTGAATCAGATGCTATTTTCTCCTGGTGTTTCTACCCACATTTCTCTTGTGTGCATTTACCTGCCCATACTTCCACCTTGAATTGCTCACCTCCTGCAAGGAAATCTTCTAAAACCTGGGATCTCTTGTTAGCACTCCAGAAATAAAACCATGCTTTAGAGTTTGTAGTGTTGTCCCCATAAAAGCAGGGGAGAGAAGATGATAAACTTGAGGACTGGAAAGCTCAGACAATAGAAATACCTATAAAAGTGCTGGTTGCAGCTGTTTCACGGTAACAGGTGAGCAGATAGGAGCTTCCTTTACTCGTGTTTCAATTCAGATAGATATGAGCTGGCTGGTTACATGATTCATGGTATCTGTCATTTTACCAGGCTGAGGCTGTGCTGACTTGATTTTAGGAAGTTGTTTGCATAGTATCTGTATAAAAATAGAGATTTTGACCTTTCCTTCAGGTGTTATAGTACCCCATTACAATTCAGGTTTAAAAATATGAATTTTTAAAATAAATGACTGTGATTTCTTTTATGTGTGCACTTTAAATTATTTTCTGGAGGTTTTGAAGTACTTCTGGTACATAAGAAACTTACAGTTTTGGCTTCACTGTTGTTGTCCACTTAGCTCTATTAAGAAAGCTAAGGGTACATGCAATTTGATGTTTAGATTTTTATCAGATTTATTACTTCTATGGTAGTTAGTACTAAAACAAGAATCAGCGATCAGAAATTGTAAGTAGTCAGGAAATTCACCTCCACCTCTTTCTTATGAAAATCCATATATTGTTGTGCTTGCTTTGTGCATGGTTGCTCTGCTATCTGTCGTTCTCTTTTTCAACTGTTATGCCAGTAAGGTTGATACTGGAAACACACTTCAGGGATCTAACTCTTGCTAAGGTCAGTCCTGACTGTTCCTGCCAGAAACTTAAGTTTGTACAGCCATTTATCATTTGGTTTCTGAGGCCAGTGGGGAAGTTCTGAAGTGGGGAGTGCCTCATTTCCACCAGCAAAACCACCACCACCACTAAAAATGATGGTGTGTGGGAAGAGCACATTTTATGCCTTCTGGGCATCTGTCTCTGCTGCGACAAGAGCAGATGTGGTGAATGGCCTCAGGGGTGCTCTACCCTAGTGCAGGCAAGCTGGTGGCATGTTTCTCTTCCTTCTGAAGCCCAGCCTCTTGCCTTTGCTTGTGCTGGTGACCAGCTGTCTGTTGCTTTGCCAGCCAGGCTCCCAGTGAACAATTTACCAACTGACTGTTGTTGTGAGGATGAACTCATTTCCACAGCAACCTGCCCCCTCACTGGTGTTTGTGTGGACATGCATCAGACCAGAAAATTCCCTCTGTGAGCTGTATTTCTGTTTTCCCTTTTAATGCAATTACATGTGTTTCAATGATGGGATCTTTACTGGCTGCTGGCAATGTTTTCCTATAAGGGTTTGTGTCTTTGCCAAAGTCATATACAAGCACAACACAAGTTATCATCCTGAGTAAAGTTACGTATTGCATTACATAACCCCTTAAAATAAATTAAAAGAAAAAGAGCAACAGCTAAAGCAGCACTTATTTTTATGAGCAGTATTTCATAGCATTAGTTCCATTTAGGCTGTAATGCTTCTCTGACACAGATGCTTAATCTGCTTTTTATTTCCAAGAATGCCATGCTAATGTCATCCAATAATTCTTATTTCAAATGTACCAGCACACCCTCCCCCAGCCCTCTGGCTAATCACTGTGCTAAAGATTTTTTTGTAAATCTTTCCTTTCAAATGCTGTAATGAATTAGCTGAGCTTTTTTTTGTTATAGTTTGGTTGTGGATTGTTTTTCTGAAAGTGGTGTGATGCAACAGGACTGGCTGCTGTGTGAAGGCAGAGGGTAAATCACCTTGCAGGTTACAATAGCTAATATATCTGCTTTAAAGGAAGAAAGCAGGAAATAGCACAAATCAACTTGATTTGGCTATTCACATTTTTCAACACAGTGGCTGCACGTACTGTTAAGCTCTCTTCTTTCTCTTCAGGTGTGCATCCCTTTACCTACCTAGGAGGTGTCAGTCAGCTGGAGCACACTTTTTTGAGGCACTTCAGTAACTAAAAACTCCTAATGGTTTCTGTATTCCAATTTAATGTCAGTAGGAGGGAAGCAAAACTTTGCCATAGAAACGTGTATTTTCAGATCTAGCTTTTCCAGGATGCTCTTCATGTGGTCACTGAGGTCAGTGGGATAGTTAATGAAAAAAAATACTTGTCAGTGTATTTAAATATCAGAAAAAAGGATCTTTACTTGTAAGCTTTTATTCGTATTTACCTTCTGCTGCTAAATGTTTACTTACACTGTTGGCATCCTGCATGTGACCAGAGAGGAAAAAACCACTGATGCTATCAATCCAGGTAGACATTCATGCTTTTACACCTAATGAAAAAGGTGTGACTTCTATTTATGTTTTGGGCTGCTGGTTATGGTTATAACTTCATGGAAAATGAAAGATATTATCTCCTTTCTTCAGGTCAAAGTACTGCTATTTAACTCTCAGAATCATTCTACAACAATTTTAATGAAAATATCTGAGTCTTAGTAGGTATGGTGAAGAATATTGGTCTGAGTGTGATTTTACTCATTCTTTTCCCATTACCATGTGTAATGACTGGCATTCATTTGTAATACTTCAGATGAGCTCTCTACATGCTGTACAACTATTAATATCCAATGCAGGGTGAAAGAAAGAGCAAAACCACAGGGCTTAGAGTTTCTCTAAAAGCCTATATATCTTTGCTTATTCAACACAGGGACAGCTGTCAGAGCTTTTACTAAACCGTGTCTATAAACCTCAGTGTTGTGTATATAGAATCTTAGAAGTAGAAAAGCTGACATATTTCCAATTTGCAGTAGGCAGTGGCTGGACAGAAGACACAGACCAGACAAATAAAAGCTCCATTCATCATTTAGATCCCAGAGTATAATGTGTCTGGGCTAAACCATCAGAATAAACGGTGTCTGGCCTAGGCTCCACACAGCACTTCATTGCTTCTGCAGTGAAGGGTTCATCTGATTCCACTAGTGTCTTGCTCAGATTTCATGTTCTGCAGCAGAGAGAAATGTTTGGCTTTCTTTGTGTGTTTGTATATATCTCTGTGTGTTCTTTATTTCTAGTGATGCTCATCACTGATATCTCAGCATCCTTCAGTAATGCTTTATATTCCTCAGGGAACAGCATAAACTGATGCAGAGCATTTCCACATCAGCTTCCAGAAATTAAATTCCCAAGCAAGTGTTCCCAAGAACATACATACCTTTATATACTGGAGGACTGTATTCCTGAGGATAAGGCTGATGAAAAATTACATGGTGTGCAAGGCAAGGGTGATTTATGCCTAGGCTGTTGCTAATAAAATAACAACATATGTCTGAAAACCCATGTTTTACTGATTTTGGGAGTCCAGTCTTCCTGATTTAAGTATATATTTGAGTCAGAGCCACAACCTGGAACTGTTTGCTACTTCTACAAGTTCAAATGCCACCTCTGGAGGAGAATTCAGGACCCAGCATACACTTCACCCCTTGGCAAAGACTTTGCATGGTTGGGCACTGGCTAATCCCATTGCATGCTCACTCACTCTTTTGGGTGCAAAGAACCTTGCATCTTTTCTGCACTGGGGACGGGAGCTTGATTATCAGTCTTCTTGTCATGTGTGGCTCCCTCCAGGCAGAAGCCTGCAGGTCAAGTAAAGCCCCAAGCCCTTGCCACCTTTCATTCACATCCTCACCTGCACCTCAGGAGAGGAGGACAAAGTCAGGTCCTCACAGCGGGATGCACATTGGTGTTGCTGAAGATGCAGAGTGAAACAACTTTGTGTTTTCTTTTATGTTAACAGAATGCTCTTGAGTTTGTATTAGCCCCATTGTTCACTTCTCTAGGCCCTGCACAGAGAAAACATTTGAAACCCAAATTGCACTGTTGACAGCAGCTGGAAGAAGTGGGAGTGAGGGTGTGCAAGCACACATGTGCACAGCTGCAGGGTGCTGCCCTGCACAGAAACAAGGCTGTGCTCACACTTCTCATCTCACCCTGCCACATTTTCCTCTTGGGGCTGCTGAGGAGACCCTTTGCTCACACTCAGGACTAACTAGGCAGAGGGTGTCACCCTCTTTCTCTGGAGAGTGGAAGTCTAAACAAGGTGCCCACTAGCACTTTGCTCTCTGGGCAGGAACAGCATGTGTAGTCCTTCAAGCATCTCTTGCCCTGCCTTCCTCCCATCCCACAGCCCATGCTGGAGAGCAGCTGTGGCCTGGGTGAGGCCCCAGCCTAGCAGGCTGGTGAGCATTGGAGGTGATTTCATCCAGTGACACTGCAGTTGTACAGGGTTTATTATTTTCAGTCACACTCCATTTTTAATCTAGACTGCCAGACTCATCTCTAGGCACAGGATTCTTTCTGGAAACAGGCCATTATGAAAATGCACACCTTTTTATTCCTTTGGAAAGCTGCTTTTTGTCTCTGATACCATGGTGCGTGATTGTGGCATGATCTTGACATCCTCATAGCAAAGGCAGAACTGAAAAGCTTTGTGCTGAAAATCTTAGATAAAAGGACGCTGTTACTGATGTGTAGGCAAATAGGACAATCAGATTAGAGTATTGTTTGCTACCTCCCAAAACAAAACATCTCCTACTGAAACCGAAAGAAAAAATATGTGGTAATAAAAACACCAGACCAAACAAAGCTAGACAGGCACAAGTGATACTTATTACTAAGAGCTTCTAGGTGTCTGTGGAAACACAGTCAATAAACTAAGTCCCTTTCAAAGTAACATTAACAATCAATAAAATTACCTTTTTTTTTTTCAAATAAGAGCTATGCCAAAGGAAATAATGTAAACTGCATGGGAAGTCTTTAACTAATATCCCTAACTACTATCTTCCCAGAGAGACAATAGAGAAATCCGGCATCTGTATTGGTTAATTAGGCAAAAATATCTGCTTAGTTAAATGGATGTAATTAAAAGTAATATCTTAAGGTCTGCTTTTAAAGTCCTTTTGTTGCTTTAAAATATTTATGTGGGACAAGTTTTCCATTGAACAGACCACTAGTTTGTTTGACAAAAATGTCTAAACTAAAAGTACCCAAGAGATCCAGAATGGATGAATCTATGGACAGAATTCAGTCAATAACAGGAAAATCTACCTTAAGACAATTAACCAGAATCCACATATGGAATTAAAATCAAGTGGAGCTCTCTTCAGGAGATGAGACCCTTCCTGTCAGAAAGATGCTTTATTCCACTTGGCATTCTCAATTGTTTCCAACTCCATTAAAAAAAAAATTAAAAAAAAAACTCTTCTAAGATTTGACAATTAGCTGATAATTAAAGGCCAGTTTTAGGATTATGTTTAAATCAAGTTGCTTCAGCCCACAAAATCAAACATTTTATCAGTGGTCTAGCCACAAAAATATTTGCTGCTCTGGGTAAAATTAATCTAATTTGTCCCTTTCAGTTTTATGAATGGTGCATCCTGCTTTGTCATATTTGGCTTTTTGTAAAGCACTACCAGCACACTGTTCCACCTCAAAATGCTGCCTGCAATTCAAGGATTCTTCCCTAAAGAAAGAGTGACATAAACACTCCATGAGGTGAAATATGGAGCCCTGCAGATTTAGACGGAAGCTAGTGGTTCTGGTGACATTTCTGAATGTTAGATGATGGAGCTGGGCATGAAGGAAGACCTCGTGTCCTCACTCAGTGCCACTGGCACACGGTACTGATGCTCTCACGGCTGTACAAAAGGTTTCTTGCCCTGCCTGTAAAACTTCTGGGAATATTGACACCTCTCCTCTCCTGCATTTTTCCCTTCTCCTCCTCCAAAAATTCCCAATCCCCTCAAAACAACACCCAAAGCAAACTTACCATTACATTTATAAAGAAAACTAGTAGCAGGTATTAGTTCCTGAAGTCTCTAAAACATGAGAAGTAGGATGAATGCTACATTATTGCTTAGTAGCAATTAATTCTGGAGTTTCTTAGGCTTCAAGCTTCAAGTAGTTCTCTGCAAGAATGTGCACATAAAGATTCCAATGATCTTACTCTGGGAAACAGTGCTTGCTGCTATTCTTTCTCCTCATTGGAAGCAATAAATTCCCTGAGAGAGAAAATGTTGATCTGAGCTGAATTTGAACTCTATTCCAGTTCTTCTCCTAATGGATAATAATCTTGTAGGCACTATGATTTCGTGCAGCTGTGGTACCTTCTGGATGGATGCCAAATCTTGTCTTTATACAAAGCTTTATTGCTGGTGTCAGAAAATAATATCATAACCATTGCTTTAACCATTGAATGCAAAGTGAAATTCTCCTTTGATGGTCTGTGTGCTGTAACATAAACCAACACGAAGTGCTCTAACAGAATATTGAAATATTCTCATGTTTCCCTTGGAAGTGTTATTACTCTTCTGTAAAGAAAATCTCTTCCCTGATCACTGGCAAATTGGCTCACCACTTCCTTTTCCACATTTTTTTCCACGTCCATTGCATGGAGGGCAAACTAGTGATTCAACTATTCAGCTGTCTTAGATACTTGTGTAGTGAGTTTTATGGTTTGAACACAGTTGACCAAGGGAAAACGCTGAAATTTGCAAAATCAAATATTCTGTTCAGTTTGTGAAAATTTAATCTGGCTTGCACAGTTTTTCAAAATACAATGTTTATTATGTTTTTTTTTTCCCCAGAATTCCACCACAAATGAACTTGATCTGAAGCCAAATTATAATGCTGCAATGAAGGAGGTTGTTACTTACAAGACATCTACACCATGAGCAGCAGAAACCATTGAAAATGAGGAAGACAACTCTAATAAAAGGAAGAACAGTTTCATATCGGTGTTCTCCGGAAAATTGTTTCCCTTCACAGGAATGCTCAGAACACAAATAAATCAAGGTGAATGTATCCCTCAAGTATAATGAAGATGGGTATGGAAGAAAAGTCTGTGATAAAAAGAAAAAAAAAAGTCTTCCAAGCAGCTTTTGCACAATATGTAACAAAGTTCAATAAAAACTAAACTTGAGCAACGAGAAGAACAATACAGAAGAACTGCTTCTTACGAACAGCCTGCATTCTCTATGTCCAGTACTTCATAGTGTCCACTAAGAAACATAGCAGGCAATTAATAAGACCGCATCATTATATGTATGCACAGGGGAGCAAAAGGAGCAAAATTACAATTCCACTTCTGCAGTTCCAGAATTTCTTTATGTCTGAATACAATTTTGCAAACATTAAGAGTCTTCTTTCAACAATCTCTGTGTGCAATATATGTATCTTTGTTTCATCTTATTGAGATTTAAAGAGATACTAATGTGCTTTGAATCCTTGTAGTTCAAATATTCATTTTTTTTCTGTGAAACAGGATGAGCTGAAGCATAGCACTGAGAGTGTTAGGTGTTATGGAGCATTTAACACTAAAATGGAAAATAATAACAAATGATAATTTTGGGAGATCTTGCAATCACTACATACATTAGATACACAAATTTACAGGAAAAAAAAACCTGTTAGAATAAATGACTCTGTAAGTAAGCATTTAAACAAACAAAATACACTGAATTGTTTTCAAATGAAGGACCAGTGGGAATGCTAGTGAAGCCACTGCTTCAGAGACCTAGATGGAAATTTTTTTTACTAATTGTTGAACAACATTTCAGATGGATCTCTGAAGAGGGGTTACATGGCATGTTTTAGGTCTGGATCAATTAACCTGGTGCTTTCCAAAATGATAAGAAGAGGATTCTCAGTTAATTTCAATATTTCATCACACCTACAGATTAATATGGGTATATCTTTTAATGTGGCATTTTTAATTATTAAAAATTAGAAAACCAGATGGAATTACAAAACAGCAACAGAATACTTACTTAACTTTTGCCTACTGGAATAAATAGAACATACCACAGAATATATCAAAGCAGACACCAATGAGACACTATACATCCTTCAGTATGCAAGAGGTTTTCTCTTCAGATATCTGTTTTTATCAGACATAAGCATATGTCTATCAGTCTTATTAAATAAACTCATTGTGTTATAATCCATAGCATATAACATCATGGGTAAAAATCAAAAGTACACTGTAATGCTCCTTATTAATCTGCCACCAAATTATGAGGTGAACAGAGTGGAAAAAAAAAAAAGCTATTATTTTATGGAGTGTGAAATTTAAGTTATTTGTAAGCACTAAGAAGCATCCTTCAGCTATGCAAGAGGGCCTTAAAACAAAAGTAATCAAAATATCAGATCGTAAAATTGTTGTTGTGTTTGCCTAATCATGTTACAAACACTGTCAGCTCCATTGCATGATGTGTATTACATACATGGGTAAAAACAGAGAAGACATGAGTAAATCTGCCAAAGTGTAGATCTATAAACCCATAATAATGTGTCTTCTTTACTTATTTGAAATATCCCTTCAACTTATAGTAGTACTGTGTTGATTTCTGTGAATTTCTTCAGATGTGCTCTGAAATTAAAATTATTTCAAACAGTATTACAGCATTCTTCAAATGGAAGCTCTACAACTGCTTCGTTTGGCCAATGAACCCTACCTGATGACTTCCAAGATTCATAGAAAAACTATTTGCACACCAAATACATGTCTAAGCGATGTGCACTGATACCTTTTTATTTAATAAAAATGAGTGTCACCGGATATATATGTGCATACATTTGGTTATTGCTTTTGGAATGAACAGCCTGCAATTTAATCCCAGTCTATTAGAAGCAGGGCTCTGCAGACCCACACAAATTGAAATGAGCACTTGCCACAGACTCTTCACCCGGCTTCAAGACAATGTGTTAGTATCTTCAGATTAATACTGGTTAGGTTTTGAACAGTTTGAATCACACTATAGATATTTTAAAACAGATGAAAAGTGTGTTACCCAAAATAAAAGAATACAGAAAATACAATATTGTATTATTTACTGAACAAAATAACAAGTAAAAATAGATTGGTTTTGTTTTTGTATTTTTTTAAACAGCATTAAGTAATGAAATTTAGACCATACAAGCATCAACAAGAAATGTAAATAACTGTACTATTAAGGTGGTATCTACAACTTTTTTTAACTGCTTGAAATCTTAAACTTCAAATGTTGTATACCTCATTTAAAAATGATACAAATGCCTTGTACAGTATGTAAAAGATTTGACAGTTGATGACTAGAATGAAATGTACACACAATACCTGAATTTAAAATTTTAATAGCTTAGGCCCAGATCATTTAAGTATTTAGGTTCCCACCCCTCATGGAATATCTAGGTCTCAGTGTGTATCAACCCCTTCCACGAAAGGAGTAACTACTCTTGATGGTGTGAAATTATAGTCTTGTCTTTCCCTCTACAGGGAGGGAAAGGGTCGATATTAAGGAAAGAATGGTTCCAATATGCAGAAATGTTATGGTATTGCAACTACACGAACCACCTTCTCTACACAACATAAAAATATTCTAGTATTAAGGATTATTTTACAACTCAGTGGAAATATGCAATAATGCAAACCATTTCCTTTGTCTGGATGACAAAAATGCAGTCTTAACAGTCACAAGAGCCCGCCTTGTGTTAGCTATAAAAAAAAATATATTTATATATATATTTATGCAACTACTATGTGCATTAAACAAAATCACTGTATGAATCAGCAGGGTTCAATAACACTTGTATCTGAATTACTGGAAGGGGTGCACTGAAGTCTGTGGTGCTTCTCAATAAGGACTCTCGCTGAAGTGTTGAAAGATAGAAACCCATTTGTTTAAAATCTTATTTTTCATATCACATTGCCTAAGAAATGGTCCATAAGATCTCTGGCAGCTAAAAGGATCTGTTGCCTTTACTTCAGCGTACTGCTTGGGAATGAAAGATATCCCTTGAAACAAACCTGAAAATTTTTAGTGAACACTGAAACTGAAAATCAACCCGATTTCATTGTTAACTCCCACAAAATAATTTCACCATTGTGAAAATTCTCTTTCATCTTCATTTCTTACCAATTTGAATATCATGAGTTGTTTAGAAGGCTAGTAATCAGCAATGTACAACATTGTACTACCTCTGGAAAGCATATACACTGTGACTTGTGAGTTAGGTGAGCAGGTTAATTTAGATTTGAAAGGTGAGTGTAGTTCGCATCCACTTATAGAAGTATTGGAAAACTCATTTTTTTTTATTCTTTACCTGCATTGAGATACCATTCTTACTAACCTGTGAAGACTGATCAGCACTCTTTGCACTGGAAGGGTACAGATTTGTCACTCATTCTTTGAGATACCAGAGAAGAACACTTGAACCAAAGGGCAATACCCTTGTGCACCAAAGCTTTATTGTATTTTTGATTACTGTGCATCCCCGTACCTAAAGCCAATAACATGGCACTTGTGCCATATTTCTGATACCGTAGGCATCCACTGACAAGTGTTCAGCATGAACCATTGTGTCTCAGTCCACTAACAAAAACTACTGTGCAGTGGTAGTCTGGTATCTTAGACAGTTTTTCTTCTTGGACAAAGCTTATCCAAAATCTTTGTTCTATCAGGCTACAGCAGCTTAGCGCTCCTTTTCTTTAAAGAGAGGCAAAGTAAATGTCTTACACCTGTAGGCCAGTACTGGTGTTCTGTCCTAGAAATTTTAGCACTGCTCTGATACGATGAACCCTTCTTTTTCTCCAACTGGTTCCACTTCAGCATAGGCAGGATGTCCAGACCCTCTTCTGAATTTCATTGCTGGCCATCTGCTTGGGCGTCGCTGTAACATCAGCAAGAAAATAAACATTCAGAAAATGAAGAAATTGTTAATAAAAATCTTTAACAACACCCTGCAATTTTGATCTCTCATACTAAACCCCACTCTGTGTAATTGCCACAGAAATTGAGAAGTGGAGCTCAGCAGCAACAAATATCAGAGGAATTAATCCTTTCTAAATTTGTAAGTGACGGCTGTTCTCAAAGACATAGCAAGTAATTACCACTAGTTTTAGCAACGGAGATAATAGCTCCTGCCAAAAACTGTTGATCAGTGGATTTGTGAATTCTGTCATATAAAGAACAGCTGATCCACCACACCCTAAAGGATCTGTCCACTGCTCTTCCACCCTGGTTCTGCACAGGAGTTTGCTAACACACGCTACTCCATGGGAGAATTGTGTAGCAGTTGAAAGAAACTGTACTTAAAAAAAATAATTATTTAGAACAAAATTTTGGCATGCTTATGCAGGATTGACAAAACACTGACTTTTTATTTCAAGTGCCATAATTTCTACTTCATTAGTTTACTTTGATGTTTCAAACAGAAGCAACATTTTTGTTTAAACTCTTATGACCTTTAGGTACATGGGTCTCTAGAAGTCCTAACCAATTTCCACTAGGATCTTTGATGCCTGTTTTAAAAACGGCTAATAGAGAAAAGAAACAGACCTTTTCTAGGATAGATAAAAAAAAATCCTGTATGATTATGATGCCTCTGGGAAGGAAAAGTATTTTGAAAATTCTGTATTTTCAAACCAATTCATGTCTGGGAAGGCTCAGACTTTGGGTGACCAAGCTGAAATTCTGCAAAGGGAATAGTTTTCAGGAAAGCAGAAAAACTTCTTAAAGTCAGTTAGCAAAGGAAGCTCTCTTAAAATGATTATTCTCTACTGAAAATTTTTTATCTCAAATCTGCTGATGCTTATTTCTTTAATGACAACAGCTATGATCTGCTTGGAAGCAGGGTTACAAGATATAGCAAGATTTATAGAAACATTGCAGGAAAATGAGAGGAGAAACAATGAAGATAAGTCACAGCCTATTTTTGCATTGACAGTTGAAATTCAAAATAATTTTAGTTTATCACCTTTCTTCTGAAAATAAACATTGCATTTGATTTTCTGTCCCCTTAATACCCCATTTTGATTGCCTTCAGATCACTAAGGATTTTTCATGCTGCTGAGGAGTGGTTTTGGGGACCACAGAGCAGAGACAGCCATGACATTATGCTGGGATTGTTGGATAACAGCCACTAAAGAAATCTTGGGGCACCACTGAATCTTGTTACCAACAAACCACACAGGTGTATGCAGGTACAGCACAAAGTCTTCTTCAGTGATCACTGTCAGGAAGATAAAAGCAATCGGTTCCTTTTTCTCCCATTGCCGGATCTGGTTACTTTTGAGGTGTCCAGAGTTAAATTCTGTTTGGCAGGTAATTTAAAATTCCAGGCCTTTCAATTCATCACCTTCCTATAAAGTAGGAAGGCAAAACACTGTCCTCTTTAATGGATGTCTTTTCCTAATAAGAAAACTTAAGTATATTCAAAATTTTGAGACCTTTTTCTACTAAAGCGTGATTCAGAGTGGTTTCAAAATTAAGGACAGTTTAGTTACTGCTAAAGAAAAAAAGACATAATCTGTTCTCAGATTCAGTAAAATAAATCAGGAATAATTCAATTAAATATAAAGGATTTATTCCAGATTTACACTGGTATAAATGAGAAAAGAATTTGATTGAGAGGTCTTTAATGAAAAGAAGAAATGAAAAAACACTGGAAAACTAGTAGGAAAAAATAATTAAAGACAATCTCAAATGGCAGTATATAAGGATGACTTGCCTTTTAATCTATTAAGATGATCCCTAATTTCATTTTAAGATGTAGCCATGATTCGTTACTACTTCCTTGCTGTGTTGCTGTTAGAAACTAAGTGTATAATTTTTAGCTACTCTTTTTAATTGGCCTTGCCAGATGATGAAATATGGAACAGATGTGTATCAGTCCTAATGATACAATGCCATATAGCATAAACATCATCCGTTGTCCCAAAAATAAACCAACAGATTTGAAGGTCAACTTCATATTACAGTTACAGCTTTCTGTGGTTTCTTGTCATGCCTGAGGTAAGATTTTCCATTCCTAGTGACAGTCTGTTTAAGTTCAACTTCTTTGTGTGCACGTGGATAATGTAAGTGGCTGCCAGCCTTAAAATAGAGCACTAACAAGCTAATAATTCATTGACCTGTGTATCAGCCCCTAAAGAGCTGTAGTGATATCACAGTTTTAATTGGTAAAACCAAAAGTAATTTAATTGATACAGGGAGATAAAAAGCTTATTGAGTTGGTGAAGCAGCTCAAGAAATACTTATTGCACTCTTCCCCTTTATTCTCTGAGAAGCAGAGTAATAAGAAGGCACAAAAAAACTACCTTCCAACCAACCCCAACCCCAAATGCCAAAACCTGACCAATAATACAGGCAGAAAGCAAGGTGGATATTTTTTCATGCAATTAAACAGGAAAAAAAAAAGTATGTTTCTTCCTCTGGAATTAGAACTTTTAGAGGAAATCCTCTGGCCTGTGTCTGGAGAGTTGCAACTTCTGCTTCCTTTCAGTGTAATACAAAGTGATAAAACATAGACTGAATCTTCCTTGGAGTCATTATTTTACGGAAATAAGGTGAGGGAAAAGTACCTGTGACCTTGCATGACCAGGATGCAGAAGATATATGCCAGGATGCAGAAAAATAATTTGTGATACACATTTTAAAAAAAGTTCCTATTTGAAGATCAATTAACATAAAATGAAAGAAACTAGCAGTTGGATAATCCATGGAAAGTGTTTCTTACCTTGTGCCTGTTTACACCATTGTTGGTGATTGTGCAGGATATTTGACTTCCTACAGCAATTCTAAGTCTGGTATAAGTATTTTTAACTAGATCTTGAAATAGAAGCAGAATGGATACTATTTGTCTTATTCCTGTGAAAAGGAGGGGATTCCACCTATGATTACTAAAGGGTGGAGGCTGGAATATCTTCTCACTGTTGTTACACAGAAAGGTCTCCAGATGTGTTCTTGTCATTGACCAATTTCTCCTTCTGACATATTTCAACACGAGGGAATTTTGAGCCTTACAGGTCCTATTTTATCCATCAAAATGTCATGATCTCATTATGACACATTAAAAAAAAGAAAGGTTTAATATGTATCTGAGAGCACTTAATTGAATATTTTCTAAACCCCTCTCAGTTGGTGTAATATGAACATGGTTTCCAGTACTACCTTCTGTGACTGTTTTTTTTTTAGGTCATTAGCTTTAGATTATATTATTTGCTGAACAGTAACTCTTTTGAACAACACAGAAAACAGTGGCTCAAGTTGAAAACTACAGGTGAGTTTCAGACAGATTTGGCTATATTGGCTGTATTTGACATAGAAATTTCTAGTAAACTTGATCATAGTGAAAGGGAGGAAATGGAAAAGAACCCATCAGTTTTTACATTACAAGCAAGTGTTAACTGTCTAGAGATCACTTAAAGTGAAGCCATTTATTTTCTACTGACAGCAAGGCTCCTACCTTATTATGACCTACTAGATCACCAGTGATACAACTAGAAAATAGGAATGGGACAGTTTGCTATAAACTAAACAGTTGCTATAAACTAAAATTCAGTAACAATTATGTATTTTGACACTGACTTGCAGATAAAAAAAACAATGTCTCAAATTAATACTATTTTGAAAACAAAGGAAGTGATCAGCTCAGAATTCCAGGGAAAAAGCGGGTACAAAATCAATTCAAGATTTTTAATGGATTTTAAAAATATCTGAAAAGAATAAACTGAGTACACATAGATGAGAAATAAAATCTACTTTATACATGACACAGAAAAATAAATTGTAAGGCATAAGCAATATGCAAGATCAATCACAGGAGGACAGACAGTTGTATAAAGTTGCTTTGAAAATTGGTGTTTGAAGATTGATGCCTTGCTCTTGAAGAGATTCTTGTGCTGACACTATATACTATGTCTAAAATTTATGCCAGTTAACACTTTTCACCTGAGATGGTAATTAATTAAAATCAATTGTAATAATGTGTATTTTATTAGCTGCAGTAATCCTGAGCACTTACATTCTGTTTCATATATCTGCATTAACACAAGTTCCTGTCAGGAATGGACAGGAAGAACTTGGCGACATGGATTACTTATTTGATATTCGTACAGTCTGTCCTCATCCTATCTTTCATTCAGTAGAGAAAAATGGAATAAGCATGATCTTGTACACATCTGCAATGTCAGAAGAGCAGTGAAGAGAAAACATAATGAAAAATCTGTCCCTCTGTTGTCTCCCCAGCCCTGCCCATTACACATTTCCCATATCCATTCTGAAAATTGTCTAAAATATTATCAACTGTTCCTTTGGATATTTCAACCAGCATAAAATCCCAGAGTGCTTGTGCATGGATCAACTCTTCATTCATATTCAGCAGTAAACCTGAACAGCAGATTTCACCAAGACACACAGACATTCTATTTCCAAATTGAGTTTACATGAGTACAAATAATTTAATTAGCACGAGAAGGTCAATCTTTCAGTCTTGAGAGACCCTCCAAAGCTCCCTAGCAAACCTGTTTCCCCACTAAACTGCACAAAGGCTGAAGGTACTGAATACTTTTTAGGCTGAATGCTCTGATACAACTTTATGTCCTCTACCTATTGATTATTTTTCTGAATTAAAAAACTTGGAAATCTTTCAGAGATCTGTTTCACTGCTTCTACTGAAAGCTGCATCTTACATTTCCATTGATGGCAAGTTCTTTGTCTAATTTGAGGGCACAAAGACATTTAAATCTGTTTAAAAGCTGTATTCTTTAACTACACTTTGCCAACAGGGCCTCTTTAACTCTCTTAACTGGAAATACGTATGTACAGAGCTATCCAAATTCTCGATCGATTGACAAAACACCAGAAAAAATTGTAATTACTTACTCAAACTGATTAAGAAAAGCAGAAAAAGCTATAGTAAGGTCTATTACTAAGTGAACATATGTTAACCTGATACCATCAAGACCCAGTAGGCTAAGACACTTGTCCACTTGTCTCATGACAAGGAAAGATTTTTCTGTTACCAAGTACCTTGCCTATAACTTGCATTTTTGTGTGCAAAGTTATCTGAAATATTGCTTATGCAGTTATAATCTGTGATCTGTATTTAATCTTTTCTAGAAGCACACCCAATTTATTTGGTAAATCACAGTCAGAAACGGATGAAGTTTCAAATAATTGTACTTCTGATATGTATTTCCAGGAATAAAAAAAAGATCAATTGCCTGACACCATGTTAATCTAATATTTTGAAGAAACTGTTCTGAAATAACAATTGCTTTAGACTTAAGATTCCGTAGGATCATTTATTTTTCTTTTTGATAGAAGTGCTTGTTTAAAGTATCTCTTTGTGATTTAAACCAATTCTTGTTATAGCAATGTTTCTGCAGTCTTAGGTTCATCTAAGTAGCTGGCTGCTGACAGATGAGAAACAGAATGCCTCCTTCCTCACCACCTTTGACTTTTATTGTCAGTGTTGATTATTTATTTTAGTGCTTCTGCCTTGTGGCCGATTTAGGTTTCCCTTGCTCAGCTGCTGGTTCCTGCTGAACTGGATAAGCTTTGGAAAAAATAACTTTACTATCAGTACAAGGCAATGACAGAGAGATCAATGGCAATACCCAAAATGCCAGGACACTGCAAGACTTTGAAAGAAGAGAAGAATGATACTTGTTCTTTTCTTTTTAGTCATCATCATCATGAAACACAATTCAGCCCAGGCTTCTGGACAAAACCAAATTGATGACCACATCAAGCCTATTTCAAACTAAACATACAATACCCTGTTAAATTTGTATAGATAATAAAACAATGGGCCACATCCCAGAAGAAAGCAGCAGAGCTGTGTGAGCATCATCACCTGTCTAAGCTAGCTGAGGATCTCTTTAATTCCTTCTTTCTTTTTCATTCTGCCTCTTACTTACTTCTCATTTGTTCAAAGAGGTACACTGCATTTGTGATATTAATGCAAAACCGGGAAATAGTGCATGGAGAACAGGGCTGGATTAAATGCTGGCTCTTATTTATGAAGTGCTGCTATGTTCAGAGATGTATAACAACAAGGTAGAAATAAGTATTAATTCCCTGAGCTCTGAAACACTAAGAATTATATCCAGCTTTTTTATACTATTTTCTCCTTTTATTTTCTTGCACTAAGCAGACAGCAGAAGGTCAAAATCTGAAGATCTACTGCAGATTTGTGTGCCACTGAATGTTTCTAGATACTGAAATATAATCCCCTGTACAGCTCAATTGTTAGGAGAATATCCAACAATTAGTGCTTTCTCAGATCACCTCAGCTACAGCTCAGAATTTGAGAACCATCCTCAGTCCATGCTAATATGCTGTCACCTTATTGTGAGATTAAGAAGAATTAAATGACAGGAATGCAGATCCTTCCATGCTGGTTAGTATTTACACTAAAAAACAGTCCGAGGCTTATTTAATTTACTGGTAAAGACATAATTCAAGTTAAATCACGAAAAGTCGAGGTGCATCCCCCAGGCTCTAATCATGCACTATTATTTTATTTGCTGAAGATGTGCAGCTGCTCATTCCTTCCTCCTCCTCTTTTTCTCCAAGGTCACTCCCTGGCTCCACAGCACCAGTTCAACTCTCTGTGTGGCCATTTGAAAATATCCAGCTTAAACATCCAAAATGAAGTAAAACAAACAACTAAAAAAGACATAGGTTTGTGCATGTGTGTGTTTAAGTGTACATGCATATTTCTAAGCAGCTGAATCAGCACAATAGAGCTCTGGAAGACTTCCAAGGAGGGTGGGAACATGAAGGCAAAAGCAGTGACCTTTAAAATGGGAGCTTAACTTGAAAGAATTATAATTTTTAACCACAAACACCCACACTGCTCTTCAGCATGTGACATACTAACTACTATTAAGACATACACAGCGACTATTCAAAAATATATAGCCTTACATCTTGTCTTTACAGCTTCAGAGTTGACATGTGTTTAATAACAGATTTGGTTTTGTACTTATAGTTGAATACAAGTCTCAGACTGGATGCCTGAGGTTAAGATGGTCCCAGTTTGCAGTGTTTAGACTCCTCAAAATCTCCTACCCGTGGAGAACTGCCGCAGAAGAATTTTACTCTGCTGTTGTCAAGCCTTACATAAGCACATTTGGCAATGGTATCATTGTGTCCAGCTGGGAAAAGACATCACAACATCGGACTCCCTGCTTTCATATTGGCCAGAAATTCCTCTGCTGTCTTCTCAGCTGTGACCGGATCATGTTGCCTTTGCTCCCGAAAGGGAGAGCACCGGCATGATAGCTGATGTAAGTTTCAAACATTAAAAAGACCTTGGACTGACACATAAGTAAGAAAGGTAACAAAACCACACAAAAAAGCATGCACATGAAAACTTCTTGTGGCATGTGCAACCCTTCTGACCACAGATAACTGCAAAAAAGCAAAAGGAATCTGAGTAAAAGACAGTCTGCCTTATGCCTTGCTTTTTGACTTGGTAAGTGTTCCCTGGACATTAACTGCTCTCAGTGCCAAAGCGCACACACTAAAGCAAATCAATAAGGGTTAAAAATATAAGAAACAAAGGACATGAAGAAAAAGAAGGGAAGAAATAAAACCTAAAATATTACTAAAACTGCTATTTGGCTCCAACTTACTGAATTTTGAACAAATCCATATAACTCATTTGGGAATTTATTTATTTACATTCAGCTTCAGCTATCACTTTTGCTATGATCTATATCACAGGCATGCAATCCACTCTACCACAAGGGCATCATGCTTGGCCACTAAACCTCAAATCCCGAATTCAAGTATACTACACAGGTTAGTGAATAAATTCATTACATTTTAGTTGTGGAATAGCTAGTGTGTAGCTCTATATGTTATAACTGGATTTCTGACCTAAACTGCTTTGTTGAAAAAGACATGAAGAACACTCTTTGACATGTATGCTACTTTTCAAAAATCAGTGCAAGTGAGTTCAAAGTATATTCAAGAGGCACAGGGTTCATGAAGGTAACCGTACGTGTGTAACTTGATTCATAAGGGAAACTTGCAGCCAACAAAATCAAATTCGAGGGAGATAAATGCCACATAGATAACCATAAATCAATAAATAAATAAACAAAGCATGCAACATTTCTTCTGTCACTATACAAGCTAATCTTTAGTCAACATTTAGTCTCGGCTTTTAGGAAGAGCCCACATTCACTGGAATTTTGACTGAAACTCCCTTAACTTTAAAAGCTGATAATTCATTCTGTCTTTAGGTCACCATGGAAGGGTCCAACTTAAACAATGAAACACATGTTGAATAGTGTGGGGGCTGGAAGAAACAGGAAAACATTTCATCTTTCTTAGAATCGTCTACACACTTAACAAAAAGGGGAAACTTTTTTGAAAAAGCATTGAACTATTTGGATGGTGTTCTTTAAAATGATACACTATCATGGACAAATTGAATAGCATTGGCATTCAAGACTTCTCAAGCTGTTTGTTCTAAATAGCTATTTTTGTTGCAGGTGGGTCAGCACATACGCATTGTGCTCAACAGCTCTTTAAAAAACTACATGAGGAAACATTTTCTTCAGACATTAAGGGTAAAACCCCCCCTTAGAATAATGTTACTCTGTTCTAAGACAATAGTTGCTTTTGGAATAATGGCATTTTATTTAAGACTTTTGCGTATTGCTTATTTATACCAACTACTGCACTCAGGATATCATTTAATGGTGCTCAGAAGTCTCACAAGGGATTGAATATAGGAGTACAACTTAAATGGTGAGGTCAAAGTGGAGGCATATTTATCCTTATGTGGGTGAGTTTACTACATGGCAAACATGAGAGACATCACAAGTGGGCTTTAAGATGAGCTATATGAAATCCAGAGTGAGGTGGTAAGTGAATACTGGGTGATATCTGCAGAGAACACAAGGGGAAAAGAGACTTAAAGCCTCAGATATGGGATCAACTAATTACACTTTTCTTTATTCCGTAACCAATCACAACTATAAACCAAATTGACTGAAAATTCCTTACATAGCCCTTAACCCAAAACTCCCAATGAAGTCCGTCTGAAAATGATGTTTTACCTACAAAATTATGACAGCATCCTAGAATCTTAGACATAAAAAGATTTTTTTTCTATTATTTATGTTACAGTTTTGAAGTAATGCTATGTTTATGCCAATATGATGCCTTTATAAACTACCTTCTTTAAACACTAATGAAGCAGGTTCCCATTATTTATTTTGCCCAGATGTAGATATATATTAGTTACTGATGATAGATAAACTGATGCAGACTTTAATTTGGCTAGAAGACTTGATGGCAGACTACAGTGTACTAGTAAATTTTTAGACAAGTACATGAGGGAGCTGCCTGTCCATCTGCCACATCTTGTTTTAACTGTGCAACTTGCTTTATTATTAATCAAGAGACTCATAGAAAACCATACTATTTTCTGAAATATTTATATGCTTGTTCTCATTTCATAACCAAGCCCATGGCAATGCTCTTGAGCTCTTTCTCAACAGATCCACATTTCATTCATTTCCCATAAATAAGGCAGTTTGTCTGTTACGGTATGTGGGATACCATGTTACTTGTAACAGCTTACTCAAATATTTTTCAATTGCAAAAACACAATAAGGAATGCTTTTCTGTTAGTGACCTATTTATACCAGTTATGCCTCACTATATTTGTTATATTTCAGCTTCAAAATGCAAGCCTGAAAAGATACATTCTCCTCTGTATTTGAAACATGGACATCATATATATTAGATGAATAAATGAATATTCTACTTTTTATTTCCTGAATAGCTCAAATACTTTTTTTTCCTTTCAGAAATTAAATTATTAAATTCCTTAAAAGCAATTTAATTTCCAGAATGGATTACCTTATTTTGTCCTTCTACACTTACGATACTAAAAATGGCTTTAAAGTTTAGAATTTGTGGATATGTTCTGAAACACAGAGTAGTTTCTTTCTCCACCCCTGTGGTTTCAGCACTGCATCAGTGGTTTTGTCATTCACAGGGAAAGGCCACCCCTTCATACCTAGAACTTTTTAATAATCCCTGCTAAAATCTTCACAAGTATCATAGCTTTCCTAGTAACCAGAGGAGGATGTAGTTTATAACACATTTTACATAAATTCACATATATATATATAAAACACATTCTTATAAATTTGATTTTGACTGACTTACGTCCTCCTGTCCTTATTTAATTATATTATCCAGAAAGATTATGTTTTTCTTTTTTGTCTAAAAGCCTACTTTGCTTGCTAAAAGACATTTTAGGCTTTGACTACATAGATTGATTAATGCCATCTGATGATTAAATTCAGTGGAATGGATTTAACAGAACTGATTAAGACACCAGTGCTGGCATGAGTACGGTATCAGTGAACAAAAGAAATTAACATGCCATTACTACACTGAGAACAAAAAGAAATAAATAAATGTGTGGTTTAATTTGGTATTCTTCTCTCCATCTTAAAAAATGGTGTTGTCATTTACTTAGCCTTTCAGTCACATCATAACAGATAAGAAACTTGTTTTTAGTAGAGTGAAAGACTAGCAATTCAATCTGTGTGTGAAAAAAAAAAGGGACAAATCCTTCTCTTTTGTACAAAGACTTCAGTGGAGGGTTTTTTGTCTATATCAATAGAGAAGTGGCTTGAAATTTTGCATAGACATGAAAGAATACTATTGATTTTATTATGTGGATGCTGTTCCCTGATGGTTAATACACCTATATCATTTGAACCTGGAATGCTGATAAACAATTCATTTTGATTTCTGTCACTACTATGGCATGTATGCAGTATGTTTATTATAATATGATTTTAGAGATGAATAATTCTGTTCATGTTCATGTCTCACTTCAATTCACACTGCTGTCACAAAGAATGAATGTTTATATCTTCATGGTACAGGCTTTTATTAAGTAATCCCCAGATACATCCCTAGTAATGCTTCCAGTGGTTCTGCCTCTACACTACTGTCTATTAGAAAGTGTCCAGGCTTTCAACAGTAAGGGAGTACTGCAAGTGGGGGTTATGAACAGCCAGTGTTTTCTTTCACCTTTAGCAGGAACACTGCTGAGTTGAAAAAAAACACAAGTAGGTGTAGGTATTCATACTTTTTTGTAAAATCAAACACCTATGCAAAATGTTCCCTTTTCATATTGTTGTGTACAGTGGAGTTGAGCTCACTGAGTGCCAGCATCTGCTATGTAGATGTCTGCACCTAAGGTAGCTATCTGTATTTGAGGGAGAAAAATGGTAATTCATTTAATTCTAAAGAAGGTGGCTCAAACAGGTCTGTTGAATCAGGATCTCAAAGAGTCTGTTGCTCTCTCCACTAGTAGAAAGAGCAAAAAGAGACAATGTTAGATTTAGATGTTAAAATTAGGTGAAAATAAGCTTTCCCACACTCTGAGGCAAAGTGTTGAAAGATTTCTGCAAAACAATATATGGAACAGCTAACACAGGTTTCCGGCTAAGCCCCAGGTTTTCATCTAAGTCAGCTCTTCTGAAGAATTAATAATGCAGAATTTTTATTTTTCTACAGGAAAACAATAGAAAAATATGTATGTCCCAAAATAAAATGCCAGTGCACATACAAGCTAATGGAAAAACACTGTCTTGAGAAAAATTAACAATAGGAAATAGAGGTGGAGTGGTATCTGAGCTTTTTCTTTTAGATATATCTTTTAGATATATGCCCTGTGAAAAAAACATTAAAAGTAACAGCAATGGTAGTTAAAGTAGCAGCTGAGTGACAAATATGCTAGAACAAATCAGCATCACCTGCTAGGAGAGGTCAATTTTTTTTAATGTTTATACTTCTAACACAAGAATACATTCTAGATTTAGTTAAGAAAGTTTCATTCTGAACATCCAAATTATCCTAGCTAAATGACAGGACTAATAAAACAACATGTTATTTTTGTCTCTTACCTCTATAAAGAAGAGACTAGCTGCTGACGTTGGATGATGATACATATAAATGGTCACAAGGATGGCTGCAGCCACAATGAGGACCAGGACTAGAATGCCGACAATTAAGCCGGCGTGAAGTGTTCCACCTTTCTTCTCTGCAGCACTGTCATCTGTGGAAGCTGCACAAATAGCACATTTATTAGCACAGTAACTTATGTTTTATCTATACCATTTCACAAATGGCAATTGAGCATTTGCTTTTTCTGTTATGTCACTCATTTTCCACAGCCCAAGTCGGATGAAGATATTAGATAGCACTTTCCCACAAATACCCTTATAATCTTAATGAAAAAACATTTCCAAATATTTTACTAATTCTAACTCAATAAAAAAATTAATACCCTTTCTTTTGATTGTGATCTGGACATTCTGAAGCTCCTAATTATCTTCATAATGTGTTTTGCTTTGATTTTCTCATAAGACTATTGTAGTTGTCCTACATACAAAAGGTACTAATTTAATACATTTTGAATGCTGTATTTTTTTTTTCCTTGAAAGGTTCACGTTGAGACATACTATAAAAGCTTGTAAGGTCTAAACACATTATGAAATCCTGATTCATTAGCTAGAGGGACAACCTGTGCAGCTGAATCAGACGAACTACCCTGTGCAGTTGAATCAGACAGCCAAAAGTGTAACAGACGGATGCTATATGACCCTGGAGTCTTCTAATCTTGGTCCAAATGGAATACTCATCATACCAAAGTATTACAAAAGCCCATCGATTTACTAAACTGATAATAAGAGGCCAGTCACGCTATGCTCCCATCAGGAGAAAAGATGGCTGTCTGTCACATAAGAAACTTGTCAGCAGGGCTTTCAAATAAGTGACAAAGTGTTTCAAAAACACTGCAAACCTTGCAGAAAAAGTATCTTAATAATTAGCTAACATCTCTAGAATGACTGTGACCAGGTGTAATTTCTACTTTGGACAACCTGGAATATTACAGCAAGTACAAACATGGTGATAAGCAATGAGTTTTCAGCATCCTCTTGAATAAAAGAAGTGCTGTTCTACACACTACTGCAGGCAAAAGAGCGATTCAGAAGCCCTAGGTTTAAGATATGCCAGAAGACTACGGATCATTTGGCTTCACAAACATATCATTCTCCTAATATTCCAACTGCTTTCTGCCTCTCTGGCAATCCTTCAAATCACCTCCATGCCTTTCCCCATACAACACCTGTCTCTGATCCTGCTTATGAGAAATTTTCTTTCAGTTCCACTTTAAAGTTTCCTCTCACCATGCTTGTTTGCCAAGCTGACTATAATGAACATTTTTTATTTCTGTGATCCTCCTCTTTGTTATGCCATCCTCCTGAACTATTTGCTTGGTTTTCTTAGAGTGGCATGATCTGTGAGGTCAGCAACTGTCCCTTTTATTTGTTCTTGGAAAACATCTATTGAGTTATGGATTCCACTTCAAACAAGTTACTGTTATTGTTGTTAATAGTAACAACAACAACAGCTGTACATGCTTTATTACTATTCATCACATTGTGAGTACACCATTCCATGCTAATATTAAAAAAGAGAATTGGAAAATAATAGAAGAAAAGTTTACTGATCTAGGTAGTGTTAAATGCCTTGTATCAGGGGTAATAAAAGAAAACAGGAATGGTTAATCTCAGTGTACTAGCTCATGCATCCACATATGGCAGCACTTTTCTCACCAGATCAAGGAAGGACGGCATGGCTTGTCACCCAGAGGATTGCATGGCACCATTGCAACAATAGGGAGAAAAGGAAAATGAAGATACATTATCTTAACCAAGAGATATTTCTAACTATTACATGGAAGTGAATCTATGGGGAAGTGAAGGGATTCATGTACATTTTCCCTGCTTTTGCCCATATTTCCTCAGTCATTAGTCAGGACAGCTGAAACCCTGCAGTGATGCTCTGCTCTTTCCCATGAAGTCAGTGAGATGGCTTGTGAAGTAGGAGCTAAGTAACAGAATCAGAGGATAAAGAAAAAGAATCTGATAATTTGAGAGGCTAAAGTAGAATCTGGGGGGCATTAATGGATTTAAGGAAAAAATTGCAAGTGTGCACCCACCCTCAGACACTGCCTAAGCCTGAAGGTATCTTTCAGTTCACTGAAAAGTTCATAAGTACCCATTCACACAGTAACTTCAGGTTTAATTATGCTGACTGTGGACATAAAGTTGGAGCTTAGGCATGAACAGGATCCAAGAACCAGGCCTCTGCATGCCTAAATCCTACAAAGGATTTCTTAACTTTCTTAAAGCTTAGTTCACACAGATATATGAGTTTTAAAAAAAGAAAAAGCAGTGTCAGCCCTATTTGACTGGGGGTTTGGGGCTTGCTGGGTTTTTTTTTGTTTTGTTTGGGATTTTTTTGTTTGGTTTTTTTTGTTCTTTTTTGTTTGTTTTTATTTTGATTTTGTGTTTTTTTTAAACACGGTACATTCAGGGAAAATTTCCAGGCCATCCTTTATATTGCAGTGAAGGACATAGAAAGGAGATATTGCCTAGAATGTGGAAGGTCTATTTTCAATGTATTCCCACCCAAAGGGCACTTAAAACACTTCCTGGTAGTTGTAGAGCTACGTAGCAAAGGGTGCAAGATTCACTGAGGAAGCAGGAAAGAAAGGTGACTCTAAAAATGGTTCCTCTAACTTTAAGTCAGCAATCTTTTAATTGACATAGCTATTAATAATTTCTTAGTTATTCACTTCCAGCAGAGAACAGATGAAAACAGACAAGCTCCAGTCTTAATTTCTACTCGTGCACTGTAACAATATTTAGCACTTACACATATATTTCAAATAAGCAAACAAATGCAAATTAAGCACTTGAAAGGCCATCAGGAAAGGCCTGTTTTATTGTAGATGCTCTGGGTTGGGCTGTTAATTCCCACTCATGAGCAGTTAGTTGTGTGAGTCACCCCACTAAGAAGTAACTGTTCCCTAGAAGGGGCAGAGGATTCATAGTTTGCCTGTCTTATAATTGCCTTTTTGGCAGCTTCATACTCACTACTCATCCCTTCAATAGCACATCGGTGCATCATAAACAATTTTGTCACTTGTACCAATTTTTACATCAATTTGCACTAAATGAGTAATCTGTACTGTTACTATGTTATGTTTGAAGACAGAACATCATATTCTGCATATTAAAAACTGCTGGACTTCAGTTAAGGTCCTAACTACTCTGTAAAGGACATCAAATTAATCTCCTTTGATCCAATATTTTCTCAGTGTTTAGCATCCAGCCTTGCAAATGAGAACAAAGTCCCTTCTGAATAACACAGGTGACAACTGCCTGCCCAGATTTCTACTAGTCTAGGGTAGAGCACTGAATGGACATCAGTGCAGTGATCAGAATGCCAAATGCAAAAATAATGACATACAAGAAATGCTTTTCTTAAATGACAACAAGTGTAAGTAACTTGTAATTTCCATAATCGAAATTCAGTTCATTGACCCCAGGGCTCAAATACTCATGAGAAATTGATTTCACTCTCTTTGCACTGAGACAATAAACAGTGTTGTCAAGTTTGAAAATACTCTCTGCTGCAAAAGCAACTGACAGTTCTTTTAAAAAGCCACCAAGGGAAATGGATGAAAAAAAAGGACTCTGAAACTTTCAGGTGCAGAAATTTTATTAAGATTATCACAGCACATCTGCTGTTCCGGGCAAGGGTAAACCCATGGGAGGATATTTGTCTTATGACCAATCCTTTCCCAAAAAGAACTCTCTCAGTGGAACTTCCCCAAACTTTCCTTTTCTTGTTCTCAAAAAAGCAATTGTTGCACATAATATGCTCCGTATTTATAACTCCTCCCCAAATTCTTACATGCATAAAGCTTTTAAGCAGAAGGAGCATATTAATGTCTCCAAGGTTAGTCTGCTTCTCATTAGGTGCTGAATGACAGGACAGAAATAGCAAGTAACTTTTTCACCCCCAAATATAAAGGCACACAGTACAAACATGATACAACTGTTCTACTACTGGAATGTTGTTTAAAAAATGAAAGTGAAAACACAATAAAAATGTTCTGTTTGCATGATAAACACACAAAGACTATATAAGCTTTGGTTTTGTATGCTTATATTATGTCTCTAGTTACAGCTGAGTTAGCTTCTTTTGGAGTAGGAATAACCAAAAAACTCGAGGAATTACGAATTAAAATCTTGCCCTGGCCTATGGGGACTGTGATGCTGGCTTTAATAGGAGCAAACGGGTGTACAAACTGTGACTGCCCTTTAGAGATTTTTGTCTTTATGATATTTTCTCATAATTCTTTTTCTCATTATTGCATATTACCCATTGAGGTCTGCAAAATAATGAAACACATTGTTTTCTGTTATCTATATTTAAGGTTTACACAAAGTTTCTGCTGTGATTGTTTTCCATATGACAAATCAAAATTGTGATACATACATTTTCACCCTCATGATGTGAGATGGACAAGAGTTACCAGAGATTAGAATCTCTGTCTGTGAGAGAAGAGATACAAAAATGTTTTACGGTGAAATTGAGGAAAAATAGGAAAACATCTGGTACATCCTGGCTAGAAACTTTTTTTTTTTTTAATATAAAGCAACATGGAATCAAGGGCAACTGATGGACAAAAAAAACCCCAGATTTTATTTTGTGGACTTGGAAAATAAAGCTTTGCTATTTCCCTCCAAAAGCTGTGTTGTTTCTTTTTACTCTTGCATTTTGATCACAGGGCAGAAAGCTCCAATTCAAACTGACTTCTTAATGCACATGCATCTTTAAGGGTTAAATCACAATACCTCATTTGAATCTTCTAATCTCCTGACTGACATAGCTACACTAGCAAATCCAGGGATATAGATAACGTAAACAGTAGCAATGAGCCTACAGATCACAACTCTCTTCTGAGGTTTGCTGGTTTTGACCCTCTTTTAACCAAAAGAATGAATTTTCACGGCATCCCCTGAATTTGTCACAATGAGATAGAGAATGAACCCAGTAATTTTTTCTCATATAGGAATGCTTTATAATAAAACGAGTGCTTGCTGTTACATCATGTGGCTGCAATTGGACAAATTCTTAGTGTTCATCAAAACCCATGATTTTGTTAGCTGGTTGGAAAGATGAACATGAAACTCTCATGGGTATGAGAGCATTAATGTAGCACTACTGGTACAGAAATGCTGGTTTATTAAGTTGACTATTTCTGGCATAGCCTTAGTTATATGGCAAAATGGGTCTGGATACAAGTGCCTGAAAACAGCTCCTACATATAAAGTACCCTAAAAAAATATACAGGTTCAGGTATAACCATGTCTGCAGTGCAGACATGTACTCTTTTACTACTTATGAGCATGCACTACATATATTAATCATTACAGAAACAGAATGTGTGATAATATTTTCAGAGCCTACATGAAAACATGCCATTTTTAATAATTTAGTTGTTAACTGCAGACCTTCCCAATGTACATGTTAGATAATGGCTGTTTTGGTGTTGTCCATGATTTTGAAACTGTAGCATGTCCAAGTTTATGAAAATACATTTATGGATTAAAGTAGATCATGCTATACTAGTAATACTAATGCAATTGAGTAGCTTATTGTTCTTAAAAAAATCCCACTATTCTTCAAATACTAGCTTGTAAAAGTCAGATATAGATTATTAATGCTATTCCTTTAACTATAAAATTATTATAGAATCACAGAAACTTGATGATGCCTAAAGAATGCACCATTTAGGCACTTAAAGCTTGTGTGACAACACAATAAAACGTTTTATATTGCTCACAGGGATGTCATCAGAGACTGCAATTTACGGGGTAAAAAATATCTCAGTCTGAAGTCCTGAGCTGTGAGGGAATGCGAGATCTACTAAAAGCTGATTTCTTAGCTGTCCATTTCTACTTCTTGGTAGGGTGCTGGATATTATGTTTGCTAGTTATATAAATTCAATATACAAGCAAAAGCATGTACAGTTTAGGGTAGGTAGATGATATTTGATGCACCAGAAGACTACAATAATATATATCAATCTTTTTAAAAGTTATCTAAGCAAGGAATCAAGCGATTTTCATCCCTCTCCAAGGTTTATTTCAGAGTAATAAAATTGTTTGCCAGTGATGGTACTGGAACATTCTTGAGTTTGGACAAATCAGCTGAAACTGGCAGGTCAAACCCATCTCTCATTACTATTCCTGTTATTTGTCTGATACCCTACTGTACCTATGCTAATCTCATCCAATTGTCCTTCCCCCCACAACTGTTCTTTTCCATAGTCATCCTTTACTGATGGCTGATCGGGTTTCTCTTATCCAGTAGCTTCAGATTGTCTGATAGCTGTTTCCACATGAAAGGTCTCTACAAGCCATTTGGCAACACGTCCTCTCCATGTGTTTGCTCTCCCCTTTAGACAAAGAGCAGAAACCCTCTCCTGCTGCATGGTCTGGGGATAACCAGCACATACAGATCCAAGTTCATTCCACCAGCTCTCCATTCTATTATGTATGTCATTTCTAGCCTGGAAGCTGTATCACCCTATGACTGTGGGTTTGAGTTAATATGCTCCACAAAGAGGGAGAACAAAATATCTGGGACAACTTACAGGGAGCTCAATAGAGCCACTGGATTTTTCCCCTCTTTTAGGCCTCCATCTACATCTGGAATGTGAGTCTACCAGGAGAATGCTTATTTTATGGGGCAGGTATATGGTTCTTCCAATCTAAGCTTTTTTCCTGTACATAATGCAGATTCCTGAGCTGATGATTAATGACCTAAATATAGTGACTGGGGGACGAAACAAGGGAATGTACAGTTGGAAGGATTCTCCAGAGGCTCAGAGGAATCTCCATAAAAATGCTCTTTCTACTTCTTTTAGGAACAGCATGCTCTGACCTTCTCAGCTTCTTCACAGTAATGGAGTGTGGTTTTCTTGATTTGTGGGTTCATTCCCTTAGCATTTGTTAACATTTTGAGGTTAAGCCACTGCTACAATTTAGCTGGTGTCATGATGATTTATAAAGTTATGGCTCAGCTAATGCTGTAAAAATTGGTTTCGGATTGCATGCAAGAAATGAAAGGTGGTCTTTGAGTAAGAATATTATGAACTGTAACCCATGAATCTTGAACTCAGTATCTGGCTTTTCTATCAATTTCTATAAGACCCACAGCAACTCAGTAAGTATCATCAAGACTGATCAACTGCTTCATGCAATAAATGGATGAGAATGAACTAAAATTAAATCCCTCTGTTTATAGGATGACAGCATTCAGCTAAGGACTTTCGTTCTTCTGCTTTAAAAATATTCACCATGTAACAGTACAACAGTTATCATCAGTATTAATTTTAGGTTTTGTCACTTGAGGACATGTAAGCCATTATATTAGTAGCATCAAGCAGTGGCCATTATGAAACTTAATATTGTGCCATACCACTTGGCAAGGCAGCTGAATGCTGCTAAATCCAGAAGAGCAAAAAGTTATCAAATTATAAGTATTTCAATTCAGTGGTTCCATTGACTCAACCATACTGAAAGCAAGCACAAGACAATCAAGTCAAGTGGTCTGTTTCTCTCTAAAGCTCTGTCTAACGTTTGCAGAGTTACTTGCCTTAAAAGTTTATCCAGTCTACTACATTTACCCCTCCATAAGATCTCAATTTAGATTTAAACATGGCTTTCACATTAATTTTTTTAACTGGTAGAAAGTCCACAAATTGTGTTTATATCAGTTAATTGTGTGCCTTTACAGCAAAGTAACTGTAAGAGTAGATTCTGCATATCATTTTATACTGGCTTAGAAGAAAAACAAGAAACTAAACGGGTATAAGTTAGACTTCAATATAAGTTGAAGTGCCTGCACACAGTTCTTCTGGTTTAGCTAAACTGTTTCAACATCATGCTTATTTAACCTAATATGGTTTATAATGCCTAATATATGATGTAAGAATACAGAGAATAAAATGTGGAAATATATGAGCATTTCCTAGCTTGTAATGTAGAGTGTGAAATACAGCATATGAGAAGACTCATTGACTTGAGTCACATTTACTTGTTCCCTTTGGAATTTTCCCCCTACAGAAACATAAGAAAAAGTATAAATCACCTAGTACACTGTTTACAAAGCTCTTTCAGGTTTATTTGGCAATCAAGGTCACTAACTGTTCTTGAACCTATCTTTCTTAATATTCTTACCCTATTAACATATTTCTATCCATCACCATCTATTTTAATTACCTTTCTGTTCTGATAATTTTCTCTTTTTCTTCTATTTCCATCACAACTGAAACTGTTCTAAGGCTGTCTCTTGATAAGATTATTTTTTTTAATACAAGCACAGCTTATAATACAGAAAAAAGGAAACTTTATGACAAGCTGTGTCCAAGGAAATCCTTGCTTGCCTAAAATTCTATGAACTCCATTTTAGGGGAATATGAGCAGTTCTGAATAAGTAGAACATACAGAGGTAAATATGTAGTTACATAACCCATAAATCCATCTCAACAGGACTTTTGCAATAATGGTAAAAACCTTAAATCCTCCCTTTTTCGTGACAGTGGTAGAAGAGGTCTGAATCTTGGCCTGCCAAATTTCTGGCCAGGAACAGAAACAGAACACTTCAGCCAGGACAGCCTGAAGAGAATTAATGTAAGGAAACCTTGGGTACCTGCAAGTAAAATGCCCACTCGTAGCACATCATTTAGATTTTTCTCTGTGACTGACGGAGATAGGCACTGCTATATGGTAACTTAGCCCACTTTCAGCACTTCTTTAATGATGACACTCCTTACTCCCTCTTGCCTATTGCTTGCCCCTAGCTATGAGAAAGGCCCAAAAAAACAGCTTGTGTTTTCTTGGCTAACAGCTGATGAGATGAAACCTCTGGAAGGTCATTACCTGTGTCTAGACCAAAATCTGAGAATAAAACAAAGACTTTTCCCATGGATCTTATCCTATGCAAGGTCCTCATTAAAAATTTTCAAACTACCACAGATTTTAGGTTTAGCATTGTTTAATTTAATGTGTTTCACTTTAAAACTGGAAAGGACTCAGCCAATCTGTAGTGACTTAACCTGAGTTAGCTGCTTTGGACTACGTGGTGATAATAACTTTTGTTATATCAAAAATATTTGGTTTCCCTGAGAGGTTGGCTTGTGTCTTTGTTGAAATAGGTCTGATTTTATGGATCATTTAGAAACCTAACATAGTAGAAAGAAATAAGTTAGATTACTACTAGCAGTCATGAACATAATTCAGTATGTTTCAGCTGGAGTTCAGGGTACACAAGAAAAACAGAACTGAGTCTTCTCTATAATTTGTCAAGAATTTCGATGACAGGAAGAGCTCAGACCACAATTTTTAAGGGAAATTAAGAAGACAGATGACTAATATGAGCTAGTTTCCAGACACAGGGAATTATGAAAAAGAAAAAAACCAAACCAAAAAAAACCCCAACAAAAATCCTTGTGTAAATTTCTCACCGCATACAAGGTATAAAAAAGTTTGTTTTTTTTTTTTTAAAAAACAAACCTGGGTCTGCATTTTGGTTATTTCATACCAAGTTTCCTAGGCTTTCAAGCCCAAATTAAGCTCTGTAATAGCACTAACATTAAACTCACAAAAATTCGTCTAGATCATCTTCGAAAAAGTCATCTACAGACTGAAGGTATGAGGTCTCAAACATTTTCCAGCACTACATATGTTGGAATGGGCTTGTTCACAAAAAAATGAATGAGAAGTATAGCAGTTTCTCTGACCCTTACTATCCGACACACATACACTTTTGAGTTATAAAGCTGAAGGTCTGACAGGGACTCATAGCAATCAAATCATCACAACTAAGTATCTAAAAAAGGTCAAATAAAATGTCTAGATATGCTGGCCAATCATCTAAATCATTCACCAAGGAGTTCTCAACAAGAAAATACTGCATTACTGTGTAGCCTTGGCCAATTACTCACCATTTTAATGAAAAATTAGGCTTTTAAGCTGTTTATTCAGCTGTGTTGTGTTACATGAAATATTAAAAAACAACAGAATCTGCAATTAATTACAGATGTGCTGGACATCGTAAAACTTACGAAATGCTTGTTATTTTAAAGGGAATGAGGATTTAACAAAAATAACAATGATATCCAAGTTGTATTTTAAGAAGGTTTAGGCATATATGTATCAGGCACCTATCATGTGTCGATGAAGAAAGAGGGAAGTCAGGAGAAACATAAACAAGCAAATTTGAAACGTACATTAAAATATGCCCAAAAGATTGTTGGTGAGTTATAGCACCAACTTGCAGGCGATTTTCTCATATAATTAAAAGGTCAATGCAGTTTGACCTGAACCTGAAATTTAATTTACATTTAGTTGCTGCTTTCCAACTATTGGTTTCAAAAGTTCCAGGTGAGGCAAGATGAAGAATTTCTATGGAATCCTTTTGTTGTACCTAACCAGATATTGACTCCTATAATCCAAGGACACATCAAGCTATAGGCCATCACTGATCCAATATAGCTTTGGTTTTCCATTATAAAAGGTTCCCTTTTATTAGAGTTTTAAAGGATCTAGTGTGAGAAAGTAAAGACCTTGTATTTGTGACCTGAAATAATCTAGTCTTTATAAAAGACAGACAAATCACAGAAAATCAAAGAATGTGCCTGCGGCTGCAGAGGTTTTATCTGAGCCTAATCTAAGGGTCACTGGAAAATTCAATGCATAATTGAAGATTCATCAAAAAGAACTTCCCAGATTAAAGGCTACATTTACTGTGTGAATGAGAAATCCTGGTGTGTTGCTTTGCTTCTCTGTTGTTTGAAGTGAGCTTCTTTTTTTTCTTCTGAAATTTTGAGAATAAAAGAAATAGCTCAAGGAAAATGAATATTCACATCAGGTGTTGATTTGTCCTCCTAAAATGCAGCAGCTTTTTCTGTGGAAATGGACTTGCTAGATAAGCGATGTCACAAACCCTACTACCTCAGTCTACCAAATAGGTCACAGCCATTGCTCGTTTGCCCTAGTATTCAACTTTTTGTTTGCTTTCACAGGGTTTTTCTTTTCAGGTGTTGGGCAAAGGGCAGATGAGTGAAAAAACAGCCTTTGCAATTCGTAAACTGAAACTTGCATGTGTTTTCTAAAGCTCACCTTCAAAATTATTTTTCATATAAGATCATATTATTTTGAGGGCTTTCTGAGGTGCTTATCATGGAGAGCTGCCTAGTCCCAGGCCAGCCACCTGCCATGGAGTGATGGCTCATAGGGCAGAGTGTGAGCGCAGCCCAGCTGGGAACGTGTGCAGAGCAAACACAGAATGGGAGTGAAACACTGACTGATTCACCTTGCTACTGACCTTTAAGAGCACTGAAGCACTTTTTACAACAAAATAAAAAGCCATTTGATTTCAAGAAGAAGAAAAGAAAGGAAGGTTCAGGGACATTCCTTTGGACAAAATGCTTAACAGTACCACCTTGAGCTTATAGATGATCCCATTTCAAGGATCACTTATGTGTCAAAGCCATGTCAAACAGCAACACTGCCAAGAAACGGACAATTCAATACCAATTACAGCACGTGACCAGCTATGCTGTGGTTAGTGACAGCAAAATAACAGAGAAGCAACTGTGGCAAGGAAACGGATGGCAACTGCCTCCTGTGGAGTGAACAGATCTCTAATTTGAGGGAAGGAGAGAATAATGACTGAATATTACTGAAAAAGAAATGACAGTAAAACAGATCAAAATGCTATGATATCTGCCCACCCTGCTTTTTTCAAAACTTGAATAATTCTGTGAGGCCTCGGAGAAACCACTATGCCTCAGCTGTCCTGACCCGCTGCAGCTGGGATCTATTCCCATGGGGTTAGGGACTCCATGTAAGCCCAAATCCAAGCCCCAAAACCAGCTGCATTGTAGATGAGCCTTATCTATGCTCATCTCTGATCTTGTCTCCTGGACCAACCTTGGTTCTATGCTGAAGGTAGCTTGTCTCCAGTCCTGTCCATGGGCCATGTCTCTTGGCTAGACCTTGAAGCTGTATTATAGAATTGTCTCTGGTCCTGTCTCCTTTAACTGCTAACCAGAGTCCCTGTATGGATCCAGTTAATCATCTCACTTCTCTGGCACTGCTGACGGAAGTTGCTTACTTTAGTCCTTGCCTGAGCTGAGTTGTGCTGCTGGCTGCTGTGCTCTGCCTGCTCCCTCACTGCTCTCAGCTGTGCCTTGCTGACCTGGCTTCCTGGCTTCAGCCTAGACCAGCCCCACATTTCAGACTCAGCTGAAAACACTAGGCTGGGACTGACCTCAGCTGCTGTCCCTCAGCTGCTGGAGTCACCCTGCCCATGACTCCTGCCACGCTTGGCTGCTGATTCCACTGCCCCTGGGAGAAGCCTGATGCTCCCTGCCAGGAGGAAAGGCAACCAGAGCCAATAATACTCCCCTTTGTATCAGTGGAAATATAATTTATTTCAGTTTGCTCAGCAGATCATCCTCTGCTTTTATAGACACCATTCTGAAGCCCTCAAAAACAAACCCAAAACTTTCCTTTCTCCTCAGCAAGCTCTACATTGGCAGTGTATATAGATGCAGTCTACATCCAATGATCCAGTGCTATTCTAACTAATAGCAAAATTCTCATCAGCTTCAAAGGGAGAAGGAACAAACCTCAGGTCTCTGTCCTTGAACCCAGAAAGAGAATAACAAAAGCAGTCCCCTGCAGACCATTGTTTAACAGAGGCCTTTACCAGTAAGACACGATGATCTTATTAATGTACATGGGAAATGTGCATGGAGAAATACAGGATCTCTCCTAGTACAGAGACACAAATATAAAATGTATACACTTATTAACAAAATGACATGTAATAGTTGGCTACTGTGAACGAATTTTTAACACAATATTGTTATTTAGAACTAGCATCATATCCTCTCTTAATATAGTTAAATACTACTATGTTATTATAATACAGCTAATAACCGTGTTAATACAGTTAAAATTTATTTACTATATCCATATTTGGAAGTTAATTAAACCTGATGTTCTATTAAGGAGTTATAAAGAAAGTCGTGAATGTGTAATTTACTAAGCAGTTGTTAAGCTTATTTGCCCTGCTTCTCTTCCACAAATATGTGGAAGGCTGAGTCCCTTGGGAGACTGGTTAAAGCTATTTCTACAATACAATTTTGATTAATGGAGCTCAGTGGGTTATAAATCGACACACTACTGACATTATTTAAAGAAAAAAAAATCATCTCTTACCTCCATTATCTTTTAGGTGCAGTGCTATCTTGGTGTCATCTATAAAGGAAAATCAAAGTTAATTGTAGGAAAATGTATTTTTCTACATCATAAGTCATTTTAGGACTGACTTTCTAATGTCAAAGAGATTCCACTATTGGAAAATTATTTGAGAACTAGATTGTAGTGTTCTTACTTATACTGAGCAATGCTTTACTTCCTTGCTACAAGAAAAACATTTATGAGATGATTCAAAATACTGGTTAATAAGAGGATTCAAAAACATTTATGAGAGAATCCAAAAGACTGGCAAATAAGGGTGCTAAAGTCTGTCTCATAACACTTACAAGTAACTAATTTAAAATGTTACATGTTCAGACATAGCTTGAGCATTCTATCATATTGAGGACTATATGAAGCAATGTATGACAGCAAAATAAAACACTTAATTCCTCTTCTAAAAATCATAAAAAAGTCTGCCAATTTTAATTCCTATTTATTTCCATATTCCTCTTGTTGTGACCCTTAATGAACAAAATACCAGGGAAAAATGCTGCTAATGCAGTCCAAATCCTGCGCTGACAGTTTCTAAACTTCTCCTGCTCCACACAAAACCAACCTTTCTTGTAAGTAGATTCCCACCCTGAAATCTGTTCAGCTCAGATTTTCCTGTCACAGGCCACTTATAAAATCGGCCTATACCTAGTACCTTTTCTTGTGTTTACATACAATTCCAACAGAAAACTCCCCCTGTCCCTATTTTATAGATGTTGTTTGATAAATCTGTGTTAGTTTTTCTAACCCGCTGAACTTTCTCCAGAAGCAGAAAATCAGGATATTTCAGCCACAGAAAGCCATGATTTAAGCAGCCAGTGGAACTAGGATGAGAACTGACACACCATCCCTTAGCCAGTTAATTTGGTTCAGAAGCCTACAGAAACTATTTCACAACAACGAGCACTACATGTAAAGAACAGTGTCAACTGACTGAAGAATTTAAAGAGGCAAATTTCAAAGGTTTTTAATTTGGGTCATCTCTGATTTTAACCCAGTTAAATAGAGTATCTAAAGGGATCAAAAATTCATCAAGTCTGTGATGGGAGTTTCTTCACTAACTTTAGCAGGGTTCTCTCCTTCTACTATTTCAACAGGTTTTGGACTATGGCCTTTTGGTTAAAAGAATACAAAAAACTAATTGTAACCACAAGTTCTCCAGAAGTCTGCCTGGCTCGTCCATGCCTCCCTAGCACTGCCTTCTTCTCCAGTACTCCCCCTGACACCTTACTATAGCAAGAACAAGTTGCAATTTAAAAGCACTGCAATTCCCCATTCCTTCCACTGCCCCGAAGAGAGGTCAACATGAACACATGCTTAAAAGAAATAATTTTCTTTTAGACTTGTAAATGACAGGATTGCACTACAGAATAATGCAGTGTATATACTTCACCTTCTGTGGGTAGGCTAGTTGGCAGGTGGGAAGTGGTGGACCCTCTGGTGGTCGTTAAAACTCTGAACTTTGTGGTGGTTGGCAGAAGGGTGGTGGAGGAGTGTAGAGGTGTTTCAGTTGTATCTATATTCTTCTCACAAATCTTATCTTTTGACTGTTAGGAAACAACGAAAACAAAGAAGAAAAATCTCAGTGGACACTGCCACTGAATGAAGAATTTCAGCACGGACAAGCTGTCAGGATAAAAAGAATGAAAATATAAACCCTAAATCAAGGTATTTCAATAACTCCCCCTCCTTTTTTTTTCTTCTTCTTTGAAGTGCCTCTATGCAGCATTCAGCAACATACATTTTTTATTTAGCTGCAAAACTTTCAACTCTCAGTTGTAAATGACAAGGCTTCAAAGTCATCCCTGAATGTCAAACATGTTATTTCCCCCAATCAGATTTTAGCATCTAAGATTATCATCCAAATTTTCTCTCTTCTATTCTGAACGATCACTGACATTGGTCTACGTTAAAAAAGATACATGGGAATTAACTTGTAGCTCTTCATAGTGAGAAATATGTAGTTAGCTGGAGTACTTAATTAGGCTTTACAAGCATACAGAAGAATACGCACATATGTGTAAAATGTGTGCATGTATTCAGCCTATAGAATATTTATATGCCACACTATAGAACCACACATTCACTACATGTCCTTAATTCCATATATCAAATTTCCATGTATTATATGTATATAACAATTATCATATAAAATATAAGTATTATAAAACATGAACTATGAAACAATCATATAAATGATTAAACTATACTGGCACACCACAAATAATATTCACCATCATATAATAATTTAACTTTTATTTTCATGGGCAAATATTTCAATACAGATCTCAAGTTTGTTGTTTGTTTGTTTGTTTATGGACATTTTTAAAATTCTACAGGTGTAATAAATATTTTCTTTTATGGATCACATAGTTTTGTAGAAAAATACATCCAAGTAACTAGTAGCAAATTTGGACTACCCATAACTCCTGCTGTCCTTATTCATTTTAATGAGAAGTGGAATCCAGCAAGGCCTGTTAATTTTATTGAGATCTGACTTTAAAAGCCCAGTGAGTGTTGTCTTTCTTTTCATATGTATGGGTATTTCATTGTCCTTTGTTTTACCAGAAACAATATATTAATTTAAAAAATGTATTCATACCTGCAGTTAATTATTCTTTTTCTTCATATTTTACCTTGAAAACCTTGTTAATTTCACTGATTCAATTTAATAAAAATTTAGCTCAAAATTTGTATCACAAAGAAGGAAAAATTACTATGAGAATCCTAATTATTCATCATCTTGAATGAATGCATCTAAAATTAACCTCTGTATGGTAATTATTGATCTTTCATTGAACTCCAGTCAGCTCAGGCCTTATTCTGGAAGATGCTAAGTAAGCTGTTGTTTCTACTCCAGAGAGCCTGAAGGCTGGATTGTGAACAGCAATTAATAAGCCTGAAACTGCAAATCAAACTATTAGTTTCTCAGACACACCACATTGATAACTTTCCTGTCAGATCATGTACTAGTGCTCCTTTGAGCACTAGCTGCGTTGAAATAAGAAGGGAGAAATACAATAGGATGCTACTGTCCTGCAGAAAGCAGGTTTTGGATAACATCATCTACAGGCACAACTGAGTCCTAGCTAATTATAATCTGGATTAAAGCAACACATATTCCCAGTAAATTTATTGTATGCTCTTGAAGAGGTTGTCCTCTGCAGACAATAAATCTCACAGAAATTCTGTTCTTAAATCAGCAGATTACAAACTGCAAAGCTGAAGCTTCAAGACCGTGGAACAAGGCAGATGTAGGATGCAATAGAGGATGTTATCTTGCAATTACAGCGGTAAGAAAAGAAAAACAATTATTCCATCAGTCTGGATTTACTTCATTACTTCTCTTTGCTTCTACTGAGAATAAAACAGAATGTGCTTTTCTAACTAGACACTTGGGGCTATGTTTTGCCCTCAGTTTCACCTGACATTACATTTCAGAAGGGCTATGTTGCTGAAACTCATGAGAGAATTTAGCCCTTCCAGCCAAAATGGAAAAGTAACTGCTCTTTTTATGGCCATCAGGAGATTAAAAGTGTCATAAATTAATTTGTTTCTATTACTACAATGCACAAATGGAAAAGAAAAAAAAATAAAAAAAAATCCCCAAACCAAAAAACCTTCTAAAAGGAGTACACTGGGAAAGAATTAACAGTAAGATATTTGTATGTGTCTTGAAAATTAACTGCTCTTGTCTAGAAGTACCACAAATTATTATTCTGGAGGAGACACAGCCCCTATTTGACAGTCCAGCACTCTCTACAACAAGAATTCAAATGTCATGTAGTTTTTTTTATTATTATTTTTATTATTTTTACCCCTCCCCCCACCTTTGAATTCACCTATGTAATACCTTTTGTACTAAATGATTTGGCAAGATTCCATGATCAAAATGCAATGCCTGGTTTTCACTTTAGACTACTACAGCAGAGGATTTTCTAAGCTGAGAAACATCACAGTTTCTTCCCCTTTTCAGGCAAGGGTCAGAGATCTAAGAGAAAAATGTTGCAGGGGCACTGTTTTGGGACAGGCTTTCTAGTACTTTCATTTTTTATTCAGGGTGTTTTCTCAGAGATAAAATTTTTACTTTGTGTTCATTTTATTCCCTCAAATGGGGAGTGAAATTGCTCAGCCTATTTTTCTTTATTATGCCTTACAACATTTCCACTGAATGATAAATATAGCATGTCTGTGGCCTTGAAACCATGCTCCATAATCTGAATAAATTAATCAAAAGCATCATAAGGATATAAATGGCCTCTGATGGGCTGAGGATGTAAACTACTCACATACCTCTTCAGGGCAGCCACTGTCTACCCAATCTTGCCGGTGACGGTCAAATCCACTGGAACATCTTTTAATGATGAAATAGATAGAAGTTGTCCAGGTGGAAATAAAAGGAAAAGAACAAAAAGAAAGGAAGTGAGAGGAAGAGAAGAAAATGACATTGAGAATAAATAAGTAAATGATGTGATTTATTTTAAAAACAATATGATTTATGTGGTATGTTTATTCAAGAGGCTGTTGCTTGCAATATGAGTCCATCATTTAACTTCAGTTAAAGGTGTTTCAATGAATATTACATATTTCTTTTATTTATAGATTTTAAATAGAAATATCTCCATTCCACTGGATAACTACTCTTAACACAGCACTGAGCCATAGCATTTTTAGGTTTGATGTCAGCCATATGGATGTAAATTGGTTTAATTATTTCTGTCCAAACCTCTTAGCCATTAGCTTCTTAATCCCTCAAATGATGTAGTGAACCAGTCACTGCTTTTATCGTTGGATTATAGAATGGTTTGGGTTGGAAGAGAAGTTAAAGATAACCTAATTCCAACCACTCTGCCATGGTCAGGGATACCACACACTAAACCAGGTTGCTCAAAGCCCCATCCAACCTGGACTTGAACACTGCCAGGGAGGGAGTACACACAACTTCTCTGAGCAACCTCTTCCAGTGTCTCATTACCATCACACTATAGAGTTCCTTCCCAATATCTAATCTAAATCTACTTTCTTTCAGTTTAAAGCCATTACCCCTTGTCTTATCACCATCTGCTCTTGTAAAAAGTCCCTTTCCAGCTTTCTTGTAGGCCCCCTTTAGGTACTGGAAGGCTGCTAGAAGGTGTCCCTGGAGCCTTCATTTCTCCAGGCTGAACAAGCCTAACTCTCTCAGCCTGTCTTCATAGGAGAGGTGCTCAAATTCTCTGATCATCTTTAAGGCCCTCCTTGGGAATAGTTCCAACAGGTCCACAACCCTCTTGTGGTTGGGTCCCATGAACCGCATGAACAATGAACCACAGTACTCCAAGTGGGGTCTCACCAAAGCAGAGTCTCCTTTTGATGCAGCCCAGGATACAGTTGGCTTTCTGGGCTGCGAGTGCACACTGCAGCCATCTCATGTTCATTTTCTCATCAACCAACACCCCAAGTCCTTCTCAACAGGCCTGCTCTGAATCTCTTCTCTGCCCAACCTGTAGCTGTGCCTGGGATTGCTCTGACCTAGGTGTAGAACTTTGCACTTGGCATAGTTAAACTTCATGTAGTTGGCATCAGCCCACCTCACAAGCGTGTCAAGGTCCCTCTGGATGGCATTCCTTCCCACCAGTTTATCAACTGAACCACACAGCTTGGTGTTATTGGCAAACTTGCTGAGGGTGCACTCAATCCCACTGTCCATGTCACCGGCAAAGATGTTAAACAAGACCAGTCCCAACACCGATCCCTGAGGGACACCACTCGTTACTGGTCTCCAGCCAGACATTGAGCCATTGACCGCAACTCTTTGCCTGCGGCCATCCAGCCAGTTCTTTACCCACTGAGTGGTCCACCTATCAAATTGATGTCCCTCCAATTTAGAGACAAGGATGTCGTGCGGGACAGTGTCGAACACTTTGCACAATTCCAGGTAAATGACATCAACTGCTCTGCCCCTGTCCATCAGTTCTGTAGCCCCATCACAGAAGGCCACCAAGGTGACCTGAGACATCAAGATACAAATATAATGATGTGATCACTGTTCATAGATTAACATAACAGGTCTTAACAGCCTTCATGACTATTCAAGAATACCATCTAGTTGTTCCTACCTCCTCATTAGCTGCATAAAACTTACATTGCATGCATATTATCAGATTTGGTGAGGTTAATAATCTGCTTGTAATATTCTTCTTTGCGATATGTAACATAGCAAAGAAATTTTAAAGCAACTTGTAACACTTTAATATAACTATTCCCCTGGCAATCCCTGTTTCACAAAAGTGCTATCAGTATTTATAGAGTAACTTAAAGTTTCCTAGACAACAAGTAGAATTACAAAGAGAAAGCATTATTGAAACAGCAAGCAAATAGCTAAACCTTGATGTCCAACTTCAAAGGAGATTCTCCACACTTCCTGGTATTTTTTCTGGCATGGTACACATGGTCATAACTTACCTGACTGCACAGCAAGTAACCTTCTCACTTTCTTTTAATAAGACGAGTCAAACAAATTAGACCACTGTTATGGTTAGCTGTATTTATGGGGGTAATTTTTTGTTCTAAATGAACTGAAAGATTCTGAGACATGCCAAGTACCACCCTACTTCGAAAAAGATAAAACAGGTGCATTTGGAAGAATGGAATGGTGGAATCATTTTTATAGTAGGAGAGGATGTTATAAGAGGATGTAAATAATGTTCATGACCTACTTGGAATAATAAATGTCTCCATATTGTAATTCTGAACAGAATCCACAGTATCTGTGACAAAAGATTTTGAGCAAATATTGATTCTCTTATACTTGCACTGATCTATATTATACCATTTGGAATGTGGAAATTCCTCCCCCCATCACCAAGCCCTAACAGGTGCTAAGTATCACTCACTCTACAGTAACTGACTTTTCAAAAAACGTACTGCAGAGAAGAAAAAAGATGTCCAAACCAGATACGTATTCCAGAGAAAAACAGTGACCTCCTTCAAAATGCATGGGAACAAAGGCCACTGTAAAGAGTTTTTTCTTGTTGAATAATAGAATCACCTAGGTTAGAAAAGACCTTTAAGATCATCATGTCCAACCGTTATCCAGGACTGCCAAATCCACCACTAAACCACGTCACTAAGGGCCTTGTCTACATGGTTTTTGAACACTTCCAAGGATGGTGATTCCAGCACTTCCCTGGGCAGCCTGTTCCAATGCCTGAATACCCTTTTGGTGAATAAATCTTTCCAAATTTCCATAATATTAGGAAATCATCTTAATATCTTTCAATCTAAACCTTCTCTGCCTCAGCTTGAGTCCATTACCTCTTGTCCTAACACTTGTTAGTCGCAAAAAGAGACCAGCGAACTCCTTGCTCCATCCTCCTTTCAGGTAGTTGTAGAGAGCGATAAGGTCCCCCCTGAACTTTCTCCAGACTTCTCCACCCTCAGTTCCCTCAGCTGCTCTTCATAAGACCTATGTTCCAGACTCTTCAATGTCTTTTTTGCAGTGGGGGGCCCAGAACTGAACACAGTATTCAAGGTACAGCCTCACCAGTGCTGAATTCAAGGGGATGATCACTTCCCTGGCCACACTATTTCTGATACAAGCCAGAATGCTGCTGGCTTTCTTGGCTGCCCAGGCTGGATCATGTTCAGCAGCCATCAGTCGGCACCCACAGGTCCTTTTCCAATGAGCTTTCCAGCCACTCTTCCCCAAGCCTGCAGCATTCCATGGGGTTGTTGTGGCCCAAGAGCAGGACCTGGCACTGAGCTGTGTTGAACCTCATACAATTGGCCTCAGGCCATTGATCCAGCCTATCCAGATCCCTCTGCAGAGCCTATGTACCATCCAGCAGATCAATGCTCCCACCCAGCTTGATGTCATCTGCAAATTTACTGAGGGTGCACTCGATCCCCTCATCCAGATTGTCAGTAAAGTTATTAAACAAGACTGGCCCTAATACCAAGCCCTGGGAGATACCACTAGTGATCAGTAATCTTCACCACGACTTTTTGGGCTTGGCCGTGTAAGCAAATCTGTGAGTGAATCAGTGCTATCTGGGGAGCTCAGTGCTACCTTTGTCATGCTCTGTCCATAAATGTTTGAGAAAACAAGGAGGACCTTACTAAGCAGAAACACACTATGACATGGCATTCCAGGTATGAACAGAACATACTTTTTTGAAGTCTGTTTCCTACCTAGTTTTCTCTAAAGTCTGAAGAGCCTCACTAGCAACTTCTGCACCCATCTTGATTCAGAACCAGACTAATTTCCAGATGTATCAAATACTTACAACACACTGAGTTTTAGTCATACTGGTCTAGCTAATCTGTTTGTGGATACTCTGTACATCTGAAAATCAAGCTCAGTGATAACATATGACGTCAACCTATTCCATAAATTCCTACAATAGAGGTATCTATGTTAATTCAAACTTAGCTCTACTTAGACCTAGGAGGAATTAATGATCCTTTTATCTTAGATTTTTTCATATATCTAAAGGGTGTTAAACTCAAGGCTCCAAAGATTAAATGAATAAAAGCTTATTCCAGGCACACTCCTCTATAGTTCTCAAGTCCTTTCTGGAAAAAAAAACAACAACCTACTGAAAAATGGTGGTAACAGTGCTGAGGTTGATTTTCCCCCAGGAATTAACAAACCATCAAAAGTTGAATGCAACATGCAAGGGCTTGGAATGGCTCTTTCAAACATGTGACACTCTTCAGATATCCCTATCTGAAAGAAAAATACATTAAACCCTGGACATTGTTTATTTAACAATACTGGGGAATCCAAGCCCCAGCAGCTTTAGCTGGAATAAGATAGGCTCCAAACAAATGTGTTTGTGACCTTCCTTTGAGGCATGTCAATAAGATGTCAGCTGTAGCAGGTACTATCATTGCTGTGTTGGTGAATTACAATTCTGGGAACTGTCATTTCAGGGCACCACCCACTTTACTGAACCCATTTTTAAGACCATTTAGTATCATGGTGATAACTCCCTATTGCCATTAAAACATTGGAGCAGATTTGATTAACTATGCCATTTATACCATCTGTCAACATGGCCATTTTGTAACAACTACATTTTCAAAAGTGATGACCAAAATCAGCTCCTAGGAAAGCAATAATAAAGATTCTCTAGGAAATGAGAATTGGTGCGTTCATGAAATGTACAGAATTCCAGGTTGTGCGTGGAACTTGGGAGTACTGGTTCAGGGGCAAAGGGAGAATTAAAGTTTCTGCATGTATAACAATGATGATTTGGAAAAATTAATGCAGTTGACACTGAGTAACAAAAAAAAACCCGCTAGAATCCTTTCAGTGAACTGTACATAGCCAGAAAGGAGATGGAGACGTCATCAGATCTAGCAGATGCCATTTACCAGAGAATATTTAAATAACAAGTGTCCATTCAGTGTATGAACTGAAATCCTTAGCTTCTTCCTTTTTACAAGAGTTGAGTAAGGATTAATAGCAATAATAAATCAGATATAATTTATACAGAAAATTCATCAGGGTTTAACCTGTGAAAACTAAAAACCATGGCAAATTATGGAGAAGGAAAGGGACAAAGTTTGGATAGAAAAATCTTTTCACCAGGTTGAGCTAGTATAAAACAATCAAGAGCATTAAAATTCACAATGTGTCCTTTAGACTAACCGTTCACAAGGATTTTTTTTTTGCCAGGATGTCTGCAATGGCATGTAAAGAATGAATTTCTGGGATCTGAAAGGTATTCCAGAAATCTGACATGTTTTCTTAAATATCATATAATTATTTAACTCAGCTAAAATGTTTATTGACTGCATTAAATAAAAGGTTAGGCTGGGAAATTAAATAGAAAATTGAACAGACAAAACTCTTTTCTGCATTTAACCACTAAGGAAGGACCATCACGTTAGGAATAGATTAAGGCACTCTCTAGTTTGTTTGAACTACTAAAAGAATAGTTAGAACATTTTAAAGTGAAATTCCTTTCCAAGCTTACGGAGATAGAAAGCAAAATATAAAAATAAATATAACATATATATATAAACAAATACTGGAAGCCTTGAATTTTGTGTCAGTCCAACTGAAACAAACCCTAATCATAGAGTTTTGGAGGAAAAAGCTATCTTTGTTCTCAGTCTGATTTGCTTCCCTTTACCACAGGACAGGCACCAGTTTGGTTCCTCACTTTGTTGTCACACTGTACTGTCTGGGAAGAGATTGTATTTTCCTCACTTTGTTATTTTCCTCTTTCTCTTGTCAAAAATGCAGAACTCTATCACAGCTAGAAGCCTTAAGAAGTTCATGTGAAGTGGAATGTGATGCTCCAAGGCAGTCTTGGCTGCAGTGATCATGAGATGGTAGAGTTCAAGATCCTTGGGGCAGTGAGAAGGGCATGCAGCAAGCTCACTGTCTTGAACTTCAAGAGAGCAGATGCTGGCCTCTTCAGAAACCTGCTCAGTAAGGTTCCATAGAATAGTTAATACTTGATGAAGCATACCTGTGTCTGAAGCACTGAATTCCATTATTGTCTTAACATTGTTTCCCGCTCAAAATTTACAATATTCAGATAATGATAAGGAGGATCAGAAAGGGGCACAAATTTCAGCAGGTAACCTTCAACCTGACGATGTTTCCACAATTTTATACAATGGAAAGTTTGAAAAAATATAGCTACATGTTCTGTAAAGTATTCCTGCAATATCATGCAAACAGGGAAGTGAAAAGATGGAGTTTTAAAAAAACCCAGATCCCCTTTCATTTTACAGAAAAATTGAACACAAGTACTCTGACACAAGATGTGAATAAGCAGTAGGAAATAAGGACTCCCATTGGGAATTCTTGCTGGTGGAAGACCCTAAGAATAAAAGTGGTCTGAAAGGAAGTTTTATTTCTAATTCAATGAGAAAGAAAGGAAAAATATGCTAGTTAAAGTGAGACTTGACAGAGTTCTGATTAAAGAAGAATAGTGGGATATTTTCTATAGTCTTAATGTCAGTTACAACAAAGGAAACATACTGAAAAGCAGATAAAGAATAAAGAAGAAGCTTTTGCTAAAGGCTTTGCTTTGAATAACTAGAAGGAAAAAGAAAGCATAAGAGGAGTCTACTTATAAGATTATGGCATCAGAATTTCCAAAAGAATCAGCAGAAAATAGTAACAATCAAATGTGTTCTCTGGGAATTCACACTAAAATTAGTCTCTGATACTAGATTACATTCTGCACTGCCTTTGACTTTTTGCATTTATACCTGCACAAAGTTGGTATGAAATACTGATGGCAACAGAAGTTAGCAGAGAATTCTGATGTGTTAGAATTTCTACCCATTTTTCACACAGTTACTCAGGGCTTGAGACAAAGAGCTCTGAAGCACTTTGGTTAGTGATCCTAAACCTAAACCTTATGCACAATTAACCCCCCTTCTTACTTTTATATGACTGTCTGAACTATTTTCTATCTTTGAATATCCAAATAATCTCTTGGCATGTAACAAAGCACAGATGTCATTCACACACTGGCCACGCTTACTTTTTTATTCATACACTTTTACTGGGATTTTGTTCCTTTATAAAAAAACCCTCACTGATAACATTAACATTAACAAGTAGCAGAGGGGTCTGGGACAGGATGAAAGTGGCCTGGTGCCTAACAATAGTACAAGATAGGGCTGTTTGCATTTCTGTAATCATGCATGAGCTGCCCGCAATCGTGCAATACATAACATGGCTGTTTCAGTATTAGCAGTCATCAGCATCTGAGTGGCTAGAAAGAGAAGTGCAGAGATGTTTTAGTTAGGTTACTGCTCCTGTTACATCACATTCACAATTCTAAAAAGAGTAAGAATTCAAAGGAAACAGGACCTGCAACAAGAGGTGGCACAACATGCTGAACTGACTGGATAAATTAACATTTATATGCTTATAAAGGTTCGCCAACAAAGCAAGAGAGCATTCTGTTCAAAGAACATATGCTGTTTTGAAACTGCATATTCATACCACTGCATTTGTGGAAAGTATGGATGAATTAGGGTTAAGAAAAGTGCCTGCTGTAAAGGCTCTCTCTCCTGCTAAAGAGCACAAGAAAGGAAGGACATGAATCATCCTGTTACTGGTTATGTTCAAAAGAACTTAAAGTTCAGAAAGTTATTTGCTTCCCAAATTAGTATTCTAGTTGCATTTATTTTTATTTTTTTTATCTAAAAGTGAGTCAAATTTTGAAATCAACATTCATTTAAAACAGCCTGCAAAACAGATTACCAAAGAATTGCAGAACATTCGGGGCTCATCAATTTCTTCATTAATTGTCCACATTAGTGTTTGTTGTGACATCTGGTGGGAAGTAAGTGCTTTTGTTAATGCTATGTGATAACGCAGATATTGGATGTGTCCCCTTGCATAGAGGGGGAACTGAAGATGTAATGGTGCACAAAAAATACTTGATATTTAGGAAGGATACTGAGAAACCGTCATTTATTTTCCTGATTTTAGGAATACGTCCTATTGTACAGTGACTTGAAATATTAAAATATATATGCTACAGAGAATCAGTAGACTTAGTAGAGAAACAGTCAAGTTGTATTGAGGAGTACAATCATAAGAGGTTTGCTCTGCTAGAAAGCAGTTAACACTATTGTGATCACTTTGTTTCTATACTGGTAAAATAAACATGGCCAGAAATGTTCCTTGGCAATGAAGACCCCTGGCACAGAATGGCCTATGCCTGAACAAGCGAACTCTCTCAACCTAAAAAAGGAGGCTGCACATAAACTGCCAACTGGGAATAATTCCTGGAACAGTCCAACTCCTGTACCATGCCTGGGAACTGTTCTGTACAGTGCTCCTGGGCATTGACTAAAATCACATCAGAGAACATTGGAACTATCTAATGGCACAGACAATGGTTTTCCAATGTCCAGGAAGCTTCCCAAGCTCTGTTTAATTTGCAGCTAATTCTATGTCAAAAAATATTTTGTATGAGAGGATGAACTACAGCTGTATAAGTGACTGTTTTGTATGACCGTTGAACTGACCACTAAACAAATCTGACTGGGAATGCCATTTTGCATTATATCTCAGTGAAACAGAAAAAGTAAAGAAAAAGGAAATCTGACATAGTGCAAAACTTTCCATTTAAAAACACCTGATTTATTTATTTCCTTGTTTTATTTATTTCCCTTGTAATAACAGCAGAAGAATTGAAAAGTGAGACTCACAAAATTGGTGGACAATGGATTTCTCCATAGTAGTGCACTGGGCTGGATGCTTATATGAAGTGAAGAAAACTAATGCTTCCACAAAAGTACAATAACATTCACTATATAAAGTATCTAACAGTCAGGTGTGATAACCAGGGCTTCCTGTCTCCATGGATGTGACCTGAATTTCTGTCCTGAACTTGGAGGCCTTTTGAAATGCTTTGTTCTCAGTTTCTGTTCTTTCACTTTTTATAAACACTTGCAATAAGAAAGGTGCAGTTGAGAAAATTATTATCTAGTCCAATGATTCTGGATACAATGCGGAGGTGATATTTGGGTTCTGTAATGTAGTCTTATGAACAGTCAAATATTTCATAAAAGATACGCATACCATGTTCTGATAATCAAAGAAGGAGTCAGGAACTACAAATTAAATAAAACTCTGGCTTGAAAGGAGTCTAATACCTTGTTTCTCACTAAATTAATGCTCTGCCAAGTGGGCCTATTGAACAAAATGCACCTACTGCACAATCATTATTTTTCAGTGCTAATCCATTAAATAAACCTTTTTCTGTAACTAAAATATCTGACAAATTGTCCTGAAGTCATAAAGCTTGGGTTTGTCAGATGTGTGTGTTTTCTAATACATCACTGCTGGAAAAGAAAAAAATCTCAAGTTATCCAGCTGTTGTAAGCAGTCCATTGGAAGAGAAGATAAACTAAATGATCCTTAAGGTCCCTACCAACCCTAGCCATTCTACAATACTATGTTCTATGAAACAGCAAAAAAGCAGTAGCCCTGCATATAAATGTATAATGTATACATGTATAAATGTATAATGTATACATATGTATAAAGCCATTACAAAATGAGAAACCATGTAAAATGGAACTAAGCTGTTTTAGTACTATCTTACCTTTATGATGAAGAATTCAGTTAAGACTGCAAAACCTAATAAATTTCATTATGAGTACCTTATTTATTTATTTGGCTCATAAACTGGGAGAACTGCTGCTATAGGACCTAACTGCTCTCTTTAGAAACTAAGTACCTATTTGTTCTCTTTCTTTCTTTTATCCTTAGCTTCCATATTAGAACTCTAAAGGAGCTTTGTATCTGAAGTCAAAACTCTTCATGTTCTGCTATACTTGGCTTCAGATGTAGTGACCGTGAACTATTTAAAACTTAATTGCTTTTATTAAGAGGCCAGTCAGCTTATTTTTAACTCTTCTAATAGCACAGAAGTTAGCATAAATTATATAGAAAACTATATATGATAGACAACACAGACAGAAATGGACAACAATATCAGTAGTTTAGCAAATTAAGGCAAATTAGAGTTGGTTAGGTTAAGGAAAAGATAGAAATTTCAGAGGTGTGAAAAAGTTGTGTTGGAACTTTACTTCTTTTCACAAGAAGTGAAATAAACAGCCTGAGTACCAAGAAAATCAAAGCAGGGTAAGAAACATGCTGTTAACAAGATGACATATTGATACCTGATTATTTTAGGTTAAGGTATATTACAGTGACACAATCAAAGAGGAGTTTGAAATCCTCACTGCTTTTGTTTGTATTTGAACATGTGCTCATATGAGGAGGTTCCTATCTGCAGATGTCAAAACCTTCTTGAAGCTCTGTCTCTGAATTCAGGTAAAGTAGGTAAAATTTCTGCATTATCTGCCAACTTCCCTCTCAGTGTTTTTGAAGTAATCTTCACTCTTGTGTTTAAGTAACCATCTTATTTTTAATATTTTTTTTCTCATTTCTGTTCTGTATTCACCTAATTGTCATTTACCTATATTTCACACAACCGTACCACGCAAATTAACATCCTGTTTTGCATTATATTTTATTTACCCAGTGTAACTCATGAGTATTTTGTTAAGTATAAATCTTTAATTTGTTATCAGGAAAGCCTACTTACTTTGAGATGTGCTCTCTGCACTCTTCTGATTATACTCTTACTATCTAATAGTTATATTACACCATCACTTGAGACATTTATTTGGGAACTGGCCAGGCTATAGTGCCTTGTATAGAAACTTAGTCCTAAGAAAGCCCATCACATAGCACAGAATGATGACCAGAATTCTGAGAGAAGTATCTTGAAATGTTGCAGATACATACAAATTACAATCTGAGGCACCTGCCTGTGGACCCCTTTCACAGGCAAGTGTCACTTTCATCAGTGAAACAGGAACATGTTTGAATCCAGAATCTCTGTTAGTAGCTATCAATGTTAGAAATTAACACATAAAAATGAAACCAAACAAAAAAGAATCTGGGGCTCCTGTGCGACCCAACATAGTGCACTTCTGCCGGCAAATGACTCCCAGAGTGAATGCCTGTGTAATAGAGAAGGACAATACCCACTTTTATGGCTATAAAACTCAGAAAAAAGCAATGTGGAACTGAGTCTGACCCCAACTCTGTTGCAATTTGAAAGATTTATGGATGTCATAGAAGTTGCAGTTCTGAGCATAAATAGCTCATCAAAGACTGAGTGGGGTTTTGTCTTATTGTTTTAATAAAATAAATAAGGAATAAAAAGTTACTAGTATGTACATGAACTGCAAAAGAAGTTTCCTACAAAAGAGAACTGTGCTACCTACCTATTTATTTAGTGTTTTACCACCATGGTATTTCAGCTGCATCTGTGAAATTAAATATGGATATTAAACACAGATTTTGTGATCTTCCTTTTAAATTAGTCAGCAAAAGTAAATATTCTCAAAGGTGTGATTAACAGATGGATATCTACTTTCCCTTCTCTCAATGTGATTTAAGTGCTTAACTCTCCTCTGTACCTTTGATAACTACTTCCTGCAGTTATACTAAAACACCATAGGAATGTGATATATTTGATAGACCCACATGAGATAGACTTTGCACTAAGGTCTTAAAACAGTCCAGGCAATAGTCCTTCTTGTACTGACTGTGATATCTATGTCTCAGTCAAGCTGTGTTACAAAATTGGATACCACAGAAACCTGCAGAATGGATAATGAATAGAGTTTGTAGACTCCAGAAGACACAGCAACATCCCTGGCAAAGGAATCGATAGCTAGTGAAACCCATCTTAAATTTTGAAAGGCAAATGATATGGTAAGAAGCACAAATATACAATATGAGTAGTGTGAGTGATGTGGCTGAAATAAATCACAGTGTTTATGTCTAGATTAAGAAACTTTAAAATGATTCCCAGTCTTCAGGTCTAGGATTTAATAGCAAATATTTTGAAAGAAAGATTAGGATTTCAGAGTAATTAGAACTATAGCAATCTTCTGCCTATTCTCTAGAATAATTTAAAGTTTTGTAACCCAGCCTTGCATTTCTTAAAAATCTGCATCAGTTACAAGCGTCACTGTTGTTCTCATGTTGTTCCAAGTTATTCAGGAAAACAAAGCAATGCATACACATATAAAAATGTGACTAAAATTGCAGCTGTAAGAAAACTGGCTAATTTCTGTATGAAGGCAGGACTCAAATTCAGTTGGGTAGATATGAAATCTATTAACAGGAGGATAGGGAGTTTTATTCTCTAGATTGGGACTGCTGAGATCGCCAGCAGGCAAGAAAGGAGGACACTTCAAAAGAGCATGTGAAGAAGGAAACTTGAGGAATAAAGCTCATAAGACAAAGTTTTAGTAGTGTAGGAAAAAGCTCAGGTGAATACTGAAAAAAAAATCCACATAACTCTCAGGTGTGTCCATTTTAAGGTATTAGCTTTGAAACATGCAAGGGGATGATTCTACTCTAGCAGGTCCCACATTTAATGTAATGAACAGGATGGTTTTGCTCTGACATGTCTTAGGTCTCTGAGAACTACTGCACCTTCACTAGAGCTCTGTTCAGAGACTGAACTTTATTTGTATTAATCATAGGAATTGTTCCAATTTCTGCCCAAAGGTAATTATGGAAATTCCACAATACTTCCACAGAGTACAGCTACTAAGAAATTCCACAAACTTACCAAAAAATGCAGAAAGGCTTTTTATCTGCTTTTCATCCATGTATCAATTTCAAAAAAAAGTTCATCTGGCTGCAGGCTGACTTTCAATAAAAACCTGTTAAGAGCTCAGGATCATTGGTGTTCCATAATAGTACTTTTAAATGTTCCATTATGTACATTTTACTGATATGCACAGCTTTACTCTTACATATTTTTAAACGTACCTTGAGGCTCACAAGAAGCTTTCACTGTCTTCTAAGCAGAACTGCCATCCCATTTGAGAATATCTGTTACTATGATCTCATGAGGCTTCTTTCATCAAACAATACCATCATGGGGCTCACTCTGGTTTGATAAAATGCTTTGTTCATTAAGCACTTCTGTGCCACTTGATTTTCTTGCTTTCCTTCCATCAGGCTTGCCATGCATACAAAATTCTCAATTATTGAATGCTAATTTCCTAACTCTTTTTTTGCAGTTCATGTGTTTAAATTAGCTTGTCAAATTAAGAGCAAGCATCTTGGAAAGGATTTGAAGAAGTTGGGTGTGGAGCAATTTTCTGCTCAATAAAGTATAGATCTAGTTATTGTATCATTCTTATCAGTAATGCATCAGGGCTGACAAACTTACACATTCACTCTCAATACTTTTGTTGCACTTGATTAAAAAGACCAACTGCTTTCACAACTTTTAAAACAGAGAAAACTATTGCATTTTAAACTGACAAAGGGCCAGAATTTCTACTTCTCAAATCTTCAATATTGTTTCATAATTGGCAAAGAAACAGTATACAAGTTAGGAAAATAGTACTGACATTACATTTCATTTATCACAGGGTGAATTTGGCCTAATTCAACAATCTGCTTGCTAAGACCCAGGTGTTAGGATGCTGTCATGGTTTCATATAAAACCACTCCAGCATAAGGAACTGCTGGAGTGGTTTTATAAATTCTATAGACAGACACAATCTGAGCAGGTTTATTTTGCTTTGCCTGAAGCAGCAGTATGATCAGCAAATTGTTATACACATTGATAGAATGGAATATATTTTGACAAATAGGATATACTTTAAACATCTACCCCTTCTGAAGCATTTAAAATGAGATTTTCCTTGTCACTTGTATATGAATCTATTACACTGATTGGATTATATATGCTCCCTCTGGTGGTTTACTTAATCCACACAAATGTCTTTTTTATTTTTATTTTTTTTTTAATTTTGCAATTCAATGGCTAAGATACTGTGGCCAATTTTGTAATAACAGCACACTACTAACAGTTACTGTTGTGATAAAACCAGCCTGAGTATAAATCAGTAAGTTTTCCTCCCATCTTTTAATTTGGAATTGAAATATGTAACATCCCTAAAGCAAAAGAAACCCCAAACCAAACAAAAAAAAAAACCAAACCAAACCGAAAACCTCAAACCAAACAAAAAGCCCCAAGGAATAATAAACACTCCAATAGTTAAAGGGAGGAAGTATTTAAAAGTGAGCACTTAAACCAATCTCGTGTCCTTCTATGATGAAGTGACAAGGTAGTAGCTAAGGACATCATATATCTGGACTCCTGAAGGCATTTAACATGGTCCATCCTTCTCTCTAAGAAGGCAGATTTAAACTAGATATGAGCAAGACAGTCTTTATAATGAGGGTGGTGAAACACTGGAACAGGTTGACCAGAGAGGTGGTAGATGCTTAATTCCTGGAAATGTTCAGTGTCAGGCTGGCTGGATTCTGAGCCACCTTATCTAGTGGAAGGTGTCCCTGCTGGGGGTCTGGAGTACATAGAATCACAGAATAGTTAGGGTTGGAAAGGAACTTAAGATTATTTAGTTCCAGCCCCTCTGTCATGGGCAGGGACACCTCACACTAAACCATATCACCCAAGGCTCTGTCCAGCCTGGCCTTGAACACTGCCCGGGATGGAGCATTCACAACTTCCCTAAGCAACCCATTCCAGTGCCTCACCACCCTAACAGTAAAGAACTTCTTCCTTATATCCAATCTAAACTTCCCCTGTTTAAGTTTTAACAGTCCCTAATGAACAGTCCCTCACCAGCATCCCTGTAGGCCCCCTTCAGATACTGGAAGGCTGCTATGAGGTCTCCATGCAGCCTTCTCTTCTCTAGGCTGAACAACCACAACTTTCTCAGCCTGTCTTCATACAGGAGGTGCTCCAGTCCCCTCATCATCCTCGTGGTCTCCTCTGGACTTGTTCCAACAGTTCCATGTCCTTTTTATGTTGAGGACACCAGAACTGCACACAGTACTCCAAGTGAAGTCTCACGAGAGCAGAGGAGAGGGGCAGGATCACCTCCTTCGATCTGCTGGTCACACTCCTTTTGATGCAGCCCAGGATACGGTTGGCTTTCTGAGCTGCAAGCACACACTGAAGCCGGCTCATGTTCATTTTCCCATCGATCAACACCCCCAAGTCCTTCTCCGCAGGACTACCATGAATTTCCTTTTTGTCCAACCTGTAGCTGTGCCTGGGATTGCTCTGACCCAGGTGTAGGACCTTGCACTTGGCATGGTTAAACTTCATGAGGTTGCCATCAGTCCACCTCACAAGTGCGTCAAGGTCCCTCTGGATGGCATTCCTTCCCTCCAGTGTATCAACCAAACCACACAGCTTGGTGTCATTGGCAAACTTGCTGAGGGCACACTCAATCCCACTGTCCATGTCACTGACAAAGATGTTGAACAAGACTGGTCCCAACACCGATCCCTGACGGACACCACTCATTACTGGTCTCCAGCTGGACATTGAGCCATTGACCACAACTCTTTGCATGCAGCCATCCAGCCAATTCTTTATTCACTGAGTGGTCCACCTATCAAATTGATGTCTCTCCGATTTAGAGACAAGGATGTCGTGCGGGACAGTGTCAAACGCTTTGCAAAAGTTTAGGTAGATGACATCAGCTGTTCTACCCCTGTCCATCAGTTCCATAGCTCCATCATAGAAGGCCACCAAATTGGTCAGGCAGGATTTCCCCTTAGTGAAGCCATGCTGGTTGTCACCAAGCACCTTGTTGTTTTTCATGTGGCCTAGCATGCCTTCCAGGCGAATCTGCTCCTAGATTTTGCCAGGCACAGAGGTGAGACTGACTGCTCTGTAATTCCCCTAGTCATCCATTTTCCCCTTCTTGAAAATGGGGGTTATATTTCCCTTTTTCCAGTTGTTGAGAACTTCACCTGACTGCCATAATTTTTCAAATATGATGGACAGTGGCTTAGCAACTTAATTTGCCAGCTCCTTCAGGACCCATGGATGGATTTCATCAGGTCCCACGGACTTGTGAGTGTTCAGTTTCTTAAGATGGTCTTGAACCAGATCCTCTCCTACAGTGGTCCTAGGGTCTTCATTCTCACAGTCCCTGCGTCTGCCTTCCAAGACTTGAGTGGTGTGGTCGGAGCATTTGCCAGTGAAGACTGAGGCAAAGAAGTCATTAAGAACTTCAGCCTTCTCCAAATCCAGGGAAGCCAGTTCACCTGATAGCTTTCAGAAAGGGCCACATTGTCCCTAGTCTGTCTTTTATGTGTGGAGAAAAATTCAATATTTCTTATTTGTATTTAATTATTTTCTTTTGTAAATCAAGGGGCTTATGCAGTCAGATAATACGATATTTATTCTTCTGGGTTTTTTTCTGGTAATTGTATATGGGTGTTACTTTGCTCAGCTGATAAATATTTTAGATTATATAAAATTGTTACTTATATTACAATATTAAATTCAACCTATTAGAATAGGTCTTGTCAGATGGCATATACAGAATAACAAACAAAAGACCTAATTCTTTTCCTCCTCCCTGATACTCAAAATTTCCAGACATAAACTCAGATTTAAAAGTTAACTAAACATTTTTCCAACTCCTTTCTAAAGCAAGAATAAACAAACAAGACATTTCAAGCTTGCCCAAAAGTTCAGAAGACAAATAAAAAGCATTTTTTTATCCCTATTACCATAAAGGCACCATGAAAAACTCTCTTCATTTTTCAACTGTGAAATGTTTTCTTAGGAAGTGCAACTGCCTGAAGATTCTCCCTTCCCCACTCTCCTATTAATCATCATGGAATGCAAAACAACTTCTTTCTTTATTACCTGCTTAGATGGGAACAGTAATTATCATAATAAAAGATTATAAATATCAAGACATAAATTACATTATTGTTACTATTCCCAGACACATTTCCAAATTTTCAGTTTGCTCATGACTCTTTCCTTAAAAAAAGCCGTAATCTTTTCATCTACACAACTAGTGTTGCTGCTGGCATACAGGATTAACCATTAAATCAAAATGTGTCATGAGTTGGATCCTTTAATCTTTTTAGCTCAGGACTGTTTCGAGAGTACAAGAAGCTTTGAGAGCTGTGTGCACACACATGGTCAGAATAACTGCCTAGAGTGCACTGCTCATCATGACACACAGGAAGTCCAACATGAGAATTTGCATAGCTTGTTCAGGACACTTCTCAGACTGGGGATTTGCACTCTATGGGTCAATAACATAAAATGGTATGATTGCAAACCTGATTATGCAACACATAGTCTATAAAAACCTTAAGTTTTAAAGACAATTTCATAGTCTGGAAAAGTCTTAAGGATAAAGGTACATTTAAGCACTTAACAAGAGCCAGAACTTCTTGTGAACTGCGAGAAAGTGTGTGAGCTCTAGAGACCTTTCTGGTCTTAGATACTTAAGTCTAGATTTTGGTCAAAAGGAACTTTTAGTAGTGCTCTCCCATTTTGCATAGTTTCCCCTGAAAACATAAGTAAGTGAGCCAGAAAAAACACCCTTGTGGATCTAGCCATTAGACAGGTGACCTTGGCATAAGGTAGCCAGTTTTGATGATTTAAAAGTTGAATACAGATACCAGCAGTGACAGCTGAATAAGTCATCTAGACTGTATGCATCACTTGGAATTAGTCCTTCAGTATTCACACAGAATCACAGAATCCCAAGGGTTGGAAGGGACCTTGAAAGATCATCTAGTCCAACCCCCCTGCAAGAGCAGGGTAACCTAGAGTACATCACACAGGAACGGGCCTTGAATATCTCCAACGTAGGAGACTCCACAACCCCCCTGGGCAACCTGTTCCAGTGCTCTGTCACTCTTACAGTAAAGAAGTTCTTCCTGATGTTAACATGGAACCTCCTATGCTCCAGTTTACACCCATTGCCCCTTGTCCTATCACTGGATATCACTGAAAAAAACCTAGCTCCATCATCCTGACACCCACCCTTTACATATTTGTAAACACTGATGAGGTCTAGTTCTCTATTTCCACTGTTGAGGTGAGAGTACCACACTAAACCTCAGGGATGGTGCAAGAACTGGGAGATACTTTTATCCTGTGTTAATGAAGTGAAGCATGAGATACATGCAAAACCTGAGTCTCCAGCATGCACAGATTGCAGGAGTCAGTTCTTTGTCTGCTTATTTCTGAACTCACTGAAATATCAGTATCACTTTACTGCTATCTGAGACTTTCCTGAAGTTCATCAAAACAAAGCCATAAATATCTACAGAATCTTAACGCAAATATTTTCAAAACATTGTATAAATGTGGCTTTTAAAAATTCCTTGATCATTTAAGCATCATACTTCCGTTACATTTCAGTGCCAACTCTTTTACAGTTAATAAACACAAGTTATTTCTTGGGCAATTAAAATATTTCACTCACTATTGCAGTAATGCAAGTTGTACAAACTGAACCTACAAAAAAAATCAAAGTTGCCTTAAAGCTTCCAAAAATTCTCCTAGAAAATGACATCTCTAACATCCAGGACATACCACGTGCCTAGATTGTACAAATATTTTCAGAAGCATGAAAAGATGATATAAACAGATCTGATATTAATGAGTTCTCCTCGTTTTTAAGCGCTAGTCAGTCAGAGATAATTAACAGCAAATAATCCAAATTTCAGCCACAGGTGGCTACTATGAGAGAGATGCTAAGTGCTTGTCATTTTATAGACATAGATCCTTTTGTAAGGGAAAGTTATGACACCATCTTAGCTTACGTATTTACAATTAGTCTCTTTTACTTATGGAACAGTTTTGCTTGTGGAACAGTTATAAAACATACACAGTTAAAAAAAGTATAGCTCCTAGGGGGATCCTCCATCTGCTGAAGTAAAAAAAAATAGGAAAATATTATGTGCCTTTGCTTTAGTGGTGATGAAACTGTATGATGTACGTTAGATTGGATTTCAGAGTGGACAGTTTGATGATTCTTTATGAAAAGGCAAACTGAGATTTAAGCTTGTAAATAGCGACAGCAGTAGAGGATTTTGCACCTACGAGAAGAGCCAGCCTCTCCAAAGATTGCAGAGTTTGCACAGCAGCTGGGCTGGAGTTACAGGTTGGAAAAAACCCACTGTTGTAGAATAAAGTTATTTTCATTCCAATACAGACTGCCCACATGGGGGTGTACGGTTACTCTGCAATGGCTCTGCTGGTCAATTTTCCTTGTGCATTTACAAGTTTTATGTAAACTTTCTGTTTTGCCAGCAACTGTACTTTGTTGTGTGAACGATATAATATATGGTTTAGATTTTATGCAAGGGAAAAACCATACACAATGCTGTTCCTGGTAGTAATGTTGCTCTGGCTAAATTGGGTCATAACTTGTTGAGAAAAAAAGGACTGTAGAATTGGCATAGAGTTTTGTTTCCCACTGGATACATGTTTAGATGTTATGCACATAGAAGTCTATCTGCTCTGGGAGATCTCACTTTAGTGTACCAAAGTGCTACCATGGCTCCACAGGAGGAACATGACTGTCTGTTACAGCCATATCAGACCCCTGTTACTCCCTCTTTAGCAAACAGGCATTCTCCATCTTCAGAAATCAAAGCACTAGGTCAGTCAGTAGGTTATTGCCATGCTGGAAACCTGTCAACATCAAGTTTGAAGCCTTCTTTAGGCTTTTGTACCAAAGGCTAATTGCCTTCTCCACCCTGGGCTTTATTTACAGCCAAAAGAGACAGCTTTTGGTTTCTCATCTCCCATACCAGTGTGTCCAGTCACCTTTGCAACCCAGAAGCACTACTCAGGCATTACTTCCAAGCATCTGCTTCTGCTTACTTCAAAAACCCCTATGAGAACTAATTTGAAAGTGGGCTGTAAACATTAATTTTTTTTACTCTAGGCACTTCTGAAATGTCTAAGTTAATACTTCACATAATGCTTTGCTCTTGTTTACCCAAGCAGATTTTACTCTGCTGCAGCAGAGTAATGAATATCACAACAGGAGATAAAAATCTAGGCTGATTTACAAGGTTGGTGGCTGAACAGAGTGACATGCAGAAAAAGCTGGAGCACTGTGATGAAAGATCTCACAACTTTCCATCCTTTATGATTTTTAACCAGGACAGTTAGGTTTTCTCGTTGAGCAAGCGCTTCTTCATCACATGCAAAAAGAACATTTTAACACAGTGAATTTATGTGGGAGGGCAGAAAAACCGCAAAGTGGTATTGAAGTAAAGGATTCTGAGTACTCTCCTGTGATCCAGATATATCCAGTGAGAATGAAATAGGCTTTTCTTATATCTTCCTAAAATGAATATACATGCTGAGGAACAGCAAGGTAGAAAAAGAAAGGCACTTTACTAGAAGGCAGGCGAGAGTATCCAAAACTAGTAGGGAGCAGAAAATTATCAAAGCTGAGACTGAAATGAGTCCTGATCACAATGATCCTGAAATGTAATGTACCCTAACTAAATGCTCAGTCTTCACATTTTGGAAAGCAAGTTGCTTCTTTTCACAAAATATGTATCCACTTACTATTTCAGATTTGTTTCTCTAGAGAACTGAATTAATTGAAATAAACTGCTCATTTCAGAAGCTGGAGGAGAGTGCAAGAACGGCAACGGGGCCTTAGGCAGACATCATCATCAGAGCCATGCTTCTGGAGGAAATAACAAGTTGAAAAAATGAAGTGTGAAATCTAGTATAAGGTATAAAATTAAGATGTTCAGGGGATTGGACTATAGCCCCAGAGGTTCCCAAGACCTAGCTGAACGAAATCAGGAACAAACTGGTCTGATCTCACAGCTGGCCCTGCTTTCAGTAGGAGGTTAGACTGGATGACTTCTACTGGATCCTTCCATTCTGATCTGCTTTATGATTCTATACATAGTCCTCTATTAGCTTAAATCTTACTGAATAACATTCATCTTCACAAATGCAGGTTGGAGTGTGTGACTATTCTTAAACTACTGAAATATCCATGTAAAGGCATAATCTTTGTTTGCTTTTCTCTTGCTTACCTTTTTTTAGGTAAGTGACTCCAGTTCTTTCTTTTGCTGCTAGTTAAACAACGTCCAAACACAGTCTGCATGAAATGACAATCTCACTACTGTTAGTAATGGGCTAATTAACAGTAATAAAACCGTTCAGCCTATCTGCTGCTGCTTATCAAAGGCACAACCATGCTGCAGTGTGGAGCCAGCTGTTTTTGGGAAACGGTGCAGGACTGCCTCACAGTAGGTTCATCTTTGATTGCAGTGTGATCTTCACAGGCAAGATGAAAAGCAAGATTATTTTAATAAAATTTTAATACAAAAATGTGTTGCGACTGTATATTTTTCAGCAGTAAATTGCCAGATGTGAAGGGGCATCCAGAAAATCACGCAAATATGTGGAAGGGAATACAGTACGAGTACATGGTACTATTGCTTCCTGCTAAAGGTGAAGGATGAAACTGCTTTAGTTTTCCACAGTGAGTGAAATAGATTTTCCAGAAATTCCAGAACTCAGGAAACAGTAATTAAGAAACTACAGAAAAACACAAAGGATCTCAGGGTTTGCCTGTTCTTCATAAGATGACCGTTACCATATATTTTTTTAAATATTTTTCATATAACTGAGTGTATCAAAAAAGAAATGAGAACACTGGCCACAAAGCAACAGACCTTGATCAAACCAAAGCCAATAGAAACTCAGTGCTACAATGTTTATCAATGTAAGGAGAATCAAGCAATGCTTGAAAGCAAGACATTGGATAAAGCAAGGAAGTTCATGCTTGCTTGGGACAGTTTTCTACAAGTACTCTTAGTCTTGGAGAAATTTGGCATGTTTACTACGACTTGATTTCATTTAGCTCTATTTGCACTAAAGCAAGTTTTTTTTCAAGACAAACTGAGAACAGAGTGACTTTGCAAATTACTTACTACAGGAGTTGAAGCTTAAGAAAACATAATAAAAGTGACCCCAGTTTCCTAATTCCATACAACGTTCATTTACCAGTCATATGGTGTCAAATTATTGCACTATTTTAGAATGTTAATAGTCTTTTCTCCTTTATTATGAATCCATTTCATACATAACATTTCTGAACCTAATCAGTAAGGTTGAAAAACATGATGACAATAAATATCCATGATGATACTGCACTTTGTGTCAGAGAACTGGTATTAAATAAATTCTTGCTTTGAAGGTTAATAAAGACCATCAAGTGAAGAACTTTTTGGAAAAGCTATAGCTGCAGAATTCACATTTTGCTGTCCTGTGCTCCAGCTGCTCAGAGTCTAAATCGCTCCTGCTACTGACTTGACTGTCCTCGTCAATGTGGCAGCAAGAGGGTGAGGAGACTCAATGTACCCACTAACTATAATGAGAGATTAAAAAAGAAAATACTTGACTCTTTGGATGTTTTGGTCTCCTTACTGTTAAGAGAACAAGTAGATCTTTATCGTTACATTACCACCATGTATCTCCATGCGGTTAAACTATTTTTAATAAAGCCAAGGATATAGTGAGAAAATACAAATTTTATTATAATTTCTACTTCTTGTTCTTCTCCAAAAGGATTTTAAAGTAGGATTGAAGACACAGGATAAAGGGCTTAACTCTAAGTTGTTTTACTATTCTTGCCTAATTACTTTGCTGAAGTGAAATGGGAAGATTGTGTTGTTACTGATTGCAACAGAAATTCATGTGAATGCATGTACATAAGACCAAAATATAACAACCCTTTTCACTGAATAGCCTATAGGCAATGTTTTTGGATGTCTTTGAGCACAGCTGCACACCCATGTGAAAAAGAAAAATCATTTTCTTTACCTTTGGAGTTTGCTGCACCAGCTGCAGTTGAAACCAATCTGGGCAGTGACACAAGGACCACAGCTGGTAAACTGAAGACAAGCTGGGATGCAGATAAACGAACACAAATTATTACATTAGTGCTGTAAATAATTCTCATAAAAAGCACAAAAGAAGGATACATCTGATAATATATATTTATATATATATTTAGTTCATATATATTTATGAATATATATGAACTCCACAGGTTCACACACATCCAAAATAAGATACCAAACCCAGCCTATTACAGACCATTGCACAACTCTATACACAAAGGTACATTTTATCGGCAGGATTCTATTTGTAAATAAGTTTCCACTTCACATCTGTTCATTCAGCTTCATTGATTTTTTTTCTCTTTTTGCTTAATATTAAGTATTTCCTTAAATCTTATTCTTCTGTGGCTCCCATCTTCTGTGGCGTTGCTAACACTGAGACGTAAGCAGAAAATAAGGCTGGCAGGAAAGTGTGCAAGAACTATAATTGGACTATAAAAAAGAAAAATAACTGTTTTTGTTTTTTTCCACAGTAGTACAGCTGGCAGTTTAAAACCACAGATTTCTAAACCATGTAGTTTTACCTTGGATAAAAGAGACAGATGAACTGCAAAGTGTGTTTGAGGATATTCCTTTGTGATATGATGCACTGTGCACAGAAGGATTCGTGTTTGCCTTGCAAGCATGAAAATTGTTCTTTTTTTCTTGAGGAATGAATTTCAAGGCAATATAATCATTCTTCTGAAAAAAAAATTATTTGGCACAGATTTCATTCAAAACCTACTGGGAGCTATATACCTATAAACAAACTGGAGATACATGACGATGTACTGCATAATGTATCATCCACCTGGAAATAAATCTGAGAGATGATAAATGAATCTGTTAATGATTTCAGGTCCACAGATAAAATGAAATATTTAAAATCTTGTGTGTTTCTGGGAGAGGGATCTTTTCCATATCTGGCTCCTGCACATGTTAGGTTTTACTTACTTGGAAGAGGTATCATTTCAACAGCTGACAGATTGGTAATCTTTGACATCTGTAGTTCCACCCTGTGGTACTCATAAATTGTTCTTCTACGGACATCTACCAGGAAAGAAAAACAAAAGTATTTTCATACTTCACTATTTTGCAGTCTTTCTTAGATTGTGAAATAGTGGATGTAATGACTGCTTAACGTTCCTTAGGTGCATACATGACCCAAACTTTTCTCAGGAATACAGTTTATCTTAGACATCATGAAGGAACATGCAAAAGGTATAGACAGAGAAATTTTCATTTGAGAAACTATCCGAGCTGACAGAATAGGTACCTATTCCTGTTAAAGGATTATGAAAATGCTGAGTGTGCTCTCAAGCATCCTAGACATTCATTTAGGCAGAAATTCTAAAGAGTATACTGTCAGACATTTTAGGGTGTATTTCAGATGCTTGCTTTCCTAAGACATTTCTCAGCTTACAGACTTGAGAGAAATGCTTTATAAACTCACTTGTCAGTTCTTGTCAAGATGCACAAACAAAACTGATTTTATCGCTTAATCAAATTTGTTAGCTACAAGCTAGCTCAACTCTGAATGCACTAGAACATTTTTTCATATTGTAACATTGCATTAAAGAAGACAAGTCTTCCTAAGCAGCCAGTGTTATGCATAATCTTTACACAAGCTGACTGTACCTAGGTTTCTCAAAGCAGAAATTCAATATAGTTAGTACACTGTTGCTATGGGCTTTAAACTCACAGACAACTAAGATCCATGCACAAAATAAGTGTGAAAAAAAATCACAACTGTTAGTTTACAGATCAACATCCTATTGTGTATTCTGAGTATTCCAGATTTTAAATGCATGGTCACAATGCAGACCGGTGAGCTTGTACCTTTGTAAAAGTACAGCTTATACCGTCAATCTGACACACTAATGGTGATGATTTTCTGGTGCACCTGATTCAAATTTATGGCCTTTTTGAAGGTCTGCTAAATTAATTGAAATCAATGCTGAATATAATCACTGACACTGTGGAATCATTCCAGAGAGCAGTAAATGGTTACATAGAAAGGATTAACAGGTTACTCTGGTCGATGGCTGGTCTCAGTCTACATGCAATAGAAGATAAGGAATTATAGACAGCCACAAACTCAGTCGTAGGCTGTCTTCTATGTTGCCAGCCCTGGAGAGATTAGGGCACACCTTGTTGCTTGGTATAAAGGCTATGTTTCTGTAGCTAGAAGTGGGCTTAGTAGGGCCCCCAACTGTTAAGCAATCACATAGCACAAAATCCAGATTTTTTTGCAATCTGTTGTTAGGAGGCATATTGTAGGCAACTCTCAGACAGAAAATGAAACCTCAACTAAAATAAATCAAGCCATAAATACTAAATCTTAAGGGAAGAGGGAAAGTGCCCTGAGGTGTCCTGTGGCTAAGGTGCCTCTCGGATCAGGGGGACAAGGCATTCTAAGAGGGACGGTTAACCTCTAAAAGTACAGCTGCAGCAATCCCCTTACACCACACAGAAAAGAACCATTAACCTATCTCAGTTGAGGGGATGGGGAAGTGGAAGCAGAGCTGTGCTGGGTGGTGTAGCTCTCTCCTGTAACAGCCAAGGCTGCTGTGGAGGAATCAGCTTCTCTGCCCTCACTGCATAAGCCCTCAGGCACAGGTAGGCAGTGTCTGGCTTTCAGACAATAATGCTTCTTCCATTTAGCTCCAGTTCAGCACCCTTGCCAATCAGTTCCTCTTGCCATTTATTTGAAACTGTCTTTGCTACGGTTTTACCCTTCCTGATACCAGATTTCTCTTTTCATATAAAATGTACCTTCAATCAAGCTAGTTTTATATTTTACCTAAAGTCATTCTGACTATTTAAAAGAGAGATACGGGGATATGCCAAAGGTTTACCCCAGTAAATGCCTTAGCCATGTCCTTCAAACCCACTGTCCTTCAAGGCAAAGCTAATCTTCTGCTGGTGTAGGGAAAAACTTTTGCCAGCAGTGAAAGGTTTAGGCTCCCAGGATGGTAAATCCCATAAAAACACCTGCCAAATCAGAGTGTTCAGAAAATGTGTTTGAAATGAACTCTTGCCAATGCTGAAGGCTGTAATTTGTTTCCACAGAAATCTTTATCCTTCTATCAAAAAAAAAAAAAGCAAATGAATATATAAATTAAATGGTGGGTGCTGATACTCCAATTTAACTCCATTTTAATGCTATAACCCTGTTTACTCTGAACCTTTCCTAACAGAGTCCTCACAGAGCTTACAAGAAATAAAAGACTTTGGGCTTTCCAAAGATCCTGTAAGAATCAGTGACTCAGGTGACAGGCACTTTTACCCAGTGCATGAAATTTCTGAAATACAATGACTTTTAGAGAATTAAGCTTGTTATTAAAAAAAATAAAAAAAAAATTCTAATCACACAGATTTCAGCATGACTGTTGATCCCATGAAATCCCTGGTAGACTCAGGTTTAATCTTTTTCAGGAAGAAGAATGTGCCAACCACAGGTTGTGAGTTTGTATGCACAGGTCTATCTACTGTAAGAAACCTAAGCACAGAGAGGTATTTTCATAGTCACCTTCTAACAGCTTTGTATATACTTGCAGGCAGGTGGTTAGAAACGCAGGTGGTTAGAAACACAGATGTTCAAATTTATCTGCCTGGCTAGGTTGTAAAAACATGCAGATTCGTTTGAAAGTCTGACTTGAAGCACACCATGTTTAGCTCCTCAAAATGCACTTTTTCCTCCCTATTTAGAATTTTGAGCCTGTATCCACTTAACAAAACAGGCTAGAAAAGTTAAACTCAACAGGATAAACAGAAAAATGAATACTCTCGCCTGACATGTTCCACTTCAACTTCTCCACACACTCCTTCAACCCAAGATACACACTGCTTTTAACTTAGGTGGAACTTGTTCTTCTTTGTCCTATGATGTCTATTTAGCACTCTTACAAAGAAGCTCAAGTGCAGAATCATAAAGAGCTTATGAGCCCCTGTACTTCATTATGCACTTTAACTTGGCAAGAACTAGTGAAATCATTTGACAGAGTAAAAGACAAAAATTTAAACATCATGTGCAGGTATTTTGCTGAAAGGAGGCATTACATCAGGTTTAAGGGATCCAGGGAAGGCTCTTCCAGGGAAAAAAAGAAAGTACTTTTGAATGCATATATTCATTTGAGGTACCATTCCTGGTTCTGAATTTCAGAAAATATGTACATATTCTTCTCCTAGTCATGAAAATATTTTACTTTTTGTGTAGGTCTGAGTATCTCAAACATGGTTTTTAATCAATTTATATAATTTATAAGTATTTTATTTTCAATAACAGATTCTTTTCTTTTCTTTTTTTTTTTTTTACATAGTCCAACTTGGTCTTTAGTTAGTTTCTGTGTCATGTTTAGGTGTTATCTTTTAATACAGAGCCAAAGGTACAGTCCCATTAGAAAATGCTGAAGAAAACAGCTACTTGAGGTAAGTGCATTGCCCAATGACCTAGAGAGATAATGTGGCGGGTCAGAAGGCCAACTGAAAGAACCCTTTCAAGAGATTAAGCAGTGGATAGCCAAATAACAGATATGCATGATTCTGGTGTGACAAAATATTTCTATATAGTTTTACTGTTGTAGTTTTAAACTAAATAATGGCATAAAAATATTCTATGAAACAGAACTGTCAGAATTAAGTAAATATAGAATAGGGAGAGTGCTCTGGAAATGCAGCAGTGCCAGAAGAGTGCCAGTGACTTCCTGACATACCTGAAAAGTCAGTAGCTAGTAATAAGGCATTCTAAATATGTGCTCAAGAGATGCACAATCTCTCTGGTACTTTTCCATTGTATAATCACTCTTTGTCATACAGCATTCCTCAGCTAAAACCTGCAACCCAGTGAAATTTGGAAATGTTGGAGAAGTCGGTCTGATTTTTTAGGCTATATGTTCACACAAATAAAAATCCTTGTCAGTGAAAGATTTCTAGGGAATTGAGATCAACCATATATCCAGCAAAAATTGCTAAACAAAGCCATATGTATTCATACAGCTGCACTTTCATTTTTAAGTCTTGTTTTTATCTCATTTTTAGAGAAAACAAATGGTAAGAGGGTGCATTTGACTATGCAGAAGTCAATTTGATGCAAAAAACTTATGAAACATACCTAGTTCAAACTGCAAGCAATCTGTGAAAAATATAAGGGATACAGAAGGGTTGTGTACAGCTACTCTACTATACAGCCACTGGCTTTGTTTGATAAGTCCTTTGTTTAGCACCACTGTCTGAATAAAACCTTCATGCAAATACATATTCTGCCAGCCTGGTGTGTCTGACTATCATCACCACAGAAGGTAAAGGAATCAGAATGTCAATCTTTGTTTGTAACAGCTTAATATAAATTTAGCAATATTAACTAAAGAATTCTTGAGGCACTGACACTGTGATCAAACATGTCTGTAATCAAACCTCCACCACAACTATTCTTTGTCATCGACTATTACACATGTATGAATCTAGATAAAAATTAAATTCCCTAATTGTATTAATTTCATAATTATCTTAAAAGTTGCTAAAAATCCTTTAAAACCTGTAAGCTGCACCTGAAAGACATATGTATGAATACACAAACCACTGAAGTAGGCTCTGAAAATAACTATTTTATGAAAAACGTAGAAAAAACTGTTCCATGCCAACACTCTGTGCCTAACACACATCATTTACTTTGAAACTCTCCATGTCCTTTCAGATTTACTCCAATTGCTGATGCCAGCTGAGCTGCTCTCAGTACCGGATCTAGGCATGAAAAACACGCTTTATCACCTTAGGCCACATGCACCAAACTGCCAAATTCTGAGATTGGCTAACGGCCAGTTTGGCCAAATTTAATGTACTTTAAACTTTGATCACCTTGTGCCAGTTCCTGAAATGCTTTTATGTCACCAAAGACTAGCAGCATGCCCATCTCTTTTCTTCACTGCTCTTGAATAAGACATCTAATGCCAAGGAACCGACCTGCCAGGATAAACCCTGTTCGGCTCACAAACATGCAGGGCTGCAGGAGCTGGCACCCTGTGGAATTAGTTACACTAGTAAAAAGCAAGTGTAAATACTGCAAATTTAGAGAGAGAACTTTGGGTTCCACTTTGCACAGAGGTAAGTGACCTTATCAGTAAGGCAACGGCAAATTAGACTTTGCAATTTTCCAGATAGTGCTGCACCTTTATACAAAAAATATCACAACAGAAACTGTTAGTCCTCTTTGACCCTTAAGGAAGGTAATGCTAGGGTTCTTTTAGGAGCCTCATTGCTGTAAACAAACAAATGAAATCTTCAGCAAACAAACAATTGTAACATGCAGAGTTGTCAATTATATGCTTGAGTTACCCTGCGTATTGAATGGCACTAATTGCACTGACAGTGGAATATTGCTAACACACAAATTTCATTTGTGTACACAGGCTTGTCGAGTAATTTCAATGTCATTAAATGTTGGGTTGTCAAGGTATGGATTTCCTAAAAGAGCTGTACCTAATACAGTAGAGGCCAAGATCTTGGAGAAGTATGTCTCATCACAGAGGAAAAACTTAGCCATTCTCTGTAGATGAAAGACTAGTAACTCACTGTGTAGACCCCCTGAATCTGGTACTCTCTTTCTCCCAGTGTATTTCATGCTTTTGTGGAAAACAAACCACCATCTGGGCAAGCTTACCAGTGTGTTTTATCATTACTAAGACAAAACAGTAGGTTGCAGAAAATACTTTTTCATTTCACAATGAAAAGCTAATTGAAAGGCAAAAGAGAAGACAGCAGTGAAACAAAAGAGAGAAACGTAGTAATCTTGAAGAAAAGGAAAAATGTAGGGGAAAAACGTGGTCATGAAATTGAAGGTAGATAGTGGGAGTCTGCAGAAGGGAGAGCAAAACACAGTGTAGGTGACTGAAAGAAGGACCAAGAACAGAACGACAAGGTGACTGAGAAAAAACAAGAAATAAGAGGAACATGGAAGAAAAAGTAATTGTAATGGCACAGGGATGACGTTCCTGATGCAGTGGAGATACTGAAAAAAAAAGGAGGAGAGAAGACTTGCTGGAGAAACATGTAAAGCTTTTTCACTAATCGTGTGTTCTCAGACTGGAAGACAGCCATTAAACATCAGAATCTTTGTTATGAAAGAAAAAATAGTTAATGTACAAGTGTTTGGCCTGTTTGAAGAGCAAGAAATCAGGGTGGTCCCTCTAACTTATCAGACAAAGCAAAGGCAGAGGTCCAGAACCTGGCTCACTTCACCTGAATTACCTGGAAGAAGCAGAAACTTTTCCTCTAAATTAATAAATGAACTTAGTTTACTATTTTGCTGCCATATAAATCTCAGAATTTAGGTTTCTTCTTGCTAACCTTGGTGCCAAACAAAAATATACTTCCCTTGAAACATTACTATTCAGTCCAAAGCATGTCTAGAGAATATAGAGGCATACATATTTATATATATCTCTCTATATATAGAGATAAAAATATAAAATAGTGGCCAATCTGCATCAATATATTAGTACCACATATAAGCTTGAAAATGGAGACACTGGCTATATAGAAGCAATAGTAGCAGATGACGAAAAAAAAAAACAACTTAGAAAACAGTCAGAAAGCCACCTGTCAAATTTTCCCATCTCTGTGCTTTGACTCTCAAAAGATAAGGTGAAAAATGCAGGTACCTGTATTCTTTTAGGGACAGATAAAAGGGGTATTACTGTAAAGCCTTTATATGCAGGAGTATATTAACAAAAAAAGATATGAAATGATAAAGTTTTTCCATTTCAAGAAGTTCAGAAAATCCTTTCTTTTTGCTCCTGGCTCTTCAAGACTATGCTTTTAAGCATTCATTTAAATGCATTTTGGAAATGTAATGGCTGATCAAAAAGCATGTTTTTCTCTCTTCAGAATGAAATAGTTTTGCCTAGCCTTAGAGCTCACCTTTCAGAAGTACTAAAAAAGTTATTACTAATGTTTTGGATAGTATGTATGAAAAAAAATCAGATAAATATTTCTAAATCTTCCAAAATTACTTCAGTATTATTATACTGAAATTTTAGAATGCTGAGCATGCAGAGTGCACCAAAGAAATCAGTGATTTTGAAAAATCAGAGGATATTTTTGTTAAAGTAAGATTGTGTTGCACTTAATTTCTCCTTCCTTTTCAAATGCAAGATGGATTTAAAAATAACTGACAAAATAATGTGAAGCAATAGAGTTGAGGTTCTTTTTTGTTCTGTTTATGTTTGTGGTTTTGGGGTTTATATATATATATATATATATATATATATAAAGCATGTATATATATAAAGTAGCCATAAGCATAAGGGAAACTGAGGTATTTTGATGGAAAAGTCTTTGCTAAAGTGGTAAAGAAGAATAAATGGGTATATTAATTTTGCCTCTCTTGGAGCAAACAGCAATTTATATTGCTCCATTGTCTTAAGGAGCTAAAAATAAAGTAAACCAACAATTTTATCATGTCACTTTTTAGTAATTGACTAAAACCATGGTTTATTTAATAACTCTGAAAAACAAGAATGTAACAGCATGCATATTTTAAGAGCATCTGACTTCAACTCTCTCCAGCCCAACATTGTTTACTTGTTCTGTCAGGGTGTTAGTTGCCTGTACTTACTAATATAAACCTGTGTCATTGAAACCACAATTTAGCTTCAGGAAAATCTACTGCGAACTGATGGCTCCCTTGATTAACATTACCTCTATTGTAAGCTGCAAATTAGCAAAAATAATAATGAATTACTATTATCCACAGAACCAGTGGTTAAGGAGATAAAAGCAGTGCACCCAGTAATACAGAAATAATGCTATTGAAGCAGTTGTTGCGGTAGTACATTTTAGACTTTTTACACTCATTCTGTTCTTCTTACCTGCCACTCCTTTATGTAACTTAATAAACAGAATAGGTTTAAGATGAAACACCTGACAGATTTTCTGGTAATTACAGTCACTTCACTTAGCAGAAATTGTCATGTGACAAGGTTTACCTCTTATTTTTAAACCTTGAAAATATTTATAGAAAAGTAAAACCAGGAGACTACTAAATAACTGCATATTCATCAAAACCAACATTATGTAGTGGCAGTAAAACAAGGTGCATATCTGAAAAATTACTACAGAAAAAATAATTTAAACTAAAAAAATATTCATATATACTGCATATTTTGCATATAAGTAAATCTAAAATACATCCTTTAGTATTCGATGATGGAGGCCTGATGCCAAAAGCTCTGCATATTAATTGCATCTCTAACAGAATTTCTGTGTGACTATTCTCATACAACATTTGCACAAGCTCATCAACATAATTTCCACCTGTATCCATTTTAGGGGTATTTACAAGCTAAAGACTCACAGAAATACTCAGATAATTCATGTACAAATATCACTTAAATTGCTGAAATTGGTTTCCTACATTCATTCCTACACTGTTCCTAAACACTCAAAAGCAATCCATGCAGCCACCGGCAAACCCCAGCTATCTATCATACTTAGAAAGAATTTATCTTCCAGCAGCTAATCTCTTAAAGTGAAATCTGAGCATACCAACCTCCTTCACACTACTCTGAGTTCACAACAAGCAACAGATAGTATTGAAATTTTCCATCTTCCCAATAGCAGGACATATAAGATGTAGGATCTATGCTCCCTCAAATTGTTGAAGTGTGATGAGGGGATAGTATGAGCTATGGGGCAATGGTACCTGCAATTTCAGAACTTCAGAGTCAGCGCCATCTGTAGACTGCCTCCAAGATGGGCAGGATCAAGCCAGTCCTTATGAGCTTTATTTGAGCCACAAATCTGTCAGGGTTCACTTTAGAAGAATATGCTTGGCCTCAGTCCTAGTAGGACCGGTTCAAGTACAGCTTCTTCCATCTACACCTTGCTATTAGGGGATCATCAAAAACTGAACTTAATAAATTTGCTCCAAATGCATAAATAAAACCAGTGGACTTGTAAAGTGAGCAGAATCTCTGATAGCTAAACAACCTCTGCACATATTATATTAAAACAAAGCTTCAAGGAAATCACACTTGATTTCCTACCATTCATTTTCAGTCAAGCCATGCAAAGTATAATTAAAGACAGAGAAAACTGGATGTCACATGTATTACTGTTGTCATGACTATGTAAGCCCAAGATGTTGTTTAATAACTACATCTTTTCTCTCACTAAAATGATATATGAATATGAAGTTCAGAATGTAAAGTGTCAAGAACTTCCAGCCTGGATATTTTTCTATTTTTGGATACAGATGACTTTTTCTGAACAGGTTTCTTCTTCTCTACAATGGATATGGATACATATTCCAGATAAAGTATCTATGGAATACCAAATTGTGCTGGTTGATAGTTTAATTTTACATTATTTGGCTGGCCATTTAGATTTATTTACTTAATTTATCAGCTCGAAAGAAACAGTGACAGAGCCACATTGGGAATTATCAAACAAATAAAATTACACTTGAATTAACAAGTTGAAATTAGCTAAGTGATTTGTTGTACAGCTAATCATCCCTGATGAAATCAGCTTATACTCATTTCTCAGCCTCCAAACCATTAGCACAACTACAACTCTACGTACTGGGAATTTGCTGAATCCTGTGCACGACCACAAATGCATCTGAGAGTCCCACTTTCACTGGGTGGTTGGTTGAACTTATCTGTGTTACAGCAACAGGAATCTGGAAGACAAAACAGGAAGATATGCATGAAATACTGAAGTAAAAATATTCAGAATGAGAGTAATAGCACTGCCAGAATGAACATTTAACCAGTGTAAATTAAAGTCCTAAATAATTATTTTATACCATACATTATAATATGACTAAGGATTTATTGAAGACTGAAATTATTTGTTTTAATATTTGTTTTATCCCAGTTTCCTTTGTTTGTTATATAACAATATTTACATCAACACTTAGAGGTGGGACAAGAGTTAATGACAAAACAGAAAAGGGTAGCAATTTTCAGTAATTTATTTCCTCAGTAGAAGGAAAACTGGAAAGATGTCCTACCATCAGACAAGGAGGAGGCAATACCTCTTGTCTACTACTGAACACACAAACTGTGAAAATTCAGCTTGTGATAACCATTTTAAAAGTTTACGGCTCAGTTACCTTGCACTGAAAACTGTTTGAAAAACTACCTGAAGAAAGCTTTGGCCCAATGATATGCATATTTAATATGTCTTGGAATAGCAAAAAAATTATCAATGACATGGAGAATATGAAAAATGCCAGATGCTCACTTGCCAATATCTAGAGGAAGAAATAAAAATAGATAGCCATAGACCAGTCCAGCTTCATGTAACAGAGATATTGATGCTGGGCAAACTGATATATGAAAACAAATGTCAAGTTTTATTCAATTCTTTGGGCAAGATTGCAGTTTTGGCCAATACTTGTATAAACATAATAGCTTTAGAATTTTCTAAAGTGTTTGACTTAGTGACATCTGGCATTTATACAATATTAATATAGTTAACTAGACTGATCACAAACAGCAGCCATCACTAATGAAGCAGCTCAGACTGACAGTGTGTCTTTACAGTATATCTTGCTCCTCCAGACACCAGACCTAGTATTCAAAAGTTTCCTCAAAGAGAGGGAAGGAAACATAAATTTATTGCCTAGCAGTTCTACAGATGACACTAGCAGAGTAAAAAAAATTGAATGCCTGCATCATTTAGCAAACTTAGACCTCAAAAAATTGTGAAATAGTAACTCAGAGAAAAAAGCACAAGGTAGAGGTGTGGGGACTGGAAAGCAGTAGGTCTGGAAGGAATCTCAGTATTGCAGTGGATGAACAACTCCAGCTGTCTGAAGGGGCATCAGAGGAAAAAACCTTAATTGCTGTGAAATTTGGTTAGACTAACAGTGATATATAGCAATATAGCCTAGGACTGGGGTACAGTGTGGTGCCTGTTTCACCTGTACCGGCAACATTAGGTCATTTCTGAAATATTACTGTTTTTTAAAACTACACTGGAAATTTAAGGAAGCAAGATTAAAACAGTCATAAAAATATTTTGAAAACTTTTGCAGTTCTCAATGCCATCAACAGAAGTGTTAAAGAGCTCTACTGGGCTTCTCCAAGGGGAAATGAGAAGCTGATTATATTACTGTAAACAAGTACTGCCATGAGGAGACATTACTCAGGAGCTAGAGTGTTTTCATCTAGCACAGAAAGATACAACCAGAAGCTGGAAGTACTGCAGACAAGTACTTTCAAAGTAGAGTAAGACACATGTTTCTATGACTGAGTGCTATTAACCACTGGGATAAACCACCAAAGGAAATTATAATTCTCTAACCACTTCTGCTTTCATATCAAAGTTGGATATCTTATTTTTCAAAGTTGGCTTTTATTAATTACTAGGATGAAGAGGGATAACAATGTATCAGTTGTAAGAATCAGAGATACAAGGTGCTAGCTCAGCGAATCTAATAATCTTTCTGGCTTTACCTGTGTAAAACTACCAAAATTATACTGCTGGCCAGTACTTTTCACACAGCAGGAAAATGCCAAGGTAAAAAGCTGGCTACACGTCCAGTAGATGAGGACTCAGTACTTCATACATATCAATTAATGGCATAACTTCTGATTGAGTTGAGCATCAGTACTTGTTCTCCTTGTTCTCAAAATATCATTTAGCTGTGATTTTTTTCCCCAATTGCACTTGTAGCTGTCTAGGAAAATTTAAACTTGAGAATATTAGAAGGAAAAGTGAGTTCTGGTCAATTAAATGTTGTCATGAATTCACATTTATTTACTTTAGTGACTGGTTTGGCTGATCCATTTAGGTGTTCTTTCATATATGATCTGCTTTGGTACTAAAAATGGAATGAGGTTAAACCAACATGGAAAACAGAAATGACTTGGAAATACTGCTAGTAATACATCAATTTAAATTTGGCTTATATTAGCTAAGCTCTGATGCAGTTATTGGAGAATATGACATAAGAAGGCTGAAAACTATATTTTCAAAGTCTTCAAACTAAAAGACTTGCTGAGTTCAGAAATAAGTCTATAAACTTTCTCCAGCATGAAAGCATATATATATATATATATATATAAAAGTGAATTATTTACTATCTCAGAATACCGTAGAGAAAAGCTTATCTTGACTGTCAAAGAAATTGTCTTAAAGATTTTGAGGAAGATACTCTAGGGAAACTATTGAAAATCAAGTTAGAAAAACCACTGATGAGAAGGATGCAATAACTATTTCTCTTCCAAGATAGAGAGGAAACACATCAATGAAGAAAGGAATCAGAGTTTTATGGGCAGAAAATGCAGGCATTATGAGTAGGTGTGTTAACTAACAAAATGTGCTGGCAAAATTGGCAGCCCAAGGCACAAATTGTGCCTGATAGATGAAAATGATCATATTCACTTTTATGTGTAAGTGCAAACTAGAAGAACCTGCATGCAGGTCTCCTTGAATAAGCCTCTTTAAATTTAAGTCTGGTGCCTTATCACATGTTTTTTCTGAATTTGTGAAAAAACTGAACAACTTGCATCTTTACCTCACAAATTCTGATAACAGAAAGCTATTTTCTCTCTCTCTCTCTCTTTACTTATTTTTTTCCCCCAGGCAGAAACAATGGGTTCTTGTGCTACAAGTGCTACAAGCGTTTGCTTGGGGTTTTTTTTTGTTCTGTTTGGGTTTTTTTGTTTTATTTGTTTAAATGTAAGTTTGTATTCACTACAACTTGGTTCAGAGCTTGAAAGTGACTTTCAGTTTCACTCTTTAATAAAATTATTAATGACTCACTGGTGCTAAATTAGGATGCAGTAGCCAAGTAGAACAGAAAATACAAACAAAAACTTCAGGAGTGCCTGCAGATGTCTGTGCTCTTGTGCTGAGAATTCTAGAAAGAGTAAAGAACTTGTGCAATCATTTTCTAAAACAAAAAGGAAAGTTGTAGTAGAGCCCAGTCCAAGAGAAGTGACAGACAAAACTTTGGCTATGTGTTTCAAACAGGGTGTAAGGTGAAGGAAATACAAATTATTATAGCCAGCTCTTCAGCCGAGGTGCAGGCTGTGTCAAAAAATTACTCAGAGAGAAATGCTGTGAAAGTAGATGCAAATTTCTGACCCAGGAAAACTCATATTCTTGAAAAACTACAGTGTCATTAAACCTGTATTTACAAAAGCGTATGTCTGAATTTCAAGTGTGGAAAAAGAAATAATTTTTTCAGAACTGAATACTTAACTCAGTGATGAGTGTACTCAGTGCCATTTTGTAGGTGAAATTTTTTGAATGAGATGTCAAGATAAAATGGGCTTTTACCATATGAAGGCCTATTAGGAAATATGCCCTTTTGACAGAAGGCTTGTAATAAATGATAAAATAGTTTATTAAAAATTACAGTGAAACATGGGTATCAAGCAGAGAGCTGGTGTTCTGAATCACTCACCTGAATGGCAAGATGTGTCATAACAGGCTGACATGTTAAATAGTTAAACAGTATAGCTAGGAATGTGCAAGTGGTTGCTAATGGGTGGCAGGGTTTACATAGCATTACATTCAGAGGATGGATTTTAACTAGAATCATTCCAAAGTGTGTGTTAGCTCTAACATAGACAACACGAACTGTTGTGTTTTACAAGTCACCAGCTTATGAATAAACTTCCCAAATGCACACTTGTAATGGCACTACAGACATCTATATTTTGGATTATGTATTTCAACAATAGGGAGAAACATATTTAGAACTCGTGTTGAATTCTATTCATAGAATCATAGAATCATAGAAGAGTTAGGGTTGGAATGGAGCTTAATATCATCTTGTTCCAACATCCCGCCATGGGCAGGGACACCTTAAACTATAACATTTCACCCAAGGCTCTGTCCAGCCTGACCTTGAACACTGCCAGAAATGGAGCATTCACAACTTCCTTGGACAACCCATTCCAGTGCCTCACTGCCCTCACAGTCAAGAAATTACCCCTTATATCCAAACTTACCCTGTTTAAGTTTTATTCTGTTACCCCTTGTCTTATCACTACAGTCCCTAATGAAGAGTCCCTCCACAGCATCCCTGTAGCCCCCTTCACATACTGGAAGGCTGCTATGAGGTCTCCATGCAGTCTTCTCTTCTCTAGGCTGAACAGCCCCAGCTTTCTCAGCCTGTCTTATGGTAGGTGCTCCAGCCACCTGGTCATCCTTGTGGCCCTCCTCTGGACATGATCCAACAGTTCCATGTCCTTTTTATGTTGAGGACACCAGAACTGCACAGAACATTCCAAGTGAGTTCTCACAAGGGCAGAGTAGAAGGGCAGGATCACCTCCTTCGACCTGCTGGTCATGCTCCTTTTGATGCAGCCCAGCATAAGGTTGTTTTTCTGGGTTGCAAGTACACACTTGCATATTCAAGTGATCTTCATATTCAGTATCTCATCAACCAACACCCCCCAAGTCTTTCTCTGCAGGGCTGCTCTGAATCTCTTCTCTGCACAACCTGTAGCTGTGCCTAGGATTGCTCTGACACAGGTGTAGGATCTTGCACTTGGCATGGTTAAACTTCATGAGGTTGGCATCAGCCCACCTCACAAGCGTGTCAAGGTCCCTCTGAATGGCATTCCTTCACTCCAGCGTATCAACTGAACCACACAGCTTGGTGTCATCAGCAAACTTGCTGAGGGTGCACTCAATCCCACTGTCCATGTCACTGACAAAGATGTTGAACATGACCTGTCTCAACACTGATCCTTGAGGGACACCACTCGTTACTGGTCTCCAGCTGGACATTGAGCCATTGACCACAAATCTTTGCGTGCGACCATCCAGCCAGTTCTTTATCCCCTGAGTGGTCCACCTATCAAATGGATGTCTCTCCAATTTAGAGACAAGGATGTCGTGTGGGACAGTGTTGAACGCTTTGCACAAGTCCAGGTAGATGACATCAACTGCTCTGTCCCAGTCCATCGTTTCTGTAGCCCCGTCATAGAAGGCCACCAAACTAGTCAGGCAGGATTTCCCCCTAGTGAAGCCATGCTAACTGTCACCAAGCACCTTGTTGTTTTTCATGTGCCTCAGCATGCCTTCCAGGAGAACCTGCTCCAAGATTTTTCCAGGCACAGAGGTGAGACTGACTGGTCTGTAGTTCCCTGGGTCATCCATTTTCCCCTTCTTGAAAATGGGGGTTATATTTCCCTTTTTCCAGTTGTCAGAAACCTCACCTGACTGCCATGATTTCTCAAACATGATGGACATCATTTGGATCAGCAATGCAGACAGTGTTTTCTACCAGAGTTCTCAAATTTTATTCTTTTTACATTTGAGGACATGTAAGAATCTTACTTTTCAAAAACAATAAAATAATGGTCTCTGACCCTATTCTGAATGAGTTGGTAAGCAGGGTTCAATTACTGCCGTACCTCAAAAGTGAGTCAAAGATAAGAGTCAGAGTATGCTGCAAAATAATAATTGGGAACACAATAGCACTTATTTGGCTTTTCATTGCCAGTTCCCTAAATAGTTATTAAATATTTTGCAGGCCAAAATGTCGGAAACTTAATCAGGAATTTTAAGCTAAATAAACTGATCACCTGATAACATCAAAGATCCTGTTTCCATGTTAATAATATCTTTTATAATCATAACAAAGGCAAAGAAATGGCATGCATGCATAATGCAGGCAGAAAAACCATGGAGACCGTGCTTTTGTGTTTGCTTTTTGTTTGTTTGTTTTTGTGGTTTTCAGGACACAATCAAAAGGTTTGGAGTCTTGTAATTGAAAAAAGAATATTTTCCATTATGCATAGCAGGAGCATCAATTTTATTTAAGTGCTAGCACTTAATCATTTCCATTCAATTCTGCTTCCTTTCACAGTACAGTGAAATTCTACCACAAGTGTCTCAGAATTATTTTCCAGCTTCACATATTGGACAATTTGAAAAAGCATTTCAACTTTAATAATAGTTTCTGGATGACTACATAACTAGGGAGTCATTACTATTTAAATGAACAAAGAAAGCCTTCAAGCCAATGAAATTAAGAAAAATATCCTAAACCACTAACATAGCCTTTGGTACCTTTGCCTAATTTGTCGTGTATTAATCATGGACAGAAATAGAAACCAAATGTTACACTAAGGAACATTAGCTATAAGCACTAATGATAAAAGACTATATGGAAAAGTTATTTTGTTCAATAAGAAGTAGAGCTCTTGAGAACTGAACTTTTGTGAAATTTAGAACTTAAGAAGTCAGTATTCCCTACTTATACATAAAAAATATGAATTTGCAGAAAATTTTCTTTATTACAATGTTCTGCTGGCTAGTTTGCACGGTAATGTATTTCATACATAGTAGAGGTGTACCAGTAAAATTTTCCTCCCAGCTGATGTCTTCTGACATACTCACCATTTGCCAGAACAGTAACAGCTGATGTAAGCAAAGTGACAGTTAAAATGGAAGGTGTATGTACTGTAAAGTAAATTAGTATATAAATAAATTGTTGTCTTGCTATAGGACCTTGTTATATTTCAAATTGGTTTTACATTTTAAAAACTTGACTGTACAGATCCTTCTCCTACCCGTTAACTCTTCTGAAAGATATTTTGGTGTCTCCACATTTTCACTATCCTAGTGGCTCATCTTCTTTTCTAAATGTTTAATTTTTGAGAATCTATTCTGGATTTTGGATAAGAATTGTGCATTTCAGACTGCTTCCTACTGGACAAACAACAGAAAGCAGAAGACAGGACAGAACAGCTCCTTTGACACACAGCACACCTCAGCCAAGATCCTGCATCTGTGGTCAACACCAGGTTTATGAGGTAGCAAACCTGATGTGGGAGCAGAAAGGATACGAAAAAGGGAATTCAAATTATTTGAATAAATAAGAAATAAAGGCAAAATTTACCTTAAGTGCTTAAGACATAAAAGTCCCTATTTGTACCTCCCTTAAATGTATAATCACAGTTATTTTTAATCTAGATTTTTCAAGACAAGAGCCTGGTGTCACTAGTACAGAGTCCCTGTGGGATGCTTTATAAAGTTACTGCCAACCTGTCTGCTGTATTTCTGATATGATGTTTCAGCTTGGAGAATTTCAGTGCCAGTGCAATGAAGACCTCCTAGTGAATTTGCCATACATACATCACTGTCATTTCTGAACTGTGATGCTAAAATGAAATGACACCATAAAGGTGGAGTGAATCTTCTCAAGCAACTTTTACTCATGCTAGTGAGCACTCACACAAGTAATCTTACTGGAGTTAACAGGGCTCCTGACTCACTAGCAAAAGAAATTATTCCATAAGGAAAGACTCCCTCAGAAAGCAATTGATTCAGTACTGGAAAGTAAATAAATTTCTATTCACACTTATAAGCACTAGAGTCAAGTTTAAATTTACAAGTGTCTTAGTTATTCTTTTCAAACAACTTCTGTCTGAGCAGTGACTGGAAATTTTATTCAATGTTCCTCATTTAGGTGAAAACCTGAGTTGGTTTTAATGAAGTGAAAGCTGCAAATAAAGTGTGCAGTCTTCTGGAAATCTCAGTCTCCAAATCCATTCCCCACTAACCCCCAGTGGAATATGCTAGTTGTAACATTCTAAGATTTTACAAAAATCTTCTGTCAAAAGATACACACTTCACCAGTATGTTACTATTACCACTTTTAAAAGTCTCTTTCCTTGATTATGTGCAGGAGTTCTAAAGTGGTGTGTGGTAATGCCATTCATGACAAGAATAACTCATGACAGGGGATTTCAACGATTCAGCAGTGGAGAAAGTGCAAATTATCCCATTTGTAAATTCCAATTCTTTCTGCCTCAGGATTAAAGAAAGAACATTAATAACTCCTTTTCACAAAAGAACTGTGGATCTTGGAGGAAGCTTTCAGTAGCGCAGTGAGAGCAAGCAGCCTACACCATTGTAGCATAGAAATTGTTTATCCACAGATTAAATGACATACATGTATGCAATTCCCATTTCCTCCAGGTCTATTTCATCGTGTCTTCCTAAATGAATAAAGTTTTTCACTGCCTGGCACTCTGCATCTTCATTTACATTTAGAGAACTCAAAATGCTACCAATTTACAGCAACAGCTTCTATCACCCATATTAGATTCATTTTGCAGAGAGTTGGACAGTAACAGACAGTGCAGAGAATCTCATAACCAAGAATATTAGTCTCCTAAAATGTCACAATTTTAATTTCAGAATGCATATGTAGTTTTTGTCAAATTTATCTTAAAATTACAAATTGAAGCATTGCCCCTCCCCACTTCTCTGGGTCTTGAAGGCAGGAAATTTTCTGCAATCTTTAAAAAGATTTTTTTCTTTTTTTTTTTTTTTTTAAAAAAGGTCGAGTAAAAATGCAAATAAACTGTGTTTTTATAGATGAAGACTACTAACCTGTACATAACATTCAAAAGCAGAGCCTAAGCAGACCTTTCATCAGCCTGTCTTTTATAAGAGAAAGAAAAGCCAGGTACATGGGCATACAAGAAGCTTCTTTTTTTCTACAAAACTAATCCACCAAGAGTATCCTACAGCAATCCTGTTTGCAGTGTGCAAAGATGTCTGTCTTTGATGAAGAGCTGAGTGCTGGAAGAATAACCTAAGTTCTCACTAGCTTTCTAATGAAGGGGAGAATAGTTCTATTATTTCTGCTTCATTCAGGGGCAAGGCTTCAACACAGACGAAAAATGAGCTTTGAGGCTCACAACTAGTATACAGTATACAGACAGAAAAGAGCCCAGAATTCTCCAAATCTGGACAGTCATATCACTGATTATATTTTTTAATGTAAGGAGGACAACAGAGAGACACCTTGAAAAGAAATTCACCCTTTGCATGCCAAACTAAAATTAAACAAAAAAAGAAAGAAACTTTTCTTCACCCCTAGAAATTTGAGCTTTTTGATCTACCTTCTGATTCCCATGCGCATGAAATTCAACTGGAGGTATATTCTCTAGGCTTTAGCCTCCAGGACTCTAACTCTATCAAGAAAAAAAAAACAGTCACCTGGAGCAACAGCTGAAATTCTGAAACATTTTGAGAATGCAGAAAAGCCCAGCTGAGACAACAGCTTACTGATGATATGAAGGCAAACGGCCTCAATCTAACCAGTGTTACCACCAAATAGGTAAAAAACCTCACAGAGCCAGAGACACAAACCAGTCATTTCTTATTTGAAGCATACAAACTTCTGAAATAGGTCAGTTGCCACGAAGTGATAGCTGCAGGATAAGGCAACTTTTTAATACTAAACATTGATTCTAGAGTATTTTCAAGCAGGCACAGATTAGGTGAACTAACTGAGCAAATTAAACCCTGCCTTTCAAAACCCAAGATGAATTTACCAAGCAATCAAGAATTTACTAAATACTTAACACTAAAAATCACCCCAAAAAGGCCAGTTGAAATCCAGGAGTAGCACATTTAACCCACATGGACGCTTTTCAAGTTCACCGCATGAACATCACTTTTACAATAAAACATCATTTTTAGGAAAATGGGGATCCTATAAGCAATATAATGACATGACTTTATGCAGCTGAATTTTCAAATACTGCCTCCACCTCCCTCTTCCTTCCCCCTCCCCCTCCCCCCCTAAGATGTAGGGAGATTCCTGGCAGATATAATTTGTCTACTTAAATGACAACTTTCAGACCCAACTTACTTCTTTGTAGCCGAAAATGATACGCCCATCATTGAGAAGGGTGGCCTGAAAGGTGAAACTGCCCAGGTTGTAATTATCCTGCAGATGTACATGATCCCACTGGACAACTAATGCTGTGCCTGTGAACCCCAGAGTGGGGGTAGAGAAGCAAAGGGAAGAAAAAAAAAAAGTAAGAAAAATATTGCCTGTAGGAAGAGTACTTAACTGCAGTTAACCAAACAGTGATTTATTTCTTTTTAAAAACTTTCAGCCCTACATCTTGAAATGCCAAAGATATTACAAATACAAGTTGCAGCTGAATTCCTCTTAAAGGTAGATACCACAGTGCCACAAATAACCACCTCCACTACTTGCACTAAAGTCTGTTAAAGCAAGACTGGGCAAATAAAAAACTTGTCTAGAATTGCAGAAGGAGCCAACAATCGCTGAAGGCAGGACCCAGCACTGTAAGTTCAGGTGTGCTGCCACTACCAGTGCTCTGCAGTGGCTTTTTTTTCACATTATACATGTATACCCTGATGACTTTGAAATGTGAAGTGCTTAATAGCATCGCCTGTTTAGTAAAAGTTGTTTGAGGAATTCAGATTCTCCCATTAACTATGCATTAATGTTTTTCTACATGGTGCGAGCCCTTACCAAGGTTCTGCAAGTTGAAAAATATTAGGTGTTGGCAATAAATAAATGTAGTTTAAATTAAAACTACTAAGAATTCATAGATGGGGTAAATATTGAGTCTGGTGTGCAGAGATTTAGTTGCAAGAGACTCATTAATATTCATGGGAGTTCTCTGGCTGAATATCCACTTATCGCACTAAAAATGTACCCCAAGCAACTTGCATGCCCTGTGAGCATGTTTTACAGATGTTGAGGGTTATATTCAAGAAGCTTGGTTGAAAGACACTTATCACTAAAACTGTGTTCACTGAAAACTACTTTTTCATCTTTCTATGCCTTCCTCAACACACTTTTTTCCTTGGCAATAATGGGCATTATGTGCTTTGATTCACAACAGTTTAATTTATTTTCCTGGAGTGTTCAAGGTGGGTCGGTAAGCAGCCAGCTCAACGCAGTTTTGGTATATTCTTGAAACATTTTTTGCCACAGGTCTTCTGTGCTGCAACTTTCATAAACACATCTTGGTAGCGGATGTCATGAAACTATGAGAATGCAAATTTTTTGATGCATTACACTAAGTCCACCACAGTTTTTTTCCATGTATGTTTCAAAAGTATAGTACATGCTCATTAATTGTGCACCTAGTGTATTTTTGTTTCTGTAACAACATTCATTAACTGCTTTCTGAGTATTTGAGTGCATTGAATTTTATTTTAAAGGCATTTAAAGGGACTTTTGAAACTATTGTAGCAAAAATAGCCAGAATGTCTTATAGTCAGTCTTAGAGTCCCTCAGATCTACGTGTATCTCTGAATCCCAAGCTAAAGTGGAAGCTAGCTATCTCCAAAACAGTCTTCTCATTCTGAGGACCTTTATGTAGACCCATGTGTACATAAGTTTCTTGTAGTTAGCTCCATGACTGAGACTTTGATGGTCACCACACACTATGTTTGCCCACTGCAGGTGGGCAGCACACTTACCCACAGGGATAAAACTCAGATGAATGAGAAATAAGGAGCTCAAGATATATTTTGCTCAGTTCCTTTTTATTTGGGGTAAGATAGTGAATTCTTTGTCCAAAAGCACACAGGGTCCAAAAGTTCACAATGCCTTACACACGAAGAGGGATCCAAAATCTCAGAAGCATTCAACCTGGTCATTAAAGCCATGTAATACAGTGTGAAGAACTATGTGAAGTGTAAAGACTGGAAGGCAGGCACACAATTCCCGGAATCCTCAGATTCTTTCAGTAAAGATGACAAATCTCAGGCCATAATGTCAAATAATTTATGGAATTAAAGTATTTTTTTCTGTTTGAAATTTCTCCATGCAAGTAGTAAGACTTTTGCATGTGTATTTGTTTTATTGGATTTTTAACAAATAAATGCTACAAGTAATAACTACATTGAAATGAAAGGTTATGACTAGGTGCAAAGGTTTCTAGGTACAATTTGAGCCCCAATATAATGAATAAAAATTAACACACCTGATTGGAAATGTGACATATTTTTGGATGTGTTCAAAATTTTTTATTAAATTCATTATGAATAAACAGAGAAAGAATGGCACAGGCTCACCCAGGAAGACTAAAAACTATCACAGGTCTCATGATATTAAGTCATGATACTGAACTCTCCAAAGTTTTAAATAGGCTGTCACTTTCATTGTATTTGACCAGTAGAGGCCCAATGTAAGGCAATAGATGCCTTTTTAACACACAGGTTATGTTTTCAAAATATTGATTATAACTAACTTAATGAGACAAATATCCATGCATTCAAGCCCTTTGAAATATCTTGCAGATTTTGAAGTATAACACTGTAGTCTACCTTTCACCCTTTCAATCTTTTGTACAAGGGACTGTTGAGAACTTGTGGTGTAGATGAGTGTATTGGATTCCAGCCCTGGTACTCCATGCACACTTAAGTCATTGACCTGCCTTGCTTCAGTGTATTTTTGCTATTGCATTCCGCAAATGCTATTTTCATTTTAGTTAGCGGGAGGATGGTATTTACTATTATAACAGAAACTTGCACTTGTATACAAGACAGATTTTTAATTTTAAAACTGATAAAATACATTGCTAGTTTGAGTTTATGTACTTTAACATCCAGAATATATCTGTCCAGTTAGAAAAATGCATTCATGACTCTTTAACTGTGTTCTAAATTAAAAACAGTTTATGGATATCTAGCCACATGCTTTATAAAGCCTGCAAGTTTTGTTTGTTTTTTTTTTAAAAAAAAAGGATAAAAATTATTAAAAAATCTTCAACTTTTCCTTCAAAAATAGTTATTTAGAGCCAACAGACACATTCATTTATGAATGACTACTACATACCATTATCAAAGTATCTGACTGTTGAATTTCTTGACACACTGGGGTCAAAATTTGCCATTAAGGGTGCAATGTATTGTGTAGCTGTTAGCATTCGATGCACAACTTCTCCAGTATATATGAAACCTACAATAAAAAAATAAAAAAAAGAACATTTCAGTAACTTCTGAAAAGATTTAATAGAATGGCAGGTTGACCTACATGTTGCCAGAGCGTTGCCAGGGTCAGCTAAGAGAAATCCCACCGCCAATTTAATAGTGAATTAAGTAAGAGTTAAAATTTCAGGAGAATGTGACAGCTGACAAAAAAAAAAAAAACAAGATCAAAGATTAAAAAAAATGGAATAATTAGTCCAAGAAGAGAATTTTCATACAGACAGAAAACCAGAGCACACTCAAGGAAGAATAACTCCAGTTATGGACAAAATGCACATATGTGGCCCTATCAAAATTTACCACCATGCACATTCCAGAGTGTTTTCTATCCCTTCCAAAAATCTGCAATCCGTTTTGCTACTGCAAGTTGTTACTTCTTCAAAAGATAGTCTGATCCTTCTTCATATTTCTAAAGACAAAGAGACTATTTCAGACAAGAAGAGGCAACAGCCTTTTAAAAAAAAATGGAGTGGAACAGAAAGGATTTTTCATGGTTATAAGCCAAGCAGCATTTCTGCTGCACTCTCTTCAGTGTCAGGTCTCACTAGTTTATCCTATTCACCCCTGAATACACAGTACCCACATCAATAGTGGGCTGCTTTCATCAGAAGTGCTCACCCAAAACCTCTTACTGGTTTGGAGCTAGAGTTCTTCAAGGTAGAACAGTTATCTACAGTGAACACAGTAATGCTGCAGTTTCTTCAAAGAAAAAAATTTAATGGCATTTCAAACAATAAATGTTCTACAAATAAGCATGTATTGTTTAGGTTTGCCAACTCCAACTAAATAATGGAACTAACTTCTTTAGATGCCCCACACTAAAGCCTGACTTAAAAGCTCCCATTACCTAGAGTAAGTCTTAATTTTTATTTTGGCCTTTACCTTGCTGGTCAAAACTGAAAAACTTTAAGTTGATTGGAGCTGAAAGTAGATTTACAAAACTAAGGTTCGCATATTACATCTCATCTTAAAGCGCTTACCAGAGGGTGCCTTATGCTGAAATGCTTGCTTTTTCACCTTCTATTGATTTAATGAAGTATACTGCAACAACCAACACCCTGATAACAAGAGGAACATTAGAGTTGGCTAAAAATTTTGTAAAAGAAAAAATCTATTTGGAATAAGTCTCACAGAAATTCAGGTCTTTACTTGCAAATGATAGTATCCACTGCAACAGTATTTGTGCTGGTTTGTTTTTAAAAGAAATAATCATCTTCTCACAGATTTACAAGTCATGTATAAGCCTGAAGTTTTGGAATGTACAACTGTAGTTGTAATTTTACTCTATCACTAATCATTTTAGGATAGCCATCAGTCCTGCCAAAATATATTCCCTGAAAGGCATTTTCATTATTTCCTACTTATTGTTGTCTGTTTCTAAAATGTCCTTCCCTTGAGAAGCATTCCTTCATGATTATTTAGACAATTTAAATACATATAATTTCATAGAACATTTATGCTGCCTATGGTCATGTGCACACATATTTTAATATAATCTTGGGTAGGTCTATAACCTAGAAACCATTACTCAAAAATAGTTTGCAGACAATGTAAACAAAACCTGTGAACCCATGTTCACATATTCAATTAGCCGTAATATTTCAGTACTTATTCCTCCCTTTCACAATGGTTCTATCCTAACACATAGTTTCTTTTTCATGCTTTCATCCCATTTACAGTATAAATGTCACCATTATAACTAATAATGATGCAGACACAATAGGAAAAGAAAAGACTTAATTGTGCTGGAACACATATCTAAGTAAATCAGCCCAGGTAATTAGTAACCACAGTGCGTATTTCCAAGTGTTAGCCGGATGCAGCTTTACTTTAGACAAAAATGGAAAGCAGGAGGTGGATGATAGCTGGGAAGCAGGCAGGCCTTGCATGAAGATCATTCTAATGAGAACTCCAGTCATGCATTGGAACAACTTGAAAAGAAACACAAAGTCACTTCAAATTATCCCAGAGAATCAAAGTCTGAAGCCACTGTTGAGCATGGACACTTTATCATTGCCACTACAACTTAAAGAAAGCAGCACATGTAAAATTAACTTATTCCTGAATGGAATTCCGCAGGAAATTGGCTTATACTATCTGTGACCTAATTCTGTGACAGTGGTAAATACTCATGGCTGATTCATTTAGTCAAAGAACAATTTTTTAGACCTGCAATTTCCTGAACTACTTAATCTCTCCTTTGTGGGAGGCCTTAGTAGAGCTCTTCCAAAACTCTCCACAAGTACTATACCTAGAAGCATAATATGGTCCTAAACATTGGAATGAAGTCAAATAGGAAAGCGTGTTCAGCATTTTGTTAAGTTTTATGTGTATATAAATATAATTAAACTAAGGATGAACTAATACTAAAGCCACTTGTAAACCAAGGAGGGTATACGACTTGATTTGTATACTGTGTACTCACACACTCTAGATCATTTTCTTTTTTCCAAAACAATTTTTCCTTTTTAGAAGACAAAAGGTATTATACAGTGGGAGTGACCTGACCTGGGCAAGAACTAGCAATTGCTGAGGATAAGACTGGTACACTGAATGCGCTATTTCAGTTGCAGCTTTCCACCTATCTTCTATCAGAAAATTCTTCAGAACTATGAAAAGAAGGGAAAGATAATTATAGGGTTGTTTTTTTTTTTTTTTTTGAGGTCTCTGTCAGACTACTTATTGATAGCTATGCAAAACAGTTTTGAGCATTCCTATTCTTGTAAATGCATTTTTTTGTCTTTGATATAACAAAGGAGAGATTAAGTGGTTTAGGAAATTGCAGGTCTAAAAAAATTGTTCTTTGACTAGATGAATGAACCAGGAGTATTTACCACTGTCACAGAATTAGGTCACAGATAGTATAAGCCAATTTCCTGCGGAATTCCATTCAGGAATAAGTTAATTTTACATTTGCCGCTTTAAGTTGTAGTGGCAATGATAAAGTGTCCATGAAAATGATCTAGAGCATAGGTCCACTGGTGTGGTCTGGATCCTTCTCTGACATGGGGCAGCCGCTCACCTCCTTCTATAGCAGCAGCCAGCCTGCTAAGAAACCTTGCCCTAATACAACTGAAGACTAACCAAGTATTTTGTTTTATATATTACCTACTTCATATTCTATTTTATATATCAAGTATTTAACTAGTATTCAACAACATTATTTACCTGAATGACTGGAATTTCTATTATCTTGTTAAAAGATTTTTCTATTTTCTGATAACTGATTTTCTGGTAGAAAATAGGTGGAAAGTTACAGCTGAAATAGAGCATTCAGTGTACCAGTCTTATCCTCAGCAATTGCTAGCTCTTCCTCAGGTCAGGTCACTCCCACTGTATAATACCTTTTGTCTTCTAAAAAGGAAAAATTGTCTTAGAAAAAAAGAAAATGATCTAGAGAAAAAAGAATCATTGTCTCCACTGAAAAATAGTGATAAAAAAAAAGTTGCTAAGCAACACCAATGAAATAAGTTGACGTGAAATTATTCCTTCAAATAGCAATGACATTGCTTTCATAAAAGGCATGTAAAATTTTGCTTATTCTCTAAAACGACCCTTATTGTAAACAAACACCTGAAACAATACTTTCAGCCTCAAAGAACAGAAAATGCATTTACAAAAACAGGAATGCTCAAAACTATTTTGCATAGCTGTTAATATGCAGTTTGACACAGACCTAAAAAAACCCCTGTAATTATCTTTCTCTTCTTTTCATAGATCTGAAGAATTCATGAGCTCGACTGAAGGGCAGGTAAGTTCCACCAAAGCTCCATAAACTGACTCTATGGATTAGGGTAGTTTTGCCATCATTGTATAAGTTGGCTCATGTACCTTCTGTACAGCAGCATTTATGTTTCAGGTACAGACACCAATATTAATTTGATGACCTACAAAGCCTGATGTGTTTTAAAGGTAGCTAACTGTTTCCTTCCCAACATTAGCTGAGGTTATCTGAAGTGGGTCAGAGAGCCCCCAGAGAAAGCTTTTTTTCTGCCATAAAATATGCCTGAAGTTATTGGTTCACGGAGAAGCAAATGACTCAAGAGATAAATTTTTCTTGAGACAGCTTACTTAATTCCAGGACAGAGAAATGGAAAGATACTTGGAATTTAAGACCAAATAAAAAAGCATGCATTTATAAAAAACAAACAAGTGGACGGAGTGATACAAGAACCTGGAGTTCAAAACAAAGAACCAATGTAACCATCACATACAAAATACTAAATCTGGAAAGAAATAAGACTGCTTTGGAAAAAAAAAAGTTAATTTTCCTAACATGCAGCTAATGTTAATTAAAACCATATGTGAAAACCCTTAGTAATACAAGCTGTGGTTACTTAGCTAGAAAAGGAACTGCTTGCCAGCAGCAGCTGAACCATGACAAGTTTTGCATGAGAGAGACTGTCATTGGGCAAAGACAGAGCTGCCATTTGAGTGCACAGTTCAGTGTGGGTTTATTCGAGTGCCTCTGCAGTGTATAAACTAGAGGGGAAATAGCAGAGCAGCTTCCAAAAAATGGAAACAGAAGAAAGTGGTGTCCCTAAGAGGACAGGCTTAAATCCAGATCACCCAAGGGAAAGATGTGGTTTTAGCTTGTTCATTCACATGTGCAACAAGCTTTGTAGAGATGCAACAACATACTTTTCCCCTGCAAAAAACGCCTCGTTCCTTTCATTTCTTCCTGTTAATTTTCTTACTTAAGCAGAGTGAAAGTACATGACTTCTGCTGCTCATTTTCCTCCAAAACACTCTGAAAACTGTTTGTGCAGCCAAAAGAGAAAACTGCAGTGGAACTGGCAGGAGCTTCCTGACTTTCTGGCTGCTTCTTTTTTGGTGTGAACATAGTCAAAGCCTTCTGAGAGGTTCTGCCCTGGGGCATTTGGTAGTTATCACCTGTGATCCCAAAGTTACCTCAACAGGTAGCAGTGCTTCTACTCGATCTTTATCACCTTAGATCCAGCACACTGCCCATTATTTTTATGAAAACCAGAGTCAGTACAAGTACAGTACTGTACAGATTAATATTTACTGCAATTTTTACAAATGAACCCCTGCCCAGCAATTATATATTGCTGAAAGACTGACATAAAATGGGATATGTTATCTACCTCATCTGAAGATCTCCATCCCTGATGACTCACCTTGGGCTTGTTTAAAAAATGAACCATAACTACCTGTGGAGCCAAAGAACTGTTTAAGGCCTGGTTTCTGTCAAACAAGAGCTGGGCATCACCAACAAAGACAAAGATGAGCTGCTCACAACTTATTAGAGGTAAAAACCCTTCAGATCCTAAAATTAATTCATATACCATTTTGAAGTCTCCAACTGCCAGAGACAGTCTTGCCACAGAAAAAATTTGGAAAGTGGATCAAAAATTCTTCCTCCAAGTTCTCCAGTTTGCTGACTATGACCACTGATAATGCAAAAAGATGTATTAATTCCTTTTGTCAAAATAGTATTTGCCAGGACAGTAGGAAGAACAGGCCAGAGACAGGGACTGAAAAGTAGGACATTACAGTTTATACAAGCATCTAATAGTAATTTCAAAAACTAAAACAATTCTCAGCTTTAGCACATTTTGAGACAAATATTATTGTACTTAATTCTACACAGCACCTTAATTAAATCATAGAATGGTTTGGGTTCAAAGGGACTTTAAAGATTATCTGGTTCCAACACCCCTGTCATGGGCAGGGACACCTTCCACTAGACAAGGTTGCGTCCAGTCTGGTCTTGAACACTGCCAGATATGGGGCAGCAGCAACTTCTCTGGTCAACCTGCTCCAATGTCTCACTACCCTTAAAATGAAGATTTTTCCCTAATAGCTAATCCAAATCTACCCTCTTTAAGCTTAAAGCCACTACCCCTCATCCTGCCAGTACATGCCCTTATGAAAAGTCCCTTTTCAGATTTCTCGTAGGCTCCCTATAAGGTATTGGAAGGACACAGTAAGGTCTCTCAGGAGCCTTCTCTTCTCCAGGCTGAACAAGACCAGCTCTCTCAGCCTGTCTTCATAGCAGAGGTGCTTCACCCCTTGTCATCCCTGTGGCCCTTTTCTACACACTCCAACAGGTGCATGTCCCTTTCTTTTGGGGGCCCCAGAGCTGAAAGCAGTACTGCAGGTAGGTTCTCACGAGAGCAGAGGAGAGGAGAAAATCACCTCTCTCAACCTGGTTAGCCTTAAAGACCATTTCAGTAATTTCTGTATATTTCCATTTGGAAATATAAAGTTGCAAATAGGTAAAACAGAGTATAGTTTGTTGCTATTTGTAGATAGGAAGCCCAGATGTAGGAAATGAAATAAGAGCTACTTAAACATATCTGCACCCTCTGTAAAGATTACTGGAGTATAGCAACTGCTTTGCCAGAGGCAGGAAGGGAACTGCCCCTTAGGGGCACTCCATGCTCTGAGCTCTGTCTCATATGCTCCCTTGCTTAAATCACTTCAATACCTATTAAGCCCATATCCGTGGGCCCAGTCCATAGACATCCCATCTAAGATCTCTTTTATTTGCAGGCCACATACTAATACATGCCTTCAAAAAGAAACCCCTAAACTACAAATCAAAACATTAATATCCTTCACTATGTGAACAGATATTCCTAAATGCACTTTTCCTGTAGTAAGACAACAGAGAACACAGCTATCATTTGGGAAAGCTATGGCTTTGTCTGCCCTCAGAACAACCAACCAAGGTTTGCCCAGTAAGGCCAGAAAATTTTAGGAGTGTTGTTGCTTAGGCATGTCTAATCACTGGCTGAAATCAATGTACGATAGAGAACATAAGCATAACTCAAGAAGATATGCATTTGTGTTTTCAAAGTGTCAGAGAATTCCAAATTGTTTTACCACTGGAAAATACCACCTTTTTAAGCAACTGGATCTTAAGTAGTTGTTCACTTCTGAGAGATTTTTTGCAAGCAAAGTTCTATTAAAAATGAGCACCCAATAAGATCCTGACATCCTTTTATTCCTTAGGCATTCAAGAAAACTAATTTCAATCTCAGCCACAAACTAAATGATTTAATTTACCTCAGTACAATTATAACCAGCATCACAGAAGTTAATAATCAGACCAGCTCCCTAACCAGCAAAAAAGTATTTGAGCTTCATCAAATGGTCAGATTTTATGTCTGCAAAGTTGCCACCTTTTTTTCTTATTTCAAAGTAGATTTTCAAAATGTTTTTCATCAATTTATGATCATCTCTGTTACCTCAATTGGGAAAGCTCAGAGCTGCAAGTTTCTCTTTGGTTGAAAGCCCACTAGGATTCTATTCTTTTGTAATTATTTAAATTTGTGCTGCTGAGAACAGCTTTAAAATGTTGACTTTATGTAATTTTCAGGATGTTTCTTGTTCTCCATCTCACTTTTTCTGATACATCACTTATTTTTATTTTATTTTTTTTTGTAGCAGTAACTATAAAAACAAGTCATCAATTTTCATCTCTGGAATTAAACTACACAAGGACTCAAAAGACACTTTTATATTCAATGGGAAAAATGGCAAGATGTCTCATGGAGGAAATAAAACATCAGGAATAGGGATTTTTCACTTATTTGATGAAGCTGACAAATACTGTACAGGCATATAAAGCATAGCCCACAAAACTGCACCCTATAATTTTCAACTTGACAAAATATGTTTTCCCTGTCCTTTTCCTGGTATTTCTCCACAATCTATTTCATTATAAAGTAAATTTAAGAATATGTTGTGCTATTAAGCACCTAAAATATAATGGAATGTTGAATTATAGAAACAGATGATGTCATTTACTTTCACGCCTTGTCCTATATAGCCATATTAATATTTCTTTGATGTCTCACTGAAGTAAGCTTTAAGTAATGTCATTTATCCCCAGATGGCCAATTTATTATGTCTGTGGAAGAATGTTATCACCACCATAACTGCACAAAGATTACAGTGTAATTAAACAAAAGGATAACAGCAACTATAGATCCCTCAGACAATCCATGAAAGTTAAATACCTTAATGGGCTTTCAAGATCAGTCTAAAAAAGAACCAACCACTCATGCTATTTTATATGTTTTTTCAGCTTTCTGGGGACAATGAATTAGAGGTAGATTATACATATTTTTTGGCTTGACGAGAATGAGTGTATCAAGCCATTTCTTCCTTTGTCCTGAAAAGTGGGATATCTGAAAGCTAAATGCCAGAAGGCATAACACTATTTCTTAATTGTATAACCTTACAAGGACTTCTTGTGTGTCTGTGCATGAGAAGACAAAAAGCTAGCCAGAATTCTCACATTCTTGGCTGTACTTCAGAGTTATCTTATGTAGATATTTAGAGGCCAGAAGATTAGATTTTCACCATTACTTTTCCTGCTGTTTTGTTAATGTTGAAGGCATTATCTGGAAGAACTAAGAACATGTTTTGTATGTCATTGAGTAAATGCCAATAAATTTTCCATCTTGCTGTAGTCTCCCCACTACTCATGGCTGCCGTGAAAAGTATATGATCTGATGGAATGTAACCCATTCTGATGAATATCCTACTCAGTTAAGCAAAGGGATTTAGGGAATTATGTATCATGAAACTCTTCTAGTAGAGTTGTTTCTTCTGACATGCCACAAGACATTCCTTGTCAGGAAGTTGTTAGGTATCAGCAGGAAGAGTACAGGAGCAAGACAAGCAATTTTTAAGTAAGGACACTGTGATGGACTGCAAACAAATCACAGATTTAATTGTAACTGAAGTATCTGCCTGCATACTTCTAATAATTCTTAATTGCAAATGCTCTTGAGTTCAGTTGAAAAAAACCTCCAAAGGTTATTTAGAGTCTAATGACTTGTATCAGTTCCTGTCCTATCAGGCGCATACTTCCCCAGAGGAAATTCTTGGACAGAGGGATGAAATACAGCATCTACTCAGTGAGATATCACCATATGATAGCTCCCAAGTGTCTCTCAGCTCTGGCCAAACAAAAACCAGCACTGTTCCTAGACAGGCTGGAACCAGAGAAAGGAGGTTGATGGGAGGATTATCTTGCTTGGGCCGAATATCTTAACAGCTGTGTCATTGCAGTAACCCTGGCACTACTAAATCCTAGGATGATGCTGTTGGGGGAAAATAAAATTTTGAGTTCTATTTCTGATACAAGTGTCTCTCCTATTGGTTGTGTAAGATATCCTCATGCCTAAGCAGCTCTTGTCATCAATAAAACATTTGGTGGATGTAACTGAGGAAAATTGTCTTTTAATGTTTGGAAACATAAAAAAATGGTTCCTTCCTCTTTGAATCAAAACTATTCTATTAGCTAGGTTACCTTCTAAGGTAAGGGGTTGTTGTTTTTTTTTTTTCTTTTGCTGCTGTGTCTCTCTTCTATATTGTCACAGAGTCTAGCAAAAATAACTATCACAAGCTTTTCTGCTTGCACTGCCTTTTCTCCTCTTCCTTCTAAATTTTAAAGCTAGTTCTTCCCTGGATAAATCAGATGAAATGTGAATCACTTAAATCATGAGTTTCATGAAAAAATAAAGACTTTCCAGTTATGATGAAATAATTATTTTCCGAAGTTTCAAAATTTAAGTAAGGAAAAGAATAATAGAGTTTAGAATAACGCTGAATGCCATCAAACTGGATTGTTGTCCATTTTATAGAAGTTTGCAACAAAAAAATCCCAACGTTGCAGATGATGATAAAATTTTAATAAGTCTGCTTAAATTTTATGCATAATAGAAGGAAACTGAATATCTGGTTCCTACTGCAGTAAATCAGTGTAATTTCAGGTATAACTTTGGGATTATTAGGCATTAGATTAATTCCACACCTGTTATATAACACAATTATATTACTTCTATTAATATTTCTTTAACTACTAAAACTAATCCTACGTATATGATATTCGCATACTGCTATTCATATAAAGAAACACAGTACTATGTCAAGGAAGACTGCAGAGGCTAGCATGCATCATTAGAGAAGTTTCAGAGAAGCCATTAAATTACATTTTACATATATACATAAAAATTAACGCTAGTAGAATTTTTTCAGAAGGAAATTTAGCTCTGTATTCCTCTACCGCCAACATCCTGCCATAGCTAGGTGATCTCCACTTCCTTGCTTCCCCACTGCAGTTGCTTATGCAACTGAGTTCAGTGAGTGGGTTTTGGGTGGGTTTGCCTCAGCAGTGAACATACAGCTCAAAACAAGAAGAGAGAAGCTGGTAGATGTTCATGTGCAACTTGTCTTCAGGGGATCAAGGTCAGGATGATCAACTCTGCATCCCTCCTAAGAGGACCTCTCTAATGCAGCCATTATAAGGGCAAAGCACACAGATCTGCTCCTTTCCATGACTTCATCCTGATGACCAGAACTGGATATACCTTTTATCAGACCTCACTAGACAATTTAATTCCCCTCTTCATGAGCTACTGGGGGGTAATGTTTTGGATGTGGAAACTCTACCCCGGGGTCAAAAATAAACAAACCCCAGCCCATAACAAACATTTTCAACCAAGACCAATCTGCTGGTCTAACTCTTACCACACTAGACAAAAGTTCTTTGGGGCAGCTGGTAAGCTGAAGAGGAACAGACAGACAGGAGGGAAATCAATACTCAAAACAGAATTGCATCAGACACATCATATCCTGAAGTTGAAGACACCAATTTTGGACTCATCCTTTCTTTGCCTCCTTTCTCCACCCATTATCTCACTATCACTATGGGCAGTGCTCTTCAGCTGCGGAGTGAATCTATGAAAGCATCTGGCTTAGGGAAACACAAGCAGAACAAAACAGAACAGGCAAAGAACAGGGAAAAACTAGAATATACTAGTCTCAGTGTTTAGAGTTTGGGAATCAAGTCACACTAGCTCTGATATCATTAGTAATTCTCTTGTGTCTCTTTTTTTTTTTTTCCCCACATTAGTTTACATTAAAGCAAATTACATTACATGAAAGCACTGTATGCAACTGTACTTCAAAACACTGAAACAAAACTTCTGCAAACAGGTCAGAAAATGGAATGATTGCCCTTCAACGAAGACAAATGTTGCCTGGATAAAGTTTTCCTTTATTATGTTTAAGTTTTTACAGAATTTCAATATTAAACACTTCATGATGGATATTCATACATAACTTGGAAGCACATGATGGGGGTGCAAAGTGCAAAAGTATCTTCCTCAGTGTCAGTTAATACAGGATGATATTCACGCAGATCTGGACAGATGAAATTTTCTCTCTAAGAAAATACATTAGCGAAGTTCCCATAAAGGTTCAGGAAAATCTGTAGAACCAGAACAGATGATAGCACTCTTTCTGCTGTTTGATTCTTTTAATCAGAGAAAAAGCTTTCCTGTACCTTCCTGTTAGAACAGTTCCAAGTCCAAGGTTTTAATAATCTGACCAAAAAAGAATTAATGTAAAAAGAAATATTCAATACCAGTTTGAACCAGCTGATGACAAATTTCTGCCCTGAGAAGTGACCAGCCTCAACTTTGAACACAAAGGTTGCAGTAAAAGTAACAGGACTATGGTTGTGACTTTAAGATAGTGTTTCTGTGTGTGAATAAGTGCTTTAAGGGGAAGAGTGAAATACTTTCTCTTATGGTCATAAAAAGGAAAAAAGGAAAAATTTTTGGTTCTAAGTCATGTTTTTAAAATGTGAGTTGCCCCTTTAAGAAGAGCCTTGGCAGGGGTGAGCCTGTGTTAAAGTTGTGCATGCAGAGGTTTAGGAGCACAAGGGAATCAATTCTTCCATCTAAAGACCTCAGACCTGTAATAACACATCTGTACCATACAATCAAAGTGTGGAAATAGGCCATGGCTGGGCAGTTGGTGGCATGTAGCTGTGCTGTTTAGAGTTCACTTCTCAAAGGCATAAAAAGCCAACAGTAGGAAGCTGATTTGCCTGCAGTCACCGCAAACCCCTTTAGCAAATATAGTTCTGCCAAGTCTCATGGGTCTTTTTGTTAATACATTTTTAACAGGTTGAAGTGTGGAGTCACCAACGGGATGCACATGCTGTGATGAGTTGCCAGGACTCTTCATCATAAACTAGCATTAGCCCTGCTAGGCAGATGCTATAATGAGTAAATTCCACCTCAGTGCCTTGAAGTACAAGGCAGCATGTACTAACACAAGCATGAAAAAGCATTGTGTTTCTAAGCTTCAGTAAAATATGTATGAAAACACATGTGGCTCATGTCTTTCAGACATTTGCAAATGACTGGAAAGGTCACCTTTCATAAATTCAGTATAAAATGGTACATGATCTGAAAGAAACTGAATGACTCAGATTGCAAATATTTAATACAAGTCTTCCAACAATTACCTGGTGAGTTTATATATGACTGTTGGAGGAAGAGTCATAATAAGTAAACAGAAAATGACTTTAGATTAAGCTAAACTAAGAAATTAATTTTAAAGGGGCCGAGGACTTAAGTTAAAATATTGTTCTACTTTGTGGAAGACATATCATACAATCCACACTTCACTCTGATGATAAGTGTTGGTCATCTAATCATATGGTAAGTTACAAGCAGCAGTAGGATATCTGTGGTAAATACCATGTAATTACAGGGCATATAAACAGTGATCCCTGCATCCTAAACCAAAGTGCAGGTTGCAACATAATTATGTTTAGACTTACTAAAAGTAATCATCACATGCGGGTAGATGGTACTTGCCAAGAAAAAGTCATTTAGGTTCTGCCCAAAGAAAACATATTCATTCCTTTCAACATTAGGAGCTGGTGAAGCATAACTGTAGCCCCATGACTCATCACCCATCCAAAAGATAAAAGTTATGGCAGGAAAGCTATAAGACTACTCTTAATGTCTGAAGACTTAGACAGACTTTAACTGTAATGTGGGTAGGGTTGTTTCATCATGCTGTTGTGGAAAATGTCTGTATGTTGCACAGAACACAATAGGCTGTTCTTCCCATCAGATGACAGCTATAGAAGAGTGGTGACAGCTCTTTCCATAAGCATTTTACCCACTTTCTTTTGAACAAATAACAAACTGGAGAGTAAGGATTAAACCATCAAGATGGAAGACAAAAAAACTTGACTCCCATGAAATCTCAGAGGGCAAAATACAGTCTCGTTCACATTCTGTTATTATTTTAAGAAATGAAGTTCCTGAAATATTCAATTCAGGAAGCATGCACAAGCAGATGTAGGAACAAAACTGCATTCAGCCACCACCTGCTCTCACAGTTGTTTTCATTGCTGGAGGTCATGAATGGCGACAGAGGAAAAATGGAAAACCTATTAATTTTTTTACTTCATTCATCTTGTATAACAAAATGCAGGTTTTATTTATTTCCATCAAAACTGTATAGACATATGGCTTGGCAGCCTTCTGGCTGTTGTCATGGCTGCCATGCCTTCATTAGGGAACTCATTATTACTTTTACTCTTGTCCAAATTTTATACCCCAAAAGCTGCTAGTTTCACAATTTGCCATCAGTACGGCAACTTTCCCTCTTTGAGGAACATACTTATTCAAAGTAAATTATCTTGTCTGGTAAGGTGCATATACCATTATTTCTTAATAGAAGAAAATAATGGATTTGATGTTCTTTGCTAAGAAATTAAGAACAAGGCAGCAGGAAAAGATTTCAAATGTCCACCATAAGTATACAGTTCAGGGCACTTAAACAACAAAGAAAAATTTCAGAGCTGATCACTACTATTTATTCTTTGAAAACCTGCTCACACAACAATCCACTCTCTTTGGTTTTGGGGACTCAGTTGCAATGGTCAGCCTTCACCATTACAAGACACCATGCTTTCCAGCAACATCTGAATTACCTGATTCTGAAAGCCACAGACTTCTCCCTTTCAAGGCCATTGCAGAACATTCAGCAATTCTCTCTGATACTTTTGGTCTGATGGGACTGTAATAATTTCATTGGCACAGGAAAATAATGCATGAAAATCAAATACAAATGTAGATAGAAGCACCTAGAAAGGTTCTTATTTTGTGTCTCAATGTGATGGGAACAAGAAGAAATAAAGGGATGGCTTGGGCATACATAACTAACTTCTTCTGGGAAAACTAAACCAGTAATTTTGGCCTTTGGCTACAACTTTTAGCAGGAGTCTAATGTTAAAGTGGTTTGTCGAGTTGGTGTTTGTTTGCATCCTTGTGAACACTGCTTGCTGGGATACCTTAAAACACCTGAACAGATTTCACTTCATCTGCTTTTTGCCTCTGTGTGTACAGAATTACAGGGTATATTCAGGCCCCTCTTATTTGGAATTCTAATCACATTCAGACACATTCATGAACACTTTGTGGTAGTTCCTGAAGGAAAGCAGTTTGGCTTTTATCATAGAGTTGATAATGCATGCACTGAGAACAATAATAAGATTGGAAAAAGGAGACATGGCTGCAGGGGAGAGACAGGCTTGATGGTTATAATTTAAAAAAATACATTATGGACATACACAGAACGAATCATAATTTGTTGTGATCAGAAATATGTTTGGGAAATTTAAACACGGAGGAACCAGCATGTACCCTTTATTACTAATTATATCATGCATCTATATAGTGGAAGTCATAGCTAGCAGTAACCAAGATTTTGTAACTGAGTTTATGTAAAGGCCCCCTGGAGATTTAATTCATCTGGAAATGCAAAGCAATAGTTAGGACAAGGGGTAATGCAATCCTGTGTTTGGCCTTTCCACCCTGGTACTATCTGTTCCTTTTTAATCATGCAAACTTTCTATAAGACACTTCAGAAAAACAGGATGCTGGCAAGAGGTCAGACCCAGCTTCATCTGTACTCTGCTGACATAGGTCAATCACTACAGCACCAAGTAGTGAAGTTGTAGTAATTCCTGACACTGCCAGGGCACAGCTTTCTGAGCTCAGTCACTGCTGCTGAGGAAGGCAACACCACAAATGATCAAGAGCAGCACAGTGACTTTGTTGATCTTAACAGACCTAGCATCATGTGCATCCTGACTTTCTTGTACAGTATCAGTGAGGAAGGAGTTGTGGAAGATAAGTGTGCCATGCAACTTTCTACATCAATCAAAGTGACAGAAGGAAAACTTTGAGTCTGATTTACACTGGCATACAATGTGATAGAATAATATTTTTCTTCCCAGAGAAGATAATAGTTGGGATATGTCCAGTCAACAGGACCAACACACTGAGAAAGCAATCAAGACAAACTCACTACGATCATCTCCATATCTACTACGCAGTGATAATACTGGACCAGAGGGCTGAGGAATATCACCTCCTGAGCTACACTGATACTTTTTGCCTCTTTCCCACTATCTGGCTCAGGGAAAGGCGGTTTCCAAATGGTAACATCAAGTCTCTTCTCCTGCCACTGAAGCACTGTATAAGAAGCAAGTTCAACAGGGATTTTCAAGAACATTAATATTTCTGTCACTAAATTCTCCCTTTGCTGCCCATCTTCCTCTTTTTGCAGATGAACCTTAACTACAGCTTGTTATTCTTCACACTAACTGTGGCATTATGCAAACTGGACAGCATCTCCAAAAAAAAAAATCACTGCTGAGGATGTCTACCAATGTGACTGATATGACTTACGCTGATTATATCTGCATGTGCTTAAGCAAATAATGTGCAGATGCCAGCTAAGACCAATGAACCTTTCAGTGCAAGAAAGCTTGGTACAGGTGTACCGTACCATAGTATGAGTGGAACTATGTACAGACCCATGTTGCTGCTGCTATTCTTCCTTCTGCAGCTGCCCAACAGACTGCTCTGGTAGTGCCCAAACCCAAATAGCAGTCATTACAATACCATGGTGGGTTCCTTTCTCTGAAACTGTTTGCAGAATTGATGGTTGGTATCAGAAGTGAAAGCTTTCCCCTCCTACCTTCTTGGGGAAACTGCCTTGAAATCTCCATCACAGAACAGGACTGCCTTCCCTCCATGTACAGTATGTCTGGCTGGCACCATACCCTTGGCTTACACCAAAATAAAAGGCTGTTATATATATATAACCTTGAAAGGGGCTGTCACCCATAAAAGATCTTCATATAGGAGTCTTTTGGCCTCAAAGAGTAGATTCACAGTTCCCTACTGAAATTCAACTTCTCTGTCCTTTAGTTTAATGAATGCACCAAACTGATGTAAACTCACATCCTCATCCAACATACTGTCCCCAGCCATACTACCTGCTTTCACATCCCTTCTACAAAGGGACAGAAACTAAGTCACCAAAAATACCAAAAGAAAGGCTTCATTACTACACTTCCCTGCACTGCAGCACAAGCACTTCTGCTATCCCAAGGACAGTGTCCTAAATGTAGAAGGCAGGGTCAGCAGTGAGTGAAACTTTTTCTTGTTTGTGTAGGCTTATGTCTGTAATGATCTTTATGAACTACCAGCCTTAGACAAGTCAGTATGATTAATGTCACTTTGAAAATCTCTTGAGTTTTCAGTTTCCACTTGAGACTTTAAGCAGGCTAATCTCCCTCTCAAACATCTAACATTTCTGGCCTAAAATGCACCTAACAAAAATTTTTACTTCTGCAGTGTAAAGGCAGAAGTTTAGTTAGACTTTACCTTTTTCTTCTGGTTTAGGTTGGAAATGACTGAATGACCTCTTCCTGAGCTGACACCACATGCCTGCAGGCCTGAGACAGCTAAAAAACCTTTCTCAATAGTGACTGAAAGATGCTTCTGACAGTAGAAGAGACATGGCCTAGAGACAGATTTTCTAATTTGCAAATACAGATTTAGAGACAAGGCATCAGGAAGTAATTACATGGTATGAAAATTCTCAGCTTGAATGTTTAGCATTAGATCAGCCACAAAATAGCCCAGTTAAAAAAAAAAAATTAAAAAGTTATGATTATAATAAGATACTTAAAACCACTCAACCTTTCATCAGATAGGTAAGCAGGCTGTGTAGCTTTCATGAAGGTGAGCAAGAGATAGATAGGATGTTCTCAGAGACCCTATAGCTTCAGGAGCCTCAACCCCTCACTACAACAGAGATGCAGGTGGGCTTATAAATTTGACTTAAATTAGTAGCAATTTCTGTTTTCTCAATAGAAAAAATGCAGGCATGTCTCTTTAATTTTAGTCACTTTATAAACTATAGAAACAGTGGAAGGACTGAGCTCCACCAAAAATACCTATTGAGACAAAGCTATTTAACTCACAAGATGGAATCACAAAAAGAGAAAAGTCAGCTATTCAATTTATGTTATGTATCAAAACTAAATTTTAATACCATTTTTAATATATTCATTAAAATCATGTTTCATTAAATAAGTACACATTCTTTACAGTGAAGCCTATACGGAATACATGCATTTTATGTCTAAATTGAATGTTTCAGCTATTCAACAAAGTCTGGTAACACAATCTAATGAAAAGCCCTGAAGTGCTAAATATTCTGTCAGTTGCAGAGATGGCTTTTCACATTTAGCAAATTACAAAAATATTTAAGAGCTTGAGCCTGCAAAGGCTTGAAGGACCATCAATACCTATCAAGTTCGGTCAATATTTAGGGTGCTCACAGTGTACAAAAGGGCTAATGGTTTTGACAGAAAGTCTGGTTTTCCACCTATAAATTTTTTCTAACAAAGCAATGCCTACTTATACAGCTCCTGCCAATATTATCATAGCACTCAAGAATAGTCTACAGCTGCCATTCACCCACATGTGTAGCACTGGAAACTAGATTTAAACTTCTTCACACTGAAGCTACTACCTTAAAAGTCAGGAACACTGATTCAGGGTGGCCTTTCAGCCCTAATGAGACATTCACACACACTCATCTTGGCAGTCAAATATCTCCTGCAGCGCAAGTGGCTGAATGCCAAGGACAGTGTTTCCCGTTTTGTTGAACAGCCTTGTAGAAAAGAATTCAGCCATGCCTAGGGACATTTCTGCCTCATGCTGCTTCCAGGCCTTCCATCCAACCAGAAGAAAAAAGTCCTCCATTTATATCTCTGGCAGATGGAAATCATACATTCATTAAAGTACAAGAGAGGAAATCCTGCACACTTGGCATGTGCTGAACTTACAGTACCTTTCCAGATTACAGAGGGAAAAAGGGCCTGCTATGCAGGATGGATCCTACTGCAGAGGTTAAGAGGCATCATTCCATTGATTACATATATGTCTTAATTGAAAGACTGTTCCAGCTCTCTTACCATATCGCCTGCTCCATCTTTCCTTCCACCTTCAGAGAGAGAAGGAGAGCTTTTATTGAACAAAGGTCACTGCTTCTATAAAAAATGTAATAACAAAAATAATCTTTTGTCCACTATATTTAATTGAAGATCTAGAAAGCTTAGATAGTATATCTAAACTTTAGGTAAAAAAAGACATCTTGTAAAGAGTTCCTTTCTTTCTTTCTCTCTACATAGTTATTGAAATGAGCAAGCAGAAAGCATATTTAAAAGAATCAATATAGAAAAGTCAATAAAGGTGGTAGGCTGATTTGGGCAGAGGGATGATGCTACCTCTCTTTCTACAATTAAAGATGACAAATGGCTGTCTTTATTTCATCTAACTACTGCATACTGCACATCAGCCAAACTCAGCAAACAGCTTTAGACCTGATAGTTAAATGCTTTAGAGAAGCACCTCTCTTGGCAGAGCATATACTACACATACTCTGATATGGCTGGTTCCTGAAATAGTATGGCTGTTCTCCCATCATGTTAGTAATGTGAAACATAACACACAAGTTCTCCTATCACATGTCAGCACAAAAGTTCTAATGAAATCTGTTTTAATTGGTGAAAAAAAAAAAAAAGCTTCCTGGATATTCCAGACACAGTTTTGCCAGGGCTCTAACAAAAAACCCAGCTGGAATCTCACTGGCACTTACCATTTGGAAATGACATACTTTGGTCTAAACTATTGCATCATAATATCAGTGCTACATTTTCATGAGACTGCAGAAGAAAAAATGCCTTCTTGCATAATCCTGGCTAAATCTTATACGTAAAATCAACTCACTAATGCTGTGTTCACAAGCACTTCTTGGGAAAATCCTTATGTGCATGACAACATTTCTTATTCATAGTAGACAGTATCTACTTTTAGCAAAATTGACTGCACAGAACGAAGACAGAGCAAAAGTAATATTTGACTTGTATAATTCATGCAATTCTTGGGTGCAACTCTTCACTAGATCTACACCTTTTAATCTTATGTGTAGTCAGCCAAATGTTTTCCTAATGAAGTGCCAGAAATGAAAGTAGTCAGCTAATCTTTTGATACCTTAATAAAAGTTGGCAGGATTTAACAAAGTACTTCCTGTTTTTCCTCCCTTTTAGTGCTGATGAAGAAAGATATTTACGATTGTTGCAGATTTACCTCTTTGCAGGGTACTGCTCACTACTCAGTTCCATATATTGAATATTTCATCTTGACTTTTCACTGCTACTGACCTGTTTGTGCTCAGAGATAAATTTTCCCTTTACTTTTAGCTCTCAACATATCACAGTTCAAAGTGCTTTGCCATCCTCCTTAATCTGAGCAGGTCTTTTCTGAGGCACTTGCATAGGTCTTTTAAATACTTAAACTCTGTAATCAGGTCCTCTCTTCTTCCTCAAGGTTGCATATTTTCAATAGCTTGGGTCTTCCCCTGGGAAAGAGGCTTTCTAATCTCCAGGTTGGAACTGTACCCATTTCTGCAACTGACTTTCTGCAGGTATTTTAATACTTTTTTCTGAACTTCAGTGATTAATTTTAACTACAAATTTCTAACAGGGTTTTTTGCAACAAGAGTGGGGCAAGGGATACTATACCTAACAGAGCAGGTTAACTAATTATTTGTGTTATGCAGCCTGCATATTTCACTAAATTTCTGGCAGTATCATAACACAGTGTTTTTTTAAGTTGTTTTCCACAACATTTAATGCCTGTTTCTCCTCTTTTGTCAAGCAAGCTGCCACAGCAGCAGACTAGTAGCTCACAGAAGCTGCTTTTAGCTGCTGCCCCAAACACATCCACTTGCTGTGCATTTTCCTGTCCTAAGTCTCCCAATGATGACATCTTCCATCTCACATACTCTGACACTGCACTTTCAACAAAAGACTGCTCATTTTATTTATTGGCATATTTACAGTCTTTGCTACCAAAAATCTGAGAACCTTACAGGGTTGAGATAAATCATTTACCTTCATCAGATGTAACACACTCTCTTATCCCGTTTCTTGGAGTGAAGGTCTGCTGGCAATATATTCCTTTAGCTCATCAGATCTGACCTGCTCCTGGTTTCTCATCAACAACCCCTTTACTGGTATGAGCAAAGTGGAAATGTGCTGTAGTGCTACAATGATCTGCTATGAAGATTTACAGTGCCTGTGACTTCTGAAACGGCACATAAATGGGAAGCAAAAATGTTTCCTGTTGGTATTTGTCATCAAGCTGCATAAGTAAGTTCCCTGCCAATTATCATTTGGCTTTCCAGGATAGGGAGTTGATGTGACATTAAGAATTCATATCCCCACATTCAGGCGCTAACTTATATGTTATATGTTATAAACAGTCTCATAGAAAGCTCTCCTGGGTCTACATACTGCTTTTTGCTGTGTCAAGCTTTTCTTTCATTACATAGCTAAGGAGAATCCAATTTTAAGTAATATATTCCTGGAGCTTTAATTTGTTTGGAAATGATCTTTGCTCGGCATGACATCCTATATCCTCATCTGAGACCAAATGTTAATCAGTTAAGTGCCTCTAGGCCTGTACATAGCCTTTAGTGCATATAACAAAGAAAGTGATACCTCTTCCCCAGTAGCAGGACCTCAGATGAGAAATGCCTTTCTAAATACAATCAACCTGAATCAAATTGCACTGTGTTGAGATACAGCTATATTACAAAGCTAAACTATTAGATAAAGGCATCCTCAATCGATACCATTTGAAAAATTAAAAAAACTTGCCAACACAAAACTTTTACAAGCACAAACCAAAAATTATTCTTTCTTCAAGAAAAAACAAACAAACTAACAAACAAACAACAAACCCAAAACCAAAACCAAAGTAAGCCACAGACCATTCTTCGGAGCTTTTGAGGCTTTTCAATGCCATGGATTTTACCTTTTTAGCCTTTCTAATTCTGGTGTCATAAGAGCATGTGATACATACACAGAATCAATAGAATAAACCCCACTGAATTATACAGATGGATATACTATTATATTCTATTGCCAGTTGTTTTTTGCTCTTTGTCCATTTTCAGAAAATTAGCTGAATGTACTACCTTTGCTGATAGCAAGGAAGCCCTAACAGTTGAAGCAAAGCTTTGTGAGATGCCTCCCATCACAGCTGGTTGCAATCAGGCATCTTTCCTTCAAGTTCTAAAATAACAAGAATCTGCAGCTAGCTTTACACCATACTATTTACATTGAAATTTTATCTTAAACATCAATTATCATAGCTGGCCCAAAGTCAGTTTGCATAACTTGAGCGGAGTAATCGATTCTGTCCATTTTAGATTTTTTTGAGCAAAAGTAGAAGATGATGCCATTAGATGAATACAGTTTGGAAAGCTGCTATTATAAGGTTAGATGATACCAACATAGAGGCACATAACTTCATCATTTATGAGATATTTGAGTAATCTGAATATTAGTTGGAGCTCAGACTTCATCTTTGGTTGTTGTTTGTTTGGTTTGTGTTTTTGTTTTTTAAGAGCATATACTAGAGGGGCGATCAGCTGGAAAAGAGCTTTACATAAAAAGACCTTGGGGTTCTAATGGACACCAAGCTGAACATGAGCCGGTAATGATGGGACATATCCAGAGTGTTGTGTCTGGCTCTGGGTTCCCCAGTACAACAGAGATATGGAGCTACTGGTGAGAGTTTGGTGAAGGACTCTCTAGCAAGGACCGTCCAGTGAAAATGATTAAGGGACTGTTTAGCCTAGAGACCACAAGGCTCAGGGCAGATTTATTCAAGGTATAAAAACGCCTGATGAGAGGATGCAAAGATGGAGCCAGGCTCTTCTCAGAGGTGCCCAGTGACAGGAAAAGAGGCAGTGTATACAAACTGAAACATAGGAAGTACTGACAGAACATCCAAAATCACTTTTTTACTGTGAGGGTGACTCTGCATATAGGTAGCCCAGAAAGATTGTGGAGTCTCCACCTCTGGAGATGTTCAAAAGCTGTCTGGACACTGTCATGGGCAACTGACTCTTAAGTGACCGTGCTTGAGTAGAGGGCTGGACCTGATGACCTCTAGAGGTCCTTCTAACCTCAACTCCTCTGTGATTCTGTGATTTTCTTTTTATGTTTAAAAATCACCTTCTTTATGAATGATTGAAGGCAAATGCATGCAAGGTTATTATATGTATATTTTGTGACATATCCATTTATTTTTCAAACTTAAAAAGAAATTCTGCTTGAAAAAGCATCATTCCGTAAATGACCATTTCATGAATTATATTTCCAACCTCAGCAGCTTAATGAGATCAAGCTGATACACTAGGAAACAGCATATTTAACAGAGATCAAGGTCATTAAAACACTAGCAGACCTTGTAAACTAATTCAGTCATGGACCTTTGTATTTACTGCCTGGCTACTGAAGTTGTTATCAGCTGCCCCATGGGGCACAACAATTTAATTCTTAAATTGTACTGTTAGAGAAACCGGAGTTATAGAAGAGGCCAGTCTTACAGGATGAAGTTAGAGTAATCCATGGATAAAATTATGTGGCCAGCTGAATTACATAAACTGTCTGCAGTTTGCTGATAACTATACTGTTTTCATACTGCTTCAAACTTTACCTGGAGGTGAGGTACTGTTTAGATCATACTGAAACTTCTTTATCGATTTTCTGCTGCATTACCATGGAAGCTTTTCCCACAAAAAAATATACATCACATTACAAATTCACACATACACCAAGTTCATTTTGTTGATGGGCTAGGGGAGGGTCCAAATCTAAATGCGCTCTCATTTTAATCATCCATTTAACTGATAACAATGCACTGAGTCCTATTCAGTAATTTTTCTTATGGCTATTTATTTTCTCAACCTTCTTGCAAGGTTGAGAAGGTTTCTGTGGATATCAATCAGCTCTTATAATGAGATTCCTCTACTCAATGTCTCCTTAACATTTCTCCACTCACTCACTGTAGGGGCAACCTGTTATTTGTTTCTTCCCCAGGTTTATTGCTGTGAAACCACTGGACTAAAACCTGCTTATAGGTGTTGTGACAGAAAATGGGTTTTTAAGCCAGTGCTTTTAAATTGTTCATTTTCTTGAGCAGGTGAAAGGAAAAATACTTCATGCATGTTTGCTTTCATGAAGTCAATCAGGGAAGCAGTCAGGCTTTAATTCTTTCTATTGCAAGGACAGTCAACATATGCTCAGAATAACTGCAATAAATGGCAGAAGTTAATTTTATTTTTGGAAAAATCCAAATGCGCCACCTGAAAATCACGGTGTTTATGAAAACAGCTTCATACAGCTGTCCTCAGCTCTCTAATTTTATCCAAGGATCATGTAACATCTGATTAAGATGAAAATAGTGAATTAGGCTAATAACATGAAGATTACTTTAACAGTTAAAGAAGTTCCTGCAATTTTACGGAAATTAAGTGGAACAAACAGTAACAGAAATGTAATGGGCCCTTGTCTCCCATGACTGTGATCTGCCTTGCTTCACTGAGTCTACAAGAGCTTTTACCCTCTGACTACAGCTGAACCGGAAGGTCAGATGAATATTTATGAAGCACAGAAGCCTACGGCAGCCCACAGTTTGCTTATTTCACATTGCAAAATTCTTTTTTCATGTGCACTAGTGTGTTTTCCTTGGTTCCTCTTTTAAGTATATTCCGTGGTTCTACTTCCATAATATTACCAGAAATGCTTAAATTTTAAGTACCTAAATCCAAATTTTATTACAACTTATATTGGTTTTAAATTAAATATCAACCTCCCTAGTCTGTGTATTTTAAATTCATTGAATGAATAATAATTTCAGGCAAGACCAATTTATTAGCCCCTGCACAGAGCATAGAGTTGGATGCAGTGAACTGTAAAGGTCTTTCTCCATCTAAGGTGTTCAGCATTTATATGATTATGCATATGGCAGTCCCATGCAGAGTCCACACCCAAAGGTTTAGCTTTCTTTTTTTCTGAATCATGCCATAACAGAATTGCTCTGCCATCCAACAGCTTTCAGTCTCAGTTAATGATGAGGCACAATAGGAGGATGAGGCTAAGATGCATCATAGACTGATTCTCACTCTTGCCAAAGTCAGTAAAATATCCCTTATGGATTTTGAGGAGATAATGTTGAAATTTCAGCTAAAAGGTTCCATTTCACCAACTGCTTTAAAGTTTGATAATATGCTGAAATATAGGCATAAATGGGCTCCAGAATGGGAGCACTGTTAAATAAAAATAACATACATAAGAAGCAAGAAGACAATGAAATTACTGGACAGGAAGAGACAAATATGGTTTACGTGCTGAGACTGTCCACAGGAGAAGATGACTTGACATAACCAGGGATGAATGAAATCAGATCAAGAATGTATTCATTGATTCATTCATCTGAAACTGAAATCTAATGTCGTATATCATGAAAATAATAATGGAATGGAAACAAGTACAAGCCTGAGATACCCATGTCTAAAATCAACAGAGAAAAAAGTAGTTTTTGAAAAGCTTATTAATTTATCAATGCCCTTTGTTCCTATTTCCAGTAAATATCCTTTATCATGTAGAGGAACTTCCAGGAGAAAACATCAAAGAACACACACAGAATTACAACTAAAACTCAGTATTATTTTTGGAAATAGAGTAGAAAAAGAAATAAAGTTTCAACAGCAAACTCAAAAAATTTTCATCATAGTTTTATGACATGCAGTAATCTAGTAATGTGACCTTTTTCTGTCTAGTCATACATCAGCTACTATAATGCTCTTAAAGATGGATTTATACAGCTGACTACCATGCCTATATAGCAATTTAAATAAGTAACTCACATTTTTCATAATCCTGATGTCATATAAACACATATAAGTATATTCATGATCAGATGCATTTCCCCACATTCCCGGAAAAGGCTGTGTTGTAGATTTTTTTCTTTTTCCTTCCCTCTAGCAAAAAAAAATCCCAAATCAATGAAATTATCTGTGATTTTACAGTTTTACTGTGGCCACATAAAACCACAATTTCAATACTGTGCTGAATACATAAATTCCTATAAGCTCTGTCTGGACAGTCATCTGCCTGAATCAGCTGCTGCCTCTTTCCACACAAAAGGACAGCCATTCAATATTAAGGCCAAGTAGACCTTTCAGGACACACTGAACCCACCCAAGTCTTCACCTTTAGGAACTGTGAAGAGACCTTCATTTTCTTGGTACCAACACACTAGAGATTCTAGAAGTGACTGGGGCTTTGTCTGGCTCACCCATGGGAATGGGGTTCCACCAAGTTAGAAGGTTATGTGACTTTCTGTCATGCCCGGATGCATCTTATTACTTCAAAATATGAGACTAAAGAATGCATGGTAACATACACACAGAAGGATGCAAGGACAAAATATTTGTCTTTTGATTGATCCTTTGATCTGTGACTCAAAATCATAATATTAAGTTCACAGCTGCAGTTGTGTGGAAGCTAGGGAGGATATTAGCTTAAAGAAAGTCATTAGGAAAAACAAAAAAAGACCGCCAAACATACTTAAAGAGTGGTGCTGTATTAGTTGAACTCAGAATATTAATAGGAGTGCTAGTCTGCCACAGAAAATAATAATGAGACGACAAGACCTCTGTAAACCTATTCAAAATAAGCTCTCCTGTCTTCTACTCCTCACATTTTCTTTTGACTGAAGCTTCTCCTAGTACATTGTTATCTTTGGAGACCACCTGTTGTACATTGCTGTCCGGTAAATACACTTTCAGTGCCTGCTGGCTTAAAGGACAAGTTGACATCCTGCTAAACAGAATCTTTTGTTCACACTGTTCAACTTTACATTAATGTGTTATTTCACAGTAAGCCAAAAAAAATATTATTTACTACAGAAATTCCACATTTTACCATTCTTTTATGGTCTACAGAAAATGTAATTAGACCTATAGGAATAACTGATAATTATACTGCTATAATGTGCTAGTGTCCCTCATTTAAGATACACATTTAAGGATATATAATACTTGTGCTCCATTTGCATTTCCAGCAAAACTGTGTTTTCTCAATAAAAGTCAGTGATCACAGAATAAACCCCACTTAGCTAGCAGTGAAAACAGCATGTCTCAAACAATGAAATGACTCCAAATATTCCTTCAAATGCCCAGAGTGCCTGATAAGAATTACTTGAGTTACTCTTCATGTAGGGTAAAACCAGCTGAATGCTTCAAACATCCATCCCATTACCTCCCTCCACAATGGAAATAGATGAAATATATACATCTAGAACGTGGAATAAATGTGGGTTTTTTTTTGAGATCTAGGCATGGATTTTAAGGCATTCTGAATTCTGAGAAGTACCAGAGGATGCAAACTGCTCCACCAAAACGTTTCTCTATTTTTTGAGTGAATACATATGAACTAATGCCAAATACTATTCCTTGGACATTTTCACAGTTGGATGCACTATTTTCTCATCTCTCTGTTATCAGAAGTCCATGTTTGTACCAGAAGTTGGAATTAACATATAAAATCATCATAAAAGCTAGAGGTGCAGGAGCATGAAAAAATATTTGTAAAATCTCCAACTCCCCTTAAAGAGAAATCTTTTATCAAGCTGCTAGCTGGCTGTTTATGTGCGATGCTAGCGTGTGTCCTCCAAAGTAAACAAATGGTTTCTCTTTCACATCATTATTTAAAAGAAGCAAATAACTTAGTAAGATGGCTAAGAACAGAATTTGTTTCAAAGCAGGCTTGAGAACTATTTTTCCTGAAAATAGGGACATAGATTTTTTTAACTGACATAATGCCATTGCTGTCCTAACCCTGTTTTGACATTTGAAAATGAGTACAGTCCAGAGAGGCTAAAGTGGAGGAAATGAAACAGTCACATGCAAGAGTGTATGATTTGAACAGGAAAGCAGGTGTACACATTACATAATCTCTGATCATTAAGGAGACCCAAAAGTCTCCAGCTACAATGGCTTACAGAATATCCCTCAGGGAATAAATGCAGGCCATTGGTTAATAAACACGTTTTGCTCTAAAAATACTGGTTGTAATGTATTTTGTGAGAGGAGAAGAAATTAGGGGCTAGGAACTGGAAAGTAAAATTTATTAATATGTATAATGCCCCCTAATCACATTTCATAGAAATTCAGTAGAAAGAAGGAAAATCTTTATTTTAGTATATGGGATTGAGAGAGATGGAATTTAAGAATCTTAGTCAACACTTCATAGATATTTTTATTCCCTTATCTTTCATGCCTCCCTCACATAATGTAAGGAATGAAAGCAGAACTGCAGTAACAAAGAATAGGCTTATGGGCTTTTATTGCACTGTTACCCCATTGTCAATTTTATTTGTTTAACAATTTGTTTAACAATTCGTTAATTGTTTTATTTGGCTTCACTGCAACTAACCAGAGAGATATAAAAATTACAAACCTACTGACATTCAACTCAGGATATAATAATATGCAGCTACCTCATTTCAATTAATAAATTCTTAAATTAAAAAGCATTTATTTATATGAAGAAATAATATGATAATATCACACACTCTTTTAGCAAGCAAGTTAAGTACTTTGGTTCTTAAAACAGCCACCAGTCAATTTCTCTTCCAACAGCCTTTAGACTCATTCTGCTCTCAGATGTGCAGGCACGTACCAGACTGCCACGTGCAGCAGCTTGAAATCAGCAGTCACCATTTCTACTCGAACAAATAGCTACAAAAGGATTTTTCAAGGTAACTGGCCCCAGGCATCGAGGGTCATAATGCACTTTAGGAGATCTAGCTTTCTTTTTTCAGGTTGGTTAAAAGCAAAAGTTAAAGGTTATACTTCAGCCTGAACAGATTTTGTAGTGGAGTTAGTAGGTGAGGTTATAGCACTTCTAACAGGAATTGCAGGACAGACCTTGTCTGCAAAGTTATACCAACGTTGTTTCTGGCAACATAAAGTAGCTTTGAACCCACTAAGACTCAAGGAGAAGCAGAATTTTCACTGATGGCCCTAACTCCTTCTCTACTCATCCCCTTCTTTTTAAGAGCTGAGATCAGGACTGGTCTGTGAAGCAGAGTAAAAACCCCATGCCTAGCAATTCTAACTTACCATTTCCTAGATGCCCACTAGAAAGACAGAACGACAAGCTGCTTTTCCAGACTGTAGTAGGAATCTATTTGAATGTCACTATCAAAACAACACATATAACATGTGAAATTATAAATATATTATGGGCTTGTGATGGGAGTTCTAAAATAAATGCCCAGTCTAGAACAGCCACTGCAATAATCTGGAACATGAAGAAGCTGTTCAAAGTAAATGGAACTAAAACCTATGAAAACAAATGCCTAGTTTTGAAGTAAGCTTTCCATGAAAACAATAATACTATTTACTATTTGTTCAATTTTTCATGACACATTCTGATCATTAAATCAATGCTTTGTAATGAAATTATCAGTTCAAGAAGTAACAAGGAAAAAAAGTTACTCTGATGAAGTTTTTCCAAAGATTTCTGTAAGAAGCAGACTATTATTTAGTCCTAAATGCTTCTTTCCACTACTCACACCTGGAACCATTTCTTCTGGAACAGGCATATGCATGAAAAAGTTTGAAGGTTGGGGATGTCATAGCTAAATGACAACAGTGAGTGAAGGAAGGGGAAAGAATGTGAATTGAGCCAAGGCCAAGAGTGTAAAGAATGGGAGGCAAGTGAAGAAATTGAAGCCCCAATGCCAAACTGACAAAGATCCATGGAAACATGTTTATTTCAATGGCCCTGGTTTCAGAAAACAGACTGATATCAATCTAAACAATTTGCAAGGATAATAAATTGAGCAAGGAACAGCTTTAGACAAGGCTGTTACCAAGGAAGGAATGTTGTTATAATGAAGAAGCTGACAATGGACAAGTGATTTTTCATAATGTGACTCAGTCAAAATTGTGTGCACCCTGTTTTCCAAAAGGTGATCATGCAAACCACGTAGCAGCATTTGCTTTCCTTGACTCTCCAAGAGTCAGAGAGGGAAAGTCATCACATCCACATTGCAGCAAGGTTGAGATATTGCAAAAATCTGAATTCCCTATACCATCTGTTAGAGATGCTAACAAAATTCCAGATGCAGACATTTCCTCTTACATTGAGAGATCTCAAGTAGGGAATTAGAATACTTTATCTGAAGTAATAAACATAAAAAGGCTTGCATAGATTGATTCATGTACTTTTCATGCTCTCTAGCAGCCTTTCTTCAGACATGTAGTTAGGAAATGGAAATTAGGGGTGATTAGGAGATTTAGCTGCAACAAAGCAGATATGCTTAGTAGCAAGAAGAAAGTTATATTTATTTTTTTTTTAATAATGCTGTTGGTAACATGTAAAGCTAAATGCCTAAATAGCCTCTTCCTAATGTCAGGCTGTGCCATAAGTAGAATAGTTCCAGTCTATTTTGTTACTGCTTTCTTTTGGTTCTCACAGAATATTTCCTGCTTCCTCATCAGTGAGGACTGGCAGTGGGTCACAGTGGGCTGATCTGGAACTGTTTTAGGATGCAATTTACTTTGTTAATTATATTTCTTCAGCAATAATTTTAGTGTTCACTTTTAAATCCTTCATTGATTTTAATTAAGCCTGCGTAAGCTTCTAAACTTTTCTTTTAGACAGCAAGCTGCTACAGTGCAACAACCAGAAACTACAAACTTACTAATGCAGCTGGAAAACAAACCCAGTGTCACTTGCTAAAATTGCTTGGGACATACTGCCAGTGACCCAACAAATTAGTAAGCTAGAAGAAAAATAAAGGGGTAAGAAATAAGCTTCTCTTCCAAGACATTACAAGTTGCAAAATAGGATATTGTTTCAAGGATTTACATTTCTCGGTTACTTACTATTTTTTAAAATAAGCTCTTTAAATAAAGGTTCTTCAGTTTTTTTTTTTTTTTTTTTTGTTTTTTTTTTTTTTTAATCAGGCCTTTATAGGCACATCTATACCAGGTATCACTGCATCACATTAGACACTAAAAATGATGCAATGCAGAGAGATGCATTAGATTAAGTTACAAAGGTGATATAGCATAAATACTTAACCGTTGTATTAACATTGCACTAGCTTAAACACCTTGTGATATACCACCATAACTGCTGTTGAAGTACTGTTTAAGGTATTAAACTGTCCAACATAACACTGGAAAAAGACACCTTCATTGCTGGAATAAAAATTATTAACTGGATAGGACTGTCACCTAATCATAGCTTTAAAAACACCATTTAGTTGGATTGACATACTAGTTTATGAGTTCTCCCAAATACAGTATTTCTAATATCCTGACAGAACTGAAGGCACTTTATCAATACAAGCTCAGAAACCTTGCCCATGTTACTATCTTCCTGTACCTGATACTACCCACATAAGTGGAATAAAAACCCCATAGACTTTGACACTTTACCCTTTGACTGTTGCTCTTCTACAGCTTGTAAGTATACTCAAGTATTTCACAGAAGAGCAGCAGTGAGGATCAATGCTACCTGCCATGGCAGAACAAAGCAGCTATCTTGAACTGGAGAGTTGCTCCGATATAAAATACAGGCAACTTAGGGAAGCATCCTATGGCAACACGAAGAGCTCTACAGACCATTTTGATAGCAGTAGGATCAGGATATAATTTCTGTGATCAGTTATTTTAACAGTCATATCTTAAGGAAGACAAGTGATGAGTCAATGCAGGTGTCTATAGATTTCAGCAGAAATATAAGGAATATTATGAATTCCGTAAGTATTTTATGAATAAAAGCATAAATTTGTGACAGCTATGGATGATAACATGGAAAGTAGAAGAAGCCCTCAGTTTCCTTGGCTGTTATGAGTAATTAGCAATGGGACATAGTGCTGTGGCACCAAAGAGCAGGAGTATCTCATAATGTACAAGATCTGACATTCAGAGTTTTAATCCTGCATTTACGGCAGCCTGATTTGCCCTAAAACAAGTACCCTGAAAGATGAAAGGGAAGAGCTTTCACTAAAATGCACATTGGAAACAAGCTTCTGGAAAGATTTTAAGACCCCTTTGAATTTAAATTGATATTATCGGGAGTTCAACACATTAAAACAAACAACCAAACAAAAAAAGCCACTACCTTACATAAGACGACAGAGCTTGTGCCAAAGTTAGAAATAAACTTTTTGAAAAGGACAACTCTTATTTATATTTGGCCAGAATTGAAACCAGCAAGACCACACCTCCTATTAGGAATGCTTCAACATACACTAGTCCTTATGTTTAATAATTAATACTGACTCTAAACTGAATTTACAACACATTTCCCAGCATGCTTGGCCTCTAAATACTTTATGCTTTAAAGATTTCAACCTTTTAAAAAATGTTTGTAACCAACTTCCAGTGTATTTTTTCTTTTGACTGTATGACAGAGGTCTACTTTATAAATACTATCATTATTAATTAATCATTAATAATTAATTTTATAAATATTCTAAAAGTATTATTTAATAAATCTTAGAAACTTTGTGGACAGAGAGCATTTCATCAGAGCCAGGACTTCCCCCAAAATACATAATTTTTATGTACTGCCTTTACAGCAACAGAAGGCCTATTTTCCAGTCTTTATCAGGAATTTCCTCTCTCAATCAGAAACTAATATATCACCCATTGTGCTCATCACCTTCTGGTCCCCTGCTTTTGGTTTCAAAATAATTTTTTTTTCTTGGTAAATGGCTTTTCAGCTGGGGTTTGCAGAGCTCAATTATTCAGTCTTCTATGTTAAGAACAGGAGCCAAAATTGTGTCAGAAAGTAGAAAAGAAAATAAAATCACATAAAATTTTATAAGACTGGACACATACGGTAGCTTTTACAAAGTCAATTGGTAAAAAGGCAGAAATTGATTGTAGTTTATTTTTTTAACTTACAAGCAAACAAAACCTGCATTTTGCATGAGGTGCAGAAAATAAAGACTTGTCGTGTTAAAAATCTTTATTACACTGTAAAAGCACAATATTATTAAAACTTTGCAATGCTGCTGTAAAAGCTGAACATAAAATATATGAGTACTATAAAATTCTACAATAAAAAGTGGTGAATCCATCTTAGACATGGGCTGTACCTAACAACTGCCTGGTGTTCAGTGAAGTAGTTGTTGGCTATCCTGAAGGCTCTCTGCATTAACAGGCAGACATTTATTATTGTCTGATCTGCAAAATTATTTAAGTGCTTGTTTGTCATGACATGTGGGCAAATGCTTTGGCTAGTTATCTGTTAGTCTATGAAACAGAACCTTTCAGACAAATGTAGATGTGAACACTTTAACTCCTGTTACCACCTCAGCACAAGCCAAAGTTAGCAAACGCCTTTCTATATGAAGGCCAGAGTGAAGTCAAGATATACAGATTTTTTTTCCTAAAGCTTATAGTTCTCTTTGCCCTAAGTGTTTCCAATCCAATTTGTAAAAATAAAGCATAAAGGCATAAGTAGTAAGGGTTGTAACAGTTCACTGATGGAAAGCAAGACAAAACGGTTTCAGTGGAAAGCCGACAGAAAGGCTACCCCCTTATAGAAATGGAAGAGGTAGTTCCAGGAGGGACATTTGACACAGGACAAAGAAAGCTTTACAGGGAGAAAATATCTTAACAGCTGTATGGCAATATAAGACATCAGAAACAGAGGAGGTAAATAGAAGGTAGCTGTGTGGGCTGATATTCGCCACTCAACAGCCAGATCTCTACAGTCTTTGCGGGGCAAATTACCCACTGATGATAAGTGTAATCCCCTCTAACAGACACAGGGTGGTCTGAGTCACTAAATCTGGCTAGAAATACTATGTCTCACTGATTGATATCACCTTTGCCATTTAACAGATGTTGCTCATAGGGCAATTTTTTGTTATCAAGGAGTTCTTATCAATGAGCTCTCTTCTGATAGCTACTGTGCTGAAGGGTCCAGAGCAGCAGGAACCAGCAGAAAAGCCTGAGATTTCTGGCAGGTTCCGATAAGATACTCCACTTAGGATACTAATATTCCAGAGAGCTAGGCAAACTTCACTCCAATTCCACCTATCCACCGGTTTGGAAAGTTTAAGAAAGTACATACATGAGATGCCAGGAAAATGCATGTGAACGTAACTGTCCTCTGAAGACTGGAAATCTCCAGATAATTTTTCAGTAACAAAGGCTTATTGCAGCCTGCAAATTCACAACCATCTTCACCCTTAGCAGTCTTGGATCCTAACCCTGTGGATCCTTCTCTTTCCATAGCACAACCAGTTAGATGGACATATTTCCCTCCTGCTCAGAAGTATTGCCCTGCATGCCAACAAAAAAAGATGAAGCACAGACATTGCAACATCAGGCTTTATTCCTTTCCCAACAGGATACCCTCTCCTCTTTCACTGATCTTTTTCCCTGAAGTACTACAAAATGCAATACAAATGATATTAGAATTCTTTGCACTTTGGTACTTACTTTTCATAATACCCCTTCTGATGCATTGAAAACAGAACAATTAAACATGAATAGCATAATCCTGTATACACACTTAATGTCCAAAAAGAAATTCAAATGTGTTATCTATGTGCAGAACTTAAACTTTTAAGCAGCTAACCAGCTATTTAGCCAACCTAAGATTGGTTTTGTTTCTGACCCTTTCCTACACAAGCTATATGCACACTTATAAAGAGTTTGATGCTGGAATAAGCGTGATTCTTTCTTGTAATGGTAAAAGATTACTTTGAATCATTTATTTTGACTGGTCAGTGTTTAGGAACCATGCTCAAGTACCTCACAGCTGCTTATCAGCACAGGTTATAACAACATCAGGTTTTGGTGGAAAATTTATTTCAGTGCCTTCAATGCCTGTGATTTTATCTTGGGTCAATAGTGGGTAAAACAGCTATCTTGACAAAAAGCTGTGTGTATCTTAGATGCACAAGACCTCTCTCTTTAATAAGTACAAATATTTTTAAGCATACAATCTGACTTTAGGAGGTAACAATTGTACAAAGAGTTCTTGATCATAGTTTCAGAAGATTAGCAACTTTTGACTCAATCACAGAGGGATTTTGTAGAATACCAGATTGGAAAAGACTTCAAGGATCATCTGCTCCAACCTTTCTTGGCAAAGCACGACCTAGACTAAATGTCCCAGCACCTTGTTCAGCCAAGCCTTAAAAGTCTCCAGTGTTGGGGAGTCCACCACTTCCCTGGGGAAATTATTACAATGGCTGGCTGGAGTTATTGTGAAAAATTTTCCTCTTGTGTCCAATCAGAATCTCCCCAGAAATAACTTGTGCCCATTATCCCATATCTTTTCCAAGTGACTCCTTGTAAAAAGGGAGTCTCCATCTTCCTTGTATCCACTCTTTAAAAAGAGCATGATGACAAGGTCTCCCCTGAGCCTTCTTTTCTGAAGGCTGAACAAACCCAGTTCTCTCAGCTTTTCCTCATGGGGCAGCTTCCTAGTCCTTTGATGATCTTTGTGGCCCTTCTCTGGATATGTCTATATCTTTTTTTTTGCATAGCAGGGACCAAAACTGAAAACAGTATTCCAGGTGTGGCCTGACAAGTGCTGAGTAGAGTGGGATATGGATATCTGTACCTCTGCTGGTGATGCCCTTATTGATGTAACCCAGCATCTTGTTGGCTTTCTTTGCCACAGCAGCACAGTCCACTCATATCGAGCTTGCTGTCTACCAGGCCCCCCAGGCCCCTTTCCACAGAGCTGCTCCCCAGCTGGGCAGATCCCAGCCTGTGCTGGACACTTGGATTGTGTTTACAAGTTCAATATTGAGGTGCCTTTTTATTTCTTTGTTTGGTACTCCTTCATTATTAACAGTGGTAGAAATGCTCAGGCAGCATCACCACCACAAAAAATATTCCAAATAACTCCTTTGTCTGTTCAAGAATGTTCCTCTACTGAAGAATGATTTGTCAAATTATCTCACAAGATTTTAATACAGTCCTTATAAATTCAAATGCTTGCTACAACTTCAGCAGGGCTGGCTATGTGTGTCCAAATTCCCATCCTCAGATAAATGTCAGAAACTCACTACAGGACGACTAGAAGTCATTGCCTCAAATGTCTCTGGAATAGTCTGCTTCCCTGTTGAAATTCATCAGTACTTTGCTTCCATTGCTTGCTGTGAAAGTGCCTGACAGGCTGTCTAGTTTCCAGATCTCTGAGCAGTAAGCAGAAGGAATGAGATAATACATGGACTACTTCTTAAAGACCCATTCCTACTCTGTTACAAAACCTTTTGCACATTTTTGTTGGCTCCTACTGCTGTTCTCCCCGTACACACCTATCAGCCCTCTAATACCCTTGGTTATATTTGGCCAGTACATGCTGTCTTTGGCATTCCAGGTTGTTTGAAACATCCAAAGCATTTTATTTTCAGTGTTATGATTTGACTGCCTAAACGATGCTATTTTAGCTATCTTTTAACTGGTTTATCAGTTACAAACGAATTTTCAACTAATTTTCTTCTCTGTAGCATCTTTGAGTCCTTTTGAGTTCCAGTTTTTCCTGACTTCCCATATTTGTGCATTTACTGTTACATGGGGTAGGTGGACATTTCTGGAGCCACCTTCATGCTAGCTGGTAAAATACCTCAATAGTCAACTCAGCTTTATAAACCTAAAAAAGGTAAACATCTATATATGAGCTGACCACACCAGACTCTTTGTAGCAACATATATATATAAAAAATATATATATATATAAATTGATATATAGACAGAATTAGACACAGGATGCCATTCATTGAACTTAGTTTAAATGTCTGCCTTCAGTGTTCACAGACTCTGCTATGTTCATTACATGTCTGTTGACTGGATATGAGCTCAGGCTGACAAACACGGATCTAGCTGTTGGCACAGCTAGATAAATTTTACTCTTTGTATATAACCTGTTTGTTTTATTTTTAAGATTCCATGCAGGCTATGCTCATGCCTGTAGTTCATAGCAGAGTTATTTCAGACTGCTCTCTCATTAATAGTGCCCCTCCCAGCACTACCAATGGTCAACCCATTGTGAATTAGCTATGCTTTCACAAAGCCATAACCATGTCACTCAGTGCCCTTTTGCTTTGCTTCACCAAATACTAACATCCTGTTTCTATGTTACTTTTTATTTCTTACTTCTTGATAATATATGTTTTATAAGTTATGCTTATGAGGATGTGTCTTTTAAATAGAATTTTTCATGTGATATCCAGGCAATTATGGACATGTTCAGAGGTTTCTGGAGTAGATAATGATCCTTGCCTACTAGAAGTTACCAGGTGGTTGTTCTTACCTTGTTCAATTTACAGTCTATCCTCCTACAATTCCGTGGTTTTCCTACTGTAACTTACGTACTATTAAGCACGCTGATTTTCATATTTTTCCACATGGAAGCCTGTCACAATTATTTGTTTTGTATTCTTCTATTATTTTCTAGTATTGTTTAAAATTTCACATATCTTCAGAAATACACTTATTTCCAATGATAGAGTATAGAGAGCACCAAAGAAGTGCAACACTGAAGCTTCACCTTTTCACTCACACCTTTTTCTTTCTTGTGCCACTCATCTGTGCTCCTCAATACCAGTACAGTAGCTTCCCCACTGGAAGCTACTATTAATATTGCCAGTGTATTAAATGGGTTTTACTTATCCTAAGAGCAGTGACCTCCAGCTTGATTTCTCTCTCCATCTGTTTCAGCTGAAGTTTTTCTTTCCTCTAAATTTTCTGGGACAATATAATCTCCTTGTTACAATCCAGTACTCTCTGACAGTTGAAGCCACATCCAGCTATACTCTTTTCAGTGTAAAAACTCTTCCAGCTCATTTACTTCATAGGGCTCCTGGCTCCTTAACAGATCATTGCAACTCCAGCAGGGAACCTCCTCTTCTCACTCATCCCATCCCCTAATGGTCAGCATCTTCTCATCCTGGTACAGTTCATCTAGTAGCATTAATTTCTGTAAAATTCTAACTCAAATTTCCACCCAGACACCTACAATCTGGGTGAGTCCAGCATGGGTTGAGCAGATTTTCAACTCCTGACTTCAATCCCATTCATTTAGGTTCCACATTTTGCATAAATCCTCAAAATTTTCTCTTGTCAGTCCCATACAATAACATGATAACCAGATTTACCTTTGAGGCATTAATGGGCTTGGGGTTTTGTATTATTCTTCTTCACATGTCCCTGTCTGCTAGATTCCCAACAAATATTAATAATAGATTATATACTTCAGCTGCCCAAGATGCCAACCTCAAAAGCAATTATGCCTTCATACAGTGAAAGCTCTTTGCTACATTTAGATGGTACAGGTATCCCTGAAAACTCTATCAGTGTACTCAATGTTAACTACAGCAGCTGTCACTGTAGTCAGACAGTATAGCAAAGATAACTATAGTATTGATAGTAATAACTGAATTTTCTTTATGATGTTAGGGAAAAACACGGAACAAGTGAAATAGATATGGTTGATAAAATAATACATTATTTTTCTATCAATTCTAGATAAAAATAATGCCTCAACCTCAACTGCCAAGGAATGGATTCAGGAAGATTGCATAGGCTTATTTAAACCAACATGAATTTGATAAAGTTATAATAAAAAAAATGCAGTGATAAGAATATTGTTGAACTTATCCTAGCTCAAAAACCAGCACAAATTACTACATCAAAACAGGGTAAACTTTATGTCAGTTAAGAATCAGCCTCTGAATTCATGCTGCAGTATTTATATATTACACTACTTATAAAAATATGACTGCTACTGAAATAGACAAAATTACCTTCAAAAAGTCAAACTACATGTTAAAAAAAAAAAAAGAAAAAGAAAGACTTGAAGATATCTTGAAGGATTCCCTAATAAAATACCAGAAGTGTACCCATGCCAAGTTGCCTGCACTGTCCAATAAAATCTGGCAGACCTAAGGTATTCGGTTATAAACAACTGCATAACTATTTCCTTGACAGCAGAATTCTAGAGAAAAGTTCCGTGACCATATATTGTTTTCCCAGTGTATGATAATACAGAACTATTTTTTTATTTGCTGTTTCCTTTGCTGCTTCCAAATATCTATAGATAAATGTGAAAATAAAAAATGTTTTATGTTACTCAGCAGGTTGGTTCTATTGAATGTTCTTGATTTACAGGTTATATACAACAATACTCAGTTATTCCATAGATAGAACAGAGACTAAAACTGCTTTAAGACCCCTCATGAACTCTGATGATTTGAACTATCAGGATAAACTCCCAAATTGAAAATTAAAACCTTTTTTAATCCCTGTGCTGATTTTGACTAGGATAAGAGTTAATTTTCTTCATAGGCGCTAGTATGTGGCTATGTTTTGGAACACCATTGATAAATAAAGGAATGTTTTTATTGATAATTCAGGAATGTTTTCATTATTGCTGAGAAGCGCTCACACAGTCAAGGCCTTTTCTGCTCCTTACCCTACCCCACTCCACCCCCAAGGGAGTGCACAAGAAACTGGGAGGAGATACACACAGGGCAGCTAACCCCAATTGACCCAAGGAATATGCCATACTATCTAATGTCACACTCAGTGTGTAAAGCTGGGGGACGAAGGAGGGGATATTCAGAATGATGATGCCTTTCAAAGTAACTATTATGCGTGATAGATTCCTGCTTTCCTGGAGATGACTGAACAGCTGCCTGCCCATGGGAACCTGTGAATTAATTCCTTGTTTTGCTTTGCTTGTGTGCACAGCTTTTGCTTTACCTATTAAACTGTCTTTATCTAAACGCAAAACTGTCTTTATCTAAACGCAAGAGTTCTCTCACTTTTCTGATTGCCTCCTCTATCCCGCTGGCTGGGGTTAAACCACAACAATCCCAGACAACAAATATAAGGTTCAATGAAAATCAATAATAATCTGGGTTAGCTACCACACTCCTCTGTAATGCTGCTACAAGCATACCAATACCATAGAGAAATGTAACAATGGGAGATGCCATACAAGGAAAAACATTCTTACCTAAATTTACAGTGTCTGATACAAAGCTGCACTAGGAAACATAGACCAATAAACAAAAAAATAAGCCACAGAAAATAAACAAGAGGAATTTACTGCCATGAGCACAGAAAATTAATACAACCAAGTATGAAGCACTGTTGCATGTTGAGTAGGATGCAGGGCCACAGAACTTCCAGGACTCCCATGAGAAAGGCTGTGTTACTGCCTGGAGAGCTGAAGCACAGAGGAGGTTTTCTCACCTCCCCAGCCACAGGGATGTCCGTGACTGGCAACAAAGAGACTTCATATGCTTAGCTCCCTGACATTCGCAACATGACTCACTAATTAGTGGCTTAATACAAAAATAACCACACTTCTGGCCTGTGGAGCACCACCTTTAGAAAGCTTCTGGAAAATAAACTCACATTCCTATTTTATCTACTATTGTTAAGGCTTTGATTGCTCTTCAAAGGTTGCTTAAAAAAATGCTCCCTATAGGAATGTGGGGGGATGGATGGCCATACAAAAAAAAAAAAATAAAAATTTCTATGTTAATCCTACCATAAGATCTCTTACATACTAGTTATGAATTCAATAGCCTTGTCAAATACAAGCTAAGGACAACAGCGAATGAAGACTTCAAACTAGTTATTTTAACTCCCTGTCCTTCCTTTCATAATCCGCAATCAGATCATCAAAACCATTTGGAAAAGAAAACAAATATCAGCCAAAGATAGGACAAGTAAAAAAAATTAAAAAAAAGAAGTTGAGTTTTACATCACAGCAATTTCAAAGTCATCTTAACTAACTTGGAAACCCTACTGTGCCACAATGCACCCTCCATGAAGAATGGCAGAAACCATTTTGGTAGACATTTTTATTGTGACAGGGATTTAATGTGCCATTGTCCTCAACTTTCCTTTCAACAAGGTTATTTGATTTATGATTCAGAAGTAAAAACAGTTTGTAGTGTTGTCATTAGCAAAATTAATCATATACTGCTTTCCAGGAAGTGGACATCTGTCATGTGGGACTCCTGTACACATTAACTCTCTCATTCTTTGGATCTCAGAATAACCTCTGGAAGTAGTCCAGATCTATAATAGTAACACCATTGCAAAATCTTGATTATTCAGGAATAATAGAGCATACAGTATAAAGGGCACATCAAACCTCTTTCTGTCCTTTGTTGCCAGGCTATAAGCCACATTGTGTATATTGGGTTTGTGTAGCAAGGTTTTGGTAGCAAGGGGGAATCATTATTTATAATGTTTTTCTTGAGGAGCAACGGCTACACGTAACTGTAACCCTGCTTCCTGGGACACTGACTGCTGATGGGAAGTAGAAAATAAAATCTTTTTCTTTGCTTCTATTCATGACCTTTACTTTTGCTTTGTTAAAGTGCCTTTATCTTGATCCACGAGGGTTTTGTTTTCCATCTTATTTTCTCTACCTCTGTCCAGCTGAGAAGGAGAGTGATAAAGCAGCTTGGTGGGCACCTGACATCCAGCCAAGGTCACTGTAAAACCAATGACTTGTGACAAAATTTTCAAATATAGCCAGAGCAAAACATTTTTCAGAGAGCTAGGACAGAAATAGATTGATCTGTTCCCTCTAAATGGGTTTAGAAATCAAAATTGTAGAAAAGGTTTTATGCTGTCCTTGATCGACAGGATAACTTACAGTTACTGGGCTTTATCAAGATACATTTTTTAAAGCTATTACTGACCAGATCTTACTTTTTCATGCTTAATTTTGAGGCTGAAAATCATGGAAGTGTCATATAAAAGACAGAAGTATCCCTGTGCTAATGTCAGTGGCCTAGAGTAAAAGGACTGATGTTAAAGTCCTATTTAGCTCAACAACAATTCATAGATTATTCACAGCATGATTATTTTATTTAGTAGAAATGGATCAAAAAGAAAAGCAGAATCATCATTGTGTTCCTTTAACAGCAATAGTGCTGTAGAGCTGCATCTATTCTTGTATGCTTACATGTTTTAAAAAGTAAAAAAAAAAGAAAAAAATAATAAAAAGCAACAACCGAAACCCAAACAAAACAAAACCCAAAACCACCTAAATTTCCCAAATGCTCTACACCAAGAGGAAAAGAAAATATTTCCCCTCATAATGTATTACTACAAAGTTCTCCTTGGCAGCTTAACTTTACTCCCAAGACTTTGGGGGCAGATGGGGAGACCAATGACTGGAGCATACTAGAGACAGCAGTGGTAAAAATCCATTAAAAGGGAAGGCCCAGCAGAGTGACCACACATGAAAAATTAATTGGAGGAAGAGTGAACCTCAAATTTTTAAGGAACCAAGTTCACTCATTAGAATAAGGGCACATTTGCAGAATGATCACTGTCTCCACTACTGCGATTTTAGCTGTGCAAGATGCATCCCAACCCAGTTTTTCATGCTACACAGATCATGTACTTGATTTTGGCACTGGAACAAATGCAACTCCTCTACTAGGAAAATACAGGCATTGACAATCAACCCCCAAAATGAAGCTAAAACCCAAGCAGAATGGAAATTAGACAAGTCTCAATCACTAGTTCATGGCTCATCTGATCCAAATCAGCATCAAAATGTCACTGCTGATCAAGAAGAGAAAACCCTGGTACTGAAGTCACCCATAATTCTGCATATTTTTTTATTATTCTGACTGCAAATCAACCATTTAATAACACCCTTTATTCAGTTGTGCCTATCTCTTGTACTCTTCCGCTTTTATAGTAAAATGAAGATTCAAACACAGAGAATCATTGTTCCAGCTCCTACTCTCATTGAGACAGTCACTGCAATTCTTCCCTAATCTTTAAGTGACACCAACCCCATTTAGAACTCCAGTGGGACATAGACATCTCCTACTTCTGGCCAGACGGCCACCCATAGCATGAGGAGAAACCTTGATTAGGGTAGGATTTGTCCTGGTGATGGTGGCCCCTATCTCTATCTACTTGTCCTGTCACAACTCTAAGGAAGAGCGCCATCAGCCAGAGCCCATGAACTTGTTAGACACATTCAAGAATGAGGGGATGCTATGGGGTGTATGCCCTGTGACGCTGCCCTCTGACTCCCTGTTCCCATTTTTTGATCACAACTCCTCCTCATTTTTCTTATCTGTTGTCTTCCATATATTTCATTTTTCTCTGGTCTCCTCTTTGTCTTTCAAGGAGGTGGAATGGGAGGTAAGCTGTTCCTAGCACAGGAGATCCAGTGTGAGCAGGAGTGGGAGGGAAAACATAACCCTGAGTCATCAGTGATTCCCAGAACGGTAGGAGTAAGAGCTCAAGCTGTACCATACCTCCCATTTTACTCCACAGAAGTGGGAGAGGAATGCCATAGTTCTGTTGCAGACACTGTACCACACCAAGGCAATACACTAAAATGTGTTTGCTTACCAGGTGACAAGTTATGTACTTCTAGCAGGGCTTCTTAAGTTTGGATAACAAATGCCCTGCCCTCATGCAAGCAAAAACTAAGTTTCCCTCCTTGTTTTGGCACCAGCACTACCTCTGAAAATGCAACTTCTCCAGACAAGCACAAAAGATTTCTGCGGGGAAATATCTAAACAGAAAATGTTTATATGTGATAAAGTCTTACGATGAGAGAGTTTTAGAACAGTTCAACTTCAGCAGCTGGAGGTTTTTCATCATGTTGCTATTTTGTAAGTTTCCTTTTGTGGAAAGCAAAATTTCCTGAACAAATGCTGCAGTTTGTCTCTTGACATATACAGGTGATTGGAAAAAAAAAAAAAGTTGTTTTAAATAGCTGTAAGAAACTCTTCTTGTATTACTCAAAGTAAATGGTTAGAAAGCTACTTACCCCCAGTTGCCACAGTAATTTCACGGAGAAAATGGCCATAAAATGGAAAATCGAAGGACAGATTCACTCTCTGAAAGGAACAGCACCAGAAAATAATATTGATATTGTGCAGTCAGGCAAGAGAAAAAAAAAACAAAAAAAAATCCTCCACTTCAAACATCTGTTTCATTGCTTTTTATTTTTCACTGGAGCCTTGCTAATCTTAATTTGGAATCATAGAATCATAGAATAGTTAGGGTTGGAAAGGACCTCAAGATCATCTAGTTCCAACCCCCCTGCCATGGGCAGGGATACCTCACACTAAACCATGTCACCCAAGGCTTCATCCAACCTGGTCTTGAACACTGCCACGGATGGAGCATTCACTACATCCCTGGGCAACCCATTCTAGTACCTAACAGTAAAGAATTTCTGCCTTAGATCCAGTCTAAACCTCTGCTGTTTAAGTTTCAACCCTTTACCCCTTGTCCTATCACTACAGTCCCTAATGAAGAGTCCCTCACCAGCATCCCTGTAGGCCCCCTTTAGATACTGGAAGGCTGCTATGAGGTCTCCACGCAGCCTTCTCTTCTCCAGGCTGAACAGCCCCAACTTTCTCAGCCTGTCTTCATATGGGAGGTGTTCCAGTCCCCTGATCATCCTCGTGGCCCTCCTCTGGACTTGTTCTAACAGTACCATGTCCTTTTTATGTTGAGGACACCAGAACTGCACACAATACTCCAACTGAGGTCTCACGAGAGCAGAGTAGAGGGGCAGGATCACCTCCTTCGACCTGCTGGTCACGCTCCTTTTGATGCAGCCCAGGATACGGTTGGCTTTCTGGGCTGTGAGTCCACACTGCAGCTGGCTCATGTTCAGTTTCTCATTGACTAACACCCAATAGCTAACTGGAAACAATTCTGTGTAGCACTTAAGTACCTGAAAACAGTGGCTCTTCATAACTGAAGACTTCAGAAGATAAAATACATCAGCAGGCATTATAACACTTTCATAAGAATAAAACTAATAAAGATTTGTAGAGTTTTTCCTTAAAAAAGTGTTGCTTTGACCTCTTAAAAGGAGACATCAATATTTCAGCCTTACCAATACAAGTTTTATAAGATGCCTATTCACTTTGCTGTGGGTTGTTTGCTCCTTTGCCACATGCTCTTTCCAATTCAGGTGTTCTCCCTGACATCTTGCTGCTACCTGGGTGCTTATCTGATGAAGGCTGGTTACTGGAGACCAAACCCTCATCGAACCTACATGACACCAGTTCCTAAAACCTCTCTATACTGCTTATTAGGAGCTGAAATTATTTATGAAGAAATCTTCAACGGAAAATTAACAAACTTATGGTGCTTAATGAAAAATAAAGATTTTTTTTTTCTCCCCAGTCAGCCTACAGGTGACCATCCTCTATTAGCTGAACTCACAGCAGAGAACTGTAATTTGGAGAACAGCCTCTTCTCCTCACCTAAGCTTACCATAAAGCACCATTCAAATTCAAGCTAACTTTCCCTCTCCATCTGTGGCTCTCTCCCACCTATTACACTCCTTTCCTAAAGCTTACTGATTACTGTGGCCACCAGCAACTGTCACCTGGTGTACTACTTGGCAAAGCTCTGAAGAAATCAGTAGTTATGACAGAACGGAGTTCTAAAATCACTGCAAGGTCTTTTCACTGTTTAAATGTTATATCCCATAAAATACAAATAATTTCCATAATGGCCTGAAACCCAAATAGGAAGAGGGTATGCAGCCCATTATTATTTGTTATTTGGAGGAGTTGCTACATTAAAAATTGGTGTGAAGATGGGGTGTTGGCAACTGTCCCTCAACCCTAACCTTTGATGTCTCTGTTTAAGAAAGAGTGACAGTCTGTATATTCAATAAAGGCAAAATGCTTCCCTCACTCCTTTTTCCTATTATTTTCTCTACCATTATTTCTATCCTGGGTTTAACATTTTCAGATTATATATGAGTAATTCTTTCCTCAGGAAGAATTGTATTTACACCCACTAGAAGCATTTAAAGAATTATTTAGCATGAAATTAACAGCTGAAGATTTACAGTAACTTTAAATTAGATTTGCTTTCCACTTAAGTGGAAGACAGAATTTTGACAGGATTTATTAGCACTTTTTTGTTTTTAATTAGAATACAAAATCCATTTGCATTGTGTTAATTGGACTGAGTAGGTTATAATGACCTTTTCTGTATATGCATAAACATGGACATACAACCAAATATTTCTAATCAAAATGGCATATGCAAAAGACAGCTCATGAATGAGCTCCAAATATTTTTTTTTACCATGTTCTAAAAAGTTTTCATTGCTGAGATGTATGCGGTATTTATTATGTATGTGCTCCATTTAAATTATGTCCTTGCTCTACCAAACATGATGTATTTAACAAGGTCGTTGAAAATTAATATTCTGACCAAATACTCCATCTTTCCTTTATACACTACTGTCCATTCTACCTATTAGCATCAGCTTTCCAAATAACATGGTAATGATTAAACTCCTTCAAAAGAAAGCTGTAACCCTTAACAGTCTCCTAAATTGCTATAATACAAACAGCATAATGATGTTTGTCACAAAGACTTGATCCTTTGCACACTCAAGCCAGGTACAGATCTCCTATTCATTTCTCTCAAAAAGTGATGCCTTAAATTTTGATAATGTAAAAATGTTTAATATAGACAATTGTTTAGAATAAAGACCTGACAATATTTATGAGTGTTAACAGCCACTAGAAATAAATGTGTTTTGCCTTTTGCTGCTAGAAAGCATACCTCATTTTTCAGAAAGAATATCCAAATTTTCAACCTACTGGAATAAAAATGTTTTTCTCCATGCATAAATGATGGAATAGACTGACCAAGAATTAAGTTTCAAGTATCTATTCTATTTTATTTCCTGTATCTAGTTCAGTGACTGAATAATCAACTATTCGATATCTAATCTAAATACAATGAGCATCCAAGCCAGGCCTAACATTTTATTTTACAGTTAAGAAGATGGTGGCAACATATTGAAAACAACAACAATCCCCCTCACTTTTAGTGGCATAAATCCTGTAGTGCTACACATTTTAATTGTTCCATTAATATTTGTATGTTACTTTCCCCAGACAATGACTATGCTGTTTTTAGAGCCAAACCATCTCATGGATCCTTCTTTTATTACTTTTCCTGTAGAAGTAAAGCCAACTGCAGCTGCTGGGAACCCTTAGGATTACATACTTCTGAATGAAAGAAAACACACAAATTTAGTATAAAATATTTAGGATTCAAAGAATCCATTACATTATCAGAAAAAAATCATTAATACTTAGCATATATTTAACTCTTTGTTCTACTGTCAAATTGGAAAAAAATCTTTAAAAATTATCAGTATGTAAATCACCAAGTCACAGGAAATTGTGCAAAATGGCCTTATAAAAAGAGTAATAGCAAGGTTTATGGAAGAGAAGGAAAGAAATTTATGCTTAGTTATGCATGATCTGCTCAGAATATATGATTCTATATTTGTTATACAGTTATACAGAACACAGATCTTATATAAATAAGTTCATTGTGCAAGACACATGAGGTTGATTGCTCAGACACATACAAAAAAACCCAATTCCAGACACAAATAAAATACAAAGTGTTACAGGATGACACACTGTAAAAGTGTGTCTGGAGGAACATAAAACTAATTCCTGAAAAAGACGTCACTAACGCCGTAGGTAGATACAGCTGCAGCCACTTGAGTTCACAGTCCAGGATACTTGGGTAAGGATGAAAAGAGATGGATATCAGTGTGTTAAACTGGGACCACAGCCTTCTCCTCTAGAGCTGTCAGAGAGGTGGAGTGGGCACTTGACATTCAGCAGAAGTCTTAAACCGCTTGTTCTGGGGAGAAACAGCTGAAGTCCTCAGGCTGCCAAGCTCCCCTCTGCCTTGCTGAATGGTCCTCCACACTGATATCATCCCAAGATCAAAAGCATTGTTTCATTTTAAATCTCTGGTTCAATAACTTAAAGCATCCCCCTTAGAACTGACGTTTTTAAGTGTATAATCTCAGGGATCCAACTAGAAAAAAAAGTGCTTGAAATGAAAGTGCTTAAAACAAAAGTGTAGAAGGATGTAATCTTCACTAATCATTAAAGAGTAGGTTAAAAATTATCAAAGGAATTTCACTAATGTTTGGGTCCCAATTCTCATAAATTACTTTTATTAGCAAAAGATGTTTTGTCTTATATAGATAATTTTAATGTTACAATTTTTTACATGTTTCCATTTTCTTCCCTCAATCCCAGATGAAGGCAGAGCAGAATACAGGTTCTCTTTTAGGTACCCTTGAGGTTTTTTTCTCATTAGAAACAAACTGTCTTGAGAAAATAGCTGATACAGTATTTTATTAAATCTTCTTCAAAGATATATAACTGCCTAACCCTCTGCATTTGCATTATCCTTCGTCTTTTTGGAGGAATATGTTTGATATATTGGACTCTGTTAGAGTGGATTTAGCACTACTCTGGTTTTTGTATTTGAAGCTAAATACCACAGTATTCCTTCTTTCTGCCTTTCACATTCCTCTGAGCCAGCCACCTAGCTAGTGCCAGGGAGATAACAGATAAACTGAGAGAAAAGATGAATTAAACTTGGCTTTTCTCTCAGCTTTAAAACTGTCAAACACACCTGCCTCTTTAAAAGCTTTCAAATAAGGCATTAACTAGATTTTGTTTTTAAACTGGCAAAACCCAAGAACATTTTGTTGTAGCTAAGTTGGTGAATGGATGAAAAGATAACCTCCTGAACCACAATTTGAAGTTGTAATTTTCTGTATTTGATTTGTGCTAATATTGGCTCTTTATGTATGCAGTTTCCAGCCACAGGTGAGAATTGAGAACACATTCTGTAAATCATATAGCATTCCATTTAACTTCTAAGCATGTAAGCCCATTATTTTCATACCCATTTTACCAGGCAGCATGATTACAATAGGTTAAAAAGGATCATTATTTGCATTCCGTGATATTTCTTTGTTAATGCCCTGCAATCACATCTATCACCTCTGTTACTATCTGACATTCGGATAAATTTCCTCAGTTCTCCCCCCCCAAAAAAAGTGCAACAACTCCTACAAAATGGAGTGCAAACACAGATGCACTCCATGGGAGACAAACTTTAGCAAACTAATCCTGGACCCAGTTCTGTTGTTATTGAAGTCGTGTGAGGTGTCCCTGCCCATATTCTATGATTCTATGATTTCCTCTGACATCAACAATACAACTAGTTTATTGTTTCATAGTTTGTGATCCTTAAGAACAGAGGTGAATTTTAAATATAATTGTAAAGGCATCTCTAAAGGACTGTCACAGTAGGTGCAAAAAGGCAATCTGGAATCACAGCAATGCTGTGCAGACTTCCACAGTTTGACTAAAATTCAAAGATAAAGCTGTGTGAACAGCTGTCACAATACTTAATAATACTGCTGTTGGTCACTGGTGAAAAATATCTGTCAGTCAAAGAAGGAAAAGTTATAAAAACTTACTGCTGCTTGCCGATGGGTATTGGAAAGGATTCCATGAATCTTTACTTTGTCTTTTTCCATTTGGTCTATATTGACCCACAAATCCCGGCTGGTAGAATCATATGGGCCATAAGTCCTTGAAGTATAATAATTATGATCTGTATCCTCCTGAAAAGGGGAACAAAACCACAGGAAATATAGATTAGAATGGAAGATGAACCTCAGTTTTATATAAAACTCACCCTTTAAATACTGAGTCCTGTTGCTCCTGGGATCAGCAGCAGAGTACACTACAAGTCAACAATGAAGAAAGTACAAATCGTGAATGTGTTGCAGAGTTCAGCTCTGCTCCTAACCACAAGCAGCTGGCAAGGCAGTTACCTCATGCAATCATCTTATATTATGATTATAATGTTTACTATCCTCAAATCCCAAGTATACAGCTCCTGTAACCACATCAGTAAAACTTATGGCAAAATGTTTGATGGCTTTCAAGGCAAGATGGCCAGCAAATTCCTGTAATAACATCCATGCTCTAACAAAGTGATGAGCAGTACTCAAAGCTAACACCTGAACAAGAAGTTGCATTTTTTAACATTTCTAAATATAACTTACTAGAATACCACTGATAAGAACATCAATAAAAATTCTAATAGCTATAGACTTACAATACTATTTAATTTTAAATCTCCAAAAGATCGTACACTCACTGTACATTACACTCAGAGAGCAACAAATACATATATATTTGTGGAAGAAAGCTTCCTCGTTCTCAGTCTTTGAAATGATGGTGGTTGCTGTCATGCTTACAATACAGCAAATTAAGGGGTAAAACACATGAAGCCTACATGTGTCATGGAAGATTTTGTTAGTAGCCCATCAAATTCTGCAGCTTGTAGATAGCCAGCTCCACAATCAAGTGCATGGTTCAAAAGATAGTCAAAGTCTTGGCAATGTCTGCTTATTTCTATGACAAAGCTGAGACTACCTCCAACACTCAAAATAGTCTGCCTGCCACTCAACCTCTGTGCAATCAATTTACACCTGAAATCATATATATTTAGCACAGTCAAAAAAGTAAAATTTTGAAATCTTGTTAGGCAGAACTTAGTATTTAAAAAACTAAGTATAGGAAATTCCAAAATTTCTGTCAATGTCAATAGCTATAATGGTATATGCCTTGATAAAAGATATTCAAGTCAGTGAAAGGGAAAAAAAGTACAGGGTCAGAGGAGAGAGGAGAAAAACACCACAGACTGCCCATCTTCCTCAACTAGTCGCCAGTTGTTGTAACCATGAAATACTTAAAACAACAGAACTGACAGCTTTCTGCTAAATAGCTATGAGTAATAATGTAAAAAGTACATGACAGTATTTCTCAGTTCTTTCTTCTCTTCCCTCTCCTTTGCACCAAAGCAAAATAAACAAAGCCTCAATGACAGTTTAAAATTAGAATAAATTTAGAAAATAAACAGTGGCATAAGAAATGGAAGAGGTGGATTTAGGATTACCCTTGGTGATGGAAAGTTCCTCTCGTGCAGCACCTCCACCCAGGAAGCAGCATGGGACTACTCTCACATCATACCATGCTCCCATGAAGATCTGACACCCTGTCCTCATGACCCAATCCGCGTTACATACACAGCCCATTCCCACCTACGTGGTCCCTGAGCTGAAGATATACTTGGCAATAGCTTACATTTTAGATTAAACTGTTCGTGTTCTAGGCTAAATATATTGACCATAAATCCTGTTTCAGCTGGATTTCATCTCAGATTAACACCATCACTGATGCATTTTACCTAAACTTTTGCAGATATAGTCAGGTTATTCTCTCCTTGATATTTTTTACATTTTTCTGCTATATTTTATATGGCAGGATATACTTGCCAAATAAATCTCAGTGACACTTTACACTTTTGAAGCAACTTCTAACAACTTCAGCAGCTCCAGGTTAGTCAAACAAGTAGACATAATTAAAGCTATATTGTCAGAAAGACGACAAAAGACAACCACTTACCAAATTATTTTCTTCTTTAATGATTAACAGAAATAGTTATTACTGCCATGTATACAAAGTAGGTACAGTACATTAAAAGGTTTTGACAACAAAGATAGATTTTCCCAGTCTAATTAATCATTCTGAAAGAATTTCCATAGAAATTAGCAGTTACGTTTAAGGCATCACAAAGTCTCAAGGAAAGAGCTCCAAAGGACAAAAAAGTATTTCACAGATTAGCTTATTTCAGGTAAACATGCAATATTTAAAGCATAGGTACAGCTCTGCAGAATTTTTGCATTTTGGTTTTCATAACTAATAAAGATACTCCAGTTAATTACTAGTAGTTAAACCCCTACTTTTATAACCAAAAGGGTCTAACATTGATTTGGTTGCTTTTTAAGAATGTTTTAAAAGGTATCTTGATCCATGCTTAAAGCAAAATCATCACACATCTTGTAATAAAAATTTTAGATATAGTAAATATATAGATATAGCCTTCATATCAACATTTTTGTCATTGTGAGAATTACTCATGTATAAGCAACTACCAAATTCTGTGTAAAAACAGTCTCATTTACTCTTTCAATTCAAGTTAAACATCTGTAGATGCTTCTGGAAGAATTCCTCTTGCTCTTTGGAAGAGCTTCATAACTTCCATACAGATGTATTTTATGAATGAACCATTATATAGCTTTCTCTCACTTTTTTTTTTTTTAATCCTGTCTGTAAATTTATGATATGACTATAAAGAGGAACACAGCTAACCACTAAATTTGGCTTGAGCACCTTGGAAGCTCTTAGTAAGGTTCGGATCCATGCTTGTATTTCAAGTGACTGCCTTCAAAGTTTTAACATGCATTACCATGGAAATGAAATTGTTGGAGTCTTCCATAATTTTCCTAGCTTATTATACACTGTATTATATTATTAACGTTGATACCATTTAATGGTATCAACAGATCCCTATGAGGTTTCATTCTGATAGACCTGTTTATGGGCTTTGGTTGATTGCACCTTCTTTGTAATACCTTCCATCCTCTACAGGCAATATATGCACTAGAAGATAGAAAAATGCCTCAGAAACTATGCTGCATTTGCATGTAAGCTACTGAATGAAGAAAATAATTTTAATAGTTATATGATACAGAGGTATTTATCTGCAGAACTCTATAACTATGAAAAGAAATAAAATTTTTGGTATCTTTTAATAATGTAGAAGCATGCTATAAAATGAAACAACATGCAGAGAAGGCAGAGAACATACCCATTAGTACTTAAACATATTTTTTCTTTGCTTTCCAGGTGTTTTGAGGATATAAGCGTTATTTCCAGATGTACAGTACAACCCAAAACCTGCTGATATACAAAGTAGGAAGCACCTCTCTTCTATTGGAAAGTACAACTGTTAAGGATTTTTTCCAGGGTTATTTTGCAATAGCTATGACGATTACTGTTGGCAACCTCTGTGAGTATAAAGTGAATAGTTATTAGAACTTCTCTCATAACTCTTGCCTTTTGGGGAAATAAGTTATTTTTAACCTGAGGCAATCCTCAGTGCTGAGTTGCCATCTTATTGTATGTTATAAAGAAAATTAATTTCTTACAGTTTTCATGAGGGACATTGTCTGATGACATCCTGAATATATTCCCATGCTTCTCCAACTATAAGTGAATTTTCTCAGGAAAGGTGAATGTATACACTATTCATCAAAGCTCAGCACAACTGAAGATTAAGCCTTCTTTAAATTCTTGGTGTTCAGTATTTGTCAAATTCAATGACTGAGCATCCCTTCTGTATATTACATATACATACACTCCCAAATACAACGTACCCATTTCCCCAATAACTGCTGTCCCTTAACAGATTAAGGCTCCAAATGTGCGAGATGAACTGCCGCAGTTGAGAGAGTATAAATTAACTGTATGTGATATTTAACAGTAAACAACCACATTATGCCTCTGAAATGCTTTCAAATTACTAACTGGGATTCCAGCCAAAGATGTACATGAAAAGAGTGACAAAACAGCCATGAAACAATAAAGTTCCCCCATAATGAAATAACACATCACAATTCAATGATGATGCAATCACATACGTAAGCATGGGACTTCTCAGGTTCAATTTCTTTCTGTCGCATTTGTTCTTTAACAGAAATGGAAAGGTACTGTAAATATCTAGGAGTCTCAGGAAATTATCAAACAAAATTTAGGGTAAGAGCCCCTGTGGAATCCATCAGTATTTTTCTTTTAAATATTGGACCAAATTTGATCCAAACTACGGACATTACCAAAATGTTTTGCCATATATGTGTGTGTGTGTGTGTATAGATACAATCTGTAAGGCTGTAACCAAAAGAAAAAAAACCCTAGTAAAAAAAAAACAACTAGTTAAAAGCAGTTGGCAACGAGCAGCTCTGCTGTTGCACAATACTGTGCTGTACAAAACATCTTGGGTTCTCTGTAGTTGAAAGAATAGAGAAAGACATTCAGAAAGCCAGTCATAGACTGGCAAGACAGAAACCAGTTATATTTTGATAGCTTAAGTTTTGGTTGCCTTCCAGATCACAGAGACTGCGATGCAATCAATGGAAAAAAAAAAACCAACCAAAAACGCAACTCCAAACAAACAAACAAAAATAAAAAAAAACAATCATCCAAGGCTCCTTATCTCCAAATACTTGTAATGAGCTATTGTCTTCTATTACAGCTGGCAATTAGATTGCACTTCATTTGGTAACTGTTGTTCTTTTCAATAGACTACTTATCAAAACCACATTTTCAGATTTCCACTGAGATAACACCATAACTAAAACTCTGAAGCCATCGAGGATACGGAGTGAGACTTTACAGATGCCCAATTTTATCACTGTAAATGGAAATCTAGGATTCGATTTTTAACAAAATGCATTAAAAACTGCCTAAATATTGCTAAAAATCACAGACTAGGCCTATATTTAAATTAATGGAAAGTGATGCAGGTATTTGCCCCAAGAAATAGTACTGAGGAAATTCATCATCAGATACTAAGTTCAGAAAGCTATTTTAACTCTGAATATGATCATTTATGGATAAATAGCCTATGAAATTAAGCCAACAATTGTGCTTCTAAAATCTGAATTTGTAGAATAAAATGGAAACAGTGGAAGGAGGAATCAGGCAGTTATATATATTTAAAAATAAGCTACTTTTCAGGGACAAAGCAAAGATAATAATGAAATATTTATTGGGAAATATAGAAGGAAATGAGTTAGCAATTAAAAGTGTTTCCCTAATGAAGAAGAACATTTCTGGCAATTAATTTTGCAGAAGAAAAAGAAAACACCTTTTCTATTAAAATAAGGCAACAAGATTGACCTGCAACCGTCTTCTCAAAAGCATTTTCACTCTTACACAATCTCGCATAATGCTTGTTACTCTTTTATGGTATCCCTGCCTATCCTGTCAGTAAAATACAGTCAAAATTGACTTCTGAATTTCTTCAGATTTTTATGAGAAACATGCTCTTAGGTTTCTGAATATTATGAGTACCCACCACCTAAAAACAGTAGAAGGGAGAGAACAGAAAGGGCAACTCATGTACAACTTGAGCTAGCTCTGCATTGCAGCTGATGGAAAGCCTCTTCCAACTAAATCACATGTTGCCCCATATGAGGGGGCAAAAGAGATGCACAGTCACACTCTTGTTACCAGAGCAGAGAAAGCATGCGAGTATGGTGTTGCAATTGAATTTACCTTTTCTTTAGTCCGGCACTGACTGATACAGGAGTGGCAATACATGGGCAGTATCCCCAGTCTAACAGCCATTAGCAGAGGAGATGAGACAATATAAGAAAAGAACATCTCTCCTCAGATGAGGTCCTATTGGGAAGATTAAGATCAAACAAAATGGGGAAAGAGACATTTGGCATGCTGTTGCCACAGAAGTGCATTTTAACAGAGTACTGTAATTATAATCATAACATACTAAAGTTATGATGGAATTCTACAGTTTTATAGGAATTGATAACCAAACAACCCTGAGGAATGCTTAATTTGAACTGGCCTCTCAAAATGTGGAAGCTCTAATTTCAGCAGATAAACTACATGTGAACTACCAAATGAAAGTCTTGCAGAGGATATAAATAGTGGATGTTTCTTAGGAAGCCTGATTGTTATGAGTGATTTGCTGATACTCAGAAGTATGTTTTCATTTCATGAGCACTTTGTGTCAAGGATAAACTCTCTGCTGTTCAATTGCTTAACAAAATTTGTTCTGTATGAATCTCTACTGAGAAATACACAATTTATAAAACTGCCTTCACTGCTTTCACAGTGTCAAAGCTACAATCTCTTTATATTTTTTTTTCATATTTTTCTGTTTTTTTTCTTAATATCTGATAAAGTAAGATCTTGAGAAAAAATACATATGGGCATAGCATACATATTGCATATTAACAGTCAGCAGAATCTTACAGACAGCCTGCAAACATTACTGTTGATTACACAGGCCTTAGCAAAATAATTCTGAACAGCTAATATGTCTAATGAATGAGAGGAACCCAATCTAACGAGAGATTAAATCCTTTGTCTGCATGACCTAGAACTAAGAACTTAATCTCCCACTGTATTCTCTAAGAGGCTGTGAGTGCTCCTCAGAGTCCTGAAAGCCTGTGGTGTGTGCAAGTCCTCAAGTTCAGGTTTTCATTAGGGCCAGTATGGAAATAATTTTGCTCAGAATCTCAGATTTACATCTGAAGATTGTTATTGCAATCATTAAATGATGTCATCAATTGCAATGAAACAAATACATTTATCTCACAGCTCTTGCTCCTGTGTACACATAAAGCTTTACACAGCTCTACCGCAACAGCTCCCAAGTCCTCAAACCACACTTCCCTGAGTGCCTGACAGCACCTATAATGGAGAGTCACATACACGGACAAGACAACAGTCTGGCAGAGAAGGATGCCATAAACCCGTTATTAATTCAAAAAGCCGTTTAGCCTTTCCAGCTTTGTGAAAAGTCAATGTGGAGCCACTGTCTTTTTCATGATATTCAGCTGCTTTTGAAAGAAAGCTTCCCTCCTGGGGACTGCTATAAAACTGTCAGCCTATTTAAGGGTCATTACAGCGGTCTTACAAAGCCTCTTGGACTGTCTTGTCATAAGAGACAAGCTTCAAAAGAGCAAAAGTCTCTGCAATGCCTTACTTAAGAGAAGAAAAATGCCAAATCACTAAGTCACTCAAAACCTAATTACAGTAGGGAAATATTTATTATGCAGTTTTGTTCCTGATTTGCAGAAGTAGGAGCTTGAGAAATGACATTCTCAAATCCTTCATTAACTCCTCTGTAGTATCCTCTCCACTAAAATACTAAGAACCACTGCAAAAAAGTGATCATGAAAACACCTAGCAGAAATTTGATTTTCATGTAATTACGAAACAGGTTATGGAGTTTATTTTCTCATTTTTTTTAGATATGTATAAATGACTAAAATGTCCATAAAACTGAATGATAAAAATTACTGTTTCTAAACCTAAAAAACTAACTGTCAGGCCTGGAGAATAGAGCATCAGTGGTTATGACCCTATGTCCATGACCAGCCCTCATTCTGCAAGGGCTCACAACTCCGCATAAAGCCATATATAATTGCATTTTCATCAAGTTAGCTTTTAAGATTTAGTACTTTAGTCTTTTAAAGGTTCACTTCCTGCATGGAATATCATAGAATCATAGAATAGTCAGGACTGGAAAGGACCTCGAGATCATCTAGTTCCAGCCCCCCTGCCATGGGCAGGGACACCCCACACTAAACCATATCACCCAAGGCTTTGTCCAACCTGGTCTTGAAATATAAACAACTATGTATTTCTGTATATACTTTGACATCCTTCAAGCCACAGCTGTTCAATTTTTTCCTCTCCTAAGACACGTAAGTTCAGTTTAATATTATTCCTTTTTATTAATCCAGGTATTAGAGCAACTTTAAACTCTCTGTAGCCTATTTCCTTCTCTGGTATATATTCAGAAGCTGGGATGGATAAGTCATCCTTGTTTCACATTCTTTGTACCTTCTCTATTGGAAGAAATAAAAAGGAAAACATCAATCAAGACACAGCAACCCTGAGGCTTCACATGAGGAAGGAAAATGGCAAGTCAAACCAGGATGAAAAACATTACAGATCTGGAGGATTAAGTTAATAATAAGAGATAAAGTTTCTAGTTGATCAGGGCTTTGTGTAGGACAGTGAAGGAAGCTGCCTCCACACTCACTGGTGTGTGCTGCAGTTCCTGAGCAGTTAATAATGTGTCTCAGGGATCCATCAGGGCTCACAGCTGAGATCAGGACAATCAGTTGTAAGAACACGCACAATCAATATGAAGTTGATACAGGCAGGAACATCCATTTATTAATGAGGTAGCTTTTTACCTGTAGGGATAAAGCCTCCTTTGAAGTTTTTAAAGGTGTACTATGTTCACAACACCAGCCTTTGCCAAAGCCATGATATTCAGTTCAGCTTGTGCTGCTCAATATATAACCAGACAGCAGCATGCTTATCACAGAACCTAGGCATCAAAGGACAAACTGAATCACCATGGCTTCACAGGAGAGCATTCCATTTAAAGAGATTGCAACTGAAACTGCTAGTCTAATTAACCAGAGCACTTTCTAGTTTAGCTTTCACATACAATACACTTGAACCTTCAGTTACTAAAACACAGGACTGGCCCAAATCTACAATCAATATCCAAAATTTCCAAATTCATGTCTTAGAAAGACAGTGATGATTACAGCGGTTAAGCTATTGCCCCAGTTTCTATTGCTTTTTGGAAAGCTTGCTCTTTGCTTTGGAAAAAGTGGGCATTTTATTTTGCTCATAGATTTATTTTCCTATATACATCTGTAACAGGAATTCAGTCAGAACATGCTATACGAGAATACTGAAAATAATGCTCTGTACTGTTCTCCTCAGCCACGTTTTTTAAGGACTTGTCACAGCAATGCTACTTTATCTAATCTTATAGTCATGCACAAAAGAGAGCTCTCTACTAAGTGGGATAACTATAAGACATTATATTTAATCGAGATGCTTGATGAGGCACTTCCAAGTCACTCCCTTTGATTAACATCAGTCCCCACACAAGCTTTCTGCAGGATCTGCACTCTTCCTCTTTTCATAAAGGATACTCTGAGCCCTTCCCAGTTAGACAAGATCAAGGTGCTAAATAATATCCTTCCTCTTCTGTCTCTGAAAAGTGGTACTGCCTTCAAGTTACCCACTATCCAGTTGACCTAATATTCTCAAATATTTCAAAGTTATATGAACACATGATTTTGATAGATGTTATTTTGTCTTTTTTGCTCTTTAAAAGTAGAGTGATTCAAAGTGGAAAAGCTTCATAAATTTGTTCAGCCAATTTTGGTGAGGTACTGGAATGGGTTGCCCAGGGAGGTAGTGAATGCTCCATCCCTGGCAGTGTTCAAGACCAGGTTGGATGAAGCCTTGGGTGATATGGTTTAGTGTGAGGTGTCCCTGCCCATGACCGGGGGGTTGGAACTAGATGATCTTGAGGTCCTTTCCAATCCTAACTCTTCTATGATTCTATGATTCTATGATTTTGCCTTTCAGCAGGACAGTAGAAGACAGAACACAAGACACTACGGAATTCCTTTCGACTTGAAGGGTGCCTTTTCACAATTTCAAGAAAAAGAAGTGATGGCAAACATATATACTCTTCTGAAAAAAACAGTGAAAGCTAAAGACACAAAGAGTTACTTGTGTTCCGAATAAATCTTTTTTGTGTGTTGGGGAGGGGGGGGCGAGGAAGAATCTCAAGATTTTGAACCTGAACAGAAACAGGCCATTTTTAGTTTGTTTGATATTTATGAAGATTTGTCAGCTCAGGTCAGCTGAGCTTTCAGGTCCACTTTAGAGCAAACTGAATACCCACCTTGACTGAACTGCCTGTACCAACCATGGGTGAGATACAGTTGCCTAAAGACAGGAGTAACCCAAGGCCATTTAAGACCTGAAGCTGTAATCCAGGACCTACAGCAGACCCCTATCCTACAGGAGGAACAATGGCCTATTCAGTATAACCACAGTGTCCAAAATGACACCAGACACCTACAGCTAGGCAACCAAGTTTGATCATAATTTCCACCATCTAAAACAGAAAATTAACTCTCATACAAGAACTGGCACATAGATCACCTACCCCACATGCACCTATACTTAGTTATCCAAACTGAGGTCCTGAATTTCACCTTCAATTTTAATGTTAACTACAATTAAAAAAAGTAAGCCACTCATACAAACTGCAGCCTTTCACAGAAATCATAACCTAGTATTTTACATAAATTCATAAACTTTATTAGAGCATTATACAGAAATGTACTACTTTTAAGTGAATGCATATGTAAGAAACAAAACCTCTTTAGTGTATTTCAGAAATTACCTTGATTTCAAAGTGTAATATGCCTGATATATCTTGAAGATATTACTAATATAAGAATGTCTACATTTTATGCATTGGTAATGACTGATAGCATCTAGGAAGGTTCTATATCCTTTTTTGTTGGGGAAAAAAAAAAACCAAACCCAAACCCATTAAAATTTAAATCCTTTCTGTAGTCCAGCTGTATAGCACATGAATTACTTTTCCAACAAAATTAAATTCTCAAAAACAAGTCGCTGTTTCATTCAACTACATGGTCATCAGTTGTACACTTTTAAGAACTGGGGGGTTGTTTTCTTGACAAACAGGGACATTTATTTTTACTTGCTTATAACTATGGAAGCAAGATGCTCCAAGCATCTTCACCAAACTTGCTATAAACCACTGTGCCAGCCAGTCAGTTATACCCCAAAATGAGCACACTCCAGGCTGCTATTGTGTGGAAGCCATGTTGTTGGCCACATCCTGGTTATAGTTAAACTCAGCAGAAGCACTTTGGAGCCTGATTATGCCCGTTCTATCACTGGAAGGCATTTTTCTTATTGAACACCAGGAAAGAGGCACCTATGCTTCACCTGAGGCAGGAAGAACCTGAGAAAGCTGCTTGTTAGGCTGTCTGTACTGAAGCAAAAGGCTAATACCTCCACAAGATCACGGCATTCTATCTATCATGGCTTTTACTGCTCCACCTGTATGAGATCAGACAGATAGGATTTCTATCTGCAGTTTCTCCCTCCTTCCTACTCTTGTTGCTAAGGATACAGAAAAAATACTCTAACAGAGTGATGCTCTCATTTATCTAAAATGTTAATAGGAATGTGTGAAAAGTCATGCAGTTTCTGACAAATGCATGAAGAAAACCACCAGTAACCCTGTCACATCTCTCTACTGCTGTTAAATGTTGTGCCACTGAAAAGTCTGGTGAATGTGGAACTTTACTGGTTGAGGGGTTTTATTATTTTGTTTCTCCTTGTTATTCACACTGAAATTTGCTGCAGTTTCAAAAATCTCCACTGCCAAATTTGTGTTCTAGAAATAAATATACTGGCTTATTACTGATAGTCTGGTAAAAGCTTGACATGCTGCACATGAATGCATGCCAGTGTTACAGAAAAAAAAAATCAAAAATCTGTTATTTTCCTTGCTTCTTAATTTTTGTTCTATGAAATACTACAGATATTAAAAGTGTCCCATCAGCATTTTCATCAGCACTTGACAGCATTTAGCTCACATTTTTGGAAGGACAAATGCACATCTTGCAAAAGGAACTTTCTTAACTCTGATCCCCCTCTTTATATGAGTTTTAAGCTTTGGTTACACTTATTCTCTTTGAAAAGTGAGTGTAACTCTTGCAATCACAATGAAGACAGGCCACTGACTTCCTGATAAATGCCGAAAGCTCTCAAGTTATGACTACTAAATTTACACACAGTTAAAGAAGCGCCTGACCAAATCTGAAATGATGAACCCATCTGCTTAGATGCCAAGTCACTACTGTTTTGGGAGAATAGATAATTGACACTCCCGTATTAAAAAAACATGAAAGATTTTCAGAGTGGCATGGAGTAATCCATCAGTGTCAGCAGAACTCCTACATCTTTGAAAATCTAAGAATTGGTGTTATCCAAAGTGGAATTATGTGGCTTAGTGTAACAAGTGCTTACTTACCTGCCCAAATTCCTCTGCACTAACAACTCAGTAATGTATTCTCCTCACACTCTGCTAAAACCAGCTATGCACAATCTGCTGTATGCTGCTGAATTAGCTAGGGCCGTTTGTTTTGTACGGGTTGAAAGGAACATTACCCTCTGCTTTTTGCATGACTGAATCGACACAAGTCTCCTTTATGAGGACAGTCCAGGTGCACATAGAATAGTTAGGGTTGGAAAGGACCTTAAGATCATCTAGTTCCAACCCCCCTGTCATGGGCAGGGACACCTCACACTAAACCATATCACCCAAGGCTTCATCCAACCTGGTCTTGAACACTGCCAGGGATGGAGCATTCACAACCTCCCTGGGCAACCCATTCTAGTACCTCACCACCCTAACAGTAAAGAATTTCTTCCTTATATCCATTCTAAACCTCTGCTGTTTAAGTTTCAACCCATTACCCCTTGTCCTATCACTACAGTCCCTAATGAATAGTCCCTCACCAGCATCCCTAAACATGGTGAAGAGGGTCAGAAAGGAGGTAACTGGAGAGACCTTCCCAGCCTTCACAGTCACACTTCTATTTTCTGCAGACTTCTTCTTTAAGCAAGGGATAAGGCATGCATGACTGAATTAATTCAGAAAGTACAAGGTCTGTTGTTGATATCGCTCCTAGCTTTATGCAGTTATAGGTTCAGTGATTCTGGATTAACTGTAATGTGCTTTAGGAACTTGGAGATGAAGAGGGATATGGAAATGTAAAATATTATCATCAAAATAATTCAAAGGCAGATTCCATTAAATTCTGAATCCCTTGTCTCCTTCCATGCTATAAAAATTAATTATTATCAATATGTTAAATTAAATGCCTTGTGTGCCAACATAGCTAGGCATGTGGAAATGAACTCAGGGTTACCATGGACAGCTGTGAATACTTAGGAGTGGGGAAACTTGCTTTTTAATTTCTTTCCTTCCCTCTTCTTCCCCAAGTTTAAAGGAAGAGAAAATGGGTCTCACTCCAAATCTTTGCCTGTTTCTTTTTCAGCTATACGTGAGTTACTAGCAGAAGCATCACCCCTCGAATTTAGATTTAGAATAATGGAAATGCTGACAGGCTCATTACTTCTTGCAGTGCTGACAATTAATTTAGTCCAGCTGAAGACTGCAGCAAGACCCAGTGCAAGTGTCTAAGTGACCTTAAGTAAGCAATTAATACATTGAATACAAAAAGGTATGAAGCTTTGTCTAGTTTACCATTTTGCAACTGAAAGCCTGAAAGAAAAAAAAAAATGCAGTGATTTATCAGTCTTCTGTCCAGCCAGAAAGTGTGACATCACTAGTCAAAAACTCAGCCAGACAAGGGGAAAAAAAAGTGAAAACAACTTTCCTTAATGTCACAAGTAAGGAACATTTTTTTTTTTACTCAGTTTGAAAAAAGATTTTTTTTTCTCTGAAGATAAATAATATTCTTCACCTCCAAAGTCACAATGTAATTTTCTAAAACAAAATCCTGAAAAGTGTAAATAAAACCATTTCAAAATAGCAGTAACAACATTTTAAGGAAAGAGTGTAATAAAAGTTATTTAGAAACTGTAAGAAAATCCTATACATCTTAGCTTTCAATTACTACATCATTTAACAGCAAATTTTAGGTCTTACAACAAAAATGACATCTAAATATTCTGCTGCATAAGAAAAGCTAAGGGTATGTCCACAATAGTTTCAATGAAACTCCAGCATATTCCCAAGACCGCTTGTTCCTCCAGTACATCCTAAATCTCTGTTGTAACTTTCAAGATTCTAATGATGAAAATAACAATATGACATTGAATTTAATGAGTAAATACCAAATACAGCACAAGAACACAAGCTGTACTCTCTCCGAGCAAACACCCCTTTAGTCTGGTCCCCAGAACTGACTGGGAATAATGCCTGGGGAGAGTAAAGGACCTGTGGCAAATAGTGGCAATTCCCCATTTTTTGAAGGTTCCAGTCATCTGCTTTTCAGAAACTCTATGTTTAATTATCCTTAACAAATTTTTATTCCATGAATTTGTCTGGTTTTGTAAATTCTGGCATCCTGCAACATCCAGTGTCAATGAGCTCCAGAGCTTTCACAGCTCAATGACATTCAGTAGAGACGAATCATATGGTATGCTTGTTTAATCCTCTAGAACATCATGGAAACAGAACCGTGAACAGCACACATCCAAATAGAGACTTCTGGGCTTGTTACACTGGCTTAAAATCAGGAAGACAACTGTGTTTTAAACACAGCTGAACATGAAATGGTATAAGAAAACATATGATAGTCTGTATCAGCAGAAAACTTGATGTAATACCACCCTTAACTGTAAAACTGTACTTTTTAGTCACAGTAGTTTTGGCCCTGGAACTGTTGGGCCTATACGCAAAGACTGAGAAAAACATTTTCAAGCCTACAGGAGGAGCTCAAATTTTCCCTCCATCTTTTGAATGAATCTTTTACATACACACACAAAAAAAAAAGTAAAAATCACATGATGTATTCATTACTAACTGTGAAGAAGAAACAACTACACTTTCCTAAAAATTAAGAATTAGAATGAACGCAACTTTTGTTGTAAGTTTTTTGTTATGATAATGATTTTCACTCCAGTGAAAGTGTTTTGTTCTTCAAAGCTTCATTCTTCCACACTTATATGTCTAATGCTTTAACTGAAATACAACTTAAAAGCCTAAAATCTGGTTAAAGGTTTGTACTGCATATGTATTTCTTTGATACCTTCTAATCCACATTAAGGTGTGATTATGTGTTAAAGAATTCTGTCTTGATGTAGAGATCAATAGCATCCTCAATTTTATTACACTGAATAAGTACATCAAAATGTTGCCTGTGGAATTCACTCTTTCATTGTTGAGGATCACCAAAGGTAAAGGAAGATACAAATACTATTTAAACAATATATTTGAACTATAAATTTAAAAGCTAAACAAGCAGGCAACTCTACACAGGTAATTAAAGGCTCTAAAAGATGTCAAGTCAGAAAACAGACTAGAAGTAAAGCATGTCTCTCTGATAGCTTGGGAGAAAGAAAGTAAACAGAACTAATTAAACTATATGCCAATAAGGATTTTTTTCTTAAATGCAGAACATTCTTCTCAGTAAATTGGAAGAACCATGGTATTGGAATGAAGTTTTAACAACATGTCTCTTTAGTTCCAAGTCCTTCAGCTCCAACTCGCATTAAAGCATTGGGATGGAAAAAAAAAAAACCACAAAGAAAGAAAACAGTAAGAAGAAAAAGGAACAAGACAAAGCTCACCATAAACTAGATACTGTTTAGTTTTGAGGCTTCAATTATGCATGAAGAAGTTTTTCTACTTTTAATACATTGCATTAGAGTAGCTATGGCAAGACTGCCTTATCATTTGTCCAGCTGAATGAAATTTAATCTTAATCACTTTTTATCCACTTGCTCAGACGTGCAGTAAGAACACAGCAATGGGCATGCTGGCACTGCTGTCAGTAGTTGAGAGTAATTGCTCTCAAATCCCAAGGACTGTAAAACTCAATCCCTTCTGTTGTTTTTGCCAGTCAGAATCAAACCACTTCAATGAGTGACTGGGACTGATAAGGGAGAAGCCTTCTTCTGGGCAGAATCTCTGTGAGAAAATGCAAAATTAAGCAAAAAGGCTGTTGTCAGTAAGAAATCCACCCGTGTTCTGATAAGGGCAAGCCTAAACTACAGGGATTACTAAAATTTACAATCCAACCAACATGCAAAGAAATTAAAGACAGGAGGAAAAAAAAAGAAAAAAGAAGAAAAAGGAAAGAAAGAATAGCAGGAGATATCAGTGACATCCATAAGAATAAATGAATCCCTTCACTACGGAAAAAATAAATTTGCGTTGAAATAACCACAGTTTGGTTACAAGTACTATGTTGGGAGGGGTGGAGAAAGTTGAATTAGCATGCTCAGCATGGTTTTTCTTGCTTGGAACTGAATCTCCTGTCATACTGTTGCAATCATTCATTCTGTTCTAAGACTTTATATTAAAAATAATGTTTTTCCTCACTCTTTTCACAGTGCAAAACTATAAAACCTTACAGTTAGCATGGATGCACTCAGCTCAAGCCTGACCATGATTTAGTCTATCGTTCTATTACTGGATATCTTTTTGATATTTGAAGTCTGTGGCAATAAATTTGAGCTCACGTGTTCCAAAGTTACTTTGCAAAATTTGTCATCTTCTGGTAATGCCAATACAAGGTATATGTTAGGGACTGCTCCATTTCAATCTCTCTGTATTTTACTTTTCATCATTGTACTGTTCACTGGGGTTTAAGCAGTCACAAAGGTCAGGGACAGAGAATGTTGAAGCAAGGGACCTAGGAGGTTGTCTAGAAATCTATAAAACCTCGTGCTGCTTTAGGGAAAATCTGGATAAAGAGGTAATATTATAAATACAAAAGAAAATCACCTCTGTATGGAACTCCACACAGCCATAATTGCAGGATATCAAAGGAAAAATTATGCACATTTTAAACTATTTAAAATATTAATGCATCATTAAGCATTTACAGTGCTCAGTGGCTATGCCTATATTAGCAAATATTCTGGAAAAAAAGGAATGCATCTGTGGATACCTTAGTGCTGGTGTTCTGGTTTTCTGGTTTAAGCCCAGCTGTAACTCAGAACCACGCACACACTCTCTCACTTCCCCCCCCCCCCCCCCCCCCACTTCCTCTCCCCTCCTCCTGGAGGGATGCAGAGAAGAATCAAAAGAATGTAACTCCCACAGGTTGAGATAAGAACAGTCCAGTAACTAAGGTATAACACAAACCACTACTGCTACCCCCGATAATAATAAGGGAAATAACAAGGGAAGAGAACACAACTGCTCACCACCCACTGACCAATACCCAGCCCAGCCAGAGCACTAATCTAACCCTTCTGAGTACTGCCCCCAGCCCAGTTTATATAGTGGGCACAATACGCTGTGGTATGGAATATCTCTTTGGCTAGTTTGGCTCAGGTGTCCTGTCTCTGCTTCCTCCCGGATTCACCTCCTCCCTGGCAGAGCATGAGACTCAGAAAGTCCTTGGTTAGAGTAAACATTACTGAACAGCAACTAAAAACATTGGTGTTATCAGTGCTGTTCCCAGGCTGAAACTCAAAACCACAGCACTGCACCAGCTACTAAGGAGAAAACATGACTGCTACTGCTGAACCCAGGACAGGTGGATTCTGGGGACCCAACATCCATCCTAGATGAATTTCAGGGGTCAGTTCCTTTTCCAGTAAATGCAAAAAACAATTTTTAAGTGAGGATCTCTGCTACCCACTTTCATTACCTTTATGGCTACAGAGCTTCAAGGATTAACAGAAGATTGGTCATACCATGAATCTCAGTTTATTTTAGCAATATTAATACTAATTTACATGTTAACAGTGAGGTATTATAAAGCACACTTTTCTATAAAAAGAGTATGTGAAGAAAAGTAGTATATTTTTCTGATTTTTCTCCTTGCTTGAAAGAAGACATGCCAGACTTCACATATTCAGATACATTTCATGCTCATTGCTTTTTCAAGGACTTGAAGTGTTCATAGCAACAAATTCCACCCTACGCATTGCATTTGCTAGGCTTATTTTATTCTAAATGAAAGACGCTTCTGAATGTCCTGAGCACAATAAACAAAATGGTAGATTACACAACAAACAAGAAACCGACATAAATCCCCAAGAGTGGAGAGTCCCAAGAAAGACTGGGGCTGGTGGTGGTGGAATTCAAAACCAAACTCTCTAGAAGGAAGAACTGTTGATCTAAATGGCACTTCATTTTTAAATGTCCCACCCAATTTCTCAAATATGCTCACAATAAACCATGTCACTACAATGCAGTACGCATTTCGCCTCTTAGCCTAGCACCCACAGGACCATAAAGGCAGCCTTTGCACTGGCCAGTCCTGAGCACCAGTTAGTTCAGTTAGTTAGTGCATATGCAATGCAATTCAGACGATTTCAAACTCAGAAAATTCCCTCTGGTTTAGTGGGAAACACTTCAGCTTCTGACAGCCCCAAAGTTATTCTAGGCAGAAGGCTTTGGTTTTGTGATCCTTAGCCATGGATGCTCCTGTCTTCAAAGGGAGACTCATTTGGGCTTCTGACAACCTATTTCACCACCTGTCCCAATGCTATCTGCTTCAGGGACTTTCTAGGACTGTAACATTTTTGCTCACCTGTACAAGATGGGATCTCACTCTATTTACACCTGTGCCTCTTCAGAGCTTGCTTCCTTTCTCTGCATATATTATGTAGTGGGAATTAAACCTTAATAAACCTCTTACAGTGTCTAGTCTTAGAAACTTATACATTCTCCTTCCTTTGTTTTGGGGCTCTAAAGTACCAATTGGAAAAAAGCAAGCGGGACCAACCTCCACCCCTGGGAACCTTTTTGGATTTACAACATTCGAGTTCCTAACTGGCACATTACAAACAACCTTATTAACTGTACAAGAGGATTTTGTACTGTTTTATAAAGTGTTTATGATAACTATTTGTTATACATTATTTTTACCCTAAAATCTGCAACTTGCTATCAGCTTTCTGGAAAGATCACAAATGCTATATGCCTAGAAAAGCTGGCTTGCAGCAGAAACTTGTTCCTCCTGCCCTTTGCTTTTCTCTTGGCACCTCCAGGTTTGTGGGTTTGTGCTGCCACAACACCACACCTGTAGACCACAAAGTTCCTGTTCTCCAGTAACACAATGGGACTCATTTTCTCCTTCCCAAGGCTCTGTCCATTTCTGAAGGCCCTGCACATCAAATGGTTATAGCCACCTCTTCTGCTAGTCTCTGCAATGCAGTTCAATTTCTAGAGTCTAGTTCAAGAGAACATCTTTATTCTTGAAAGCATCTGAATATGTACAGCATTTTGCAGGAATTCTATCCTGAATCACGGTGCCAAAGAAATGCAGGAGACAAAACAGAGATGTGGAGACAGCAAAGTCCTGGAGTCCCTAATGGCTTTATTGCTTAGGCTTTTGGACCAGACAGAAGGCAACTCCAAAGACAACCTGACCATTATTTTCTTTCCTACATATAGTAGTGGGTCCATCCTGATTACTGAAAAGATGTGATAAAGCAATTTACAGTGCACTTTCTAAAACTGTTCCTGAAGCTCTGAACTTCATCTCCCACTCAAGTTGATGTTAAAATAGCCTCTGAATGAGGGCTGGTGGGAGCACAGTGTACCTGTGAAGTTACAGAACAATTCCCAGTACATCCAATGGGAAAACATAAATGAAAAATCTCATTACCTTAAAATATCAAGGAAAGCCAGTGGAACTAAGCTATGCTTCACACAAGTTAATTTTATTATTTTCAACATTAAGATTGTATAGATTTGGTAACACAGGAAAGAGTTAAGCTGTGTGTGGAAATCCCTGCATACTGCCTTCCTTTTTGTACTTGTCTGGGGATTTTTAGGGGGGGTTAAGGAGGGGTAGAGTTCCTTTTGTTTGTTTTTTTAAAAGCTGGATAAAAAGTAAATTCATCATTATAAAGAAGAGCAGAAAACAATATCAAGTGAAAATTAAAGGTATGTTCACCATTGTCAGCCTTCCTGTAAAAGCAGCCTTACACATTTGCATAGCAAGCCTACAAAATACTTCAGAGAGAAACAGTATCTGTGAGGGAGGGATATTGTAATTCTGTAGTGTCATTAAATATGAGTGACAGGTAGTACTCATCCTCTGGATTTTCTTCAGCAAGAACTGCAATGCACACTGAAGGGTTTAACAACAACAACAACAAAAAAAAACCCCAAACAAACAAATCAATATGCTCTCAAGCACTACTGATAAGCTTCCAAGCAGCAGAAGATTTTGCTACATACGGATTCTTCCACTGCTAATATCTGTTGTATGCTTTACTTCCTTTATAAAAGTGGGCATCAAGGACTTTTGTAAAATGCCTGTGTGCTGTAGTAGGGATTTACAATGGAATCCGTTAGTGTATAAAACCACAACTCATTTTATTGTGCTGGGAGGACCTTACAAAAGGGAGGGCTACCACAGAACACAAAACCTGAATTTAATAAACTCAGAAAGGGTGATGTACTTTTGAGGTTAATACACTATAAAGGCATTAATCTGTCAGGAAAGATGACCCTGGAAAAATGCCATTCTACATATGTCTACTTGAAAGTGTTCATTATTTTTTCCTAAATGTTACTATGTAAAAAGTGTTAGAGGTGGAGCTCTGACCCATTTTGCTTCATAAAAGCTTGGAACTCAACTGAACAGAGACAATGCATGGGGATCTACAAGTAAACCATGGAAAGATCAGATACACAAACTTGCCTATACCTTGGATACAATTTCAACTTCACTTGCTAAAATAATTAGAAGCAGGATCAATCTGTGTCATGCCTTAGAGAAATGCTTCAAGTACAGCCAGATGGGTATTACAGAGGGCAAAACACAAATCATGAAATCAACAGAAAATTTGAATTTGAAAAAAACAATTTACCAACCAGCCACTCCATGGTTATGCAAGAAGAAACATAATTAGCACTGTGCAAACTGGGAAGCTAAAAAAACAAACACAAAACACACCTCTCAGAAAGCATTATTATTTTTTACTCATGCTGTAGAGGCAGCATTGTATCTATGGCTGGGTTTTATATTGCTTTGCTTTTGTTATTCTGTTAGATAACAACCCAAAATCTGAAAGCTGTTTTGTCTGAGAATGAGCTCCTTTGACATGAAAAATAAACAGCACTGTTGCTTCGAAAGCAGAATATAAAGGCTGAAATATTAAGCATAGTTTATTCCAAGCTGCATTTTATTGAAAACAAAAAAAGAAAAAAAAAGTAGATGCTATTAATACTTAAAAAAGAAAAACAGTAAAAATACAACAATTATAATATTAGCACTTATTATCTGTGTATAAAGACAAAATCAATTCAGCCAGTGTGTTTATATAGAACCACTAAGATTAAATAGCAGAAATCCTACAAATCATCATAGGCAGAGACATTTTGCACCAATCAATCACAACATAACATTATAGTCAACTCCTGCTCTCCCTACATTACTTGGAATGGAGAACAGATTTAAAAACAGAACTGGTGCTCACTTGCATTTATATTTATAGCTATATGAGGGCAACCTGGCAGTTATTTTTTTTTAAACAGAGAAATTGAATGAAGCTGTAAACCAGGAGAATGTCCCAAAACTTCACACAGATTTGATCCATGTTATTCTTGCTCGGAAGCTCAACAGTCAAGTAGTATGAGCAAATTTTTTCCATTACTAACCTGATTTTTTTACCCTATTGCTCATTTCTCTAAGACCTTTCCCCCTACATTTCCGATTATCACTCTCAAGTAAAGGCCAGGCAACTTCAGACCAACTGAGATGTTTACCCCAACTTCTAAGAAAGAATTCCATTTTATTTTAATACTACACTTCATTTTCAAGATCTCCAGCAAGACCTGCTAGAACACAGAACTTCCCATAACTGTTTTCCAGCAATGAAACACATATCCTCTACAGATTCTCCAAAACACCAGAAAACACCAGCTCCAAGCCTCAGAACAGGAGAAAATACAGGCTTCCATATGCAGAAACACCAAGACCACAAGTTTCTCCTTCCCTATCAATGTTCAAGCACACTGAAATAAATATTTTCATTTTTTTACTTACCCAGCATTAAAGACAACACATGAAAAAAAAAATAGAATTAATTTCTACCTCAATCTGGGTGGTGTTATCATGTCCCTCTTCAAGCAGCAGATCCGTAAAACCCCCTGGCTCAGAGGAATCCTGTCCCATGCTGGCTCTGTTGGTGTCAACTGATTTGAGAGACTCTGAATGCCTTCTCCACCTGTGGATGTTTACATATGAATCCACTCGTGCATTTTCCTCCACTCTAGGGAAGCTCTGAACAACTTCATAAAACACACCTGTGTGGAAAAACAAACAAACCAACAAGATAATAAGCAAGTGGAACTTTGGTTTACTAATAATAACTGAAAACCTAAGAATAGTATTTTTTTTTAGAAATGTTTCAAAAAAATCATTGGAATCAACATTTAGATTTCTGATAAAGTTTCTACATACAACAACAACAACATGAGAATATAAAAGGATAGCATGTTGTATACAAAATTTAAGAATTTGGACCAAGTTTTGCAGTTTCCTCTAAAGCTAAATGTTTTATTTTCCTGCTTACTTTATGTCTTGGAAAAGTTTTCTCTACAACCTTTTTCATTCTGATACCTGTCTACTTATAGGTGTCACTTTTCAAAATAGAATAAATCTAAGAAAATTAAACAGCTAATCACTCAACAAAAGCAGAAGAGGTAGAGAAACACTGGTAGGGACTTAGCTTTTGCTACTGATTTTATGCAAAAAGAGTTGGAAACCTTGTGAAAGGCAAATAAACATTATGAAAGGCATGAAATTCCACAAACATCTGTTCCAGCACAGAAATAAAGCTGCCCCGTTGTATAAGTGATAAATGTAAATGATGTGTGAAGTCTGTGGACACCCACTATATCCTCTGCAAAGGGTGAGTGGCTGAGTAGTGTGCTTTATGTATTACTTTTGAACTTTCTTCATGCTCATTCACAACTTTTTCATGCTAGTAAAACTATCACCAAGACAAATACAACTTGTTCAGTAGTTTCCAGTTCGCCCAATCCAAAAGTCAATCAAAATACTTTTGTTATTTTATTTGAGTTAACACCATCAAGAACAGTAGAGCAATTTTGCACACTTTGCACTAAAAATTAAATACACTTTTGGTATTGTGTTTCATCTAAAGGGAGATGTAGAGGGGTGCTCTACGCTTTTCATGTGTCCTTGTTAAAAAAAAAACAACTGTGAGGTTCCATATGAACTCTCAAGAGAAACAGCAAAGTAAAAGAAAAATACTTAAAGGATAGACTGGTAAATAATTATTTGTAGAAAGATTTCCATTGCTTCTGTTTGGCAGAAACATCTGAGCAAAAGCACTGCTTCCAAGGTCATACTGAACATCATATATGTTGTCTATGTACAGAGGAGACAGAAAACCAGAAAATTACCTATCAAAGGTTTACATGAGAAGTAAGATTTTCCTGCATCGTAGAAGAAGCAGCTATAAGAATCATAGATGTAAGAGAATCTGACATTGTTCTTGACAGACCAGAGAGTTACAGTACAGAAACAGTCTCCTAACACACTTTAGGCTCTGTCTGGTTCCATTTTCTCTACCAAATTCCCCAAAATCTACTAGACTTATTTTCTAAGCTATTTGATCACTCTCAATCACACTGAAATTAATGTGAGTTGAAGGTGCTTTGTCACCTAGAGAAATCAGAATTTAATAGCGATGCAAAATAAGCTATCCTAGGCCATAACTTTTCTCAGACCCTGAATAATCAGACTTCTTTTAATTGGTGGCTTTTTGAAACCCATTTCCTTGCATTTCTTGAAAGCCTTAGAACACTTGTCTTCAAGAAATTGTCACCACACTCCCTGTTTTATCAAGCAGTCAGCTGCCAGATGCAGACGAACAGCTCAGCAGATGAACTAAGTTATTCCTCCACAGTCCTTATCAGAATCTATTCAAAGCTGCCCTCACTGCTTCAGGTTGGAGGCACTCACCATGCTGTTATGGGAATAAATGCATCAGCAAGCTGACAGACACAGCAAACTTCTCAGATACACTGATCACAGATAGGCACTTTCTGCCTGCAATATGCAACGCCTGAGTCTGGATCCATGGAGCCTCCTGCCTCAGCTGAGCCTGCAGCATCAAGATACCACAGCACCTTCTGCATGGGCAGAGTTAGACACCTACAAATGGGGATCCCAGGACACAGTACAACATCTACATGCTTGCAGAACCCCACTTCCTTCTTCTGAAGCACTTCTCCTGGCTGTCCTTGATGGCTCAAAAACCACATTCAGAGAGAGAAGCAAAAAACATATTTACTCCCATTTTGCACTTCCACCACAGCCTACTCTTTTTATGGAAAATAATCAACATGTTGAGGCCATCACCTAAATTAGCAAATAGAAAATGTGAAAGTTATGAGAGGGTCTTAAATCCTATTCACCTCAGGCTGAGCCTTTTCTGTAAAAGAAAGCAATTACACTTTCCCACATCCTGAATAGAAATGAATGTGATTTCTAAGCTTTAAGGTGTAGTAACATAAATAGATTTTTAAGACAATAATGAGAGAAGAGAAAAAGAAGATAAACACATTGAGGTATTTCCATTGGCTTGATAGTTCTGCACATTTTTCTCTATAATTTTCTTTTACAGTATAATTGCATCATGGCATCTGCAAAATGTGGCATGGGACAAACCCCATTAGAGAACTCTTTGATATCTTCAGTGCAAAACTTTAATCCTATTTCAACTGTATTAATTATCTGATTTTTCTCTAGAAAAACAGAAAACATTCTAAACCATTTGTTACTGCTATTGCATTGATAAATATTATTTTACAAGTGTAAGCTATACTGACATAAAGAAGCTTAGTCATCTAACTGTAATCAGAATGCATTATATCCTAAATTTTCAGTAGAAAGAAATAAAAGCACAAATTGAGAATGTTTTCAGTTTAAAACTAGTCTTTGTTTTTTTTTTTTTTTTTTTTTTTTTTTTTTTTTTTTTTTTTAACATGATTATCTGTGGAAGTTTCTACCAGTTTTATCACTTGACTAGTTATCTGTCCTGGACTAGCAGAGTGGAGATACTGAAGCTGATATGTGACATAAAATCTGGATGTCTTTTCAGGGAATAAAGAGAGAAATTTGCTGTAGGCCTCCTCCTTCATTAAACTTTTTCCTTAAGCTACTGGGGATGGAGTGAGAGAAATAATAGGCTTAGCCAGACCAGCTCTGATTCAGTGTGGTGTCTCTGGTTTATCCCAAAAGATCTCTAATACTGAGAAAGTGATAAAGACTTTTTTCTTTAAACAAGCTGAAGAGAGTGTTTTCCTTTTATGTAAATATAATTTAAATACATAAATTCTCATATAATGGGTAAATTAATTTTCAAGTTCTAAATGCAGACAACCGATGAAGAAAAAGCATTCAGAAACCTAAGATTCCAATACTTTACAAGTTAGAACTATTTCACGTTTCTGGTTCAAATCTCTCACATAAAAGGCATTTTAGAGGAAATGTACCAAATTATACTCTTATTTTTAGACCTCTGAGCTTGCACCTAATTAACACTGAAGGAAAACATGTCATTCAAATCAATCGGAAAGCAGCCAAATGCTGCAATATCTGATTAATAATAGAACCATAATATTGGCAAACATAAATGAGTAGTAACTTGTTCAACTTGTATGAACAGACACTCAGAACTACAATAAGCCTTCAAATCCATTCAAATTGGAACTACAGTTTTCAACTCTTATTTTTATGTGCAAACCACAAGATTGTTGTATATAGTCCTCTTACTGGTATTAAGATACCCTGGTGTGAAGGTCTGTGTAGCTGATATTATACTGTGATACTTTGGACGCAGCAAAAATAGAATGCAGATATTTCTAATGAATATGTAATTAAGCTGGTGTTTTGGCTGATCCCTCAGCTCTTGCCCTTGAAGTTTTCAGAAAATCAGAAATGAAAATCATGTCTGCAGCTCCTGTCCCCCTTTGGTTACGTTAGAATCTAAGACTTCAAGTCTGTGTTGAGTAAAGCTAGAAGGGCAGTGGGATGTGGGTAAGGAAAACATCTATAAACAGCTTTCACTGCTCTGAGATTATTTGGACTTAATGAATGACTACTGGCAAGTTCAGAAACTCTTGTTGCAGTTGGTCAGTTCAGCCCTTCAAAGTCGATATGACTGATCAGAATTACCACTGAAGGTTTTAAGGGAATTGGGGCATCATCCACACGAACTGGAAAGACCAGTTGGAGAGGAGACTGATGAGGGGCTAGAGGCGAAAATTACAGACACACTTCTCACATCTGAGACAGGTGTTTCAAGTTTCCTTCTGTACAGCTTTACATGCCCAGAGGAAAAAGACTTTTAAAAGGTTTTGGCATCTATTGGCTAACCCACCCTGTACCCAGATATTAGCTTTTTGACTACCTTAGCTTGCATTTTAACAAGTACTAAACAAGCTTTTAAACTGTATTAAGGTATCCTGATGGAGGAGACAGGACTGAAACCTGTACTTTTTTGTACATCAGAAGATGGACCTAAATTTTGAGGTGTCTCTGCTAGTCTGAAGTTTTGGACAGGAAGACATGACTCCTGTACTACAAAACACACAGAACTGCTTAACGCATCATTAACATAAAGTGATGCTGAAAGTGGGCAACAAGCTGGTATGTGGAGAAATTTGTCTACTTCAATACTGTGAGTTATGCTAGCAGATCTTATACATTGGAAGTCCAGATTGGGCTATACAAGAAAGCTTTGCTGAAAGGGAAGAAGCTGCCTGAGTATGGAAGGGGACAAGGGTTGCCTGATTTTCCAAACCTGTCCTCAAACAAAAAAGGGAAAAATTCTAAGTAAATAAAACCAAAATGAAACAGCAGAGCTTGACAAGTAAGGCAGCTCTGACTTAGTAGGGAAGCCTGGTCTGCATAAAGCTTCATTTTGAATGAAGATCTAGGTCTCATTTTACAAGAAAAAAAAAAAAAGAAACATTCAGAATTTTACAGACAGGGGAAAGAAATGAGAAAGAAAAACTATTTTGAAACAAAAAGGGCAAAGAGCTAAATGGTGTTCCACTCATTCAACTATTTTGCGTTTTTTTCTCCCCTTTTCCATAAGGTTAGACAAAGGTTTGTGAAACATTTTAGCTCATCAGAATTTCAGAATTGCATTTCAGAAAAACATGTATTAATTACATTTCATGATAGCACATATTTAGGCCAACTCTGCAATTTGACTGAATTCATAAATGCATCATAACCAACAAGACTTTTTTTCTTTAAAGGCCAGAAATATTCATACATTGAAACCACTACTCAGCAGATTGCTTGTGAGATATAGTAGCATCTTTCAAAATCTGCCACAGCCGAAATGCCAGCAAAATCAAATATCAAAGGCAAAAATTTATTCATCTAGGAACTGAAAATGCCATCATACTCCCTTAAGTAACTTTCTATAGGCCATCACATCAATCTTATTTCTATTATGGCCATTTTATTAGTAAAGATGAGAAGCCAGCAAATAAATGTTGGTGGAAGATATGTATATTGGACCCATGATGTGGTAGACTGTTCAAAACAAACATTTCTTTAGAGGATTCTCCAAGTAGAGTGCTCATATACTGAATGTCAAATATCGCAGCACAATCAGTCACACTTTTCATAAGAACAATTTCCAATTTAAACTATCTCTGCCTTTGAACAGCTCAACAATATATAGGCTTCTTTTTCTACTGTACCTCATTCATGGGACTCAACCAATTCCATCTTTCTGACCTTAATTTAAGAAAGACATGAGAGATGCTTGACTTTCAATATGTCCTTGATAATAATATGATAAATTCAGCAAAGCGTTTGACACTGTCCCTCATGACATCCTTGTCTCTAAACTGGAGAGACATCGATTTGGTAGATAAAGAACTGGCTGTATGGTCGCATGCAAAGAGTTGTCAATGGCTCAGTGTCCAGTTGGAAAACAGTAACGAGTGGTGTTCCTCAGGGATTGTTGTTGGGACCAATCCTGTTCAACATCTCTGTTAGTGACATGGACAGTGGGATTGAGCACGCCCTCAGGAAGTTTGCCAATGACACCAAGCTGTGTGGTTCGGTTGACACTAGAACTGTATGAGGGGTGATCATGTGGGCCATGAGGAAAGATCATGAGGGGAGAGGCAGCCATGAGTGGGGATCGTGAAGAGAAAGGAGGGGAGGCCACAAGGCAAGATCATGAGGAGAAAGTACGGGTGGCCATGAGGGAAGATCATGAGGGGAGAGGAGGAGCAGCCATGAGAGGAGATCATGAGGGGGAAAGGAAGAACAGTAAAAGCACAATTATGTTTATGCTAACAATGCAGAGAATAATCCTTTATTGCAGCCCTTCACTTTCTGAGACGGAGACAAAATCTCTTTGAAAGGAAACCACAGAAAATGAAGATGGAATTGATTCTGGTTTAGCCTTTCCTTACAGAAGAAGCAGCTCTAATAGGCTTAGATACCCAGCCACAGCAAATTCAATTTGAGTACTCTTCAGCAACCCTATTAACAAAACCCAGAAAAGCCAGAATTGTGTTCTTCTGATTTAATTAAAACTCCACAGATGTACTGCTGCTGGTGTGATATTTTCCAGAGCTTTCAGGTGGAGCAGGTCAGAGAGCTGGACCTCATGGAACACATGAAAAAATTAAAGCCCATGCTATTAGTGCCTTTTAAACTTTGCACATGTTGCACTACTAAAATAGTCTCTCCAGCTGAAAAATGGTAAAGACTTTTATTTCTCTTGAAGTTCTTGTCTCATGCTGCTGTTAACTTCAATATAGCTTCTTTTCATAGAGTTTTGATCTTAGTTATACAAACAACCAGTTTTTAAAACTGGCCTTCAATTTTTCTTTTTTTTCAGCTGAAGATCTTTAAAAATTTTCTAGTGGAGTTGTAGATTTAAGCCTACTCAAAGGAATACTTCCCAGTTCTCGTTTCACTCTCCTCCTTTCCAGCACCGAATTTGGCATTATAGAAGGGAAGCCCAACTCTCCTGCTCTCACCTGACTAGCTGAGAAAAGGTGCTTCCTGAGACATTGAACAGGGGCTGGGATTTTAATTTTAGGCCTTTTACTTTCAGCTAACCCATATTCAGCATGATTAACATCACTTCAAGTCTGTGCACCATACAAACAGGTTTCATATCCACATTCCCCCAGTAACACTTCAGACAATTATTATTAATGTAGACACCGCAGTGTGCCTAGATAAATATTTATCACATACTAAGTTACCATGTAAAGCAAAAGGAAGTATTTCTGTAATGCTCCTATGCACAGGGCACAAAACTCAAAATAACAGTAACCATACTCTTTTTTTTTAGATTATCAAATTACAGCATAGAAAAGCAGGAAGTAAACATGTTTTAGATCATCTGAGGTTTTCTGATTAACCATCATAGCAATAACATCAAAATGTTAAATCATGTGTAATTTATGCATTTTCTGTCCAAGCCTCAACATTGCACAAACAATTGCTAAGCCAGATTTTTTTTTTTTTTTGTAAAAAGCAAGGGGAAAAACAAAATAAAAAATTGCGTTGCAAAGAGAAATGGAGATCTCTCTATAATATTCTACTTATGTGCAAACTCTTGCTTTTCCAACCTAGATTCAGTAGTTTTCCAGAGAATTCTAATACCAGCTGTAGTTTATTTAAACACATTGGACAGAAGTTTATAAAGGCTCTTCTCTAGTGAATGACTGGATTACAGCACAATGACTATTATCAGACAACAGCATTTACAGCTGTCTCAATGTCCACATTACAGTTACTATTTGAAAGCATCTTTCTTTTTCCTGAAGGACCTAGCAAACCTGTGCACTACAACAACCCAAGGATGCTAACCCCATGGTCAGTCAGCTTCTTCTCTAGATTTAGGCTTAATCAAAATGAACAAGTAATCCATTCAGCTAGAAGACATGTACAGGTATGCACAGATAGGTAGATTACAGCCTATGGGCACTCCTGAGTTAAAAAGTTAGATAGACAATTTTGCAGTCATTTTATAAGGACTAATTTCTATGTGGTGGAGAAAAGCATACAAAAATGAACTAGTCTTCATAATTTGAACTGTGGCTTATGTCTGGAACTCCTTTTGCATGAATTGTCAAAGGAGAAGCCAGAAAATATCTGGGATGCACCAAACTCTATTAGTTTGGCTAATTTGTGCCCTTTCCAGCAGTCAGTGGCAAACACAACTTTGGTAGGAGGGTTATCTTCAATTTTAGCCGAGGAAAAGCCAGAGGCTAAGACAGATGTAAGCCTATTGCTTTAAAAATGGGTTAGCACAACAGCACTAGTCTTTTTGTAGTGTGCAGAGGCAAAAAGCAGCAATTCCAGGGACACCACTCTGGCCAAGACTACATCAGTTAGCATTCCACAGGCCTGTCACTCACTGGTGTTGGAGCAGCATCAGAGGGTAATTGGCTTCCTGGGTAGCCTTGTCAGGCGGACTTCAAGTCAGGCACAGGGATCAATGTCAGCATTCACACCAAAGGCAACCACACTGGATTTGGTGTCTCAAGCAAAGAGATAGAAAAAGAAAGCTCACATATCCACACAATAGAACTTCCCATACATATGTGTATATGCAACATCACCTTGTAGGCACAGGTTAAAATAGGAGCAACCCAGCAGAGTGGAAATTAGAGAAGAAAGGCAGCATAACACCTCATACAGTATAATAAACACAGATGGAGACACAAAGTTTTTCCTCTCTTGTCAGGAGTGCCCATAGGCTGTAATCACCTTGTTAACAAGTTTCTCTGCAAACAGGACAAACTCCTCAGCCCCTTACTTGCTCCTAGCTCATTTCTTACTGAAACATGACACAGTTCTCCTGCTGTGTCCTCAGTTCCCTCTGCCCCCCTGACAGGACTGGAAAGGAAGCGGTTTGTGGTATTAAATGTTTTACAGAGCTCAGTATTTTGAAAACTGAAAAATGAACAAGCACTTGCCATTGCCCAGAAATGTGTAATGGGGAATGCAATAGTATCCGACATTGTAAAAGCTGAAGAGAAAAGCTGTATGACTTTTCCTCTAGAATGCTAGTATAAAGGGAATTCTTTGAAGATGGGAAAGTTAAAATTTAAAATTGATTGTGGATATATGTATAACTTGGGCTTTCCTTTTGCTCACTGTTACATGCCAAACTGACTTCAGACAGAACTTAAAATGTAAACCCCTTCATTTGCTTTATGGATTATATAAGGAAATTTTATATCTTCTTTTATTTTCTGCACACAAAAGTTTCCTAGACCAACAGTGGTTCATATTTTAGAAAGATTTTGCCAGCTACAAGAAAACTGATTGATCATTTGCGGAATTAATGGATTCATTTCAGAAAACGTGAAGGCTCAGTGCCAGGATTCCCTATGCTGTGGTGTCAAGAAAGGTTTTTCATAAAATAACCTGAAAAAGTAAAATTAGTAAATTGGCATGTTCAGAGAGTTGCTCCAAGGGTCAGAAAAAATAAAGATGGTTTCATGGGATTTATGTGGTAGGGTTACATGTTTAGGTCAGCAATGATTGAGAAATATATTAAATGCTCGTACTTTAAAATTCTCAAGATATTTTTTATCCAGTTCTCTTGGCTTTACATATACATTGAATTATGCTTACTCTGTTTTATTCTTGAGACGTTTTCTATAGAGATGGGATGGTCCAGAAATTACAACGATAATTTCCTTATAAGAAGAGCTTGAAGCTTGTTTCAATGTCTCTTCACCCTCACCCACAATAGCTATTCAACTTAAATTTCTCCTTACATTTACCCAGTTCCTTCATCTCTGTATCCTTTTTTCCAAAAGAATAGCACATGACTTTAAAAAAGAATATCTATTGCCTTCCATTTTCATCCATATGGACTAAGTACATATTTTCAGCACTTTTGAAAACATAATAATCATTTTAAATAATAAGGGCTGCAATCAGGCCTGATGCAGTAAGTCGGTCCTGTAGATATGGCCCTCTGTAAGATCAGCCACTAGAGAAGTCAGAACCTTCCAACTTTCCTGGAAGCACAAGAGAAAACTAACTATAGTAAATATATATAGTGTAGAGATGGCTTCTGCAAAAGGAATCAAAATGTACTGTTAACATCAGGAAGAACTTCTTTACTGTAAGAGTGACAGCACTGGAACAGGTTGCCCAGGGAGGTTGTGGAGTCTCCTACCTTGGAGATGTTCGAGGCCCACCTGGACAAGTTTCTGTGTGATGTACTCTAGGTTACCCTGCTCGTGCAGGAGGGTTGGACTAGATGATCTTTCAAGGTCCCTTCCAACCCTTGGGATTCTGTGATTCTGTGAAAGCCTGGCCTGGATTACTCAATTTTTTATAGTATTTTTGCGTAACAGCTCAATGGATGCTTCACGTTGCTATCTGTAAAATGTAGATAATGATACTGGCTTTGTCTGTTAAACATATTCTGCGTTACTGATGACAAGTGTTAGACAATAGCTATGTACTACTTTATTACTGAAATGCCATTGCTTATTTCTTCCAGACTCTCTGTCTGAAGGGGCAAGCTACTTTAGGCCTTATCAAATGAAGATTAAATTTGTCACTGAAATTAAAATGGTTCTAAATGCCTTCAGCTTCTTTTCAGTAAAAATTCTCATTTTAGCTTCATCAGGAGATCTGCTGGAGGAAAACATAATGTTTCTAGCACACTAATGGGAGGAAATTAGAGTGGAGGCTGTTCTCAAACTCTGGCACAAAATCTGCATTGCTAAACTTGATGTGGGAACAAAAAAAAAATCATACATTCAGGAAGAATTGTTGTAGGTATGTATTTTGAGTAAGAAACCAGCTGTATTAAACCTATCAAGAAGCAGAGACATAAAAATCAGAATTAAGCCAACTAAAGATATGAATGATAGAAAGACATTCTTTGTTTGGCAGAAAAGAAAAAATCCATTTGAAAACTGGCAGAGATACTGGGAAAACAGAAGAGAAAATATTGCATCAATCTTGAAACTTGTCAAAGCAACGAAATTATCTAGCAAATATTTAATTGGACTGCCCAATATACAGAGAATTGAATATTACCTTTGTCTTCTCCCAAAAGACAGACAAACTAGTACTGTCAATTGTGCAGATACATGCAGTTAAGTGCAGGAAAGACTGCACATGTCTTCACAGTTTGTAACTAACCAACAGGACTGGAAGGAATGAACACCTATAAAGGGGTTTTAGAATTTCCAAATAAAGTACAGATATTAATACATATTATATTTGACACTGTTTACATGCACTTCCATTGTACATATTCAAAATGAGGGAACTGCATTGCTGGCATCCACTTTTCATACACAGAATTTATACGGAACTGACGTTATTTGGATAGACATGTTCCGGAAAAAGACTGAATAAATGTGGGGTTTTTTTCCTTTATTACACACCTTCCAATTCTACCACAAGGTTCCCAAGAAAAAATATTACCAGTTTTGCAGCACTGCCACTGGGGTGGCTTTGGTAGCATGTTCTATATGGACATTTCATCTGCATTTTCTTAATGAGGAGGCAGAGATGGATACTGCCGCATTGCAAAGCACATGGTGTTTTGGAAGCTGTGCAGGGATGAGGCAGCTCAAATGACATCACTCTACACTTTTGAAAGGACAGATTTACAACTCTCTGCTGTGCCTGTACTTTTCTAGGTGGAAGATAGGACATTATATAATGTGTGATGATCATTACACATCGATTATCACATGAAGAGTATGTTATTTTACTTTACAGAAGCAACACAGAGAACCAGACGGTTCAGTACATTTCTTAAAATGTAAATGAAGCTGAAATTATAGGGGCTCAGACTTTGTAGACTCAGTGACTTAGATGCATGCAAACACTGCCCAGTGCATTAACAGAGCTGAAGGGATGGCTTTATAAGGAAGAGACTTTGATCACAAGAATGATTGTTTTCTTTTGGGGTAATCACTATGTTGCAGAGCATTTACACTTCTATTCAGCCATTTGCTCAAGCTATTGCTCAGGTTCATTATCACTGCTTAGAAGGCAAATTCAAAAAAGAAATATGAAAATGTCTGGAAATAAGAGGGAATATACTGGAGTTTAAAAGTTTTTGGTCACAATGACATTTCAATGTTCAAGCCATACCTCCTCCTGGCTTATTAATCAAATACAGGAATAGTCCATGTACAGAATGATTTGGGAAAATGTCAGTTGAAATGTTGCCTTTTAAAGATTTATATATACATAAAATATACCTGAAAAATCACCCGTGTTTCTTCTCCTTCTACCCACTACAGATTTTGTTCCTAGCAAGCACATATTAATGCTGTCTCAAGAGGCTATTTTTTTCCCCTTTCTAAACGAAGCACAGTGCCAGCAGTCAGTTATGATTCCCCTACCCTGTCCTTTGGACTCAATGATAGTAAAGCATTAGCTGGTTGCATGAAAAGACATCTTTTACAACAGTTTTATATTTCTGTGTTAAAGCATCTTGCTGCCAAGGTTTTAATCCACAGACTGGCTGACAGCCCATTCAGAACCACAGCAGCCACAGGAAGGTTTGGAAATCAGCTCTTCACATCTTACAGCAGGGAACTGATTCAATAACAGCTAGAGTTCATTCAGTGTGGCAACAGTACAATGCAAAGATTTACCTGATTCCTGGACAGAATATGACCCTATAAATCAAACTTAAATTTCTCAAGAACATATTCATAGTCATTTTGGTGTTCCCAATTAGCTCAATGCAGAAAGTAGCAGGGCACAAACTCTGGTTCTGTAGCATGTACATTCAGACTGTCAAGCTACTTACATCTTATGCAAACCATGAGATGCAAGAAGACTCAACCTGGTGAACTTAGATGGGACTTTAACAGCCCCTAGAACTGCTCATATTCCACACTGGCTGTCAGTTCCACTCCACTAAAGAATTAATCTTAAATTAATCTGTCTTCTTGCTGAATGCTGACTGCCTTCCTCAACTTGTAAATCTCATTTACTCATGCTAATAGCTCAGTCACTACAGATACATCATTCCATGTCTGAATTACAGAGGGATAAATTACCAGTTCCTGGATATTTAGATGTCCTGGAGAAGGGACGGCTAAGGAACACAGGTTGGCTATACTTGTGCAGGATGTCCCACAGACCCAGCACTTCAAAACCCACTGTATTTAACAAGTCTTGTCTATGGCATTTTCAGACAAATGTAAGGACTGGGCTATCTGGTGATAAAACGATGCAGTCAGGCTCAGTCAGTAAAAGTGTGGCAGACTACATGGCCCCACCTTACTAAGAGCTATCTTGGCCACCTTTCTTCCTTGCCTGAGCAACTCACTTGCTCCTGTTTTCCAGTTTCCACAAGCATGGACTTGCCACAACAGAACTGTCTCTCAAAACTCAGAGTAAACTGTTTTCTTCTTACAACAGGACTAGTGACAGAACCGACTGATTTTATAAACTATCTGTCCTGCCCCCTCTCTTTTGTTCCAATCAGTCTTAAATATTTTCTGGAACAACTTCAAAAGCTGGACACCTTGCTAAGAGACACAAGGCTTCATCCAGGGTAAAGGGAGTCTTGAACTCTCTGCCCCACTCCTCTGGACAGTGCATAACCAGTAGGATACTATAAAAACAAAAGATACCAGTACTTGGGCTTAAAAGACAAACAGGGCTTTTCTCATTTCTTGCAAAGACCAACTGTCACTCTCAGAAATGCATTGCATATACTGGATCCTGAGGCAATGAAATCTCTTCTTGCAGTTCTTAACTGAGCAGCTAATGTTCAGACCGCAGGATTTCAGATACATGATGTTCATTGCTTGGTTTTGTTTCTCATTTTCAGGTAACTCCCAGATCCACAAATGGGTGTTTGGATTGCAATTTAAGTACTAAGAGTAAGCAATTAACACAAGGTTTTAATTCCACTGAGGAATCAGAAAGCTATAGATTTTTTCATGAAAAAACTGAGTTTGTAGGTGCTCAAGTCCTTTATTACATTTGTAATCTTAAACAAATTTGTGAGGAAGAGTTTGTTAAACACTAATTGGTGTTGACAGCAAATGCCCACTCGCTTCAAAGACTAAATCTGCTTCTGCAGCCCATGTATCACTTCTGAGTTTTCTGGTTTCATGTCAGTCATGCAGAAGTTTCTCATAGTTTGCTGCACTTGGGCACATTGTTTGGCTCTAAATGAGCCCCCAAAACCACTGACACTTCCATGAACCAGGGCACTTCAAAGGCCTGTTATTTATCTGAACTCTATTGCATAACTCCTAGTGGCCATTTCCCCTCTTTTTCATTAATGGTAAACCAAAGACTCACAACTTCTTGTGCCCCAGATTAATCTCCACTTCTTCCTGATTATGCCAAAAGCAGCAGATTTTCCACATAGTGTATGCTTCCTGTCACACGATTTAGCTAAGCTGTTTCTAAGCTTGTGTAGTATCATCTGTTTGTAAAACAGGATGAAACATATACTACTTTTTACCTACTCCTGGAGGAGAAAAGTAATAAAAGACAGCACATTCAGCCTCCTCCTCTCATATAAATGCAGTAAGAAGGGAAAAAGCAACAACTTACTTTATTACTCCCATCAGTTTTGCTGAAGTAAGAAGACTGAAAGCTGTGGGAGAAAAATTTTCATGTCATTAACACAGCATCTCCACAGGAAATATGGGCTCATCAATAGACTGTTTTCCAGCTTAAGCTTTAAATATGAGTGATTTCACAGACACCAGCTTATACAATTTATTTTAGGTCTGCAATACACTAGTACTCAAATATTTGCAAACAGAGTTTCCTTTCCAGCTATCCTATCCTTAGCCTGAGCCCTGTCTTTTATTAGAGGCTCCACCACCTTGAGCCTCGGCAGCTCCATTCCACTAACTACAGACCTATACAGGGAAGTCCTCCTTTTAGGTATTTTCTCCCGTTTCCTTCTGCCCCAGTTCAGTAAATCAGCATTTGCAGTCTTACTCCAACCATCTCCTCCTTAGCTGCTTGGTCTCTCCAGATCAGCCTGTGCTCTCCCAGGAAGAGGCATGGTGTCAGACTCCATGTTGCATCTGTTTTGTTTAGCTTTGTTTCCAGGGAGCAGGAGCAGAGCAGAGAGGAAAAGGTGATGTTGCATGCACTGTCTCATAGCCTCAGGCACAGGCTTTGCCCCCACTTGCCAGCTACCTCTTCCCAACCTTACTGTCTAAAATCAGATGTTATCTTCTTCAGTGACCTGTCAGAGGATGACAAAACAGCAAAGGGGAGAGTAAGAGTGCATGGAGCATTGCACAAAGTGAGAAAACCACTGCTCTGATAAGCAGCCTGACAAGCCTGAACTCTATTTTGCTATTATATATTTTCTCAGTATCAGAAAAGGAATCGTATTTCTAGTTTAAAAAATTTAAAATTAAGACCTTTCATATCTGAACTTAATATCAGAAGTATGTTACACTCACTGCTGGTCTGCAGAGAGCTGATTAGTCACAGCATGCTGCTTCCTCTGTATTTAGCTATTAAACAACATTTTAAAAGTTAAACTCACATTAAATATTTACCTGATATTTATTGTTCCATGTAAGCAATTGCCACAGGAATATTATTCTGTTGCCAGAAAGAGGATAATACTCTGTGCAACAGCAAATAGGCTGGGAAGTAGGCCCACTAGTCAACACCTCTGTTGAAACATGAATTTGTGAGTGTTTTGAATTACCAAACCCTTTGGCCAGCATTGCTCAGCAGGCCTATTTCACATTTTATAGGTGTCTGACCAAAGCACCTTAAAGAGGCATAATTTTTGCAGGATGACCTATTAGTACTTTCTGAATATCATTCCATGCAGAAACATGTCTCCACAGACACCCATCAGCTCTTGATCCTCTGATCCTTCTCATTAGTAAGCTCAGATTCTTTCTTATGTTAGCACTATTTGAACACTGTTCAAGATTTAGAATTATAATCTTCTCCTGAGATGCGTAAATGCAATTAAATGCAATGTAAATGCAACCTCCTGGGGATCTAATGATTTCAGTGGAGTTGTGGATATCAAACCATGTCTGGCATGGCATGGTGTCCGACTGGAGGTGGTAGTGTCTCTCAAATAGCTGGCCATGGAAAACTGAGTTGAAATCAGCTGTAACAGACTCTCAAAATTATGCAAGCAGGTACTGCTACCTTCTCACAAATGTACAGGGGTCTCATACAACATCAGGTGGAGGAGATAATCTCCTGAACTTTTAAATCCTCTTGAATACTGCAATTCTGAAGGTTGTTCTGGCTCTAGTGTTACTGGATTAGTTTTCCCCCATGGACCAAATGGGTTTTTTGCCCTGAATAACTTGAAACCCTTTAAGCCTGGAATATTCTAGATGATCAACACCAAATTTTTTTACCCTTGTGTATTCAAGATGCTCAGGAAGGCTGGCTGCCTATACATTAATAACTTCTATTTAGATGGTTTGAAAGTGTTCCAAACTTCAGTTTGGCATACAAAAAACCTTGCTTTTCTCAAACCAGCACCGACTAACACATTGCCTGCTCTAAAATTCCCTGCCATTGCTAGGAAAGTCACCATCAGGTCAGTGTCAGGCATCTGCATTTTCAGTTAGGTAACTACTGGGGAGGAGAGCTTGCCAGAAAACACAGAGTTCAAGAACACAACATCCTCTATTAGCATAGTTCAGTTCTAGTCAAAATAGCTTTTTTATATCCTTATTTGAAATTGAAATCCCCCAAAGCAAATCCAGATGTCCTGTGTTTGTTTGTTTATTTACATTTTTCAGAAGCAGAATGTGATGTAGGAATGGTGAGAAACAGTTTGAAAGCTCTGAGAAAAAGCTTTGATCCCAGAAACACTGCTAAAACAGTTGTAAAACATGCTGTTTTTTTTTCTCAACCAAAATATTATGGGGAAGAAAAAAAAATAGAAAAGAAACCCCTAAGAAACACTATATACTGAAACTAACAGAAAAAAAGGAAATAAATACAGTGCTTCTAAACACTTTCTATGTATTTCTACCCTGTATTGTGATTCTAAGCAAATGCAGCTGCTTTCTCATTTACTTATTGAAAATGCAATCAGCAATGAAGCTAATTTGTGTCTAACCAAGGCTCTTACAGTAACTGATTACTTATAGATGCCAAGTCTCCAAGTGAAATTTCTGCCACCTGTTTTTAATTTCAGGATTGGCAGTTTTGTATTTCCACAGCTTACTGACCTCGTGTGGGGCTATACCATCTGTTGCTGTATTCTCCATGTTCAATCATCAGTTTCCACAGAACATCAACATTGAAATAGCTTTATCAGGAGGTTTCCTCCATTACACAAGGAGCTATACTAAATACTATATCTTAGAAATATCAAAACTGTCTTCCATATCAAAAGGAAGCTTCAGATGAAACAGTGATTACTTTTCTGTAGTAAGTGGTTTCATTCAAGATGTGAACATGGTTTATTTATATGCCAAATTAACCATAGCAAGATGTTTCCATTTATTGTGCAAACCAACTTTCACTCCATTTTCATTTTGACATCCATTATCTAGCATGAACATTTTGTATAGCCTGAAGTTTTTAGGAGAGCCCCAAAAAAGGCATTTGATTAATAGAAACAGTGCTGTCAACATTAAATCTATGCACTAGAAAATACAACAGTTTAATCAGTTTTAAAAGGACAATAAATACACTTGGGTAATAAACAGTTTGCTGGAGATAAAAGCTATGAACAGAAATACAGAATAGATGCTTTTTTTGCACCAGTCTGCAAAGGATATGTTGTTAAACAGTTTTGCAAGATATTTTCTATTTCAGAGTAAGACTTGCTTTCTAAAATGCATCACCAATATTGTTTAAGCCATGACTCATCTACAAAATAATTCCAACATATAACGATTACTAGATGGTATCTGTAAGAGGAGTCAGTTATGGAAAAGGACTATTTAGTTATCCTGTCTGTAAGCTGCAGCACAAACCTCTAGGGGATGCTCCGTATTAAATTCATACCACTTTTTGACTTTTGGACTCCTTCCACTATAAAAGTCCCAGCTAATATCAACCCACACAGCCTATGGTTGTTTTATGTTATTATTTTGTGATTGTGTTATCATAATGGCTAAGTTCCTTTGCTGTTGAGAAGACCCAAGATGGTAGATGCCCTGCAAACACAGAAGAAAAAGACTGTCCTATCCTTCCTGTGGCAGTATAAAGGGTTAAGCATGTGCTAAATTAGATTATGCTCCAAGATAACTGGAGCATCTCCCCTCAGGTGGCTCAGCAGCTGAGTGGGATATCAGGGGTGGGAAAGCAGAACCTCACACATGAGAGCAGAGCAGGCATGGAACACAGGCCACGGACAGGAGAGAATGGGAGAATGGGCTGAGAAATACTCACCTACAAGATGGCTGGAAATAAAAGGAAGGAGGAAAATTATAACTTTCTGTTAAGCCACCAAACCCCTTAAAATTATTGTTTCCCCATTTCAACACCAACCACAGGGATTTCAGTACAGTCTTAAGGAAATGATGGGTGTTTCCATCCCCTAGTTCATGAGGCAATCAAAACAGTTTCCTCCTCTTCAAAAGAAGGTTCTGAGCCATTCCCCTAAGGTCAAGTATTAGTAGAGACAAGAGACAGCATAAGACTGAAAGGCACACTCCAGCCAGCCGCCGCTCCTCCAAGCCTGTCAGACTCCAGTTATGGCTCTTCTGCTGACGGTGATAGACACAAACTCCTTTATCCCTCATAACAATTTGATTAACCTTCTGCCATATCATTTGCTATTGCTCCATCTCTAGAAGAGTGAGGGTGACTTTGGCATCAGTCTGAAGCCACTAGAGCTTTTAAGTTTTTTCCTTGAAGAACTTCACCAGGCAAAAATTAGACGGGATTGTAGCCCACTCACGGCAATGTCTTCTGACCTCAGTTAACACTGACATAAAACTCTAAGAATGCTGTTGACTGGAGCGCAGCTATTGCCATTGTACAGGAGTGCATCTGAGGTCAGAATCTGACTCAAACTGCTTGCCAAAGACTGCAAAATATTATGAAAGAATGGCTAACAGAAGCTACCCACACCCACTGAGCTCTGGATATTCAGCTGAGAAGCAGATGTTTTAGGGGTCAGTACTTGTGTAATAAGTAAACACATTTATTGTAATGTAGAACACTGAGCTAATAATATAAATACCAAGTAGGACGCTTGAAATACATGCAAACAACAACATACATCTGAAAAATAACTACAACAAATGCTTGTTTTTCACCAGAAAGATCACAGGATCAGCAGCTGTTTACTGCTTTAGCACAGCAATTACAATGTAAGCTTAGCCAGTGTTTCCAGTAAAGCCTGCTCCTATCCATCCCATTTCTAATAATCTGTGACATTTCTTCCTGGGTCTCATATTCAGGGAGCTTGCTGTCCAAAATGCTAGCTGAGTTACTCTGAGCACAAGGCCAAAAGATCACGTGCTCTGCTTTTCAGATGCAGTAAGCTAAAACTAATTCACCTCATTCTTTGCAAAGACCCCTTGTTTCTCACTCAGCAGTATAATTGTAGAACACAAATAAGGAAGTTTATGAAGACTAAACATTTTAATTAGAAAAAAAAAAACACTCTGCCAGGAAAACAAAATCTCTGCATTTACTGTTGTTTCTGCAATTTGGCTAAGCAAAATGTACTGATATGATAGCAGCTAAACTGTCAGCAAAGATAAAGGCACCCATACAGATTCAAGTGCAGACCTAATATTTGGACTTCTGCTGACTTTGGTGGGCTTTTGGACCAGCCCAAAACAAAGCAAATAAAGTTTTACTTTAACTAGGGCTCCTGCTTTTCTGGATCCCCATGCAAGCGCTCCATAAGCTCCCACCCCTACAGAGGGAAGCCACGGAGTCTCCCTTGGCCTGTTAACAAGAGACTGAGCCCTTGGGTCCAGAGCACTTAACTGGGACAAGGAGAGGCTGTTGGCCACATGGCCTGTGCCCAGGTCCACCCCTGCTATGGGGGTGCCTTGCTGCAATCATCCCCCCCGGCTCACTTCAGACCTATCTGCTGACCCCATCTGGTGCATTGGGTACACTGGAGGATTAGAAATGGGCACAGAACCCAGCATCACAGTCAAGGAGACTCTTGCATTCAATACTCCGTCTATTCCAATACCTTCAAAACTGCAAAAATGTGCTCAAATGTGGGAACAATGTTCTCACCAGACCAGTCTAACTATTGCATCCACATGGATATTTTGTATTGTTCTACATGCAACTATTTTGTTTTTATTTTTCATTTTAGTCAACATGTTACAGCAAAACCATAATCTACTTTTTTATTAATATTATTACTATTGCTATTACTATTAGAGAGAAAAAGGTTAAAAAATCACAGTGAAAATGCAGATATATACTCCCATTTTTTCTAGCATATATGAAGTTCTACAGACAGGTGTCCTCCCTCCTATTTACTTTTCTAGAAGAATATTTGACATGTCCTTTATTGTTCAAAGTTCTAAAACAAAAGCCCTACCTACTGTTCCACAGAACTCCCTTTCACAAGTCTGTGCTTCCACACCATGCAGTGAACTGCAGAAGAAACAAGCAAACTAAGCAGCCCACTCACAACCCAGCAAAAAACTACTCATAATACATTCCAACGTGCTTAAAACATTCTTTTGACTTACAGTTTTGCATGTACTAGCCTAGGGTGAAAGAAACTAGTTTGCTGGCTCCATTAACCAGGGAAATCTTTGGAGTAACTAATAACTTGCATGTAGAGCATCATCTAGAATTGTAGTGGCTCACCTTCCTCTTCGGACGGTTTCTGCCTAATTATTTATTTATTTATTTTTAAATCAAGAAAAAACTCTTCTGCTTGGATGAAAACAATTTCCATCTTAAGCTTCTGTGGCCAGGGACATGTTTCTGACAAATTGGGAGTTCTTCCTCTGTCCCTAAAGTAAGAAATGTGAATGCAAATGTTGATACAGATAAATATGAGCCAAGAAAATCCAGGAGCTTGACTGAGCCACCATATTTAGAAAGTGACTTGAGTTAATGTCAGCCATCAGGACAAAGAAAGAAGTTTTTCATCAGAGCACCAGCTAGCTCCCTCTTGGTAAATGGCATGCAGGACAGAAAGAGCTCAGGTAAATATCTCATCACCAGCTTTGTATCTGGATTTCAAATCAGTTCTAAGTTGTAGAACTGCTTGCAGTTTCATGCTACTGACCTTCTCCAAAGATTCACTCCCTATGTATACTAGCTCCTTAATATGATTTTATGTAGACTGCCCAACTTTTGCCTCCTGATCAGATACTTTTCAGAGTTTAGAAAGTCATACTATTAATGTAGTTGTCAAAAATGTTTGTTTTTTCAAGTTCAAGCTCTTAGGATTTATACAGCTTTGCACCTCCACTTTGCAGCTGTGGGTTAGAAAAACAGTTAATGCATAAGGCTGTAACACATACATTACATAATTAAATTATTAAATAGATTAGTTAAATCATTAAATTAATATATTAATAATAATAAAATAATAAAAATGTGTTATTAAATCATTACTATATTATTAATTATTCTATTCATATTTTATTATTAGAAATATTTTATATATTATATTATTACTATATTAATTTATCCTAGTTAATGTTCATTGCTATATTAATTTATTAATATTTAATATAATGTATTTAGCAAATTATTTTATTATATTAAATTATTAATTAAAATAAATAGATTAATAGGTTATTAAACATTATATTATATTATTAAATAGATATTTGCTTATTTTCATTGGCTAAGTAGTGTCAAAAACCAAGTTAGGATTTAAAACACGGCTGGACAGAAATAGATACATAGTTTAAAACTATAAATTATCTAACTGTGAGCTCTAATGCTCTTTATCAGAATGTGGAACAGAAAGGTGACCATACTGAAAACAGTACAGTCTGATCTAACATGAAAGACTTAATTCATGAATATAGTCACTAATTTCAGTTGTATTTCCCTAATTCAGAGTGAGATTTATGTTTGTACAGCAGAGGCCTGCAGGACAAGACCAGTGACTATGACAGAGGACCTTTAAGTAACAGCTTTGTTTGTGCTGTGCTTTGAAAAAAGCAAAGGTCCAAACAGAGCTGGAAGGCTAATTCCTTTCATATACAAACCATCCCTGCAAAAGTTATGCAATGCAATAACCTCATAATGTTCCTTTAAACTCTAGATTTCAGTTAATAAATAGCTTAAAATAAAACACATAAATGGAGCAGCTAACTTCTTAAGGAGACCTGGATATAAGAATATAGTGGTGTACAGATCACCTCTAAATGGAAATCTTGTGACTGAACTGAACAACAAATATGCAACTTAAGTCTTTTACATTTCGATTCAATGTAAGGAAATTACAAACGTATTAGAGTTACATATTAGGGAAATATGAACTCAGCTTTTTGTAAGTCTTTTCTTTCTATTTACCTGGGTTTTACATACATTTTCTTCCTTCTGAAACTTACAAGATTTAATTACCTTTTTAAAAGATATTGAGGGTATGAAATCTAATGATCATTCATGGCTGTCACCTGAATTTTTAATCAAGTCATATTTTACCTATTTAAAAATATTTTCTCCCTACTTTGGTAAAGCGATTAATCTAAATTACTGTAAATTGACTGCCTGTTAAATTAGCTCAAGAGAATGCATGGGAAAATCTTTCAGGTTAATATCTAGTTGCTCAGTTGTGTTTTAGAAAATGTTTCAAACAACACTCTCCAGGATGCAAAACCTCTTCAGCAAGCTAAGCAAGTTTTACCAGTAATTATGTTATTAATCTTCAGTGCGACTTCAGTGATTTTGTGAATTCTACAAGTGTCAAAAAGTATAATTATCTTTATACATTAGCCTCTTTAATGTTGTAAAATACCAAAGTGGAAACAAAGATCTGGCACAGCAGAAGGAAAACTCAGTGCATACAGAATATCAGGAAATTATTTACTCTCTAGGTTACCAGAGGTAAAGAAGATTTAACATGACAGCTACCATTGCAGTTTTAAAACTGAAACGTATTCAAAATGCAGTCAGGCCATTAGGAGTAATATACCAAGAAGAGTGATAAATTAGCACAGAGATTTTGATACCTTTGAAGCAAAGGCAGTACTTTGCAGTACTCCAAGTACTTTGTTACCTTCCCAATTTTCAAGGAAATTGTTGCTCTGACAGCTGCATATAACCCTAAAATTTTCTAAACCTGTTTTCTATCTGTTCTCAATCATTTACTCTGCAGAGAGATAATTTTTCCTTGTCTAATTTAGAGGAGGAAAACATTCCTGTGATACATATTACAGACTAGTGTCTCTTGGCCTGATGGGAGTGTTATGAAGCACTTTATACCCTGAAGAATAAGGGTGAAAGATACTGAAAGTATCTGAACTCAAGATATTTCCAATTTCTTCCACATGGCAGTAATTTGAACCAGCAGTAGCACATGTATGAGTGTACTGTAATGAAGGTGAGGATTCTTGGATATGCATTGAGACTAACATCATCTGCCATGAATATTACTTAATTCTCACATTAGTTGGGAAAAAAAAAGAGCAAAATTATTTTAGATGATATAAGGGAAGCATTTTATCTACATCCTGTCATTTTCTAGCTTTCAAAATAAGCTTGTGCTTCAGCATATGAAAATGCAGAGAGGCAAAGTGTCAAGTGCATAACCTTTACCCTCCCATGACATGTCCACAAGTTTGAATAATGGTAACATATCAAATCTCTGAAATTTATCAGCTCTACATGTGCCCACATGTTCTGCATTCTACACATCTACAGGAAGAATGCAAAACGTGTCAAAAAACAGGGCCAAACTTGCCCAAGTATAGAATCTCAACTGATTAGATAAATCCTCCCCAAAATGGACAACACTTCTGCAAAAGGAAATGCAGGAAAAGTTCTTATAAGTGTGTGGCAATTTCATTAACTCTGTAAGGAATATGTAGATAAGCACTTTCTTCCCAAGAAAATATTTATAGAGACTATAAGTGTAAAAATAAATAACAACACCCCCCAAACAAACAAACAAACAAATCCTGTGGTCACATAAAAGATTTTCCAGATTTTATCACCTGGGTTTTATTATTTTTTCAGAATGCAAGTGTTGCATTTTTCTTCCCAATTTTACCTGGAAATAGTATTTTATGAGGTCATATCAAATCAAGTGAGACTGTGAAGTTCAGTCCTACAAGTAAACTGGCAGTGCTTGTCAAGAGCTATACAGAACGCTATGGAAAGTGCTGTAAATCTTAATTTCTAAATGTAACTCACTGAAGAATGAGTATACTTTGTATACTGTCTGATACAGGAAACTGCTGTTAACAATCTACTTAACAGTGGTGGTTTAACAGCACCAATATTTTCTAAGGCATCTTAGTTCCCCTGCTGAAATAATGGTGTCTTTATGCACTAGATTCTGAGTTGAGTATATCCCTGTTGTGATTCAGATGTGAGGCTACAGATCACAGACATTTCCCTATCTCTTCAAAATGTCTCTACAAGGGAAAATTCAGTAAATTTCTCTCGCTAAAAAAAAACCATGCAATGCTCTCAAACCCAAGAATGCAGCCTTGCAAGTAGGTTGCTGCTTCTTTCATTATTGCCCAAAGGATATGTTAAGAACATAGGAAGGTCTCTGCTGAGTTGCACTGCCAGCATTAGTTACTCTTTCATGAAGAAATATCAAAGAATAAACTAGAGACCAACGAAGAGAGTGATTTACTGAAATTTTCTTACCAGAAAAAGTACTTCAAAGGAAGTCAGTGGAGTTACGCCAGCTGAGATAGAAAGAGGAGCCTTTTATACTTCACACTTCCTTATACACTACCTCATTGAATGTAGTGCATTTACCATGGTCACACTGACCACTGATACTAAACAATTCTAGTTTCAAATATCTGGAGATCTTGACATTAATAATGCCCTTTAAAAAGTTTGCTCAGGCTTGTAGTCATTTGAAAATTTAAAATTGAAATGATATAAATATCTCTCAGGTTTTCTAATATCAGGAAAGTTTCCTGTCACCTTGTTTATGGTTAATTTTAATACATTTCTAAAAAGAAGCAATATTTTTCTAGGCTCAAGTGGCAAATATTATTGAAATAAAACAATCTTACAACCCTACTTCATTTTTCACTCAGTTTTCTTATTTGCATTTCTGTATCTTAGGAAGCATTTTTTTTTTCCCTAAACCTGTAAGAGAGTCTAAATTGACCATAACTGTTTTCTCCTCCTAGAACAGATAATATTGTTGCTCAACCCAAAATCATCCTTTAACATACAAAGTTTGAATTACTCTATTTTAGCTTTTTACATTAAAAAGTGCATGGACTATAATAACAGCAGTCATTCAAGAAATTAAAAGAAAATAATTATGTTAATTCAAAAGTAACAGAGTCCTTTGAAAAAAATTGTAGTCTGTTACTAACTGTGAGAACCTATAAGACTGGCTCATTAAACAGCACCTTGGCTCATAGCAACTTTTATATTAGGCAGAAATAATATGGCCTCAAAAAATTTACACATTTACTAAAACTACCTCTATTTATATTCACAATACTGTAACCCAGAAATTCTGCAAGGTGTGAGATGACATTATTAATGTGCCATTTCAGCTGATATTAGAAGATCCTGTACTACCTTTGGCCCTTAACTTTCTCCTGCTCCCCTTCCTCCATGTGACTGTGATCAAAGCAGGGGCTGAAGTACAAGCATAACGAAGGCTTTATTGTAGTACTCCTACATGAGGACAGAGAAAGGATTAGTACTATCCAGGATTATTAATCCACAAAAATGACAGCATATTTTCTCTTCCCCCCCAGTATCAGCCCTAGAGCATTAGCATAAGCAATACAGATATTAGCTTTAAGACCGCTAAGGTGGTCTTGTGGTCAGAATGCTCTTGACCCTAAAGATCATCATCCAGCTGCTGGAAGGGAAAAGGGGCATGGGTTGCACAGACATCTGTAATACTGGTATGCTACAGCATTTTATTTTAACATCCTGTTTATTATGGCCTTAATTTTAGCTCATTGCTGGGTAATGATAGAAGAGAACATCTGACGAAGCAGGAACCCCAAACATGCAACCAAATTTCCAGGCAAAGCAGGTTTTCCATTTTCTCCTTGCAGCTCAAGAGCCCCTTCTACTCTAACCTGGTCATCATACACCACAAGATTAAGAATATTACAGCATAGACAGATGACCTTCTACTGCAGTCTTTACTCTAGGATCTCCCAGCAAGTCCCTATTGTCAAAACAACCACAAATAATAGAGGACCTTGACTTCTTCAGGCTATATATCAAATCACCTAATATCGCATCTTTATTGTATTGGTTTTTCTCTTTAGTATAAATCATATAGTACATTTTTGCTGACTAAAAAGCAGAGCAGAAAGTGAAGCAGAGCTGGAGAAAGGTATAGAATTCATGACTAAATGGATAAACCTCACAGTTTCCTTTTGAGCAAGTCAGAGAAAAGGCAATTCTTTCTTGCTTTCTCTCCTCTTTCCTCATACAGAAAACCAATTTATTCACAGGATGCAAGTATCTCTTCTCTTTGCATAAAAATAAAGGTGATTTGAGGAGTTGAAGGACCTTGCAAGTAAAAAGAATACAGACTACTCTGAATTGGACAGGGTGATAAAGGACCAGAACTGCCACTGGCATTGTAAGGTCCGCAGACAGCTGTTCACATGTAATGGCCAGGAGCCAGTGGGATACAGCATTGCAGGTGCTTGTCCTGGTCAAGACCCAGGCTGTTAGGATGGCTTCCCTTTCTGGTAGCAATCCTTGCAGACCTGGGACGATTGTGGTTCAGGGTGGAGGCAGCTGGAGAAACTTCCCAAGCCCTGTTCTGCCACAGCCTGTACGTAACTGCAGTGCCAGTGCCAGGTCACATACAAGGGCATCACACTACAGGCTTTAGGTTCTCTGAGCTGCCTATCATTTTGATTTTTAATAAAGTATTTTCCTGTTCAGTCTCTCAGAGGAGAAGTGTTTGAAGGAGAATAAAGAAATTTCAAACAAAAGGGTTTAATGAAGTCTGAAAATAACACATAAAACTGCTTGTCCCAAAGGCAAACTCATACAACACACTAGGGCTGTACTCCATATCCATGGTCACAACCACATCCCCAATACAGATTTCTTTACACTGAAGATATAGGTATGCTACCCATTTTCAGATCTTCTGAACCATGCCCAAGTAACCAAAGGTGCACTTTCTTGTTATTTAAGTGTTTTATTTTCCTGCTTTTGCCCTTTATCATCACAGCATGCTATGATCCCAGAAATGTCAAAGTAATTGCTGGCATCTAAAAGGCTTTTTGGCTTCTGAGCATGAAGTTTATGATTCTGCCATCATATTGCAACTTGTACACCTATGATTATAACTTTTCAGAAACTAACTCATGGTATTAGTAAGAAGCACAACATAATAGGTAGTGTTTCCCAAAATAGCAGTCAATACTGGTATTCACTTTACTGGTGGGAAGACAGGCTGCACGCAGAAATCTAGAGCATTATAGACTGAAGGAAATGCCTTGACTGCACTGATGGGTTAAATTCACACCTGCTAGGATATGGAAAGAGTAAAATGTCTCTTCTACTTTACATTAGGAAGCAATTAAATTGAAGGCATGCAGTTGAATGCAGCTCTGAGAACCAGAGGATATACTCCCTTGTACATCTCATTGTTTCACAGGAGAGTATGCAATGCCCATTTGAACAAAACAGCCCTAATACAGCTTTCTATACAGGAATTTCTTACCTAGACTTGTCTAACCCAGGCACTGATTTGCCCGATTAAGTCTGATATGAACAGCTTCTAATCAATAAGCAATATTCTAAGTTCACCTGACTGAAACCAAAGGGAGGCAGTACAACTTCTTCTTTCATCTCAATAGAAGCAGGTCATTTTCCAGCAGAAATTCTGTTTCTAAAACAAGCTCTGATGAAAGGCCAATGCCAAAATCACGCTCTAGTACTGGTCATAGAACTTGCTCTAGAAATGCTATTATTTCTGCCAAGGCTAATGAAACAGCAGGCAAAAGCTCCAGCTTGTATTTCCCAGGACAGTGCACTACATTTCACATACAGGAAAAGAACTTGGAAACACATGTGCAACTGCACCACGCAGTGACATCTGCCTTAACACTCATCTGTTGTCAATGATATAACATAATAAAACAGAGATAAAGTCTTAATGATTTTGGTTTACTTTCTATTAGTTCAGCAGTAATTTTTTTATTGACATTAGCGGGTATACAACTGAGGATAAAAGCTTATTTCAGGCCTCATAATAGCTGCTAGAGGTGTGGAAGAAAGATTAATTGTTTGAAGAGGCACTGTCTTGGGGTAATTAATTGGCATATGACAGGCATAAAGGGAATAAAATAACACAGTATATGATTACATACGCTGATGATTTACAGTGAAGAACATTAACTACATAATGTTGCTTTTCAATGCCGCTTCTGCTTTAACCAGAACATTACCTGACTAGTATAGTGGGCTACCCAGTATCAATCAGAGAATCATAGAATGGTTTGGGTTGGAAGGGACCTTAGAGATCACCTAGTTCCAACCCCCTGCTATAGGCAGGAACACCTTCCACTAGATGAGATTGCTCAAAGGCCCAAGCATCCTGGCTTTCCACACAATATCCTTATGGACTTATGTTTATCCACTGGGATTAAACAGGGACGCTTTAAATTTAAAACAGATTCAAATCTGTGGGCAATCTAGACACAAACTTAGACCTGCAACTGCTGCTTCATTGACAATTTACTCTCAAGTGCCATACACGATAGTTTTGTCAAAATTAATGAGAATTTTCAATTAATTTATAAGACCTGAATTTGTCTGCCGTGTTGTTCTAACATAATGATGCAAATACACTAACTAATATATTAACTAACCTAAGTTATAACCTACTAAATGTGTTTAGAAAGATGAGGATGGACAGACATTTTGATGACTATTCGGTGACTGCTTTGAACCATTTGGGGAAAACAGTGTCATTCCTCTTGTTCCAAAGATGTTCTACTGAGCTAGATGTTGAGAATTTAATATTTTTGGTGGGGTTTCTTCATTTGAAAAGAAGAAACCCAAACTTTCACTATCTCATGTTTTGAGTCAGGCTTGTAATGCTGCTTAAACACCATCTACAGACCAACCAAAGTTTCAATTATCACTTTTTCTCCTGAGGCTGACTTCTATTTGCACACAGTTATTAAGCCTTGTCCAATCACCACTTTATCAAGAGGATTCACAGAATTTCACATTAAAGGAAATGTGACAATCTGTCTGATTTTATTTTATTCTACTTTTTACAAATAGAAGCCAGAAATTACAGAATGAGAGGGAACTTCCCCTCATATCTAGAGCATTTGGCTTTTTTTATCACTTTGAGTTTTCTCCTCCAAATTCCAGTGGATGGGCCATTTCTAATTTGGCAGCATTAGAAATTGAAGTGCCCATTATTTAAAGGAGGAGCAGCAAAAAAGCAAGTTTAGCTACCAAGATACCTTGACTTAGAGATCACAGACTTAGAAGATAATTCAATTTACATCCATTTGATTTTTGGCAACTTAAGACAGCAAGCTAAAAAAAGGTAACAATCAGTTTCAGTGTAAGTTTCCCCAAATCCAGTCAAAAAATTGCAGTTTTATCCACCATACAGCAATTATAAAACCAATTAATGGACAGTTAATAAAATACTCTCTGTCCAATTTATGCTGTCACTGCTCAGATTTGGACAGAATGATTCATATTTTAGGAAGAAAATTAGCATTTCTTTTTCACACTGCCTTCAGTTAATTTTATCCAATGAGCATTAAATCTCCCTAGTGCTATCCAAATTACTGTTGTAAGTACCAGCACTTACATCTCTCTATGTCTAACCTTGCATAATCCCAGAAGATATGCAGATGGCACTGCAGTTAGACATGCATGAGTCTTTGAGTTCGGGATGTAGCTGCTGCCAGCTGTACTAGTTAACTCTGAACATTACAGAGGCGTTAGCATCCTCCATGAGGTCTTTTACATTATTAAATATTTATCATAATGGTGATTATATAACTGACTAGTACTGACTTTTTCCACTACAACAGTTTGTTGCAACCTTCTTTTTAGAAAATTAATTCTAAGGATACAAATGACTGTGGAATATATGTCCAAAATATATATTCAAAAAACCCCAGGAATGACAGTTTCAGTTGTGATAGCCCAAAACAGTGTGGTCATAATCAGTTTGCTCTTCTGATGTTTGTTTTTAAGTCCTGCCACTGTGCTTTAAAAATCTGGTTGAGTGAGTGTCGATTTTAAGCATACTTTCTCCATCTTGACAAATAATCTTTTGGGTTTAGCAATACCTGCATTTAGTATTTCTGCTTTGCACAGCACTGCAGCCCACAGAAACGTGAAACTATGCATTCTCAAGAGATTACAGTTGTTATGAATGTAAACATTGCATTTTCTCTGCAATATGGAGTGCTGCAAACACCTTCCTTTACACTACAGTTACCAACAGGCAATACCGACCTAAGCTATATATAATCATATAATTTAAAAAAAACTCCAACCATTCAGACATTCACAAGCATTAATCCTTTCATGACGCTGATTCTTTATAAAATACTATGTCAGACTGGTTTTTTTCTTTGTCTTCAAGGATCTCAGTGAGAAATCGGCCAACTTAGGTACATATCAAATGAGGTATATCAGTGGCTCAATTTTCAGTGCTCAATTCCAGCTGACTGAAAGACTTACTTGCAAAAATGCTTCCAAAAGTCTCAGTATGTCTGCTTGCATCTTCTGACATTTCTGCCTTTGAGAACATGACCCTTAATGATTGCTGGGGTATCTAAAAACTTTCCTCAGATGCTGGTTTGAGGAACAGAGTCAAGGTGCTCCACACTCCTCTCTCCTATAACTTGACCAGTACATGGATCTTAATACAGGAATAAGGCATGAAAGCCTTCTTAATCTCAGCACTTTGGCCACACATGCTATGAGAAAGTCCATTTTTCAGCATGCCTTCCCACATACCTTTGCATGTCATGTGTGTGTGTGTCTGAAGACTATGAGAAAGACAAAAAGAATAATTTGTATAAGACATTATAATCATATTAGTCATGCTTCTGAGAGGCACTTGGATGCTCCAAGAGGAATGGAATAAAAACAGAAGGATGGCTTTGAAGTGTACAACAGCCTCTTAGCATGAATAAAAGAGTTTAGTCCTCAAGTAAGGTAAACCTGTTGTAATTTTGATAGAAAAAAATATCTCCAGTTGAGTGCATAATAAAAATAAACATGGCCCAAAGGTATCATTCCATCACTTTATGTTGTTCGCTAATGTCAAAAACTTAATACCTCCATGAGTCACAAGCCCCTTCATAAACTGATCATACTGAAAGTAGTTCAGTAGTTTGGTCTTACCAATGTAGCAGGAAGCTATCCAAAACCACCTTCTACATTTCTTCAAAACTCTCACTTAAATATATTCATAAGTATTATATATGTACTTATGCTTGTGCCAATACTATTCCTTAGTTTAAATAGGTCTCTATGTTATTTACACTGCTAATCATGCATGAAGATCAGACACCTCAGCTTCGTTTTAGAAGTCTAAATAAACCAAGCCCTCTTAGTCTTCTCTCTTTCAACAATTCACTATTTAATTTTGCTTTTCCTTCAGTCCCCATCCCAGGTTTAGTTAATCCTTCCAGTTCTCTCCACAATGTAATTAGTCTCCATTTACCAGAAGTGCCTCAAATACCACACTTTATGATCACATCACCACTGAAGCATATTTGTTTCTTTGACCCTTCTGAACTTTCGTTCATGAACCGTGGCAGATTTAACTGGGTTTCTGTTCTAAACTTCCTGGTTTACTCACAAACCAAACTGGGCTTTCTATCTCAGTGAGATGACACTGCCATGTTTTCAAGTCAAGTCAAGTAAAAGTATGCTACGCTCTGAAAGCTCTGATAATCCTGCACTAACTTTTTGCTCAGAATTGACAGGGAAAACCACATCTTTGTTTAATTGTCACAACACAGTGTGGTGAACATGTGCTCACCATGGCTCTGAACACAAGCTACCATAATTTCTCAGACTGTCCATTAAATTTGCTTAAGATTTTATTAATTTTTCAGATATTGAAATGATCAGTGATGTATAACCTCAACTTCAGATCACAAGCAATTAAAAGCTTGAACACTACCTGGCAGACCTGGTCCTTTGAGCAATTCATCTGGCTAATTAGAAATAAATTTGCTTTTAATTTACATGTACTAGAATGAGACAGGACATATCAGAATACATTACAATCCTCACTACTATCAGCCAGCATTGTTCAGTCCCAAAACACCTGAAGGCTTTAAAATGGGAGGATTATTCAAAGAGATTATATGTTATATTCCTACATGTTAAATAATTCATCAGAATTAATTCTACATATATTAACAGCTCTTTTCTCCATTGCACAAGTCCCAGAGATCATTTTATAAGAACATGAAGTGATTCAAATGTCGATAGTAATTTTTTCAGGTTTTTGTTTGATTTTTTTTTAACACCACCTTCAGAATGGCTGCAAAAAAGAGACAAATGTAAGGGTTAACAGCAGTCTACTTGAGCAAGTGAAAGGGCCTCATGCTGCACAAATCCAGATTTGTTGGATGTCTGAAGTCCATCTTTTTTTTTAAAAAAAGAGGTCACAAATCATTTTTATTGCTGCCTACTCCTCCAAGAAAACAAGCTATCAACATAATTCACTCCACAAGAATAGTTTAATACACTTAAAAGAGCAAAGCACTACATTTCTCAGATGGCTGGAACTAAGCCAAAGCAGAGAAAACACAAATTGTGTTTCCAGTGTTCAAAAGCACTATTAGATTAGCAGGGCTGATACATGAAACTAGCAGTTCTGACAGGTTTGTCTTACCTAATATTTCCCAAAGTTCAGTGCTCTTATTCTTTGATGATTCCTGAACACTGTGCTTAAGCTATTAAACTAAGACAAAAACTGCTTGGGACAAAGATGATCTTTAATATTAATGAACAAGATCGTTTAACATGTTACATGTTGAACAGCTGAAATCGAGGGTGCTCAAGTGATGGCTTCTTCTAGTAAGTGCTGTCTCTCTCAAGATACAACCTCTTCCCAGAGATACTGCCCCACCTCTTTCTAGAGATGGCCCTTCTGCAGTTTACCCACATGTAAGTCACAACACACTTTGTTCATACGTCACAACTCGTATCCCAGTAGGCAGGCCTGGATTCTTCCACCTTGCTTTGATATAAGGTCCTTCATGATCAGATTCTTCTGGGCCTGGATCAGAAAAAATTCTGGATTGCTACTCCTGAAGGTTAGACAGACCCTGCAGATATTGTACTTGAGAAAAGAAAAACAACAACAACTTCTCTCTGGAATACAAAGATTTTTAAAGATACTTAAAAGTGTTTCACCCAAATAATATCTTGGTTATTTACTGGATCTTATGGATTAAAAAATAAGTGGCCTAGGTAGTTTGGTCCAGAACTCAGAAATATTTAGAAGATTCAGTATTTGGTATCCCTAACTTCTACTGAAAATTAGGTGTTCAGTGATTCAGGCTGTGTAAGATTTTATTTAAATATTGCCCATTGCGAGTGTAGCTGAGATAACTCAAAGAATCATAACCCGGTTGCAACAGTTTTTTAGCAATTTTTCAGAAAAACATTTCCAGAAATTTTGGCTGCCTCTCCTTTCTCCTGGGTTAAGAGGCACTTCTAAGCTTTGTTTCTCTTCAGTCCTAAGCCTCATGATTTTGTTAGTCCACCTGGATGGAGATTGACATTTCCCCATTATTAGCACTCCTGCTACTCTCATGGGGCTCCCCATTTCTTTGGGTGACATCTTTTTTTTGAAACTGTACTGTGTCTTTTCTGTTTTCTTCCTTGTTCTTCAGCTCTAACTGATCCTGCAAATAATATCAAGCAAGGAAATTAACAACAAATAGCGGTGATACAACCAGGGCAACAAAAAGATATATTTCATTTTTGAAAATGTATTTCTTATAGCAGAGGGGAACACTGTCTCCTATAAGCTCTGAAAGTGCAGTTGATAAAATGGCAGCCTGTCAAATGTAAGAAAATGATTTATTAAAAGTAGATTTTCCACATATTGATATAAAATTAGGATGGAAACACTTATTTCTAACTCTTGGCAGGGTTGATCTCACTGTCTTCCTGTCATTTCATTCACTAAAAGTCCATGAGTCTGTGCCCCTTATTCCACAGTTGACTTGCTACATACAAATATAAACGATTTCTGATTTTTCCTTTTAGGTAAATTGCACTGGTTTTTAAAAAAGCATCATTAAAAATAATAATTCTTTGTTGCTAACATCAAAATGTAAGTACCGGACATACATACAAATGATTGAGCCATGGAAACATAACTGTATATAAAAGTAGTCACCCTTTCTTCTTTCAGAGGGCTTGGTTTAGCTGTGGTTTGAATTCAGTCCTCCTCCCGTGTAAACAGCTCTGTAGGTGTCACCCTCCAGTGAAGTCTCTGACCATGGTAGACTGACAAGATGGCTGTCCCTGCCTGACATTTAAATAGCACCACTCCTGCCATGTTTTCTTTTCATCCATTTTGCTCCCTCTTTCACAGCCTATTCTTTATTTTCTGTTTATTCTCCTTCCCTCCTTGTCACATATTTCCCTTTTTCATAACTTTTTTTCTAGTATTTGTATTGTTCTGGTTCATTTTTGCTACTAAGGAACAAGAATGCTTCTTGGCATGGGGTCCTCCTGATAACTTCAACAAGCTACACTAGAAACTTTTTTAAACTAAAACATGAGTGTTTCCTTGTGGACAAAGAAGCTCAACAAAATAAGAAGTACTGGTCTCACTTCTTTTGTTACTTCTTCACAAAAGGAGCAGGTCTATTTCTGTCCAGCTGGAATAAAAAGTGACTACTAACAGACAATACAGGCATAAGTTGTGTCAATTATTGAGGCAACTAAAACAAGCTAAGGCAATGGATTAATGTGAAAAAAGACTGCATAGGATTAAGTAACTTCATCTCCAAGCTTTGATCCACTCTGAAACAAGTAATTTGCTTTTAAAAAAAAATCTGTCATAATTTCAAATACTTGTTCTCATTTTAGGAAGGGTCATTATGATTCCTTTTTTTCCAGATGCTAGACATACTGGAACACGCTTACATACACACACAGGCACCCACCCAATGAGTACCTCAGGCTGTGGAGAACTGATGAACACTCCCACTCTCTACAATACTTTGTCTTTACCTAAGAAAGTATGAAGTACACTGCATACAACTTATGCAAAATTTTTACTTAGCATGTCAAGTACCTTTAAACAAGATTTAATTCGCTGTAAAATATGTAAAGAATAGGAAGAAAAATATATTAAAAAAAAGTAGGATTCATTATTGCAGCAGGTTCTGAAACATGCCTTGACCATTTCCACTCCACCCCAACAGTGAAAGAAATAAGGGGGAAAAAAAAAGAAACCAGTTACTGCCACAGCAAAGACCACTCCATGACCATAGATTAAAGCTGTACTCATCATTATGCCCTTTAAACCAATTCTTTTTTTATTCCCGATAGGACTTAACCATGTGTGACAGTGCACAAATGTTTTATTTGTGCTAAAAATTCGAACCAGTGATGTTAAAAGCTTATGGTTGATAAAATAGTTATATAGTGCATACTTAGAACAGAAATATTAAGTGTCCCAACCTCATTTTACAAGGAGTGTAAATGATAGCACAAATCTGATTAAATATTATACAAGTTCTCTGATCAAATACAGATAAGCAATACATTCTGATTTTGCAATACATGTTGTTGATCCACATCATGTAATAGTTCTAAAAACATTGGTCTGAAGAGTAAACAACAAGTCAACAAGCTTCTCTGAACTGAGAAAGAGAGGCTAATTTTATCAAATTTGTTGCTGACAGCTGCTTATCACCGTTAAATTAGCTACTAAGGAACCCAACATAACAACATCCCAACATCCTGCTTCATAAACCTAAATGGCACCTGCCACCAAGAAATCGGGCTTCTCAAATATAAACATGGCCCTAGGATTTGCTGAACTTGTTAAATGACTTTGGTGTAAACCTCTGGAGCATAATAATTATAGAGATAACATTAAGCTTGATTTGTGATGGAGGATGCTAGAAAAATCCCCAGTGAATCTTGCTGTAAACCACAGCTTTAGAGATACAGTGTGATACATGAATATCATAATATTACTATTGCAAACATCAGGTCATTTAAGTACAGGCAGGCTTTTTTTAAGGGAAAATGGGATGGAGGGATGTTTCTGTCATCAGGAACTAAAGTAAGTACCTGATTCAAATTAATATCTGTAAAATAATAAACTGTAACAAGTAAATTCTATATTTTCTGAAGTGTTCAGAGAAACATGGCTTTTTTAATCAGATGTAATATATATTTTATAAAACAAATTTTTAGATTTCAGCCATATATATATAAAGGGAAAAGGGGGAAAGGAGAAAACAGAAGGTGAAAGGGAGAGGAAGAGGGAGAGTTGAAAAGACAGGGAGAGAGAATCTTCACGTCTAAATCAGCTCTTAAAGTAAAATATTTTCATTCTGATTTTTGAAATAGGAGCAGTCTGACAGGCAACGGAAGCACCCTTTCCTTGTAATTTCACGGATTAACAAATTAGCTAGATGTAGAAAATCACGAAACATAAGTATATGTCCCACTGGCACAAGGGTTTCTTGTTACTACATTACAAAATGTGAAAATGGATCTCTGTAATGCTACCGTGTTTAACAAGAATCACAGATCATCTGCGATTAAATGCAGGTTACATAAGATAACACATGTGACGCTGCCAACATCAGTGGGGCGCAAGCACAATATTGATTAAATGCTGGTCACATAAAACAGCCTCTGGATTCTAAAAACCATGGAATAGGTTTGCATTTCAAGTGCACACACATAAATACATACACATCTTCAAATTATAACTGCTGGGGATTAATTAGCAAGAAATTCTGTTCTTTAGCAAGGCTTAGAAGGTTGCAAACCAGGTGTAAATGTGACCAGAAATGTATCACAAATTCAGGACCTTTACTAAGGTGCAGGAGCAATGATGTTGCTCCTCACAAGCAGGAATGCTGCTGGAAGAAGCTCTGTAGTTCATCCCACAGCACTCACAATTTAAGACACTCCTACGCTTCAACAGCATATGTTCTCTACCCATCACACTATCTTTATTGAACATTTGGGGGATTTACAAGAAAATAAATAAGAGGACCATTTTCCTCCCTTTTTCCTCTCAATTACTTGAAGGCTGTTAGTAACTAAACTAAGCAGGGCAGAGCACTGCTGCATGATCTGAACCTGTCGAGGAACAGCAAGGCAGGGGAATAACTGCTTCCTGCAGTAAACACCAAACAGAATTGGGTGCCAAAAATATAGCTCCTCACATCAGCTACTGCTGTCTTTGAAACCAATAGCTTAGAAATATCCAGTCATTCACATGAGTGGGCTGAGAACGAAACATTATCAACTTCTACTGGAGTTGTTTTCAGAATGGTTGCTCATGGTACACCATAAAAACCCGACAATCTCAGAAATCAAGTAAAATCAAATCTCTGCTACATTTCCTTCCATTTTAAAAAATATTCTGCTTGAAAGCTCTGACAGCTCAAGCTACTTTTTCTAACATATTAAATGCCAGGTGCCACATCAAGGTATCAGCAAGTTTGTAAAATCCTGTTTGTCTATAATGAAAACAACCTTTATATATCAGTTTAACAGCTAAAGGCACTTTTACTTTTTCCTGATAAAGTCATGCTGATATACTGAAAACACACATACTGCAGTTTTTCTCAGTCTAATAATGGAAGCTTGCCCAGCTGAACCTTACCTGATGCTTTTCATTCACATATACACTAAACCAGTGATGTCTTTTCCTCTGAATTCTTATTTCTCCTTCCATTACCTACTTTTTAAAGATGAGATTTTGTGAATACTATTACACATTTGCCTTACCAGATGTCTGGCCTTCTGCTAAAGTTACCTGCTCATTCCTACTATTGCATGTCTGCCTATTTTCAGAGGCATAAGAAACTAGCGTGTTACATTATTCACTGCCACTATGAAAAGGCTAACCTTAAATATTTCAGGACAATGCCACAAATTAATGTATTTGTTGAAGGTTTCTTAAAAGAACTGACCTTATCAGAAGAGAATTTTGGCTTAACAAAATTCAGGTTTTGTTAAGCAGGCTTGTTAGGAATACTAGCAAGCATATTGACAAAACATAAAATTCTGTCAGATGCCATCAATTTAGTCTTTTGACTTTTGAAACCCAGAAGTAAATCTAGCAAAATGCACTACATTATTGAATTTATTTGAATCAGAAATACAATACAAATACTTGTCAATTATTTTGGATCCAGTCCTAGCATGAACTTGAACTTCCACATGTACTTGGTACTAACTTACAGACCAACTGTCAAAGGAATGAAGCAAAATCTTCCTCTGACCCACTTCAGTCCCTTAGAGAAAAAAGTCTTTAACAATCCCACTTCTGAGGTACATAAATAAATCGTAGTTGAAGTAGTTAACATGTGTTATCTCTTTAAAGAAAATATAAAACTTTAAATTAACACAAAAAACAAGATTAGCTAACAATTAAAGGGGAAACCTTATGCTCCAAAGACTATTCCCCGCAAAGACTTATGCAGATGCTTTGCTTCACACATGAAATAGTTTCATTAAAATTAATGGGACAATTCACTGTATGTCAGAATGTGCAGATTGAAATCAAAATTTTTAGAATCACCACATTTAATCAGAAGTTAAATCAGTAAGTAGAAGAGTTTGTCTTAAATCTTTGAGCTTGATCTTGTTTTTCATTTGTAAGGTTTTTACTTTAAAACAAAGCTGAGTGGTTTTGGCTGGTATAATTTTTCATCTCTTCTTGCAACCAAGGAATATTAGACACAATATACCCATAAACAGTGGCCAACATAATTGTGCCACTTAGTAAAAATTTAATCAGATTCTTGATTTTTACTCCTTATTAAGTATGAAAATAGTGACTGGAATATTTCTTACTAACAAGATAATGGTTAAATTTTACGTTTTATTTGGGTCTCTGCATATGGATGGAAAATTGTATCTCAGTTTAAGCTAACCAGAAAATACTAAACTGATTTAGTCAGGGAGTAATCTCACTTAACTTCATCCATCTGAAAGTTAAGCACCTAATCTCAGTCTGTGACCAATGTTGTTTCAAATTAAATGAGGTAAGAGGCAACTTTAGTGAGTAATTCCTCTTTTTAATCATGAGATGATTTGCAAATCTGTACTGTCTACCTTCTCCCACTGAATAAAAAGGTAAACTTTTTGCTTGGAATTCAATAGCAAATGCCAGGTGGAATGATTCTCAAATTATTGAATCTAAACACTAAAGTGCACTAGAGACATAAAAGAAAAAAAAAAAAGAAAAAGAAAAAAATCTACCCAAACTTAAACTGTTAAATAAATAATTTCAAATGCAAAGGATGTGTTATCTGTATTTTACATTTTAAATAGGTTGATTCTGGTTAACCCAGTCTTTAAAATTTTAGAACTAGTAAGCAGTACACTCTCTTACATTGTATTTTAACCAAACTCAAAATTAAGACCAACTTTCAGTCTTTTTTAATTTCAATTTTTTCTTAAATTTGAGGGAACATCTTGCAGAACAGAATTCACTGAATAAAGTGAAATTAAATACTTGTCATGAGGATTAGGATATTTCTATCAGCAACTGATTTTGCACTTCAGTAAATTTATGTTTCAGGTGATCAAACAATAATTTCCAGTGGTTCACTCAGATGCCTTTCTAAAAAATATCTACCTCAAACACTGCACACTTACTGGGTTGTTATTTTTCTTTTTCTCTCTTTTTGGGTTTTTTTTGTTGTTTTTTTTTTTTTGTGCTGGGAATTGGCTCTAGGCAAAACAAATGTTCAGAAAGTAATCATGCATAGGACGATATCAGCTCATTATAATTTTATGGTTTGTCATTATGGGAATGTAAGCCAGAGTTAAAACAATCATTTTGCAACCTTCACTATGCAATGTTTCATCTAGAAAACACATATTTCTTCAATTTCTTTACATGTTTCTTGAGGAAAACAGAGCCAAACAAAAACAACAACAAAAATGTAGTAGATTTCTTGTAGGCTATACAAAGAAATAAAGAAAAAAGCATGTCTTTCATGTCTATTTCAGAACTTTAAAACTAACAAATAAAGTGTTTGTTAGTAACTGCTTATTATATTTTCCATGCCTGATGAAAATAGTATAGAAGAGGGAAAAAAAACAAACTAACAAACAACAAAACAACAAACACAAAGAGAGACTGAGAATTCTTCCTGCTGGTGCTTCTATTAAGTAGAAAATCACATCTCCCCTGCGCCTGAGGTGTTCTGCTAACAATGTGCTGCTATAGACAATAAAGAGCTGTTTGGGTGCTTGTACTTTTCACAGCAAATTTACAGCTAAAGGGAAACTCAGACTTATTAAAAGCACATACCACAACCACTACCACTCACCCGAGGCCTCTCTGAGTTGTGCAAACACATATATTTAAAAGCTCACAATCTCAGATGAAATAATTTTGCAACCCAAATTAATAAAATTAAGTTTTATTACTGAAATGTGCAAGGTTCTTAGAGACCCTCTACTCATAGATAAAAAGAGAGGAATGTATCTTTCTTTGTGAAGATTAAAAGAAACATCCTACTTGAGCAAGATAGGACTGTGATAACATTTAGGATAAAGCAAAATTGATGCACAGTACCTGAAATTGCAAATACTTCAGTTGAGAAGCTACTGCAATATTATTTGTTTATTGAAGCCTCTTTGAAATTTTTCCAGGTCTACTACACCTTTTTGGGACAGAGAGACCAGAACAACACACAATATTCTATGTACAATGGCCTTGTGTGATCTTACAATCACACGGTGATCCTGTCACGATTACTTTCCTAATAAGTCCTACATTTCTATTTGGTGTTGGACCACTCCTGTAAATTTATCTAAAAGCTTTCATAGAACTACCCACCACAACACTCAGATCTTGCTCCACAGCAGAAATGGCCAGTAGCTCAAGGTCCATCATTCTATTTGTGAAGTTAGCATTGGTTTTGTTTTTTTTTCCATGCATCAGTATTAATTTACATTTATTTGTACTGAATTTCATCTACATCTCTGATCTCTGCATTTGATTCTGAATCAAGCATGCTAACTCCAGAACAAATATGGAAGCCTGCTTGGTCTTGCATTCTCCAGTTTAAGATTTCACCACGATTCTAACCAAAGATACAAACAAAATTTTCAAGAGACTTTTGCTCTCTTTTCAGGAAAATAACCCAACATTTACAATGTGCAACTTGGAGTTCCCTTGGCAACAGCTCAGATATCCTCACAATGTTCCTTGGCTCCTTTCTACTGCACATCACTTTTAGCAACAAGAAGGCAGGTAAGTAGTTTCATTCTATTTTGTCTATTTTATTTACAGTGGAATTGTATTTTATATATATAAATATACATTTCATTAAAAGGCTAATACTTTAAAAAATGAAAATAAATGAAAATAGTTTCTAAGCCATTAATATTGCAGATTTCTAAGCATCACAGTGAAAAAAGAAACAAACCCATGCTGGGTAAATACATTTAATTATTCAAGATTACCTAAATCATGAACATTGCCATGCCTCTTCCTAGATTTCCCTAGTTTCCCTGACCCAGCACTATAGACATCTAAAGGTCTGAACTTCACAACATATACAGGACCTCAAGCATCAAAACCTAGGGTATCTATTTCCCCATCTTGGAGCCACACACAGCTCTCCACATTGAAACACAAATACAACAATAAAACCTCCGTGCTTGGTACTAGTACATAAATAAATAGAAAACAGATAAATAGAATAATGCAAGAGAAAGTTTCTCAGCTGTTAATTTATATCTTTTAAGCACTTCTACATGTTTCTAAGGTTAACATCTGAATGGATTGTCTGCCACACATTTCAGCATGGATACAATATTTTTACAATAAAAAGGTGATGTTTACATGAATATGCCACCCTGATTCCTTTTCTCCCAGGCTCTGGTTTGTTGTCTGTTTTTTTTTCCGCCTGAGTACTATAAGAAAATCTGTTTTCAAGAATATTACTTTGAGATGTACTAAGTAATAGCATGGCCCAGGGTGTTTTAAAAAAGTTTTCTTGAAAAGCTTCTAAAACCAGTCATATTTCTAAGGTCCAAATTTTATTAAACTTGAATTTAAAATCTGGAATCACCATTTAGATGCCTGGGGGTAAGCTCTGATTTCATTTACCATCAGTTTAAAAGTACTGTGTTCAAAATTCTGTGTTATCATACTGATTTCCAAGTTTATCCTCAAAAAATTTAGAAATTGTGCTTCTGGCACTGATTCGAATACTTTCATATGTATTATATGAATTGCACTAAGGAAGAAAACCTATCTGGTGTCCAAAAAAAATGCTTGTGAGCCAGGTATATTAAATTCACAATAAAGGGGGGCTTTGATGATGATGATAACAATAATAATACTGTTAATAATAGTAATAGTAATAAAGCAGTTAGGAAAACATTAGCATCTGAATGATATTTCCTGTCATTCAGATGCTAATGTGTGGGTTAATGGTGCATGTGAGGTGACCTGGGTAAAAATAAACATAAATTCTAAGCATAAAGATTCTTGTGCATAGTTGTGGAGCATAATAGTTTTAATCTAAGCCAATTTGGTTACCAAAACCAGGATAGCTACAGAATTGTGCTAAGGATCGATGCGTTCTTGGATCAGAAAGCATTTGCTACACTTGTACTTCTGCTGGCATTGGAGATTAAAGTTGTGCATGCCCATACAAAGGGCAGTCATCATCATCTGAGTAGACATATTCAAAGTCTTATGCAGGGGTTTTTGGTGATGTGTAATGTTCGGCAATTCATTTTAGCCATGTGAAAATAACATAGGATGGATTCAAATATGGAAGTCGAAAATATTAAACATAAAGTATGTTAGAAAAATGTTGTGGAACTTACTATCTGCAAAACAGTACAAACCAGAGGAAGTGTTGATAGATGCTTGAGGTTACTAACCATTGCATACCTTGCTTCCTCAGGGAACAGAATATATATCATAGAATCATAGAACAGTTAAGGCTGGAAAAGACCTTAAGATCATCTAGTTCCAACTAGAAAAGAAAGAATTTTTGTTAAGCAAAATTATTATTAAATCAGAAGATGGATTTTGAACAGAATGTGAACACCAGGAGAGACATGTGTTGACAACTCACTAAGAACAATGGCCAGCAGGTCAGGCACTTAGCTGTTTCTGCCATAGTGCAAAGCATCACCTATCAAAATATTTAATGAGGCTGCAGTGTTATGAAGAACAGATTTTTGCTCACAATGCAAAATAAGTGCTTGGAAAAACTATAGCATTTTGCAAATAACAAACCAACCACATAGAAGACTTAAAAATACAGCTACCTCATGTTCTCTAGCACTGTCCACAGAGGCTTCTCTATAAACCTAAAATTCTCATGCAAGAACCCTATAAACATTTAAGCAGTCTTTAAAAAGTACAGAGAAATAAAATATTTCGGTACTTTCACTAATTTTGTCTTCCATATCCTTCCCCTGTACCTTACTTTTCTTCCCTAGATTAATTTTGCCAAGAGTCTTTCCTGTCTTCATAAAGTCTTTTAATGCTGCCTTGGTGTTCCTCATTATTCACCTGTTATGGCACAGAGCAGATCTGATGCTGAAATAGGACTATAATTACTAATTTTTTTAGTGACTTGCATTATTCCTTCCTACAGAGGATTAAGTATAGTATAGTAGAGTACTTTCTAAATCATGTGTCTTGCCATGGAAGTAGAGAGTGTCCAAAGCTAAATAAATGTTAATCAATAAATCAGTAAATCAATACAGTGTGATTTCAGTGTCCAAAAATTGTTTTCTAGGTAGCAATTTGGCAGTAGGAATATCTGCTCCTTAACTCTTTAATCTTGTTCCACTGAAATTAACAACAAAACCCTTGGGTAATTTTGAAGTGCCATACTGACCTCAAAATGTGCTTCATAAGACACCTAAACATGGTATGTATTTGACAAATATGGCAGTATTTAACTTCCTGGTTCAGGAAATATTGCTCAAACTGATGGAATTAATATTTTTTCTTAGAATTGAGAGGCAATCCCAATGACATGTTAAACCATATTTCCTCCACACTGCTTTTAGCAAAGTTGATTGGGAATAATCATGACCATGTTATCCAAACAAATTTGCGTATCAATCCACCTTGTCCTTAAATCACAGGTTTTTGAGAGAGGAATCCCAACATCAGGTGGGAAACAAGGAAAGCATAAAACAACCTTTCCCTTGTGAGGAAAAAGAATATTTTCAAGTGTAAAACAGCTACAAAGGAAAACGAAACCAAACCAAAAAATATCCCAAACAATTTTGATGAGCCTCATGTTAAGTCACATAGGCGATGAATATGAAAGCACGAACCAAGGATGTGAAAGACTTATGATAATCTCTCCATAGCAAATTCCCTGGTATTAAACCTCTTATTTCTGATCTTTCCAACTTGAAAAAAACAAAGGTGTAACACCACGGTTCCAGACAATTAAAAAAGCCCAAACAACCTACACTTGGATGCACCCATTGTCATTCTATTGAAAAATAAAACAAAATAAAATAAACCAAAACAAATTGATTTTTGAAAAAAACACCTTTTTTGACAGACACATTGACTAGCTTACATGTTCTTCAAGGTAAATATTATATCTCACATCTTCCCACACTGGCAAAAGTAACAAGATCCATCAGCTCATTTGAAGCACCGGTACATATTAATTTATAACAAAAATGCATATGATCTACTGTGATTGTAAAGGTTAGTAGAATAAGAATGTCACTTTTAATGTTTTATAACTGTTCTCTTTCAAATATTTATCTGCTCTTCTATAACATATCCCATTTTTTGTTCTCACTTCTTTCTTTTCCCATTTCTTATTTCTCTCTGGTATCATTCCTTATCTGTTCTCACAGTTGCTTTTAGAAATGGAACCTAGAGAAAACTCCTGCTGGAAGATAACAGCTCTGCTTGCAGATTAAATAGTCCATGAGGAGACTTAGCACATGCAGGGGAGCTGATTCTGCTCAGTACTAAGTACCAGCACCATCAGTCACACTCTGAGCATCAACAATCACAGCTAGCTTCAGTTGGCTTAGAAGTGGCAGCATTTTACTGGATTCAACTCTCTCAAAGGGAGAAATAAAAGCAAAAAGAAAAATAAAGCCATGGCTTAAACATGAGCAAATGAAAATGTTGCAATCCAGATTTAATGTAATTATGATAGGAATTTTTTGTACAGATAAAGCCATAATTACGAATGCCCTTAAAAATCAAGAATCAGATGTTAAACACTATATGTACTGAAAACCTTACTCTTGTACAGCTGACCTATTCTGCCAGCATCTAGAACAGCACAGAAATCTGAACACAGCTTAAGACAGTTGCTGAAAGTTAATATAAATATATGTCATAATACAGTGACAGGCAATTATTAAGGAAAAATGTTGTATGCTGTAATACTTTTCTTGAAGCCAAATAAATTAATCACAGAGTATGCTTTAAAAAATGCTAAAATTTTGAAGAAAAAACAAAATTACTGAATTTTCTGTGATTCAGGCTCTCAAAATGTTCCCTGGTGTCTGAGCATGACACACCCAAGGCACTAATCTAGCATTTCCCTATGGTATATCCAACTTAGAATTACCTAAGACACACACACAACAAAACCCAACCAAAACCAAATGACAATAGTTTTATAACAAAGTTTCGGAAAAACAGGCATACTGAATTACATGCAATAAGTTTGGTTGAAGCTGAACCAACCCCAGGAAATCATCTTTTATCCACCTTCCTAACACTGTGAGTATTTGTGCATGTCTAAAGCAAATACATATAGGTGCTCGGACTTTACAGAGGCAGAAGAATTGAAAATAGTAGCAAGTCTCAGTCACTCATGTAAGCACTTCACAGTTTCTAGTGATTTTATCCTAAGAGTATTCATCTAGCATCCTAAATATAGAGAACAAAAAGAGCCGTAGATTCACTTAACTTCAGCAACTCCAAGTTACTAGCTATATTTGGTGTGAATTAGATGCCTCAGCTTCTGCAATGTTTAAAGAAAACATACCAGCATATTCAGAAGTTTACTTGTCCTAGCGTTTCACATACCAGCTTCAGATGGCTGAATCACACCTGGAAGTGCTTACCTCCCCCCACTAGTTATAAGGGGATCCTAGATAATTAAGTGATTAGACTCATGCTAACTCAGCTCCATAGGCAGTTCATGAAACAACTTCCAAAAAGGAAGTCAGACTCATACCTAGCAATAAATGTATGCATGCAAGTTATATGGACTTGCTGATCACTTGCTGATCTTGACCAATGCAATCTGGTAAACATCATATAAAACAAAACCAACAAAGCAAATCTCACAGTTAGGTCAAGTCCTTGTTCAGTATTTTACCTAGTGGTTCATCCTGCTTCTTGGAGTAGCATTTTAAAATGACCAACCTACTACTGTACTGACATAAAAATCCATCAGATTGATACAAAATAGCAAAAATAAAGAAGCAAGATAGAGACTATGAACACCTGGAAGTGTCCCAGGTTTGACCTTCTTCAGGAGGCAGATGTGTCCACATGTTTAAGCCACTCACAGAGTTAAAGCTGTATCATCAAGTTATTAAATCTTTCTAATGAATACATATTTCTGAATGCTGCAGCAAAGCTAGAGATTTCAGATACATTAATTAAGGGAGCATTATGCTGAATACATCCTCTACTTAAAATGTTATATGTACAAATGAATGCAGTCTATCCATCAGCGGTGGTTTTTACTATGCTTCAGGCCAAAGCACAGGCAATCAAACAATACCAAGGGGAGAAGTGCAAGTTCAGGTTTTCAGTCTGCAGTGCCTTCCAAGAGGAACTGAGAGCCTCACCATCCATACTGAGCACATCTTGTAAGAAGGCAGCATTTCTTTCATCAAATTTACAGGAAAATAAGAAAGGTTCAGGGTGGGTAGAAGGAAGGAAAAAATAACCCAGAGATGACTCTAAAGAAACTATTTAACTGTGCACAGTGTGTCAGCCTGTTGATGAATAAAACAATTTCATTCATTAAATGGAAACTGCCAGTTTGTAAACATAGACTGCATGCTATTGATTTAACTGAGTAAATTTCATCTATGCTGCGATAATGTAGGGATGTGCTGGGCTTTTTATATCACTCCAAGCAATTTGGGTTATTTCTCTGTGTTGTACTTTTAGCTCTCATTAGCAACTGCTTATTTAATTTAATAGCACTTCTAGTGGGAGTACTGAATGTGTGCAAATTCTTGTAACCTCTATTAATAGGCTTCCAGCGCAGGGATACAAGACTCAGTTCCCATAAGTAAAAAAGATGGTCCGATGCCTTTAGCAAGGAGCAAGCCTGACAATGCTGATCTTCATGTTTTGCTGTGGCAAGACTATAATTGGAAACAATTTCTCAAAGCTAGGCCAGACCCTGAATCTATCAAAACATTCAATGGACTTGAGAACTGCAAGATTGGTTACCAGAGCCTAAAATTAAAATGTCATGGTGTCTCAGCTTGGGACTAGCAGAAATTCAGTGCCCGAAACTGCATTTTAGATAATCATTTCCCCACAGAAGGGAGAAAGCCTGTACGCAGAACAATGCCAACACCTTTTCAGTTCATCTAAATTAAGTATGAAATTTGGAAGAGCTGCTCTATTGCAGGCTTACAAACAGAGCAAAAGAGAACAAGCCACAAGCAAGAAAGGTTTCATTTAGTCCAGCTATTATCATTTTGGAGACCAGTTCATACAAAGTTTTGCTCCACTGAGTGCCACACTGTCTCTATTTGGAAAAGTTTGTATTTCTATAAAGCTACTTGCCTGCTTTTCCTCATATTCACAGGGATTGCTCAGCATTATAGTATACCCTAGGAAAGTACACCTTCTTGTTCCACAGAGGTTCTTACTCACCATCCCTTAGTAAGTTTCAAGTTAAAATTTTCATGTGTTTACTTCGATTGTTGAAGCAAGGCAATCCATTGCAGTCCATTCATTCTGCATGAATTACTAGCATCAGGCATAACAGATTTACCGCATTCCCTGCCCTACAGATCAAGAGGTAAAATCTCAAACAAATGTAAAAATTACTGAAAAATTCCAATGTAGAAATGATTTAATGTATATGCTCTTCTTGCTAAATGTAAACTCACTTTTCCTAGCATTAAGATTTTTTTTGTTCTTTTATCTTTTTTCTTTTTCTTTTTTTTTTTTACCCTGGGGCTTTAATGCACTCATAAAGAATCGCTATGGGGAAAAAAAAATCAACGACGGTTAAAATCAGTGCTTCTTATAGAATGAGAAAAATTACAGGAATTTTGATATTGTAGAGTTGGAAATTTGTAGCTTCCCTAAAGATTTTCCTTATGTCCCATGACAAATGAACAGAAAATTACAACTCACATAGACACGAAAAAAAGTATTCTCAATTTTAGGAAAATTGAAGTGATACACAAATAATCTCTTAAGGATTGAAAGCAATGGAAAATGGAATGGACCATGTTTAGGCATATGCCATGTCTGGGGATAAATTTTAAAAATCACATATATTGGTCCTTTCTTCTTTTCCCAGTGTGCCAGCTTTGATCTTGCCATCTGGTCTATAACAGCAATCTGAGCAATCAACTAACAAGAAATTCCAAGCCAAACATGACAGTGACCTTTGCTTCTACAGTGACAAAGTTTAAAATGCCATCTCAACTTCCATGTGCTATTTCTTACAGCCAAGAAACCTCCTTTCATAACAAGCCTGCTGTAGCTACAGACAGAAAAAGAGTTTATCACAACTGAATGGAGCTCTGCTAAGCAGAAGACAATTTCCAGACTAGAACAAGCTTCAGTGGGAACTACAAAACTCACCATATTGCTTTATCCCAAGTGCGATAAGCATTCCTTTACAGCATATATATGGTGCACACTTAATCTACAAAGCCCCCTTAAAAGTACAATGATACTGGATAAGCAGAAGGAAAAAAAGTGAACTGCATATGACAAACATTAATCAAGCTACTTAGCATGTTTCTGCAAGGCAGTGAAAAACTCCTTGATAATGGGAGTAGTAAGAATATAAACAGAGCAGATGTGGAGCAAATAGACAAGGGCAGAGAATAAAGCATTTCAAAGAAAATGTGGCAAACAATCATATCTTTGTAAAGGATTAATAGTGCTCATTACATAGGTACCTGCAAATAGTTTATATATAAATTGATAAATTTATATTACAGAATTGATAAATATTGTCCACTGTCATTCTGAAACAAAATAAGGTAATGTAGGCTATTAAAATTCAAACAAAAGATTCTTAAAAACCCAAGACATCAGCTTTTGGTGTTGGATAAATGAAAGTCACAAGAAGGTCATCCCCATTTAAACAAGATGAAGACTGCTATACCCAGTTATGTTTGGACTTATTAAGAGGGCACTTGCCAGCTCATCAGAGTTAAGCTCCTTCTCATCAAGTGTCTTTGCTCTTGATTATTAACACCTTTATTCAGGTACAAACGCATTGCTGCTAAACCTACCACAAGTCATCTGCTATAAATCTGTTTGGAAGTTTGATTGTATGGGCAGGGGACTCTACCTATGTGTTGATGCATTAAACATACACATCACACCTACACATAAATTTCTTTTGCCTCTCAAGTCTCCCCATACATTTTATCTTTCAGCGTCTCTCCGATCTATTGCTCTCTGAAACCAGAACTGGCTTGATATTTCTGCCTGGCACAGTGTCAGAGTTTAACAAATAAAAATTAGTAACAATATTCCAGAGGGCATTGTACAGCACCAGAGGAAAGCTGTTGTGAGGTCACATGTCAGTGGTGTCTGCTCGCTGCCAGCGGGTTTTAAAGGGTTTCAAGGAGACCCCCTGCAGAATACTGAACAGGAGAACCCCTGTGGAGTCATTCATCCAACCCTGCATTCTACTACCAGAAATAACATCCTGGGGAATCAGGCTGGGGAAAGTAAAAAAGGCAAAGAAAAGTAAAATAAGCAATAAACTAGACATATATGTACAGTTAAACTGCTTGGAAGTGAAAACTCAGCAAGGAGGTAAATGTTGCTACATAACTCTGAGACCAGATATCACACAGGCAGTCTTGAAGACCCACCAATTTCCATGCAGTTTAATTGTGAGTACTTTCCTCCTTCAGAAATTAAATCAATGAGAACCATATAACTCAAAGAAGTTTGTTGTGGGCTCTACCTCTCTCAATCAGCGCCTAGTTTCATTTTTTCATGAATGCTGCCTCTGTTGTTGCAAGTGTTATTTCTCTGCTCCTGTACAACTGGATTGAAGAAAAAGGTGTGTGGGAATTTTTAGATGGAAAAGGCTGTTGAATTTGAATGAGACATCTCCACTTTCATTTCAAATCATGCCAAAGGGTAGATGCAGGAGAAGTAAATGACATGTAACTAAGGGCTCAACAAGACATCCATAAAAAAAGATTGAAATTCAAACTGAGTAGTCCAAATAAAAAAGGCTGAGCCTTATTTTTTTTTTTAATTAAAAATCCACTGCATGAGTGCCTTATAATAAGTTAAAAAGGGTAAATGAATGATCTTGACAATATTTGCAGAACAAAGCAGAACATTACATTTTTCTGTGACTGAAAGGGACGTGGTAAAAGTCAATAAGAAGCAAGACGCAGCCTTCTTTCCTCTCATTATACTTTCATTAATTCAATTACTGAATTCTTTGAGACTCTCCTCCCCCACTGTTTCCACCCTGCCCCCATAATGAAAAATTTCACCTTGACACTACCTTTTAAATCAAAAACATTTCTGCATTCATGACTGGTGTGGAATTAGCAGCCCCAGAGAATGGCATTCAATCCCAGTTCACTGTATGGGAAGAGGATGGACAGCAGAAAATTGCTTTATAGCGGTCTTCCCAGCCCAAATATGAAGATAATTTTAACGCCAATTTGGATGTGTATTGCTGTGACAGCCAGTGAATATGCTGGTTGTGATTTACACATTAAAATAATAGTTACAGTACTTTGTTTTATGATGGCAACTATCCATGCCCACTGCAGTTGCTACATACTTCAGTGAATCATAAGATAAAACTGTAAGCATAAGATTGAAACCTCACATTTCATTCATTCCCAGCATTTCCTGATGCTATCAGTATTTAGTAATATCTAAATGCAGTTATTCCACCACTATTTTTATTGGCACAGGAAAAAAAAAATCAAAATGATCTGACATTACTTAAAAACGTTTTAGACCAGAGTAATTTTTTACATCACTTCTACTGATTACAGAAGGGTGAATGTTTCCTGCACAAAGCACTAGAAAAGGGACAAGAAAACACTGTACTGAAGGGGGGGGAAATAGTAACTCCTTATTAAGGCATATTTTCATAATAAGAGCAATAAGAGCTTCATACACAGTCTGCTTCCGAGACACATGCACACATTTCCAAGCTTTCTTTATACAGCCATCCCTCCTTCCCTCCATGTTTCATGCAGGTTTTTACAGCAGTGCTTACAACAGTGCCATGCACACACACACACTAGCTGGTGAAGGGTCTAGAACACAAGTGTTATGAGGAGTGGCTGAGGGAACTGAGGTTGTTCATACTCAAGAGGCTCAGTGGAGGCTTTGTCACTCTCTACCACTACCTGAACAGAGGATAGAGTGAAGTGGTAGTTGTTCTCCCAAGAAGCAGTAAGACAAAAGGAAATGAGTTGTGCCAGGGAAGATTTAGATTGGATGTTAAGAAAAATTTCTTCATCAAAAGGGTTGCCAAGCATTGCAACAGGCTGCCCATGGCAGTGGTTAAGTCACCATCCCTGGAGGTATTTAAGATGTGTGGATGTGGCACTTAGGGACATGGTTTAGTGATGGACTTGGCAGTGTTAGGTTAACAGTTGGACTCGATTATCGTAGGTCTTTTTCAGCCTAAATGATTCTATGATTTTATGTGTTGCATGAGCAGGGTCTTCTGCCCCATTCAGCAAGTTATGAGACCTGCAAGGCAGGGTATCCTCAGCCACTGCTCACTTGCAGTGGCAACTCCTGTCTGGCCCTGGGACAGGCAACTACATAGCTCTGCCAAGACACCACATGAAACAGGACTGTACATCATGCCTTCTGGTTTTAATGTGGAGTTAATGCACTCTGAGCATTTACCACAGGCAGGCTGAACTTAAGGTCACTTGTTCTAGAAGGTTGCAACAAACAGGTGAGAACCACTGTCACCAAAAATCATTTCAGTAAAGAACCTGCTCAGATTCACACTTAAATTGATCTGTAAGTGCTCACTCAAGTTAAAAAGCTGCTTTCAACCACTTTTCAGTGAGTAGTTTCTATCTGTGCCAAGTCTCAGCATGCTTTGCCATCACTGTGTCCTTGAAACAAAGAGAACTTAACTGGGGAGGCCTTGATTTTCCCTGACCCTAAACTCTCCATGAGATTTCAAGCTACAAAAGGTGCCTTGATCCAGGGATGCTCGGACAGACTGGCAGAGACCCAGGTTTAGCTCAGTGTGCAGGCACACAGCTCTACCTCTGGGTCAAGTCCCTAACCTCCTGTTAGGTACAAAACAGCTTTCAGAAAGACACGCAAACAGCTAAATTTAAAGACTTTGCATGAAGGAGAATCTGCCGAATACCTGTGCAGGCTGCTGTCAGGGTTAATCATTTGAAGCATTTTAAAATCATTTCTCATTTCAAGCCTTAATATATTAAAGACTTCATTCATTAGAACACTTCATGCCTTTCTGCTTAATTAGGTGGCTCTCTACTATAATAGATGTTTTCACCAACATTTCTCTGGAACGTGAAACATCACCCTTTTGGTCTCTCATTGATAAGCTAAATGGATCAAGTTTCTTACTGGGAGAAACATCACCTTTGTCAATCTTCTCAAGCTTATTAGTATTGTTTCTGATGGGACAATGGGATTGCTTATAATCATGCGTATTATTTCTAGCCCCTTTTAGCTGGCTCATGCATCTGAAGACTGTTTGGTCTCCAGGTCACCTTGACACGCTGGAAATCATATTCCACTGGTCACCACTAAAGCTCTTAAACCAGCCTAGAGTGATCACTTTTGCAAACACCTCCTTTTCTGGAAAGGTTACTTTTGTGTTACCCGGGTTTTAGTGGCATTGGGTGTTTGTTTCTTGGTGGGTTTTTTTTTGTTGTTCAGTTTTTATTTTTGTTTCTTAGTTTATGTGTTTCACATCAAAATCCATCATAATGTTTATGTATTCAGTGCTGAAGCTGAGGAGATAGAGGAGAAAAATGTCTCTGCATATAAAAAGAAAATAAAGCTCTATTTGCAAATGGGCAAAAAAACCTTTCTGAATTGCCAGGAAATACCATCGTAGTTTGCCCATATGTACCAGTGTGTACTAGAATATCATTCCTCATTTGAAGAAATATAATGCTCCCTGTCACTTTGATCATGTAATCATTTTTTTTAAAGCACTACAAATATTCCCATTTGCTTTCAGCATAAACATGATGTGAAATATCTGACTTAACTATCTCTAAAAAACTATAGAAGAGTGAAGATTAAGCTGAAGCTCACTTTCATTATTTATCTCCTGTCTTGGCAGGGCACTGATCCTTTTAACAAGTGTTTCCTACTTAAGAAAGAAAAAAATTATTAAAATGTTACAAATAATGAGAAAAATGCCTGGATATGGATGTTACAATGCACAGTCTTGGTGCAATGGAAAAGCACAATTTAAAATGTAATAACTTGCAGCATTACACTCATTTCTGCAGTACTACAACCAAATTACAAATAACAGGGACACCATCTGTTCTCTAAAGAACCATGGGAAAATACGTCTACTAGCAATTAGGAGGTTGTACAGGAGACACAATTTCTACAGATTTCACTTCTATTTTTTCTGTTTTGTTTTGTTTGCTTGGCCTGGAAACTATGTCTCAAATATCAGTGGATGATCTTACCAAGGTTTTTTTTTTTCTTCTGTTCTAGCCTTCCTAGCTTACAGATGTACTTTTTAATCAGTGTATTTGGTATTCATGACTAATGTGAATTTGTAGAGAAGAGATCTGAGAGAATTATGTGGATTTACATTTAGAGCTTTTCCCATCCTGGCAGACTGACATTAGATGAACATTTATTCTGCTCTGGCTAATGTATTCTCTCTCTCTGGCTTCTCAATTATTCTTAGCTTTCCCTTTCTCTTTTTAATAGTTATGGTGCATTAGTGCAAGTACTGCTTCTTTCCAGTTATACTATTACCGAGACTTTGCAAACATGTGGACAGTAATGCTGTCACAACTGATTTCACTGTTACAGATTTCCACAGTCCTAGAGGGTTTAAATTTAAAAGATACTACAGATTTGTTAATACATTTTGCAATTTGTTTGTGTTAATGCATTCAGTAATGGGCTCAGATTTTTGGAACAAGTCCGTGGCCTTTGAATCGTATTTGAGAGTGATTCCTATGTACACAATCCTACTCTGGCACATGGTATAATTACTATTCAAATAAGTCAATAAAGACATAGTGAAATGCAAAACAAAGTCATACAGGAGAACTAAATAGCATAGGCTGCAATATTACTTGTTGTCATATATGTTCTCTTTGGCCAAAATAATCTTTCCCTAAAAAATAGCGGCTCTAGTTCAGTACTACCATGATGCCTTGAACAGTTAGGAGCTTTGGCAGCAGAGTTGCAATAATTATTTTTGTTTCCTCTTATAAACTAGCTGCAATAGGTTTAAAAAATACCAGATACCTTCTTAATGTGTCTCCACCCTTGAAGAAGCACATAATGCTTCTGTAGATAGAATAGCATGAGGATTATGACAAGTAGGAATTAATCTGTAATTTTAAACTACACAAACACCTGGGCTCCTGCAAAAAATCTACCCTTGTTGCAAGAGAAGCTTCTACAGATGCTGTACTAAGTTAATCCTCTGTGCTAACCCCCCTAAAAGCCTTTATAAGCATGACTAGTAAGATATTACAGCATTTGTCCATCACACTGAAACCCAGGATATTTAGTTTTCATAATGAGGAAGACCAGGATCAGATACATAGGACAGAAGATAAACACCAGCATCTTCAACACATGTACATAGAACAATCCTGACACACTGAGACACAGAGGAAGCCAAGGGCACTTTGACCACACTGGCATTAAGAAATAGGAACCTGCAGTATTAGATCCTCTGTCCTGCTAATAAATTTGTTTCAAGATTGACAGAAACTGAACATGTGTAAATTCACAGCTACACAGAGAACATATAAAAAGACTTCACATTCATCTACTGAATGATTTTAACAGCAGAGAATTTAATGCCAGGATTTAAAACCATAGAATTTTACAGTTGCCAACAAAATTGCCCCAATACAAGTGAGCACAGGCTTTGATTTCCTGGATTTTTCCTGGATTACTTAATTTTGAAGTAATCCTACTCTTGTTGTTTTCTGGTAACAGCCAGAATTACACTAAAGTAGGCAGAACTGGGCTTTGATCAATTGAGAAAAATTCAATGGCAAGTAGAAATTAAGTGGATCTGAGATAAATGCAACAGATATTTTCAGCATGGAGAAAATCAGCCACACCGGTTGAACTAATTGGAGCTATGCTTTTAAATTTGATTTGTACTGTATACTGGAAAACCCATTCTGTTCCAGTGAGCTTCAAGGACTCTGATAATTATACCTAAAAGTGGAAATTAAGAATGATTATCCTGTTCCACTTTTTGCTAATGTGAGTGCCTGACAGTTTTAATACACATGGCAGGTCCTGACTTACCAGTTTATGTAAAAGGAATCTTTGTGTACTGAAAACAGAAAGGAGTGGGCAAGCACACCTCTAGACCACACCTCGCAGAACATGAAGGGCAAGGGAAAGAAGGAGCATGGGCTCCTCCAGCACATCCAGTACCATGGGGGACCCAGGATGATGGAAAGGATCAGCAGCACTCATCTCCCTCAGCAGCAAGCAGCCACTGGGTGTGAAGTGAGGGGGGACAGGATCAGGCCCTCCAATCAGATGTTTTGCGTTGCAGGTGCAAGCAGACAGCACCTTTTGCTCCTTTCAAGCTTCAGAAGCATGTTTTAAATTTTGTGAGCTAATAGACTTCAAGGGCACCCACAGGCCAGAAATCATAGTATTTTATTTATCTTTGAAAACAATTTGTAGCCTGTTTGCAAAAATGCGTGTATAAATAGATGGCATAAGAAAGCTCAAACACACCTGATTATTTAATTGCTTCACCTGCTCAGAAAAGGCTCAATGAGTAAAACTACTCCTTGATTGTGCTTGTGGAACTGAGCCTTAGTGAGTACACCACAGCAGAAATAATCTAAGAGAAAAAGCATAACTACTAAGTCATACTTTGCTTTAGGCTACTCACAGCACTGTGGCTGAAAGAAGATTATATGTACTAGGAGACATAAGGTTAGCCACACTGGCTGTATTTGGGTGGATGGTGCATATGTCCTTGTACAAGATCAAACATTTCTCCATTCTGTCTGGTTTATCTAAAAAACCATGGTATGAAATGCACAAAAATTGTATTTTTTTTAAACAATATGTACAGCAGGACTTTTGCACATTTCAGTACCCTGCCTGCCCACAGGATCAGAAAGGCAGAATACCTTTTTCCACATAGCTACAAATGAAGAATACCCTCAAAACACCACTCTGCTGCTGCTTGGTCTTCGATTCATCAGAAGAGACCACTTCACGAAGTTCACTGAGTTTTTTCTTATCCCTCCTTCACTGCTCCTATTATAATTTCACTGTTAAGAAAGCAGCTGCTTTGGGGGTTTTATATACATAAAATATATTACATTTTGAGACTGCTGTGTGTGAGTAGTACCTCAATTTTCTATATCTCCATTTAATAACACATGCCCTGACCCTAAGGGAGTAAAATAACCATAAGAGAAACAGGCTCTATATTACAAGTCTAAATGTCAGACACACAGCAAAGATAAAGCATCTTTACCATAAGGGTTAATGTGGTCTCTAGGTAAGAACTCTCTCAGAGCCTGGTACGAGGCAGCATGAATGACCATCACAACCCTCATCGCTACCTGCTCCACTCACTTAGTATATTGCTGTGGCTTTCTTCTTCTTCCACACATGGCTGTACAATCTGTGTAGAAAGACAAGATGCTATCACATCAAAATCTCCATGAAAAAATGTCCTGTGAAAACAAGGTAACTCACTCCAGACACATGGGTGCTTTCTCTGTGAAAGAAGATGAGGGGATAAACATGTACAAAACCATACTCTGTTTTATATAACCTGATAGCAATGGGATAAAAGTCTACAGACTGCAAAAAAGCTGTAGTCTAAGTGCAAATAGTGATGTAAACAGGAACTATTCTAACCCTTATCCCTTACGAGAAGCGTTGCAGTGGCACACTGCCTCCTATGGCTAGACCCAGGTTCAGCCTCCAACACTGCACCACTGCTCAGTTCTTCAGGTTCTCACCTTCTACTTTGCTCTGGGACCTGAGCAGAGTCCCAGTCCTCTGGCTACTGTTTTGGAGGAAAAAGTAGCTAGTGCGGACAGCACAATCTAATCCTGCATTAGGCACTTCCCAGTAAACAGCAGGAATATGATCTGCTCTGGAACCAGCTCGATTGCAACAAACCATCCATCACCTCTGCAGAAACTCGGGGAAGGAATCTGGCATTTCCTATAGGCTCTAGACTGGTCTCATATACGTCAAATACAGTTTTACTACTACTTTGCTTGAAACTCTTTACCTTCCATGCCAAGTTTCAATGAGGTTGTGGGCCTTTATGTTCCCTCCCTCCCTTGATGAGGGCACTCCTGATGGACTAATGAGGTGGAAAGACGCAGCTACTCATTCCACAGCTAAAAAGTCCTGTTTCTCTCTGAAGTGTATCATCCAAAACAGCTGGTGACACTTTTAATGAAAGTATAAAATACTTATTGATCTGACTACAGACAAGCTTTAATTTGAACTCTACCAATGATGTCCTTAAGCAAAGCACTTAGAAAATGACTAGAACCCAGAAAAAGAGAAATCTGATTGTAACTCTCATTTGTAATATGCCATGCAGCCATCATAATTTATCAAAGTTTAACAAAACCTGGTGAGTTCAATAACATGCTACAAAAGTACGCCCCTATCAGTCAAGTAGCTGTTTGGTTGTAGCAGCAAACCATCTATATTGAAAGAATGGATTTACTACAAACCAGAGCATGCACATTTCCAAACCAGCTGTGTAACTTTTGCATTCTGTTTCATGAAAAGAAAGAGGGGAAAGAGGAAAGGGGGGAAAGGAAAGAGGAAATAAAGGAAAAGGAAAAAGGAAAAAGTGGTAGGAACTAACTTACTGATTTACAGTTTAATTAATGGTAAAATAATTTGTTGAACATCAACAAGGTTTAAACATTGCCCTGAAGGAGTATCTGGAAGTTCAATATTGTGTAGTGTATAGCATGCTTCAGTGATCAAAATAAATCAATAGTTAACAAATCAGGTAATCATATTTGAAAAATGGAAATATGCTGTTTTCTGCTAAATGCTGGATTAATCAAACAGTATTTTTGCCATTTTCAATACCACAAAAATTTAGCTTATTATTCATTTCTTATTCCTTCCCTTTTTTACTTGCAAAGCTGTTAAGTCCCCCATAGATGTTACTTGTTTGAGAAAACCAGGAAGGAACAGAGCAAATGGAACAAAAGATCATTTCATTTGCTTGATTAGGCACATTAATGAATTCCACTTAGACTGGAAAAATGCAGTGAGCACCACAGTATCATACACTGCTTTAGCTTGAGTGATTCAGAGTCTGTGCCATTAAAATGTACAGTAAACTGTAATCAAGCAATTAAACATGAAAGAGCATACATTGAACTGAAATGTTAAGACACCAAATGCCTTGTTTGTTTTATGCCTTTAGCAGCTTCAGCTTTAACTCTGTTTCAAAATGACATATGCCCTGGCAGAGCTGTCTAACTGTGGTTATTAAAAACTACCTCTTTTTCTTTCCTACCACAAAACAATTCTTTAATTATTTTGTTCTTACGCTTTTGTAAGCCCTTTTTTTATTCCTGTTAACCCTTTTGCTACTCATAGCATCTGCATTCCAGAAAGCATGATGATGGCTAGAAGAGCAAAGGTAGGCAGGCTTTCCTTAACATTGAGAGAGTAATCCTTTAGTCTAAACAGTACAGTTCTAGTATAACCTAAAAAGGGTGTCAACATGAAAAGTTATTTTTATCGGGACTGCAAGTTAATTGCAAAACTTCATTGGAAGAGGCAGATTTTCTGCACTTCTTAGATCAGAATGTAAAATATATAACTAGGAAACTCAGATGAAGGATATAAAACCAGTCATAAAAAGATTACTTTTTTAAACCAAGGTAAGGTGACCTGTAAAAAAGTTATGACTAAATCCCATTTGAACCGTTTTTCCAAAAACTTCAGTTTGTGAAAAAAAAATCCAGGTCTCACAAAGACTCAAGAGATGAAATCTACCCTATATGTAGCAGCAAAGTGAATACAGGAATACATTCTAGTAAAGCAAAGTATAAATCAATACAGAAATATTACAACATAATACTTCATAGATGACAGCAGTGTTAGAAATGGTCTAGGACATAAGGATATGTCATATCTGTCTTTTAAACATATGTTTTGGAGATCTCAGTTGAAGCCTTAGGAGTGAACTTATTCCATGCCAACATGTCAATGGTTTTGTATAAGAACTTCTAAATATTCATTCTGATTACTGGATGACCTCATTCTGATTCTCATAAAGCATAAATGACAGCTGCTGAAAATGCCAGTGAATATTAGAAAAAATAACTGTAATTATATAGCAAATGTTTTGCTAAGGAAAGTTTGAAAACAAACCCCCAAAATCCTACAGTTCAGGAAAAAGCATGGCTATACTTAAGCTGTCATAGTGGGATCTTTAAGCACCAGGTTTCACATTTTAACATGTGTGTTAACCTATTTTTAGAAGGTTATGTTATATCCCAAAGCATATTTCTTTTAGTCAAAACAGGAAGGTAAAAATTATAAGAATTATTATTGTAGAACAGCTACTAGCCAGCAAGGTATGCTTCCATATTTCTTTTCCAAGAGAACAAAGCTATATACTAGACCTACAGGTTGATGTTTTTCACTATTCTTTTCATTTTTTCCCAAATGGATAATATGTATTTGAGCCATTAAAATATTAAATGTAAGAATTAAAGACATAAAGTAACCAGTGAGATGCGATGAAAAGAAACAAAAAAAACTTGACAATTTTTAAAATTAGAAAAACAGGTATGTAAGGTGCATTATAATGGTTTTCACATCTTAGTCTGAAGCAACAGGTACTGAACATCAAAGGGATCAGTCTAGTGAGATTGTACATTGGTGTCATGGTTTGAGCATGTTTTGAGGGTGTTTTTGTTCAAGGTTTTTTCCAGCCAGGTGGAGGAGGGGAGGTCGGGAGGAAGGAGAGACAGGACACCTGACCCAGGCTAGGCAATGAGGTATTCCATACCATAGCACGTGATGCCCAGGATGCATACTGGGAAAGAGAGGGCTGGAGGGGTGGAGCTCTAGAGGAAAATGGAGGAAGGAGCACGCGGTGCTCAGCCGGGCAGGGTGGAGTGAGTTATGGGTCGGTGGCTGGTGGGGTGTTGTATACTTTTCACTTGCTGTTTGCTGTATCATTATTATTTGTAGTAGTAAATGGCAGTAGGGGTTTTGTGTTATGCCTTAGCAATTAAACCGTTCTTATCTCAATCCGTGGGGGCTACATTCTTTGGATTCTCATTCCTAACTCTCCGGGAGTTGGGGGACTTGGTTTAAACCACGACAATTGGTCTGATTCACTGTCACATATTTTATTGTACAAGGTCTTCTCCCTATTTTCAGTGTTGATTCTTGATCACATGCAGCATAAGACCTTCCTCCACACTCAGAAAAACAGGGAGCTCATATTCAGCAAAAGCAAACAGTGTCTGTGAGGTATCACAGAATCATAGAATGGTTTGGGTTGGAAAGGACCTTAAAGGTCATCTACTTCCAAGCCTCCTCCTCTCTGCATAGCAGGAAAAACATCTGTGCAGGCTCCAAGGCAGAACTTGGCTCCCAGCAAAGCAACTGTCTCAAAAAACACATGAATCTGAACAAGACCTCTCTAGCCTTTTTCTAACACACGCACACACACACTTATTTCTTCAAATAGCTTATTCATTGACCTATGGGGAGTCTTCCACCGCACTCCTAACCTCTGCGCAGTCATCTTCAAAAGAACAACAGTGAAGAAATTAGAGACATTTGTGGGATCATGCCATATTTTGGAGACAGTGAACTCTTTTTTTTTAACTTCCCCAGTGACTGTCTAGTCACGTTCCTGCCAAAACTTTGTTTTTCTCTTTCCGTGTTTTCTGTTCTTCCTTTTTAAATTAATATCACATTTAAGTCAAAGATTTAAAACAGATGAATTTTCAGGTTTGAATTGAAAATAGACATTTACCCATTTGAACTCTCAAAAAAACTTTCTTATTTACTTCAAAACTTTTGTCATTTTCTTTTTTCAAATAATTTTGTGAACTGAGCCACACTACAGCTATGTAATTAATCTGGCTGTGAATATGTGTAGCAAAAAATAAAATGTCAGTGTTGAATATATTTGATTTTAGCATACATAAGTCTGTCACCAACAACACAAACTTCATTTTGCTGACATCTTTCCAAAATAAATAAAAGAAAATAAATTTAAAGGTTACGAAAGGGCTTGGCTCGGCAGACTTGCATGCTCATGTCCTCTGTTTTTCAGAACAGGAGGAATGTGGATAGTGGCCAGGACATCTGTCAAACAAACTCCATCAACAGCCATAAGTCAGTGAGCTGGACGTCTGCAATCTAATAATGGTGGCAAATCAATACTATGTAACATTGAAGTTGGTGGACTTGCAGTAGAGAATTCAGCTGTGACTAATTATTATGATCAATTTATAGTACAAGAAGAGCACAATTACAGGATTGGTACTGCAGACCAAACCAA